>NC_143017.1:37738568-38387318 GCF_055824585.1 Amblyomma mixtum | reverse complement strand
CGTAACAAGTGCTTTTCGAGCACTAGATTGTTCCACGGCAGCTTGAAGTGTACTGCAAATATGTTTCGGTGGAGTGCCCAATTGTTAGAACTGAAGCACAACTTGGAGGAATTAATTGCGTATTTACGAATGCACACAATAAATACATTGCTAACATGCAAATTTTAGTTCACCAAAATGCATTTTCGAGCTCTAGATTGTTGTGCAGCACCTAGAAGTGTGCTGCAAATATCTTCACAAGGACTGGCCGTTTGTTAGATTTAACTTATACCTCAGTGGAATATATTTCATATGTACGAAATCACGCTCTGAATACATTAACAAGATGCTAAAAGTACATACAATTTTTTTCATGTATTTGAAAGCATGGTTTAAGCAAGGTATTTTCAGAGTTTTTTAAAATATAACTTGAATACCAAGCGTGAAATTTCAGGAAATCATTTCCTCTATATTTTTAGTGCTGTCATGACTGCAATATAATGACACGGGGCAGAAGTCCGTCGCAGCAGATAGAAAGACACAACAAAATACACAAGCATATAGGCGCACAAGGAGCACCAGCCATAGGCGTCCCCGGTGAATTCGCTCAGGAAGCACGCGCCTAACACAGACAACTTTGTCCATGCCGTCACCGTTCCCTTGGCTCGTAGGAATACGTTTAAAACACAGTATAAATGTCAGCCCTTATATTCCACACATAGTAGTTTTTGCTAAGGAAAATTTAAGAGACGAGCAAGGAAGAGTCAATAGATAGCAGTATGGATAAAATAGTTGAAGCAGCCGAAGATTTGCACACAAATCTCTACTTGGCTATAGTTCTGCCCGACTGAGCAAAATAAAAAGATCTATGGCACGAAGACAGAAAAAACGTTTGTACGAATGCCCGAAATTCTGAGGCATCGCGTAAGCAGACTACACGTACAGCGCAGTTGTTTTTGGGGTACTGAACAAAATAGCTGACAGTTTCGGCTTGCTTACACTGTCTGTCATGCGATTAGGCTGGCAAACATTGTGAATATGTTCATGGAATCCGCTTAATATGCATTCATCGCAATGATCAGCAATATATTTTCTTGCCTCCGAGATGGTTCAGTTTTTGTGGGGCTCTGCTGCTGACAAGAAAGAGGCGCGTCAAATCCCACATGCGGCGATAGCAAATGATGAAGGCCAAATGCCAGAGGCCCGTGTACTGTGCAATGCCAGTGCACGTTAAAGAACCCCAGGTGGTCGAAATTTCTGGAGCCCTTCACTACGGCTTCTCTAACTGTCTGAGTCGCTTTCGGACGTTAAAACCCATGCAACCAAACCTATAGCTTGATTCTAGAACGGCGTTCACCTTGCCTTGTGAATTGTCTTTAGAACCAATAGTGGCCCAAAATGTGAAATTCTAAACATCTAAATTTCATTAAACTTTCTCTAATCCTCTTCAGTTGGCATGTTTTAATTTTGCGAGTGTGATGCCAGAGCGGAAATAATTTGGGAGAGTTTATTTTTGATACCTCAGAATAAAAAGTAAGAGAGACAACTTTGGTACTTGTGTCCCATTTTCCTCCACTCTTTCCCATGCAGGTAATTTTTTTTTTCATGTTTATGATAGAAGAATAAAAAAACACTGGAATACAGAAGGAGGTCCCAAAGTCAGAGACTGTGGACGGGACATCCTGTGAGAACAATTGTAAAAATGAATATAGAGGCAGCAGACGCAAAAATTATAAAGATGTTGACATCAGTAAAGAGCAGGAAGTGAGATACAGGAAAGAATGCAAAGACTTATTTGAATGAAAAATGATTACACACTTATAAGCGTACAGAACAACACAAAACAAAAATCATAGAGTGATATAAATTACAAAACTAGTACAATTTACCATGAGAAATACTATTAGGGGGATTGTAAAAACTGACGAAGAGCTCATTTAAAGGCACAGATATTTGATCATTGCTTAATGGTAACAGGTAATGAGTTCCATAAAGTGGTAGCGGAGAAACGAACTGTTTGTTTACCATAATTAGTGTTAGGTTTAGGTAGTAAGAAGTTATTGTGGTCAGCAAAACGTGTTTCGTTGCGACGCGGAATTTGTTCACCGGTAGTTAGCGAAAAAGGAAGCAGCTGTCTAACAGATTTATACATAATGGTACATAATTTGTATTCGATTATTTTGAGCACAGACAAAATATTGTGGGGTAGGAGCAGGCGAGGCACATTTACAGAGTAGTGACTATTAGTTAAAATGCGAATAGCTTGGTTTTGAATAGTTTGCAGAGATGATAAATGCGAGTGATATGTGTTTCCGCAAGAAGAAATGCAACACTGAATAGGGGAGTGGATGAACGAATAATAGAGGGAAATGAGAATGGGCATATGAAAATATGGGCGAACTTTAATTAGTACTCTAATACCATACGCCTTTTTTCGTGAAATGGATGTAATAGGGTCTGAAATTTAAGATGTTTGTCAAGTACTACACCTAGAAAGGATGCGTGATCAGCTGAAAAGATCGAGTTTGAGCCTGTGCTAACAGATGGGTTTTCGCAAAGAATATTTTGGGGGGACCTAAAAACTATAAAGGTAGATTTGGATGCATTGATGGACAGCAAATTATTTCTGCCCCAATCGAATACATTCTTTGCATCAATGTTAAGTTTGTCAACCACTTTAGTTATATGGGAATCCGAGGTTAAGATTGATGTGTTGTCCGCATAAAGAAAACAGTTGGAATTATGAAGACATGTATGGAGGTCATTCATATATAATAAAAATAGAAGAGGGCCAAGAAGGGAACCTTGCGGAACTCCAACGTTAGTGCTCTTGAATTTTGAGTATGTTCCTGAGATTAACACGGCTTGTTTTCTATTGAATAAATAGCTTCTGATTACCGAAAGCGCAGGCCCATTTATGCCAATGGCGTCAAGCTTGCTGAATAAAATTGCATGGTTGAGGGAATCAAAAGGTTTGGAAAGGTCCATAAATTGAACGTCAATAAATTCAAGGTCAAGAACATTTGAACAGAATCTCAGAGTGGTGCGTTAAATGGAATATGAATTTTAATTTGTCCAAGACTGTCCATATGAAGTTTACAAGAAAGAAAATCCCTGATATGTATTCATATGTTATTAGGAACACAATGTTAGAACAGGTATTCGAATTTAAATATCTAGGCGTTTATTTTACTCCTGATTTGAGCTGGCGCCGTCACGTCGATTATACCTCTGCTAAAACATGCAGAAACTTGGGATTTCTTCGCCGAAATGCAAGCACTTTTCCACTGTCATGTCGTGACATTTTATTCAAGACTTATGTCAGGTCGTTTCTGGACTACGCGTGCACTGTCTGGGACCCGCCTACTGCTAGAGATAAAGATAAGTTGGAGAGGGTGCAGAACATTGCCTCTCGTTTCCTGTCTGGCGCACGCGGGGCTCGTTACAGTGCATCACGTACGAAGGATGCACTCAACTGGGAATTGCTTGACACGCGCCGAAAGAAGTTGCGTCTGAAGCTATTTAATGCTCTTTATTATTCAACTGTTCGGGTTGAACGCGAAAGGTATGTGCAGGAGCCTTTTTATAGATCCAACCGTGTTGACCATGTTTTTAAAGTCCGCGAATTCGCGGCAAAAACTGAATTGTTTAAAATGTCTTTTTTTCCGAAAACCATTAGGTTTGGTTTGGTTTATGGGGTTTAACGTCCCAAAGCGACTAAGGCTATGAGAGACGCCGTAGTGGAGGGCTCCGGAAATTTCGACCACCTGGGGTTCTTTAACGTGCACTGACATCGCACAGTACGCGGGCCTCGAATTTTTCCCCCAAAGAAATCCAGCCCCCGCGACCGGGATCGAACCCGCGTCTTTCGGGCCAGCAGCCGAGCACCATAGCCACTGAGCCACCGCGGCGGCCCCGAAAACCATTAGAGAATGGAACAGACTACCGAGTGATGTTGTGAGTGTGTAAACAAATGATGCGTTCTTTCGTTCTTTAATGATGTGATGCGATTGTGATGTGCTCTTTTGAAGTGAGATGTGCATGGCGAACGCTTTATGCTTGTAACTCTGCCTGCGAGCGCAGGTGTCATGTGGGCTTCTTTTTTGTACATTGCCCCCCCCCCCCCCCCCACTGTAATGCCACGGCGCTGTGGGTTCCTTACTAAATAAAATAAAATAAATAATGCACCAGGAAAGTTACCTCCGTCGATGTACGATTTCATTTTATCAGTGAGAGCGTTAACAGCTAATTAGATGGAGAATCCCATTCTGAAACCGAACTGGTTAGGTGAGAGAATGTCAAATTTTGTTAAGTAGTTGTTTATTCGAATAACAATGGCTTTTTTCGATAATTTTGCTGAAAAATGATAAAATGGCGATTGGGCGATAATTAGAAATTATTTGTTTATCAACTTTTTTGAAGACTGGAATTAGCTTTGCCTTTTTCAACGCAGTAGGGAAAGTGCCTGATTTCAAGACCAAGTTAACAATATGGGTGACACATCGCTAATGAGATGCGCAATTAACTTAATATGAGATGATTGTATAATAGTAGTAGTGAAAGACTTTTAATCGACCATAATTTACAGGCCGAGCATTTCGACCGCCTGGGCGACCAGAAGCCGCTGTTCTTCTTCCCCTTCAGCGCCAAGCCAGTCGAGCCAGGTGGTGATGGATAGTGAGGGTGGGGAGAAGGAACCCGACTGTTGATCAGCCGGGCAATAGAAGAGGCAATGGGACAGGTCCGCATAGATACAGGGGCAGTTGGGACAGTAAGGGTCCGACCGATAGCGATAGAGGAAGAGGCGGACCGGGGTGATAACTGCATTCATCTGAATGTGCCGAAGAAGGCGAGACTCCGGCACCGTGAGTGATGGATGAGGGGGAGGGTAAAGGCGTTTGTCGAGGCGGAGCTCAAGGTAGACCTCTTTTATGGTGCGGCGAAGGGTGAGTCTCCCACCGTCCTCCGAGGGCTTGGGCCAGGGGATCAACGGTGCCCGGAAAAGTGTGTCGCGGGCGAGCTGATGGGCCAGCTCATTGCCCTCAATCCCTGAATGCCCAGGGACCCAGCGGAGGAAAACGATGGAAGAGTGCAGTGCGGAGACCGCTCGTTCGACCTCCTGTTGAAGAGAAGGGGTCAGGGTGCGTTTCTGTATGTGTTGTATAGCGGCTTGTGAGTCCGAATAGACTGTGTACTCTTGGAGAGAGGGAAGGAGGGAAAATGACTGGAGGGCATGCGCAATGGCGAGGACCTCGAGGGACAATGCGTCTGGAGGGTGTAGATACGGCCCGCTGGTGTGGGTTTCAGGAGCAGGGAGGTGTGGATGGTACAGGGCGTAGCCGCAGGAACCTCGAGGAGCCACGAAGGAGGCATCCGTGTAAGCTACACCCTGGGTATCAAAGAGAGGGGAATGGTGCTGTGCGGCCGCATGACGACGTCCGGCGTGGAGGACGGGGGACATGTTGGTCGGGAGGGGAAGGATACGAATATTGGGGGCGGGGGTGGGAATAGGAGAGGTAAACGGGGAGATTGGAATTGGCGAGACGCTCGCTTGAGTCAATAACCACTGAACCTGACGGGTAAGGGAAAGCCGGGCAAGCTGCGAGTCATGATGGAGACTGAGAAGAGAACGAAGAGGATGGAAGAGGCCTGTGGCAAAGAGCTTAGTGGTAGAGGTAGTGATAGGGAGGTTGAGAGCTGCCTTGTAGAGGCCCACAAGGGCTGTCTCGAGAGCATTAAGTTGAATCTGAGTGAAGGAAGCGTAGGGTGCAAAGTACAAGACCTTGTTGAGGGCCAGCGCGTGGGCAACTCGGCATGCGTGAGCCTCGTGGAGACCTGAGCGTCGAGTGACCACGCGCCGCAGGAGGTGAGTTACAGAGTGGCCGGTGGTGACAGCGCGGTGAAGGGATTGCACATTCTTAGCCGCATGCAAAGGGAAGCCAAGAACTTTGCACTGTGTGACGACAGGAATGGGAGAGCCAGAAAGGTGGAGAGAGACGAAGTGGTTGTGTGAGCGCTGGTAGGAGGAATGGTTGAGAAGGAGAAGCTCGGATTTCTCAGGAGCAGGAGAGAGGCCAGCGGTGGTGAGAAAGGAGTCGATGAGATCTAGGCCACGTTGCAGGGTTTCCTGTACGTGACCGGGAGAGCCAGATGAACACCCGAGAGTGATGTCATCGGCGTAAAATATATGATGCAGGTCGGGAATTTCAGCTAGCGGGGAGGCGAGAGGGGCCATAGCGAGATTGAAAAGGGTAGGAGAGAGAACAGCACCTTGAGGAGTGCCACGGGTGAGGTGGTGTGGGTTAGACAAGTGGGTATCTACTCGAAAGCGAGCCACACGTTTAGAGAGGAATGAGCGGATATAGGAGTACATGCGGGAGCCACAATCCAAAGAGGCGAGTTGAGAAAGGATGTGATCGTGGCAAACACTGTAAAAGGCCTTGCGAACATCGACGGTCACAAGTGCGTAAATTTGAGTAGGTGTAGGGGACAGGAACGTTTGCTGGAAAATCAGAAACATGTTCTGTGCACAGACGCGGCGTCGGAAGCCAATGACAGAATGGGGGAAGAACTCCCGTGCCTCAAGAAAATCAGAGAGGCGAGTCAGAGCCATTCGCTCAAGGGTCTTACCACCGCACGACGTCAGGGAGATTGGGCGGAGGTTAGAGAGAGAGGGAGGTTCGCCCGGGTTTGGAATCATAGAAATAAGAGAGGATTTCCAGGAGCTCGGCAAGCAGCCGCTCTCCCAGGCCTCATTGTAGGTTTCAAGCAGGAATTCTTTGGCGCAGTCAGGAAGGTTGCGAAGTGTGGTGTATGTAATGGCGTCCTCACCGGGAGCCGAGCTTGTAGAATTAGCAGCCACAGCAGATTCGAGCTCCCGGAGAGTGAAGCATTGGTCCAGATCGGGGTTAGGTCCACCCGAGTACACCGGGTAGGAGGGTGCCAGAGGGGGCGGGAGGTAGAGAGAGGCGAGTTGATCAAAAACTTCGGAAGGAGTCCCCTGAGTGAGGGCTTTAGCTAGAGTGGGAGCAAAAGCAGGCTTAGTGCCAAGGAGGGATTTAAAGAGAGACCATGCGGATCTCGAGTGCAATGCAGAATCAAGGCCATCACAAAGAGCACTCCAACGAGAGTACTCGAGGGAGGCGCAGTGGGCGACGATCTCGGCCCGTAAAGCAGTGATCCGGGAGGAAAGTTGGGCATTGTGTGGTTGGGAGCGAAAGGAGCGTTGAAGACGTTTACGGCGACGCCATAAACGGAGAAGGTGAGGATCTGGGTCTTGGATTGGGAAACGAGAGCGAACGCGACCGCTACTGGACGTGAGCGCTGCAGAGATGCGCGACGTCCAGTCGTCGTAGGATTGAAAGGAGTCGGAGGCGAGATTAGTGCGAAAAGCATGCCAGTCAGAGTGAATAATCGGATGACAGCTAGGGATGTGGGAGAGAGAGGGGGTGATATGGATGAGAAAGTGGTCACTTAGAAGAGTTTCGGCTGTCACCTGCCAGTGAAAGGAAAGAGAACCCCGAGAGAAAGTGAGGTCGGGTGTCGTAGGGCGTTGTGAGGGAGTGCCCGCTCGAGTAGGAGAGCCAGGAGTATTAAGAAGGGTGAGGTGGCGTTCCTGGGCCAGACAATGGAGGAGGCGGCCGGGTTTGAGGGTTTGTGGGTAGCCCCAGAGTGTGTGAGGGGCATTAAAGGCACCACTAAAGAGGAGATGGGAGGTAGAAGAAAGAGAATGAAGGAATTTGCCCAGAGCAGAGAATAAAAAGGAAGTTACAGGGGGGTTGTAAAAAGACAAAAGGACGAGTGAGATGCGGGAAGAAGGGTGGTAATAAACCCCACCAACTAAATGTTTAAGGAGGGTGGAGGGGATGTCAATTTGCTCCACGAGCACGTCACTGCGTACATAAAGAGACGCAACTGGTGTGGCCGTAGTGGCATGGTAGGCGCGGGAGCCTGGGACATTGCGGGCCGTCCGGGTCTCCTGGAGAAGGAGAAAATGAGGTAGGGAGGAGCGGGTGAGTAGATACTGGTGGAGGGGGGTCTTATTGTGTTAAAGATTTCGGCAGTTCCACTGCACAATCTCGAGGTCCTCGCCAAACGCCATTATGATAGTGGAGAGGAACGCGATGGTACGCGTTCCTTCTTTTTTGCCGGGGGCAGTGACTCATGGACGGATTGCAGCATAGATGCGAGGGATTCCAATTGCTTTGATTGTGCTTGGAGGGTGGTAAGGATCTGGAGAACCGAAGTTTCCAGCTGAACCAAGCGAGTGTGATGTGCCTGTGTGGTGGTTTCTACAAGGTCAGCCAAAGGGGCGACCTGGGCGCTGGAGGAAGGAGTGGTGAACGTGGCAAGGTGCTCATTTAGCTTGCTAAGCTGGGAGGTAAGAGAGGAGGTGGTTGTCTGGAGGGTTTGAGTGAAGGCATGTATCTGCTGTTGTAGATCGTGGGAAATGCGCTGCTGCTCTCGCTGCTGGCGTTCCAGCATTGCGAGCCGGAGGTCGAAGGAGCGGCTCTCGTCAGTCAAGGATGGAGAGGGTGGTGTAGTGTAGTGTGGTGACGTGATCGGAGATGATGGAGATTCATGATTAGAGGAGGAGGAGGAGGAGGAGGAGGAGGGGGAGGAGGAGGAAGGGGTGGTGGGTTGAGTGGCCCGGCGCAAAGCTAGGCGTCGGAGGTATGCAGCTTTAGCACACTCGCGTTGCTTAGCAAGGATGAAGGGGCAAGTGGGGTCGAGGGAGGGGTGGATGTTCACCTGGCAGTGAACGCACCAGGGCTGGGCACACACATGAGCGGAAGGGTCAGCGGGTAGAGGTGCAGCACAGCGACGGCACTTGGCCGGAACGCTGTGCTGGGGGCATTGGTGTGCCCCTAGCACAGCGGATATAAGTGGCGATATAAGTGGTGGATATAAGTGGGGATATGTGGCACCGCCCTGGTTAGCTGGCTGCCTACCGCGCTCTGCTTTAACCTGCCCCTGGCCTGGTCCAGGGCCTCGCCCGCCCCTGGATTTACACTCAATCGCTTGAGGAAGGCTCCCGAAGCACGTCGAAACCATCAGCATCACGGCCCGCTGCCGAACTTGCCCTCCAAGCGTCTCCAAAACTGTGAAGCGGCGCGGCGCCCCGCTAAACCTAACGCACCGCGCCTGCACCGCCGCAGTGCAGCGTCTGACCAAGCCTCTGCAGCCCAGACCCACCGATGCCGCCACCGCGGGGCCTGCTCCAACCACGTCGACAGTTGTCTCTCAAACGGGTACGTTCAACGCCGCCCACGCAACCGAGCACATTACTGCCGCACTGCACGCCTTGAGCGACGCTTGGAGCACCGGATCGACGGCCGCAGCGCAGCCGGCAGAGTTCGTCGTCGGCGCAGCGTCCACACCTAGCCAACTCCACGCTCTAAGGGACGCCAAGAGCTTCGGGGCCATAGACGCGTCGCAGCCGGCTGCGTTCGTCGCCGCTGCTGGAGCCGCTGCACCTACTCCAGCCAAAGGTCCCACTTACACCAAGACCTCCAGCCCGGCACCCGCGTAGCACACTGAGACTCCGACTGAGGACTCAGACATGGACCTTACGACGTCCGCGGCAGACGACACTCCATCCCAGGAAATCGGCTGGACCACCATCGGTGCCAACTGTAAGCCTGCCACCGCAGCCCGACCCCGCGCCGAGCTCATCACAGTTGCCATCCAGCTTCCCCCTGGAACCCTCACCCCCAAGCTACCTCTCTACGACGTACTCGCCGCAGTCGCCTCCGCTGCACAACTTTCCTCGAAGACCAGTGCCGACATCACCCTTCAGGCCAGGCCAGCCCAAAGCCCTGTGTTTCTAAAAACTGATTCTCCTCTCAGCGCCCACCTCCTACTCTTTGTCACGCATCTTCAGCTTCATGGTAAGCCTGTCACTATCAAAACTTACACCCCACATCCTCCCATCTCATGCCTCGGCGTCATCCATAACGTCGGGGGCCACTTCACTCCTGATGACCTCATGCATGACCTGGAATCTTTCAAAACAGATATTCTCGCTGCTCGCATGATGGGATCCACTCAATCAGTGCTCATAACGTTCGCTGGTACCGTCATCTCCGACTTTGTTTATTTCAAACGCGTTGCCTTCCGGTGCCGTCCTCATAAACCTAAGCCTCCCACCTGCACCCGTTGTCTCACTCTAGGCCATCGCGCACACCAATGATTGTATATTATCGAGACCTGGACTGGCGTCTTTCAGATTGCTGATTATTTTGCCAATTTCATCAGGAGAAAAAGGAAAAGGGAAAATGCTGTTGGGAGATCGTTGTAAAGTTTGATTAGCGGCATTACTTAAATCTCCTGAGACTAGAGCAAATAAATCACTAAAGGCTTCAGCAATGTCTGAGGGATATTTATATGTTTCCTTACCGGAAGTAATTGTTGATACGGGTGCTTTCGTGTTGTTTCTGTTTAGGAAGAAATTAATAACTTTGCATTCCTTATGAACGTTATTACCAGCGCGAGTTATTTCTCTTTCGTAGTACCTTTTTTTTTGCTGTTCTAAGGAGCAAGCCTAATACATTAGAGTATTTCTTATAACGTGCTAAAAGCCTTAAGTTAAATGGTTGCTTTTTGCATTTTCTATAGAGGTTGTCTTTCTTTTTAAAGCTGCTTAGAAGGCAAGAAGTCATCCAGGGATTATTCGGTGTTGAAAATTTCTTTTTGGGGTTATATACTCTAGAACATTCATCGGTATTAGAGATAATAAGAAAGGACTGATTGAATGCCATATCAGCGTCATCAAGAGCCTTAATCCCTGACCAGTCAATAATAGCAACCCGTTCAAGGAATAATGCAGAGTTCAATGTTTTTTGAATGAACTGGGTATGCCTAACATAGTTCACACAGTTGTCCAGCTGTATAAAAATAGGGTAGTGGTAGGTTATATTGGCTTCTATGACACCTGTATCAGGGGCGGTCATTAGGTTGGATAAAGCATGATCTATGAGGGAGCTAGCTTGAACCATTAGTGGCTATGCGTGTGGGAATGTTAATAAGATTTTCGAAGCCATGAGTATTTAAAACTTCCATATAATCTACATATGAGGAACAGTCGGGATCTAATGTGTTAATGTTGACGTCACTCATTACTATAACATTTCTGCGTTCGATTGACAGTACCCCTAAGACTTAGTGTTGAGCTGAGCAGAAATCTTTGACATGGGACGATGGTGACCGGTATATGCAGCCAATGACTATATTTTTTGTATCTAGTGAAAAGAAAGCTTCGTCTGGTTCGATCCATACAGATTCACAATTTACCATTTTCAGCGATAGATCAAGTCGGCGACGATAGTGATAGCAAGAAGAAATAAATATAGCTGAGCCACCGTGCGCGCCATCGATACGATGGCAGTATTCAGCGCTATATGTAGGCAACATGTACAGGTTCTTATCGCCACCAGACAGGCAAGTTTCGTTCACGCAGATTACGGAGAATTGGTGTTCAGTGGCTGATAATAGGTTAGTTAAGTCGTTCGAATGTTTTCGTAGACTTCACGCATTAAAATGAATAAAAGACCGACAAGAAGGGGAAAGAAAAGATTTTAGATTTGAAGGCGTAAAGTATGAAGCCATGTTGATGGACGAGATTAGATGAAAGGTGCATAGTCTCAAGTGAAAATGGAAAGGTCGGATTAAGCTTTAATGCGGAAAACATGGCTGGTCTCTGTCTTACGTGCCAAAATTTGGGCAGTTTTTCGTCCAGAGAAACAGCCACCCTTTTTCTTTCTTGAGTGTTCGTGCCTTACTGAGAAGTTTCTTGTTTTTCACAGTAAGGTGGTCATTTACATGAACTGGTTGCTTTACTTCATCAGGGAAACCTAGCGTACCCGTGTCAAACCGTGGCTTGCGAGCTTTATCCAAGAAGTAGTTTCTTTTAGCGCGTTAAATGAAGCGAGCAATGATGTTCTGCCCTGACTGAGCGGGCACCCCTATGAACAATGTCAAGGTCGGCAGTGTCAACAGGGCAACTTATTTTCTCTCCAATCGACGCCAAAATTGCAACACAGTCCTCACCCTGTGAGCAAGGAACACCTTTGATTTCAACAATGTTGATCCTGGAATATTGATCTTGATTGGCGATTTGATTTTTTAGCATTTCATTCTCGAGTTTGAGCGCTTTGTTTGTGGCCAAGAGATCCGCTTGACTACTCTGAACTTTTTCGACTATATCATTCAATAGCGTGAGACTTGCATCCATGTCAGACACTTCCTTAGCCAGTCCACCTACGTCTAGACCAGATTCTTGAAGCTTGAAAGTTCTTTTAGTGAGGAGTTGATAGACTAAATCATTCATCTTGGCCTCAAACATAGCCTCCAAACTCTCAATTTTATTAGCCAGCTCGACATTATTCGGTATCATGAGAAAAATGTAGACAATGAACACAACGAAGCAAGCAAAGTTGGCAGCAGCAGTGGTTGCAGTCAAGGTAGTCCAAATTGCAAAAAAACAAAGGCACCAACCTGGGTGAAGAATGAACGATGCTTAGCGGTAGGTTCGATGACCGCAACCACTCCTGCAAAGAAACTGGGGGTCTCGAGGTGACCGCTTTTAAGGCCGGAAGAAGGATGCTTGCGCAGGCGCTTCAGCGATGACACGGTTCCGTAGTATACATATGACTGAAGACAGTGCAGTAGCCGCCCCGTCGGCACGTGGTAGGAATCAGACCAGCTTGAAGGAAGACGCAACACTGAGCATGCACTTTGGGATCTGCAGGGTCTTGGAAACCTGGGTGAATAATGAACGATGCTTAGCGGTAGGTTCGATGACCGCAACCACTGCTGCAAAAAAATTAAAGTTAAAAACCGGCCATTGAAATTGCTAGCCAGCCGGTGATTCCTTTCATTTTATTTCAATGGCAACAGTTCCAATATTGACTGTTTCCTTTGTAATGAAAAGACTGAAGTGGAAAACTGGCCGGTATTAAAATCCCTAACCAGCCGTTGATTCCTTTAATTTTATTTAAGTCTCAGCAGCTCGAATATTAACCAGCTGGAGTAGGCTGCCGCAACATTTATTCATATTTATTTTGTTTTTAATTTAAAAGAATAATGATTCTTTACCTCTTATCGATAATGACGGAAAAATGCGTTAAAACAACACTAGAGGTGCAAAGGAAGCGAGAAAAGTACGAAGTTTCACGACAGAGCCCAAAGGAGGCAGAAAGTACACTTTTCTGTGACTTCTCAGGCAGAGGCCGATGATGGCAGTCATGACAGAGCCTCTAACGACAGCGAACGAAAGCGTTCCCCGTCATCCAGAGCAGCTAGACCTCATAATTTCATAGCGCACCAACCGAAGCAATTGGTGGCTCATTCTTTCGGGTGGCACACTTGGTTTCTAGTTTAACAATGCCAGTTGGCCGAGTTGTTGAAAAGGAAAGAAGGAAAAAAAAAGCTGCGAAAGGTATCCAGAGAGAAGAACGGCTAACAATAGTTCCGGAACGGAATCATGGCACAATGGAGGTTCGATTGCTGAAAGGCGGGCCGCGGCGATCTGTGCCTGATTTGTCGCTGAACATAAATTGAGAGGCGCGGCCACACCGCACTTTCATCTTTGTGGTCGAAAGGAAGAGTGAAGAGAGGAAGAGAAGTTAAAATAAAATAAAAAAAAACAGACAGCGAAAGCGGAGGCAATGTTCAAGTATGAAAGCAAAGTGAAGCTACCACATAGAACTGAAGCCGCACAGCCAGGATCGCCGATTGCGCTCACGTTTGTGTCAATGGATTTCGTCGTGCAGCACTAGAAGAGGAAGAGAAGGGTTGCACTCAGGGAGTGAAGGAGAGGGAAGTGAGTTTGTGGCGTCCTTCCGGTCAATTCCGGGTGCCATCGGGCATCACAGCTGGCA
The DNA here is from genome assembly GCF_055824585.1 of Amblyomma mixtum. Classification (NCBI taxonomy): domain Eukaryota; kingdom Metazoa; phylum Arthropoda; class Arachnida; order Ixodida; family Ixodidae; genus Amblyomma; species Amblyomma mixtum. The sequence goes on along the minus strand of NC_143017.1, from coordinate 38,373,459 downwards.
ATCAGAAAATGAAAATAAGGAAACGACGCTCCAGCAACCTAACTATAAATTCTAGTAGGACATGAGAAACGGAACTAGTCACTGGCAACTAAGCAAAAGCAATACATGCGATGGTGCCCAACTAGCGTCACAGTCAACAGCGGATTATAGAGTATCGAACGGAGGGCGATCAGCGGACCGGGAAGCTAAGAATCACAAAAATTACTTGGTATACGAGGCCTTACAGAAATAGAAGGAGCAGATTTAGCTTTCTTTTAGATGCAGCGGGAAAGTGTGCTTCGTCGGTGGATTTGCCGACTTCTCCATTGCTGAAGCTTCGGCTGCTGGTGACATCTCAGTGTCGATGCCGGCGAACGAGGGGGGGACACCGAGGAGAGTTAACTTCAAAAGAGTGCGTAGAGACAGGGGAGAGGTGGGCGTCAAAATATATGTTCGAAACAGCGCGAAAATAAAGAGTGGGCGGCTCGAACCACTGAGAAAGGGTTTTTTTTAATGAAATATTTATCGTGCCCACAGCACGCCGGCGGCCGCGAAGTACCAGTGACAGCAGCACATCACTTGTGATTTATCTCGCTGCGAGCGCCGGTGGTGTTCTTCGAACGAATCTATTCCGTGGACCAGTAGATGTGGCTTGCCACCGGCAGCGAATAAGGAAGAGGAGGAGAAAACGTGAAACTAAAAGAGTGAAGGACAAAGGACTGAAGCAGTTTTCCTCCCCAATATGAAGGAACTCCGCCACGAACACGACCCGCAGGATGGGACGTTGCTCCGTTGCGGTTTTTCATGGTTTTGTCAAGCATCGCTAGGCACTTCACCATCTGATGCGGCCTTAGCTGCGATTCTTTTAAGGCGATAGCGTTAAGGCTTCTGTTCTGGAAAATCTTCATTTATTCTACCCTCAAGGCCCGAGGACATTGAAGAGGGGAGTGGTTGTATACAGTGGTTGAGTACAGGGCGTTTCATTTCTAATTATGAAATGGTAGCTAAGGCGGAACAAAAACGCTGATGGTCGATGATGGAGGCTGTACTTCCGGGAAGGTGGTTCCAGTCCTTTGCTGTTCGTGGAACGAAAGACTCAGCTGCGCATTTTGTTTTAAAGAAAGGAATGCCGAATTTATGCGCATGATCAACTCGTGATGAAACATATGACGAAGTAAGTATAAGATCGCGGTGCAGTCTGGCGTTATGATACATTATTTTATGAATTAGGCTAAGGCGAGCATGCTTTCGACGGCTGGCAAGAGGTGGTAACTGTAATGTATTCTTCATAGAGGTTGCGCTAGCGGTACGGTTATAGTTCTGAAGGATGAAACGTGCCTAGTTATTCTGAATTATTTCGAGGGAACTGATCAGGTTCTCCGTGAAGGGATCCCAAATGGACGCAGCATATTCCAACTTACTACGAACGAGAGATTTACAGAGGAGAAGTTTCAAGGAGGTGGGAGCAGAGAACAAGTTACGGCGAAGGTAGCCGAGGGCACGGCTGGCGTTCTTAATCATTGAATTGATGTGAAAAGACCAAGTTAGATCACTTGTAATGTGAACGCCAATATAGCAGTATGAAGACACTTGTTCTTGTTCGATGTTATCTAGATGATAAGAAGTGGGGTGTGTAGAAATGTTTTACACACGTAGTACTTTACATTTGGTTTTGTTTAGTTCCATTGACCGCGTTTTACACGACTCACGAATTCCATCAATGTCTTTTTGCAAAAGAAGAGTGTCGTTAGAGTCGTTAATTCCACGAAATATTACGCAGTCATCTGCAAATAAATGAATGTGGGATGTAACGGAAATAGGGAGGTCATTAATATATATCAGGAACAAAAGGGGCCCAAGGACGCACGCCTGTGGGACCCCAGAATGCACGGAAGTCAATGGAGAACAAATGTTATTAGCCTTCGGACTGGTTGGCGTCGCCATCGGCGTGGTGAGCGATAAACAGGGTCGCATAGGGTGGCCGAGGCGGCCACCCACGGAGAAGCAACGAATGTGGGCTGCTTAGGTCTCATGACAACGTGGCTTCATCACAACCTGCCTACCAGATTGTGGGCGAAAAAACCACCCTGGAAGGTGGTAACTAAATTGATGAATGATCACGAGAGTTTGCTCGGAGAGAGCAACTTGGGTAGCACAATCCCATCGATGCCAACGCCCGCCATCGCAGGGCAGTGGCGCATTCCTTAACCACTGCCTCAATGCGGAAGCAGTGGTATGAGGACTCCCACGGACATAGTTGAGAATGACCAAATCCGCATATATGGGCACCAGTTCATTTAAGCTTTCGCGTCATACCTTTGAGGATGAATCTTCTTCTTTACTTCATTTATTCTTTCTGACTTTATCGAAAGCTGCTTGTTATTCTCGCGGCCCAATGCAGAAAGATGATGATGTAGTGACTCCATTGCAACTCAACGAGAAAGTTGGTGATTTCGCCCATAATCGTTCTGAATGTCACGGCCCCCACAGCCATCTGACTGACCGTCAGCGTCAACCGACGCGTCTGGCGAGCGTCGACCTTAAGGCGTCTTGGTCACCAGACTGATGTGCCTACATACTCAGTGCGACCACTTGATCAGCTCGCGCAGGCGAGCTGATCAATGCCGGGGAACAAACGAGACCTTTGCATAATTAAAGTCCCCCTACACAACAGGCTGGAAGAAATGAATTAACCTTTCTTTAATGCGCGTACGTGTAAATGAAGAAGAGTGAAGTGGGAAAGAAAGGTTGGTTTTCAAACTTGAGATATAACCTCGTGCAATTCACGGCAAACAGGAGAAGGTGAAGCGTTACGCGAAATAATGGAAGCTTTTCTGACAAAGACTTCGCGCAACTGCGTAAGTGACACGTCTGTGGCCTTGTACAGAAGCGAGTCAGCCGTACTGAAATCTTTATTGTAGGGTGTGGTGATGCTACTTTTACCAGACATGACGTGAGAGTTACTAGTGCGCACGCAACGACTTTTACCTTATATTTGTAGATGCAAGCCACCCAATAAACCAGTTGTCACTTTGCGCTCATCCTGCAGTTTTGTCTGTGTGTCGTCTTTTTTGCGCAAAAAAATCTGTCATGGCGCATGAGACAGAGAATGAAGAATAAAGCCAGAGAAAGGCAATTAAGGCAAAGAAGGGGCAGACTTCCCTTTATTGCTAGCATCTCCTAGAGGGAGATGTAACAACAGCGCGACAGGAACACGAGGGATGGAAAGGAAACGACGCAGACAAGCGCTAACTCACAACTGGAGTTTATTGCTGAAACACGCAATGTTTAGCAGTTACTTTACAAACACAAAAACATAAACACGCAGCCTCTCCTCGGAAGCCCAAGTCAGAGGGGCAAAAAAAGAAATTGTAGACATGAGGCGGCCCTCATCGCTGTGGAAGAATCAGTTAAAAAACACGTTCTCAAAAAGAATGTCAATGCAGTGCGGAGGCGAAGAATTCAATTTCACACTCTGCCATATTAACAGAGGGCTCGCTGATACACAGATTCTGACATTTCCTAATATGATATGCCTCCATTATCTCGCGTACGCGCTGGTCGCGATGTCTGAAAAGTATGACGGTAGTAAAAGAAACCTGTGTGCAGTTTTTCTCCTTTTGCTCTTTTTTTTTTGCTGCCGAGAATGCAGCAAAAAAGAACAGAAAAAGGAGAAAAATTGGACACCCGTTTTCCGTCCTTCGTGTTCCTTTTGCGCTATTGTTACATCATAAACGTTATCGAACTTGCACAACCTTCGGCTTTCCTACAGGAAGATTGGACAGGGAAATTAACGCAAACAACCTGGTTAAAGCGTTCACTGCGCTCCAGTTCTCTACTCATATGCACCCAATTTCTAATAATTGCCAAGAGCCTTGCATCCGCTTACATTTCATATAACAAGCTTCGTTGTTCCGTGAAGAACGTAAGGGAGGCCCGGGATTCATGCCTGATTCTTAGCGCGGAGCAGCCCGGTCAGGAAAAGGCAAGCACAGTGTAACATCTGTAGGGAGTGTTGGGGGAGATAATAACTGTTATCTAGAGTCTTGAATTCCCACGGGCTTATCTTTGATTACGCCTAGAGAATACTGAGGAAGACGTCAGACATTCGTCATAAAGCGCGGTTGCGTGGGCGAAGGGACAAAAAGGTCATGATTGCAGTCTCAGTCGAGTGGGGTCCAAATGGCGGCAGCACAGAGCTTAGTTTTGCTGTGCTCGTTTTGGCTTTGGGTTATGTGCGTTTGGTGGCATGAATTTCGCATGCGCGGCGCTGATGAGAATTGAAGCCTGAAAGACCACCGCAGAAATTTCTTCAGCGCAATTGTTAACGCGGCCTCATGACTGCACTCTTCTCGAAGTAACAACCAGAATGATTTTGGGTGTTTTATGTGTCCTAACTTATTTACACTCTTTTTTCGTTTTTTTATCATCATAGGTAAGCGATAAAGTTTCCAGAACACTAGAAAATTACAGTGATTATTTTCTCGCATAAAGAGAGCACCTGGTTAGAAGTATTGTAATAAAAGGAATACTTGTAGCGAAGGAATTTGTTTCAACATGTTTTTTGAGCATAAAAAATATGAAGTTTAAAACACAAAACTGACTACCTTTCCCTTAGCAACAAGAGAAAATAGGAACCGATTTCATGGTTCAATGACAAACGGAAATGTTTTAAAGACGCAGAAAGACACATTCTTTTCCTGTAGGGCGCAATTTTGAAGTGGACTCATTTACACTAACCTTTGTTAATGATCGTCATATTTCGCAAAAATTACTCAAAACAAGTGATGACATCCACTCTTCTCACAACCCACTTTCGTTATGCCTTGTACGTACATACTGAAAATGTATTTTGAGTTGAGTTGAGTTGAGTTGAGTTGAGTTTAATGGCGCATAAGCGACTAAGGCTATCATGCGCCAAGCTCAGGGTATGAAAATTGTTTTATATAGATGTTATACAAAAGTCTAAATGAACGGCGGTGTAAAGGGCCTAAAAAGTTAATTCATGCAACCTAGTAAAAATGTAATACAAAATTTTAGAATTGACTTATGAAAATCTTTTATGGGAACGTTTATGACAATACACCTTCTATGCACCATACGCATTTGTCATTCTCTAGAGCTGTTATTTTTTTGGCCTCAAAGCTTCGTAAATGGTATTTACTTATCATGTGCGGCTCCGGATGATTCTGAAGCATAACTTGTTACCTAACCGGTGGGCATGCGTCTTCACAGAGTGAAACGACGACCGAATCAAGAAGCGCGGGGTTCTGCAGCGTGCACTTGATTTTTTCGTCCCATAAACAGCTTTGTAAACACTCTACACGCGCGTGGATAGAAGCAGGAAATAGGGGCGCTTTTTTCATGGATCTGCGCCACGCGCATGGGCAGGCGTTTTCACTTGCACACGTAAATGTATGCTTCGTTTTAAACCTTACGCACCTTCCTGTTAATGAACAGCGGGAATACTCTCGTCCACTACACTTATCTAGCGTTGCGTTAAATGAAGTAGAGAAAAGTACAATGCGCAGTTATTCTCTTACGAAAAGTGAGGTTCTAATCTATCGGCGAACATTTGCATTCCACTGTTGGACTGCAGTGAACATGAACATTGTCGGGCTTCTGGTTGCTTTTGAATTATGAGGTTTAAGGTCCTAAAGTTACTCAAGCTATAAGGGACGCCGTAGGGAAGGGCTCCGGAAATTTCCACCACCTGGGTTCTTTAACATGCACTGATCTCGCACAGTACACAGACCACTAGAATTTCGCCTGCATCTAAATTCATCCACCGCGGCTGGGATCGAGCCCGCGTACTTCGGGTCAGCAGCCGAGTGCCATAACCACTGAGCTACCACAGCGGCCCATCGTCTGGCATTTGGACGAACAGCTGCAAACTGTCTTCATATCTTCAGTACTGACCTGGACACGGATTACTAATAGACACACAGGGCGAAAGAGACGAAAGTGACATGTCTGTTTGTACTGCTTCCTACTTGGACTGCACAGAGTCGGCGACCTACCCGAGGGCTAGCGCCCGGAGCGAAAAGGCAGCGTCACAAAGAGCAACAATACGTTAATCGCATCTGTTCCGAGGTCAGTGGGAAAGAGGCGTCTCATCCAGCCCAGGACGTCATTTGTTACGCACAAACTGTCCGCCGAGCTCAGCCCCTTTTCGGGGACCTCACGCTACGTATCCCTGCGCCAGCAACAACCGCAGAGGCTGCAATAAACAAGACACTCTTTTCTCCTCTTGGATTTCTTTGTTCCCCTCCAGACGCCCGCTCTTTCTCGTCGCGCACGACCTCTCAAGAAAAGCATTCAGGCAACGGTGAGCAAAAGATGGGCCGAAAGAAAAGAGACGGCGCGACGAAAGGAACCTAGTACATAGGCGCGGAGGCCGGTCGGAAGCGTCGGCCCGCGATTGGTCTACTGTATCTATCCTTGATGACGGGCAGCGATCCCCTTACCACCTACCCTTTCTGTCTTCTAATGTGCAAAGAGGCAAGAAGCCATCAGGGGGCGATGAGACGTGCTACAAAGAAAAAGTGAAAGATGTCGCCCATCGTCATCATCCATCTGCAAAAAAAGGGGTCCCTGGTTCTCATCGATCCGCGGCTCTCCTGTTCGGCTTCATTCGGGCCCACCCAGGGTTGAGTAAATTAGGGCCCAGATGCACCAGAGCACGGGCTCGGTTATACACGCCGTCTCTGTGTTCTGAGCGCTACAAAGCGACCAAAGGCTGCTAATGCATGTTTGTAAGTGTGAGTGGTACTTGAGAACGGTGCAGAATACGGTGACGAGCTAAGCCGGCCGTAGCAAGAGCGCGGGGCTAGTAGTAATATAGCGCTCCACTGCCGCAGTTCTTCATCAGGTATGGAGGCGAAGAGGCTGATTCCACTCTTCTGAAAGCTGAGTTGAGCAGACTTTCTCTTCCCCTCACTTATAGTCAACTTCGGCTTTCAGCGCTCTTCACAAGGTGCACGCGTAAAGCTTTGTCACTGTCATTGGCTTTGTGAGCGTGAAAAATAGTAAAAGAAATGAAGGAAACTAAATACTGAGAAAGTTTCTCGCTAGGCTACGTTATGTGAAAACCTGGTGATAGCTATTACGCTACGTCATGTGAGCTGGGAATACAATATGAGTAAAAGTTATCAACCTCGAACCCCCAGCACAGGGTAAGGGCTATCTAACCTTTCAGCCAATCTTCCGCGTGTACTTCTCGCTCTCCTATTTCCCCTAGCTTGGCGGAATCTACGCAAACATAGCGGATCCGAGGGGTTCAGGAATTCACAGCTATCGCAGTAAAATGCAAAATAAAAAATTCAAAATCTGAATTTAATTTTCACTACACTTGCAAAAAAATTTCCTTTCAACGGTCAACAATGAATCGAATGCCAACGAATGCACTCAGTGCCATATCAATCGTTGGGCATACGTCTAACTTTGTCATGCCGCCATCGCAGACCGCTTAATATAGTGTTTTCTTCCAGTATGCAAGATAATCGACAAAAATGCGCCGAAGTGGAGCTCAAGTCGGAGTTTGGGGTAGCACCCTACCTCAGCTGTGATCTAATGCGTAGCTCACCGTCGTATACTGCCCCATCAGCCGACGAAGAGAGGGTACAATGATGGATGTTCCTCCAAGATTATAACGGGGATTCGCAAAACAGACCGAAGAATATCGCCATAGAAGGCACACAGCCAGATGAATCACTTCTTATTGCACTCAACGAAGCGCCTACACATACCACGGCTTAAGCAGTTGCTTCATACAGGCATCGACGGCGCAGTCACTGGTGCCAGGCTGTGATACCATCCCAAATAGAAAACGGACACCGCCGCGCGAAAGACGAGCGAAACGGGACTCGCTAATCCGCTGTTGGCTCAAGCCGTCCAACACCTCGGCAATATTTCCTCCTTCTGACAGACCGACAGAGTGGGACAGGCTTTTCTACGTGCCCATGCAGGAGGAGGATTTCTTCATTAGAGCGAGGAAAGAGTTACCTCTCAGCACCAACGCGGCGGACACAGCCACAGGGCCTAATAAGAGACAGCTCTCCTGCCTCCGCGTTGGCACCATTGGGCAATAGCGCTGTCGTCTGAAGCGTTCCGCTTGGGCTGGCCGCCCGACCACGGCCAAGACTTTTGCTGCGACGATGAACGTCCAAACAAAGAAGATGCAAGGGAATAGTGCTTGGAAGTTGCTGCAAGTCACCACTTACACGAAGAGCTGGGTGCTAAGAAAACTCGTCCCAGGCCCGTAGGAAATTTAGCCGGGAAAGTGAAAACAATATAATAGCTAGTGGCGCAACAAAGGGAACGAAAAACTCTAATCGTATATGCACAGAAACGAGTAATATTATAAAACCGAGGTAAAGAACGAAAAGAAAAAAATGTTGTTCACGCCAATTGAAAAATGAAGACTTCACAGTTGTGAGCGTCTGCAAGGAGGACATATCTCTGGAGTGTTTAATGATAATTATCAGGGCATAGTAAAGAATGCTACATCGACCATATCTGGGGCAAGTTTGTGGCAATAAATATCGTTCGCGGGGACGTGGCAAGCATGCGTCGGTGTACAGATTACAGCAGTCTTCCCGCAATATGTATTTTAACACAGTGAATAGAAGTTCAAAGTTGAGCAGATTAAAGAACGCATACATGCTTACTTTGTTAACACAAGACAATTCAAAGCTCACGAAAGTAAAAATATTGTTTAAAACACAAAACGACCGGTACTACTTTCCACCTTAGTGTCAGCCCGGTTTGTGCCTGACGATTGAAGAATGTGGATATTATTGTATGACTAAGGCAAGCGCCTGCATTATAGTCTTTAGGCTAGAGGATATTTATGTCTATGATTTTCTATGGTCTATTGATCTTGCAAGGGAGACGGTGGAAGGAGAAAGTTGTGCGGAGAAAACAGAGGCGTTCGGCCCCGCAAATGTTCTAGGTGTTGCAATAGAAGCCGGCCGCTAGTTCTTAAAAGAAGCGTTTCTGAGGCAAACAGAAGCTTTTTCAGGCATCATAATACGAGTGCTGGTGAACGTCAAAAACGCGATGCATTCTAAACAGTAAAGTGAGTAACTACAATAAAATAACTTTTAGCTATTAATTCTAACTATTAGTTGCACCTCCTTCCAGTTTGAAATTGGTACCCGGCCGTAACTACTAGCCTTGCCAGATTTTAGGATTTCAAAAACATGATTGCTCTCGCCGCTGTTGCTCAATTTGGGGCATTTGTAGCGCCATTTGAAAGCTGCACGCTAGCGGGTGGGTGCAGAGGGACTTCAATGAAATCTCGACACTCCGTGATGCACGTGCAACTTGAAATTCTCTGCCAAGATCAGTAAATTGGATCAGTCAAGTGGCGAGGAACAGGGAGTACTGTTGCACTGGAATTATTTAAACAAGAAGAAGATGGGTAAATAGGGCTTCTGTGCCAAGGGCAATATTTTTTTCTTATACGGTGCCCCGAAAAAAATCTTGACGCCAGTGTCTTGCACGTTAAAACACCTTGTCATCGTTGTTAGCAAAACGAAAACGAGGTGACAAGGGCTTCCGCGCAGAAGGCTTGTGTGCAATAAAACACAGTGTTAATTTGCAATTTGCTTCTATCATACTTCAAGCAGACTAAAGTAGAGTATTCAAAAAATATTTTCGAAGTATTTAAAGAATGTTGATCAAAATGTCAGACAGTGCCGTTGAACACTGTTTTCAAATGTTCAAAAGGAGTCTACAGTACATTGTTCAAAAAATATTTTCGAAGTAATTAAAGAATGTTGATCAAAATGTCGGACACTGTCGTTAAACACTGTTTTCAAATGCTCATAAGATTACGGCAGGAATTATAAAGACTCTAGGAAGATGAGTATGTTGAGTATCGTCGGCCAAATGTCAGAATACAGTTGATAGGTTCTTGATAGGAAGTTGTTCATAGAAAGTGAACCGGAACTGTCGATATTTCAATACCAGGAAATTTAAAAAAAAACGTTCTACGTGTTTGCCCCACCGTGGTGGCTCAGTGTTTACGGCGCTCGGCTGCTGGCCCGAAAGACGCGGGCCAGCAGCCGCGGCGGATGATCCAGGCCGCGGCGGATGAATTTCGATGGAGGCCAGATTCTAGAGGCCCGTGTACTGTGCGATGTCAGTGCACGTTAAAGAACCCCAGGTAGTCGAAATTTCCAGAGCCCTTAACTACGGCGTCCCTCATAGCCTCAGTCGCTTCGGGACGTTAAACCACAATAAACCAATTCTACGTGTTTGAATGTTTCGAATGTAGATGTTAAATTCTCGGAACACCTCTTATATGTTTTTAATAGACACTGCCGTTAATTGGTTGATAGGAACACTATAAAAACTGTCGATAAGTCGATGATTGAAAGTTTCAAGACTTTCTACGTTCTTTCAGTGCGCTAGCACTTATATAGGCATCCCCGCATTTAGCCATGGGCTGTCTGATTGTCTGTCTGTCTCTCTGTGTCTGCTTACCTGTTTGCGTCTGCTTGTACGTCTGTTTGTGTGAAGCCTATTTTCTGGCAGGCTGCTCAGCTGCCCACCGTCATAGGCGGTTGCTCAAAAAATCATCTGGCTGCTCGCCAAGAGCGACCTGGATGCAACCGAACCACAGCAACCCAAATCCCACCGAAAGCAGCGCCTGCCATGGAAGGGCAGTGGCATATCGCTTGGCCGCTGCACCACTGCGCCGGTAGTGGTAGGAGGACTTCCAGGAATTTATACATTGACAGAATGACCAATTCGGCATATATAGGTATTAACCCATTGTAGCTATCTGAACAATTGTCATCCGTGTACACACTGGATCTGAACACCTGCTAGCACAAATATTCGCATTTGGGCGAACTGCTCAAATCAAACATGTTTCTTTATTTCAGGATCGGTGGCGAATTGTCGAAACATGGTTCAAAGGTTGTCACTTTAAAGTACGAAGTATTTGAAAGAATTTCAATTAATTTTAATACTTTCTATTAAGATATGACTCTTGTATTTGCTACGAATATTAGAAAAAAAATTGTCAGGTTAGTTGCCGCGGGAAACCGTTTAAAGTTTGGCTGAATGTGAGTGAATGATGGTTATTTCATAAAGGCGTCTGAAAATATTGACGCAGCTGGCAGGACGGAGGCTCAGGAAATAATGTAGTGAAGAGCTGGTTTTAAAACTGAGCAACGTCGAACTTGCTTTCAAGGAAACGCAACTGCACAGGTTCCTCAGAACAGGCTGCTCGGGCTCCAGCAAGTTGTGAAATGTTAGCTTAATGATTACCAACACTCAAATAAAGTACTCTGTTTTGCAATAGAATTTCAGCGTTGGCATTTCTGGGTTTCGTGCAGCCCAGTGCGCTCAAGTGAGGAAAAAAATCAACTTTTCGTATGTGGAACGGCCAATGAATAATGCTCAACTCGGAGCGAATCAATTAAGGAAGCAAAGTGGCCATTGGAGAGAACCTTCCCTATTGCTGACACTGAGATAGAGAGACCGAGTTCGTTTGCCGTTTATCAGCTAAAACAACGCTGATCAGGTAAAATAAACTTCCACTCGTTAAACGGATCCTAAGCATTTTATTCTTTTAGAGATTGGGCCCCAGCCACTTCCTCCCGGAATGCAACAAATAATTTTTTCGTCAGAACAGTGGCGGTGTTTGAAGCTGACAGCCGTAAGTCAATCATCAACAGCATCGGTCAGTGACTCTGCGTGGCTTGCAACCAAGCCGCTTGTTGCTGGCAATGGTTTCTTACCAGCTGTTTCAGAGGGCCTATTAGCTCTATTGGTTGCCGCCTCCTTTTAGTGCTTTTCTTTCTATATTGTAGCTTGGAGATGCGAAACAAAGTATTTACCGCTGCAGAGATTTGGCGCCGTTTATGATTAGACTGAGCATGTAATCAGTATTAGACTAGGAATACGCTTACATGTGAGCTGATTTTTTCTTCTTTAATGGACTTATATGATTTCAAAAGCACAAAACTTAGTCTTTGTAGTTCTACTCTTTCACAGGTAGTTCATCACTCTTAAAAACTGTTCATGCTTTACATTCAACTAAGCACCTAACCAGGCTATACATCCGTGATTAATATTTGGAAGGATTGGCGGTCACAAGTGTGCTATCTACCTGTCCCACTTTCCTAGGGCCGACAATATAAACACCTCTTGGAAGCGGGATGACTAGCGGAAAGGGTGCATATAAAGTTATAGCCCAAGAAAGACTGATACGACGAACGTGAACACCGCTTTTTGTCAAACGTGTCAAAAGGTTCAACTATTACTGAAAAGTTAACAAATTATTCCAGTTAGAGAAGAAACTTTGTGCTGCTGAGCGCAGGTGGTGGTAAAGGACCTTGAAGGATTAATTGTGTTTCGAACGAATAACAACAAATTTATATGTCCCGGGCCTGCACAAAAGTGAAAATTAAACTGCCAGATTCGAACGGCTTGGGGGTGGTATTTGAGCAGTTCATGTTTTTCTACAGTTTGTCGATTTTTAGCGGAACCAAATCGAAGAAAAAGATGGAGCCGGCGCTGCCAATGTTGTGGCCGTTGTCATCAGGGTATGATGTGGTTGCGAGTATGACGCTGAACTAAATTTTAAACTGCGAAGATACCATGTCCATCTACGCCCCATATATTTCTCACTACCTATTGTTTGCCCCATTGGATATTGTAAAATCATAGATTGTTCTAATAACCTTTTCCAAGCAGGAGCTGTCATGTGTTTGCAGAAGCTTCTTCCTTATAGCTGCAAGGGCCACGGTAAAGCCGTAGCCTGCACTTTGTCTGTGAGGATAACCAAGTCTGGCAAATTGCAGCAATTTTTCTTTTTCTTAGACTAAAAACAGATAACAAGAAATAAAAATAGAGAATACACTTAATCGCCCCCTCATGAGTATGACGCGATAGCTTAGAGAGTTAGGTTAGCAGTTCGGCGCCTTTCAACGCATTTTTCATTTTTTTCAATTGTTTCAATTGTTTATCAATCACACACACTAATTTTTTAAAATTGGGATCACGAATCATGATCTTTTGATTCTGAGCATTCTGACACCGTTGAACCCTCTCTTTGTCAATTTTAAATTTCTTTAATTAATCAGTTAATTGAAATGATTTCCTTCAAATAATCTTCGCCTATCAAACACTATTCACCCATCACTGCAGCCCCAAATTATCATGATACAATTTTTTTACACACCCGCGGCTAAAGGTCGCCGGGGGTGCACATAAGCCAAGGGTGCATACGGGGGTGCACATACGAAATGCTCTATCGTACGCCACCATCTAGAACATCCTGCGGAAAACCGTTGGCACGACGCAATTTTTTTACGCAGCCCCGACTACTTCCGACGCGCGATGCCAACTTAGCCGTCGGCTTTTCGATCGAACGAGCTGCATGCGCTGTCGCATAATACAGAACAGGAAAAATGCACCACCATGGCGTGGCACTGAATGAAGGTGTCTGTAAAACATTTTATTCTTTGAAAAGGGCTTGGTGCTAAAAGGTCGCCTTAAGTGGTCGAGAGTACATAGCCGTAGATTACTTTGAGCCCACTGCAGCGTCAGAACTTCTATTCTCGTGTCATAGCTAGCCAGCACGGTCTCCCACCGGTCGAGAGAATGAACGGTAACTATACCACCCGGAATCCCACAGGATATGATCGTAGTTGGTCCGAGGTTCATTAAACCGGGCTCGGTGGCCTTTGATAGGGGATTCACGAAGCAGCGCATGCACTCATTCAACGAGCTGACGCAGGCTTACAGAGCCTCACGCCAGATCTACCCGCCGCTCCACCCCTGCCTAGATAACAAACAAGCAACACTCTGGCGCAGACTACAGACACACTCTCTCCCCTCACCATTACTCTAGCCCACTATCATCCCTCCTTCCCCACTCCCGCATGCGGCCTATGCCCAGAACCCTTCACCTCTTCCCTCCACATCCTTTCTCTCTGCCCGGCGGACCCTCCCCGGCGGGACCTAGAGAACCTCAAGACCTGGGAGGACTGGGAGACCCTGCTGCGCTCGGAGGACCCGGCCGTGCAGACCATCGCCACCGGCGGGACTGCCAGTGTTATGGACCTTAGGAACATAAACACTTGAGTGCAGTGGGGTCGTGCGAGGACCCTGGGGCATGCCCCAAATTCCTTGTACAATAAAGTTTTCTCTCTCTCTATCTTCAAACTGCGCGCATAAGAAACAAAATCGACAGTTTCGTTCCCGCCGCTTGATGTGCTACAGTCTATACAGCCGCTAGATCATACGGGAGGGTAATAAAGCGAGGTTCGCGTAACCACGAGCTCCACCTAATGCACCGGTGTTGAAGCCGGTTATTTCGATCTTGCTCATGGAATGCGGTACCGTATAACACGCTCAGGCACACAAAGAAATATTTTCATTTCATGCCAAAGCATTAGCAATTACAGCGGTAGACTAGCGCGCTCAAATCATTGCGCTGCGTTTATTGAAATGCGCAAGGTTGCAATTCAAAATTCCTGCACATTAGGGAAGAAGATGTAAAACTGAACATTAGCCGAAGAAAAACACGTCAGTACTTCTAGACCAAAGGCTGAGGAAAAGCAATGGCGCAGTAACTGTCTTGCATCTCTGTGAACCGCGCCGTAAGGGAAGCGGTAAATGGAGGAGTAAAAGAAGAAGGTTTGGTTTGGTTTATAGGGTTTAACGTCCCAAAGCGACTGAGGCTATGAGAGACGCCGTAGTGGAGGGCTCCGGAAATTTCGACCACCTGGGGTTCTTTAACGTGCACTGACATCGCACAGTACACGGGCCTCGAATTTCTCCTCCAAAGAAATTGAAGAAAAAGAGGCTGTAGTGGATGGCTTTGGTTAGTTTTGTTTTGGAGGGGGGGGGGGGGGAGGAAATGGCGCAGTATCCGTCTCACATATCTTGGTGGAGACTTGAACCGAGCCGTTTGATCACCTGGGGATCTAACATAAGCTGACATCGCACAGCAAACGGACGCCTTCTGCTGCGAAAGCAATAGTACGCTCATGAACGGCCTTTCGCGTAGCAGCGGCCGGTAGCCACGTTTGACCTTTAGAATGACCTCTGACGTCATGCCATGGCTAGTGATGTCATAGCGTGATATCATACCAGGTTACCATGGTGAGAGATGGGCTACCAAGTCGAGTCGTCGCGCAGCGGTGGCCGGAAGCCACGCGTGACCTGTAGACGCGGCGCAATGCTTTCCTTCTTTAGACGCGGCGCGCCGCGTTCCTTCCGTTAGAGGAGCTGCGCTCGCTTTTACAACCTGCCAGGCTTAACCAAAGCTAAGCCCCTGCCAATTTTTGTTTCTCGCCTCCCTCGAAACGCGGCTCTGGGGCAGTTCAATTATGCCGGTAGGAGAGGGTGCTGCGAGCAGAAAGAAAATATGGCTGAGACAACTGCTGAGGACTGGGAAAGCGAAATCTTTATTAACGCAGCAGCGTTAAGGAGCTCGTGTTGCAGAAAAACCGATGTCGGCGTTGTTGGCGAGGCTCCCCAGACCTTTGCCGAAATTACCAACCTCTACAGAGAGATGAGACGCCAGTTCCACCCTCCACACCCCGACTTGAATCGAGCGCAAGCCACCTTGCTCCGCAGGTTGCAGACACACTCCATCCTTAGCCATTCTAGACTTTCACTCATCACAGACGGGGAATACGACCCCGTCTGCCAAAATTGTTTAAACCAGGGAGAAATCGCCACCCAGGCACACATCCTCTGGGGTTGCGCGGGAAATCCGCCCCCTCGAACCTTACTGCCAGCTCCCTCCGAAGAAGGATGGAACCAACTCCTCAGACGGCCAGACAAGAGCATCCAACTGGCAGTCATTTCGTGGGCCCAGGAAGTCGCCCTCACCTGGAGGCCACACCAAGCCCACCTGCCCTAAATCCCGCCAATCTACGGCAATAAAGTTGTTTCTCTTTTTCTCGGCGTTGTTGGAGTACCTGGGTTCGAATTCCACCGCGGCGGCTATGTTTCGATGGAAACGAAATGCTAAGGGCGCAGTACCCTGGCACGAAGGCGACCACGGCGGCAGCGTTTCGATGAAGGCGAAAAACAGAAGGCGCCCGCGTTCTAGAGCACTGTACCCGCGTGCTGTGCGATAACAATGCCGGCTCCTCTTCCTTCTCTTCCACTCTCAGTCCCTCTTTATGCTTTCCCTTACGGCACGGTTCAAGTGTCCACCGAGATATGCCAGACAGATGCTGTGCCATTTCCTTTCCAAAAACCAATTTTCCAATTATTTCCGTGTTCTGTGCGGCGTCAGTGCCCGTCCAAGATACCCAGGTGGTCGAAATTTACCCGAGACCTCCACTACGGCGCCTCTATCTTCTTTTCTTCTTTCACTCCCTTTTTATGCGAAGCATATTACTAGAGGTACTCTACAGCCCTTCGCCGTGGTTACGTGCCGTGCACACCACGTGGTACAGTGACGTCACTCCACGTGACATACCACGTGACACATGACGTCACGACAGATCGCCGTCACGCGCTGGGAGAGGGAGAACGATGCCATCGCACAGAACCGGAATGTCCTCGAGCGGCATTCCCGCGCATTTCGAACGCGCGTTCACACTCGGTGTAGATGAAACGCTCGCTCCACCGGGCAGGCAGACGCGGCTTCCGTGGCAATCCAGGCGCTCACCCAACGCACGTCTCGGGGTTAGTCGGCGTTCCGCTGTAGCCATGCCGTTGTCTTCCCCCACGACGAAGGCTTCTAGTGGTTGTATTAAAATGACCAAGTATTCAACCAAGGAAAGCCATGTATTACCAAGCCTAGCCACCAATATGCTTCGCATCTGACTAGGCTTAACCTTAGCTAAGGCTCGGCCATTTTTTATCCCTCCCCTCACGGCGCGGATTCGCGTGTCGACTAGGATATGTGAGACAGTTAATGCCTATTCCCTTTCCTCAAAATCAATTTTCATTTTTTCGGCGTTGTTAGCGTTGTGGCCGTTTTAACACAAGAACCTCAATATTAAAAATTAGCTTCATTTCAAATACTCTTGAACCTAGATGGACAGCAACAGCTATTGCGTATAGGGAACTATACGTCGCTTGGCGTCTATAAGGTTGGGTGGGTTCCGGACACTGGATAGGCAGAGCGCCCATCCTAGAACCCTGGCAGGTGGCAGTTAAAAAATTCAGGAGGGCACTTTGTTGACCTAAATTGCGGTGAGGCGAAAGCCTTTATCGCGGTGTTGCTGCTTGTGTCACTGATATGTGTTTAAGATGTTAATTAAGTACGCAATTGTCTGTGAATCTTAAATGCTGGAGACACTGGAGTGTGCTTTTAAGGCGGAAGCCTTTATTGTCTCATCGTTGTAAGCAGCAGTTGTCGACAGAAATGTCACGCTTTTCAATTGGTCGAAATGGTCGTGTCGTCCTAGTGCGCGAATTTCAAACGGGGCCAATTGTACTTTGGCTAGTAACCATGCCACCAATTGAAGGGATCGTATAGTGATGCTCCAAGTAAGTGGGACTGAACTTAGTTAATTGCTTACTTACAAAATTAGCCCTAATAAACTTTTCTAGTCAGGCCATATAAACAAATAAAACCGAGTAGGAAATTGGTCAAGCTCGGTAATCGAGCCCCGGTCCTCGGCGTGCGAGACGAGCATGTTATCCACTCCGCCGTGCCAGCTCGATGGTTCGGAATGAACAAAGGCGCGTCCAGTGAAGACGGTGTCTTCGCTCACTCGCATCCTCCTCCCTTCCCATCCGGTGAGGTTTAGGTGTCCACCGAGATATGAGAGACAGATAGATTCCCTTTCCTCAAAAACAATTTACCGACGAGCGAGGCGTAAAACCGAATGGGCGATGGCGTTCTATGGACTCCCTGGCAGCGTTCCAAGATGCTGTCGCGTTCCACTCTTGGAGGCGAAGCTTAGCATCTTAACCACACATCAGTGATCACACTTAAGGTCAAAAAAGTGCCCCCCTGAATTTTGACGGCTGTCTATCGAGATATATGAGACAGTTAGTGCGTAATTTCCTTTCCTTAAATGCAATTTTCATTTTCTTCATTACGGGCCCTCTTTGTCTTCTTTCACTCCCACTTCCTCCCTTCCTCTACGGTGCGATTCAGGTGCCCACCGAGATGACAGAGAATTACTGCGCCATTTTCTTTCCTCAAAAAGCGTTGCGTTCAAGGGGCTAGGCATCGCGCAGAACGGGTGGTGGCGTTCCGTGGACTCCCTGGCAGCTCTACAACACGCTGTCGCGTTCCACTCCTAAAGGCAAGCTTAAGCGTTAGTAATTAGCAGTTAATTAGAATTCAGGCATTAATCAGTAATTAACCATTAATTAGTGATTTGTCATCATTTAGTAATTAGTACTCAATTATATGTGACGCCACCAGTGCCACAGAAGCAGCGAAAGTGCTGCGGAAAACGCTTTCGCCTCTTCGCACTTTAGACAGTGAAAGTACCCCCTGAATTTTTTTGAGGCATCTGTCTGATTCGACGCCTTTCTGCAAAAAATCTCGAGCGTCCTAGACAAGGAGGAGGAGGAGGATAAACTTTATTTTCGTCGACAAATGTATCTGACTTTGTGGGGTTACAGCCCCATCAAGTGGCCATGAGCCCGTGGCGTTCGGCGGCTTCTAGGGCTCTTGTCACAACCCGGATCTGTGTGTCCGAGTCGGAACTGAACAATGCGGCCTCCCACTGGTCTGGATTCGAGAGCTTCAAGCCTCGAGGGGGGGAGTCCCGAGGGCAAGCCCAGAGTATGTGGGATAGAGTGGCATGTTGGCCACACAGTTGACAGGAAGGGGAGTAGACCCCAGGGTATATGCGGGCATATATCGCGGGGTTGGGGAAAGTGTTCGTTTGGAGTTGCCTCCACGCAACTTCTTGGGGTTTGGTGAGAGAAATATGTGCGGGGGGATATAGAAGTCTACCTAAGCGGTAGTGCATGGTTATGTCATGAAATGTAACCACACGATCTCTCGCCGTCCGCAGGACGGGCGACACCACATCCAGGTCGACGAATCCTCGGGCGTAATTGTGGGCCGCCTCGTTCCCTGGATGCGATGAGTGCATACAAGGCGGCTCTTCATCTCCCCCACCGGACCCCCACGTATAAACTACTGGCATTATGGGTCTACAACACTGTGACGGAGCTCTCGGAAGCTCATCTCACTTCTCAGTACGAGCGTCTCACTCACACCTCCACGGGACGTCACATACTCGACAAGCTTGGAATACGCTTCGAAACAACCGCACCCGACAGGGTCCAGCTTCCACACCATATCCACAGTAACCTTATCGTTACCGCTCTTCCTAAAAATATGCACCCAGAGTATCATGTCGCTCGCCGCAAGCACAGGGCTAAGTCTCTGCACAAAAGGTATTTAACAGATCGGACAGCAGTCTATGTCGACGCCGCCGAATACCCCGACCGCGAAGCGTTTTCGCTTGCGGTTGTAAACTACTGTGGACTGCCGCTAGTTGCGTGCTCCATTCCTGTCAGATCGCCTGAAGAGGCCGAGGAGGCGGCCATAGTCTTGGCGATGGTTTTCACCTCTGCAGAAACCATCTTCAGCGACTCTAAATCTGCGATTCGTAATTTCGCCAAATGCTGGGTCTCCCCTGTCACCCTCTCTCTCCTCCACTCCACCAAACTTCAACTCCGCCCGATCCAATTGATCTGGGTTTCTAGACAAGGAGAACTGCACATGCGTTGGCAGCAAGAAGCGTAGCCATTAGAACGCTCGGCTGCGGAACGGATGGATTGTGGTTCGAATCCCATCGTGCACAAAGATTTTTGAAGCAAAAAGCTTCTCTACGCGGGTCGGTTCCGAGCTTCGCGTGAGTCGAAACGATGAGTTATGCGCATGCGCGAAACGGAGTGACGTCACGCGCCGCGCAGGAGGTCGTTCCTCGCCGCTGCCGCAGCCGTCGCCGCAGCCGTCGCCGCCGCCGACTCCGTCGCCTACCCCACGTACCTCAAAGCGCAATTCAGGTGTCCACTGACCCAGGGAGCGTTATGCGCACGTCCTTTCTTGAAATTTATGGAAAACGTCAACGCCAATGAACACTTTGAACGGGGACGGCGTACGGCTTCAGTGCCGCGTTTCTGCCACGACGTTGTCAAAGTCAACGCATGCAGCGCACATCTGTCTACCGCCTGGTAGGTTAAAGCACGACGGTGGTGTCCACTCTCCCCGGTGGAGGAGAGGGGGGGGGGGGGGTTGGCACAGTTATACGGCTTTCCTTTGCTTTCGATGTGCCGCTCCACCGTTTCGTAGCTTAATGCGCGGCTATGTCCACTGTCCCAGGGGGCCAGTTATGCGCCTTTGCTTTCGAAGGTGCCGTACACCATCGGTTTCGTAGCTTAAAGCGCAACCAAGGTGTCCACTGTCCCAGGAGGCCAGTTAAGCGCCGTATCTTTCGAAGCTCTCGCTCTTCATCGATTTCGTAGCTTAAAGGTGCACTTAAGAGCCATCTGAACTCGTCTTTTATTGCGAAAGCAATGTTACGCTCATGAACGGCATTTCGCGTAGCGGCGGCTGGTAGCCACGCTTGACCTTTAGAATGACCTATGACGTCATACCAAGGTGAGAGATGGGCTACCAAGTCGAGTCGTCGCGCAGCGACGGCCGATAGCCACGCGTGACGTTTAGAATGACCTCTCACGTCATGCCATGCCTAGTGACGTCATAGCGTAACGTCATACAAGGGTTACAGATGGGCTACCAAGTCGAGTCTTCGCGCAGCGGCGGCCGGAAGCCACGCGTGACCTGTAGACGCGGCGCACTGCGTTCCTTCTTCAGACGGGGCGCGCCGAGTTCCTTCCGTTACGGGCGCTGTGCTTGCTTCCGAAACCTACCAGGTTTATACAAAGCTCAGCCCCCGCCAATTTTGTTACCGCTGGAACCCGATGTACACGTCCGGCGCATTCTTAGAAGTTTCGAACTATTTTCGTGTGAGGCTGATTTCCATAATTTAAATCGAATTAAACGTCCCGGCTCCCGCCTTTTCTTGAACTCACCGCAGACGGTAGGAGGAGTCAACTAACCCTTCAGCCAGTCATGTGTGGCTTGCCGTTCTGCCATCGGCGGAGTGATAAGTAGTGATCGGCAAAAGCAAGGAGTCGGTGCGTATTTTTATTTCCGTGGGCCTAATTTGCGGCTACGTAGTCTATGAGTGGATCTATATATTCACGGATACCTAAAAAACAAAACAAAAGCTAAAGCGAAGCCGCCACGCGACTGCCTGAAAGGCACGCCAAGCGCGGAGTCCTCCTATTGAATGCGGTGACTTCAAAAAAAGGTGGCAGCCGCGACGTTTAACCCGATGCAAATTACGGAACACAGCTGCAAAGGACAATATTTTGAAGGTTCTAAGAATGCGCGGGGCGTGTAGATCGAAGACGAGTAGTGCGCCTTTAAAGCGCGATTAAAGGGATACTGAGGCGGTTTTCGAATCAGCTAACCTTCTAGGGTGTTGAAGTAGTGTCATTGCTGATCACGTCTGTGAAATTATTTTTTCGATTTTGGCTAAAATAGTGGCGCAATCACCAATTAAAAACGCGATGTTTAAATTTCCCGCGCCCCGCGCGAGCGCAGGAGAGGGGAACAGCGGAGAGGGAAACCTCGTCCATGTCGGCCAGCGTGACGTCATGTTGAGGAGCCGGGGGTGCTTCGTAGCACCCGAGCGCGCTTTCAGCGCGCGTTGTTTCTCGTGCTGCATGCGTTGTTCCTCGTACTACGTGCGTTGTGACGTACAAAGCGTGTCAGCCGACCTTGAGAATCAGATTCAACAGGTACTACTCTGTGTTCGTGTCCACGAACAACTACGGCCGCGACTGTGTCGTCTTCCACTGTTTTCCGCAAGATCACAAGCTCGCAGCGCAACCGCTCGCTGCTGTGACGAAGAATTCAAGCCGACTAAAGCAAGCTTACTCTGCTCGAAACACTTTCGTAAGAGCGGCTACAGGCAGAGCTTGTCCTAGTGGGATCTCTGGAGATTTTTGTCGAAAAGGCGCGGCTGAACCATGACACAGTTCCATCGATTTCCTCGCGCATAAGAGGCGTGTCACCATTCCGAAGAAGCGCCTCTTTTAAAAGTAGAAACATGCTCACTTAGCCCCTGAAGAAACCTTATAGAGGCTTAAGCATGTGTCGCTCTCCTCAGCTTAGGTTCGGCCAGACCACCTGAGACGTGCTCAGCAAGGCTCGGTTAGTGATTTTATACTCGGTTCGACGTATCCAAGCAAGCAAGCAAGCAAGCAAGCAAGCAAGCAAGCAAGCAAGCAAGCAAGCAAGCAGAGCAAAGCACAATAAAGCAAAGCAAGCAAGCATCGAAGCTCTTCATATGCGGCATCTCGTTTAATCCTAGCTAAGCAATTAAAATGAAAGCGTTCGACGTTGATTTCGGATGCAAATTTATGAGAGAAATGAATGCCAACCGAGTTTTTGCAAAAAAAACACCGCAACCTTACTCGGTTTCTTCATCAAGTAGTGGCAGTGGGCGAGTTGCAGCTAGCTGGGCTTTTAAACACACATATAGTTGGCAACTACTTCACTGAACCTAAACTGCAAATCTAGGAAGGGCGAACGTTTCCGAGGCTTCGATTAATATTTTCTGGCATCTGCTGAACGCGCCAGGAGTGACGCGTATTTGTGCGCGTATTTGGCTTGGTTTCCAGCGCACCATGATTGCGTCACTACCTTGTAGTCACATGCCTCGCAGTGCTTGGCCACTGCGCTTCGCTAATTTTGACACCAACTTTGTGCTCCTTCATCGTTTCCTTGAAATACTTTCTTGCCCCAACCTGCAACGCCGGGTACTGAGAACAGGATTTTTGTACACAGTGCTTTGAGCCTTTTCTTTATGATGACGCTCTTCCGGGCGAGCCAGGAGGCGTCCGGTGGTGGTAATTGACTTGAGTATTGTTCGCACCCCTTCCTTTCCGAGAATCCGAGCCGAGGTTGTGCTGGCACCTTTTACGCATGGTCTGCATCGCGTCTTTGACGCTGGCGTATGCTTGTGCTAGGCATAGAATTTTTTGCTTGTGTCTTTTTTGGTTTCAGGCGATACGTGGAATGAGCAAACTGTAGTATCCTTTTCTTCGGTAGTCAGTAAAAAAAACTAGTCGCCGTATTCGCTTTTACAACGACACGGAAAGCTGCGATCTGCCCTCAACGCAGCGCCGGATCCGCATCGGCAGCTTTTCCAGTCCTCAAAGTGACGTCACGACCTCTCTTGACCAATCACGGGCGGCGGCGCGCCGCGCGGCGTGCTCCGCGGCACAGGCCGCATATTTCGGCTAAAAAAGGCAATTCGCGCTTGTTTTTGCCTAATTTGGATGCGATATTCCAGTATACAGCATGAAAAACTATAGGATGCCGCTGCCAGCCCGATTTTCAGAAAAAGTGCTTCAGTCTCCCTTTAAGGTATCCACTGTCCTAGGGTGCCAGTTCTTTACTGTCTGTTTCGACAGTTTACAGTAGATCAAAAACATATGATGTTCTGCACAGCTTTGTAAAATTTCAGGAGCGAATATGCGTTTGACACGTGAGAAAATCATGACCGTTTAAAGGAACAGAACTGTCCCATCAAACTGATAACCTTACCTACAAAACATTTCTCCTTGTACACTTCATGCAGATTAAATATGCGCGCTTTGAAGTAATCTAGGGCACACCGCGGATCTTCATCGCAGCGTCGTACAGCCAGTCAGCGTCGCAAAATACTGTGAAGGCCAAGAAGGCGGAGTTCATCGTATTTGTAAAGATCTCGGCTTACTACTGAGCTTCGAGCTGGAAAGTCAGCTAAAACTCGTCGGACTGGCCGAAGCCGCCGCCGAGAGCTATTGCCTTTAAGCTCTCTAAGCGGGTTGCCGTCTGCTTACTGTGTTTCTGTGTTCACGTATTTTTGTGCTGTTTCAAGCATGCAGGCATGCCAGGTTCTATTTTCATATTTAGGTTTGGATTGGTTTGGTTTGGTTTATGGGGTTTAACGTCCCAAAGCGACTCAGGCTATGAGAGACGCCGTAGTAGAGGGCTCCGGAAATTTCGACCACCTGGGGTTCTTTAACGTGCACTGACATCGCACAGTACACAAACCTCTAGAATTTCGCCTCCATTGAAATTCGGCCGCCGCGGCCGGGATCGATTTCGCGTCTTTCGGGTCCGCAGCCGAGCACCATAAACTCTGAACCCCCGCGGCGGCAAAATCTGTTCTCGTACAAAAATTGTAATGCAACGTGTCTAGCGGTTTCCTTGCAGTGGCATACATGCGTGTTTTTATGAATGGGAAAGGGCACGGACCTGCCCACTGACTCGGGCTCAGCCGCAATCGCTGTAACGTGCAGTCAGAGGCGAGTTGAAAGGTGTTAGGGGAAAGATTGTAAAAATTCCGCCACCGTCTGGAATACATTGAAGTAACGAGCGTTAGCTGCTCGGTAGCGCCATTAATCGTCCATCTGAATTATTGCCACGTGATTAGGCTACTTTTTTAAGGCCAAAGCCTTTAATGCCTCATACTGTCGTTAGCAGACGCGTCGGCAGCCGTGTCGACAGACGCGTCGGCAGAAGTGTCGACAAACGCGTCGGCAGGAGTGTCGACAGACGCGTCGGCAGCCGTGTCGAGAGACGCGTCGGGAGGAGTGTCGACAGACGCGTCGGCGGGAGTGTCGACAAACGCGTAGGCAGGAGTGTCGACAGACGCGTCGGCAGCCGTGTCGAGAGACGCGTCGGCAGGAGTGTCGACAGACGCGTCGGCAGGAGTGTCGATAGACGCGTCGGCAGCCGTGTCGAGAGACGCGTCGGCAGGAGCGTCGACAGACGCGTCGGCAGCCGTGTCGACAGACGCGTCGGCAGCCGTGTCGACAGACGCGTCGACAGAAGTGTCGACAGACGCGTCGGCAGGAGTGTCGACAGACGCGTCGGCAGCCGTGTCGACAGACGCGTCGGCAGGAGTGTCGACAGACGCATCGGCAGCCGCGTCGACAGACGCGTCGGCAGCCGTGTCGAGAGACGCGTCGGCAGGAGCGTCGACAGACGCGTCGGCAGCCGTGTCGACAGACGCGTCGGCAGCCGTGTCGACAGACGCGTCGACAGAAGTGTCGACAGACGCGTCGGCAGGAGTGTCGACAGACGCGTCGGCAGCCGTGTCGACAGACGCGTCGGCAGGAGTGTCGACAGACGCATCGGCAGCCGCGTCGACAGACGCGTCGGCAGATTCGTCTGCCTTTCGGCATCACTGCTTAAAAGGCTCAAGGTTCCAGCATGAATAAAGGCGCACCTAGTGAATGCATGGGCTTCATAAATAAAATAAAGGGAGTAAAATCAAGAAAAGGGAAATAAAAAATAAAAATTAGAAAATAAACAAAAATAAAAACAAAATAAAAATAAGATGTTAAAATAAAAATAAAAACAATAAAATTAAGAAAAGGAGCAAAGAACAAAACAACAAAACATGAAAAATAAAAAAGTAAATAGAACCAAACAGTGGCCAGGAAACGCTTTCGCTTTGCAGCACTTTAGAGAGCCAAAGTACCCCCTGAATTTTTCATACTTTACGGCGAGCGGGCGCCTGCCACCTGAAGGTCGGATATTTTTGACCAATTTGGGACGACAAAGTTTTTCAACTCTTCGGAGGGCCGTTTTTCCTTACCTCAAGGCTGTAGGTGCCCGGTCACCCTGAGGTAAGAATTTGTGACCTGCCTCGTTCTGACGACATAGCCTAACGATATGTAAACATTAACCTAATCAGAAAATATTGGTGTCTAACACATCCTACTCATCGAGCCCGTTATAAGTATCCATTATAACCTAACTTTATCTCTTAGTCAATTATAAGCAATTAAATATAAGCAAAACTATAACTAAACACTAACTTCATTAGTCAATTTTAATGTCTAACCTATTCTACTGATACAGACGATTCCAAATATCTCATTCGTTTTATGAGGCCTCAATAATTGCTGAGTTAAAAGCGAATAAACATAGTCATGTGACTAATAATTAATGACGTCATAACTCAGTGACATCATCAATCACCAATTCGATATACTAATGACGTCGCCAATCAATCACCAAATGGGTTGCTACATCAATTTACTATAGGGTCCGCCATCTTGAATTCCTCGGACTTATGGTAGCAGGTGGTAGCAAATGCCAAGAAATTGAGAAACGTAATGAATGAGAGGTAACGCTCTTAAAAAACTGCCGACGATTACGTTACTTCCTAACGCGAAATTTGAAAGCAGCTCATCAGCTGCTTCAGCTTTTCGATAGAGGCAAAGAATTCAAAAAAAGACATACATGTACAATTACAGACAGCTTGTTGTTTTTCACACGTAATCCTTCTTCAAGGAACACTTCCCTAACAGTTGTGGTCGCTCAGTGGTTATGGTCCTCGACTGCTGACCCGAAAGACGCGGGTTCGATCCCGGCCGCGGCGGTTGAATTTCTTTGTAGGAGAAATTCTAGAGGCCCGTGTACTGTGCGATGTCAGTGCACGTTAAAGAACCCCAGGTGGTCGAAATTTCCGGAGCCCTCCAATACGGCGTCTCTTATAGCCTTAGTCGCTTTGGGACGTTAAACCCCATAAACCAAACCAAACCAACTAACAGTTGTTGACTGTCGTCAAGGAAGCTGTGTGGTAGGAGAGATATATGGATATATACTCGACTTGCTGCGTCAGTGCCTGGTGTTCAAAGACAGGGTCATGGAAGTATTTCACGAAGTTTTTTAGAGGCGTTACGAGCGAGAGGAACGGGATGTTCTGCCGCATAGTTGGTAAACAATTTCCGGAGCCCTTCACCACGGCGTCCCTCATAGCTTGAGTTGCTTTGGGACGTTAAACTGTAATAAACCAATAATTGGTGAGAAAAACCTGTTTGTCTTTATATAACAATAAAGTCCCCACCCACCCTGTCACCCTGGCAGGTGGCAGTTAATTGTGGCTGATCAAGAGAGTTCAGCGTTGTCAGCGCTAACGCAAGCAGCCCACACCTCTGTCTCACCATCCCACGTACATTTAAGCGCGATTCAGGCCTCCACTGACCCAGAGAGCTAGTTATGCGCACTTCCTTTTCTTCAAATGATCGGAGTGCAAAACGTTAACGGCAACGCGAACGAACAGAAGGAACGCCGACGGTCTTCGGCTTGAGCGCCGCGTTTCTGGGAAAACGTCAACGCCTGCCGCCCGCATCTCTCATCACCCCACGTACCTATAAGTGGGAGTAAGGCATCCACTGACCCAGGGAGCCATTTATGCGCACTATAGCTTGAGCGCCGCATTTCTGGCCCAACGTTGTAAATGTCAACGCATGCAGCGCAAATCTGTCACTACCGCCACCCGCCGCGGTGGCTCAGTGGTTAGGGCGCTCCTCTACTGAGCCGGAGTATTCCGAGTTCGAACCCGACCACGCGGCCGCGTTTCGATGGAAGCGGAACTCAAAAGGCGCCCGTGTGCTGTGCGCTGTGAGCGGCCGTTAAAGATCCCCTGTGGTCGAAATTATCCTGGAGGCCTCCACTACGGCACCTCTTTGTCTCTCTCATCTTTCACTCCCACCTTCCTCCCTTCCCTACGGTGCGGTTCAGGTGTCCACCGAGATAAGTTACATGCTGTGCCATTTCCTGTCCTCATATTAAACAAATTTACGAATTTTATAGCCACGTAGCTTAAAGGACGATTGAGGCGTCAACTTTTACAAGGGGGCAGTCACGCACCTTCCCTCTCCTTTCCAAGCTCCCGCTCCATTTGTTTCGCAGTTTAAAGCGTGACTAAGGTGCCCACTGCTGGTTACAATGAACAACGGCGACGGCGACAGCGACGACGACACCGCAAAGCGCAGAAATGGGTACCAAAGAGCTGCGCTCTAAAACGAACGCCCGTCGCAACAACCGCGTCCGCCGACGAGACCCGGGAACAGAAAGCTTTGTACTTCCCACACGTAAGCGGTTTTGTGTCTGCCTAATTTTCTGAGCTCAAAGCTTCCTTTCCTCCCGGCGCGGTTGAGGCGATCACAGTGGTTTGACGTGCTTACAGTGTCTTTCAATTCAAAATACTTTTAATTTTGCATGTATTCCTCTCTGCAAAATAGGCAGATTTCAATACTAACTTAAAGTGCTAGAGAAACGCAGCGCAAGACTTTTGTGGGCTCCTATGCAGCAGATGGTTAGTAATTTTCGAATTTAAGTAAATTGTTTTCCAGTGCACCTGAGCGCGTTAAATGAGAGCATTGTTTTCGCAGAAGCGTAAGAATTAGCTCGAATGGCAATGTTTCCAGTGCATGGTAGATGGCATATGTACGCTTCTGGAGCGCAGCTCTTTGGCGCCCGTTTCTGCGTTTGGCTGCGTTGCTGTTCGTTGTAACCAGCAGTGAAGAGAGAGAGAGAAACTTTATTTCAACAGGAATTCGGGCCACTTCCAGGGTCCCCGCACGACCCCACGGCACTCAAGTGCTTATGTTCCTAAGGTCCATAACACTGCCAGTCCGGCCGTTGGCGATGGTCTGCACGGCCGGGTCCTCCGAGAGCAGCAGGGTCTCCCCGTCCTCCCATGTCTTGAAGTTCTCTAGGTCCCGCGGGGGAGGGTCCGCCGGGCAGAGGGAAAGCATGTGTAGGGAAGAGGCGAAGGGTTCTGGGCATAGTGCGCATGCCGGAAGGGGGAAGGAGGGATGATAGTGGGCTAGGTTAAGGGGTGAGGGGAGAGAGTGCGTCTGTAGTCTGCGCCAGAGTGTTGCTTGTTTGTTGTATAGGGAGTGGTGCGGCGGGCGATAGAGCTGGCGCGAGGCTCTGTAGGCCTGCGTCAGCTCGCTGAATGAGTGCATGCGCTCCTTCGTAAATCCCCGATCCGAGGCCACTTGAGCGCTGTTTAAAGAACCTGGGGCTAAAACCTCGACAGGCCGGTATATCCTGGACTCCCTCGGAATCAGAATACCGGCCAACGACCCAACCCTTCTCGCCATCCCACGATCGCTTCACCGGGAGCTCCTCATCAGACCGCTCCCAAGGAATATGCACCCATCCCACCATGACCAGCGCCGCAGAGCCCGTGCGAAGGCACTCCAGCGGGCGTACGGCTCTGAGCCGGACGCCGCATGGGTGGACGCTGCCTGCACGGGTGATAAAGTGACAGCAGCTGTGGTGGACTCCTCTTTATTCACCCTCCTCACACTACCTCTCCCTAAAGACACCTCCCCAGAGGCTGCAGAGGAAGCCGCCATTGCAATTGCTATCACCCGCACGGAAGCCCTGTACATTTCAAGTGACTCTAAAACTGCGATTCTAAATGTTGCTCGAGGCCGACTCCATGTCCCTGCTTTTGGCATACTGGACTCCCCGATGCACCCCCACCCCGCCAAGTGGAGCTGATATGGGTTCCTGTGCACTCCTGGAATCCCGGAAACGAGGCCGCAGTGGACGCCCTTTAAGCTGCGGAAGCATGGATCTGGAGCTTGGAAAGGAGAAAAAGTGCAACCTTTTCCCGGCCGCTACACGGCCTCTACACGGCCGCTAGGGGGCCGTGTAGTACAGACGCACCCCACATCGGCTCCGCACAAAGACAGCGGAATTCGCCAATCGCCAGCATCATCAGCCAAAATTTCACCACCCACGGATCTGCGAATGTGAGCGCTGCACGCCATCCATTTTTGGCCCGCCTACGCCCTTTTTCGGGCACCCACGGCCCTTTCTTCTCTGTGACCTCTCCGCCTGAGCTAGGCCTACTCCGACGGACGCTTCCGCCACCAACGCCATCATGGAGGTGCAGGTGCAGGGAGAGGTTCTTAACCCCAACGACTACGACCCAAGGGACTGGACGCACATACTTAGTGTGCCTGCTCGCTCCAAGGACGTCCTTTCAACAACCCGACGCCAGGAGGGCGCAGCCTCTGCTACCGGTACCCCCAAGTCTCCATGCCTTGAAAAGTCAGCGCACCTGCAAGCAACGCGCACAGCTGCGCAGCGTTCGCGGCAGCAGCCACCGCTTCCTGCTGCAGATTACAAGATCGTTTTTAGATCACGAGGCGGGCTGCAGCTGGACCTGCTTCCACCCCGACAACTACGAGAGGCCATCCTCCAAGCGGCGTCCCAGCTTAAGGAGCCAGCGCGTACCCAAATCAGGGTACACCCGGTCAACAACACCTGCACCGTAAGCACGCCCCTAAAGGATGACGCGCTCGCTCTGGTTCGGGTGAACACCATCACACACCAAGGCAAGGAATTCGCCGTAGCACCTTACATAGCCCAGCCGGACGGAGCAGTACGCGGAGTCATCTCCAATGCTTATTGGAATGAGACCCCGTCAGAGCTCCTGCAAGACCTGCTCACCGGCAACCCAGACGCCCTCATCGTGGACGCCCGCCGAATGGGCTCCACGCGTTCCATCTTAATAACTTTCCGGGCTGGACCTGTCCCACGCGCCGTCCTTTATGGAGGAGCCCTCCACAGGTGCACACCCTATCGAGGGCATATAGACGCCTGCACTAACTGCCGCGTCCCTGGTCACCGGGCAGACGTGTGTGTCCACCCAAGATCCCATAAGTGCCCCCGCTGTGGGCAGTCCCACCCAAAGGAAGATGTGCCCTCATGCACCCCCAGCTGCATTCTCTGCGGAGGGCCTCATATGACCGGCACCGGGAACTGCAAGGGACGGGGCCGCAAACTAGCGTCCCCGAAGAACGCTCTCTCTCCTCCGGGTACATCGCGGCTTTCCCGCTGCGATCAACCAGGCACAGCCAGCAGACGCAGCTCGACGGCTTCCCGGTCGCCTTCTAAAAGCCGGCAGAATTGCAGCAAGAACGCCACGCGTCTCACCTGGGCAGACCGCGTTTCCGGCAAAACCACCCGTCAACCCCCACCACCCCAGTCCTCCCAGGCAGACCCGAGAGACCAGGAACTCAAGGCCTTGCGTGACGAGGTAAGCTGCCTTTCCTCTCTCCTAAGCACCCCCGCCCCCTCCATGCCCCCTCAACCCGCACCCCCTGTCATTAATTCGAGCTCATCATCCACAGACACTTCGAGCACCCCTCCTGCAAAGAAACAGCGCACCACAGACGCCACACCCCCTCCCGTGCCCCCAGAAATAGACGCTAAATTAGCAGCACTCGAAGCAAAATTTGACCATAAACTAAAGGAGCTAGACGCCCGCCTCGAGGCCAGATTCAATCACCTTGCCGCCGCCCTCACCGAAAAACTTGAGCAGCGCATGGACGCTATGCTTACCAAGATGATGGAGCTCTTGGAGCATAATCTTACCCATCGCTTCACCCAACTTCAAACCCCCTCCACTCCCCCCATCCTACCTCCACAAGCACAAAACACCTTCCCTGAGCCACACATACCAATTGACACCCGTCTTAATACCCTCCTCAATCCCCCCACCATCCAATATGGCGGGGGGGAACACTAATTATCTCCCCATTATAACTTGGAACTGCCGCGGCTTCCGGGCAAAGCGCGCACCTCTGCAACTTCTCCCTCCCACCATCACACCCACGCCCCACATACTTCTTCTCCAGGAGACTGCACACCGAGCAACCCTCCCCAGCTACACATCTACACACTCGGATACCACTAACACACCCAGGGCGTCCACACTCATCCACCGCAGCCTCACCTACAAAACTCATCACATTACGTCTGAGACGCCCTGCGTGATCACGGAAATTATACATCACACACATTCACTTCCTTCTATATTTATAGCAAACATATACCACCCCCCGTCCCTGCCGATGGCCCCGCTAGAATCACTTCTGCGAAAGCTACACCATCTAGAAGGGAAACATCCCCTACTCATCGGTGGGGACTTCAACAGTCAGCATACTGACTGGGGATACACAACCACGACACATCGAGGTCGCAGGCTCTGGCTGCTCCTGCAGAACCTCCAACTCACTGTGCACAACACGTTTCAGACGCCTACGCGGATCGCCAACAGTGTCAGCATGGACACCAGTCCGGACCTGACGCTGAGCCGCTGTATTCGCGGCGTTACCTGGAACAGAACACAACATACACTGGGCACTGACCATTACATTATACAAATCACTGTCCCATACAAACCACCCCGTCACGCAAATATGACATACGAACTCATTAACTGGGATGCCTTTCGCGCTGCACGCACCGCCCTCCCAGACACTCCCATCGCAGACATCGATGCATGGGTGCAATCACTCAAGCATGACGTTCACCACAACACACGACACATTGAAACTACAACCGAAACACCGACCCTTGACACACGCCTAGCCCACCTCTGGGAGGCTTATCACAGCATCCTGGAACGCTGGAAAGGCAACAAACACAACAGAACGCTTAAAAAGCGGCTGGCCGCGCTGCAGACACAAATCCAACAGCACTCTGAGGATCTCTGTCGATCCAACTGGGGACAGATATGTGAAGGCATCGCCGGAAACCTGTCCAACAAACGTGCATGGCAACTCCTCCGACACCTCATTGACCCCACACGCACCAAATCAGCAGCACAGCACCACGTGACACGCCTCACACATGAACACATTGACGATCCCGACACCCTTCTAGACACACTTCAAACCATGTACACATCTCCAGGCGGCCCCATACCTCTACCGCACTACACAGGACAAGCAAATCCAACACTCGACACCGACATCACGGAGACGGAAGTCAGAGCGGCCCTCCTGACTTTCCGCGCCAACTCCGCACCTGGTGCAGACCAAATCACAAACTCCATGCTCCGTAATCTGGATGACCAATCGATCACCCACATTACGAAATACTTCAACTAGTGCTGGAGGGAGGGTAACCTCCCGCAGTCCTGGCGCCACGCGAAGGTAATATTTATACCAAAACCCAACAAACCACTCACCATTCAAAACCTTCGCCCGATTTCGCTAACCTCATGCCTCGGGAAGCTCCTCGAGCATGTCGTGTTAGCGAGACTCACAAGTCACATGGCGGACAACAATCTCTACCCGCATAGCATGGTGGGATTCCGCCCTCATCTATCCGCACAGGATGCCATGCTGCAACTCACACACGACCTTTTTGACCCGCTTCTTCCAGGTCACACCAAGGCAGTCTTAGCTTTGGATCTCTCCAAAGCTTTTGATCGCATTGAACATCAGGCGATCATGACTGCTCTATCCCCATTGAATGTGAGTGTGCGCACGTATGCCTACATTCAAGCATTCCTGACTGACCGCACGGCTGAGATACACTTCGGGCCTCTGTCTTCCACCTCCTACACACTTCAGAGTATCGGCACCCCTCAAGGGTCCGTCCTTTCCCCCTTTCTCTTTAACATAACCCTCATACCCCTCGCCCGGAAATTGGCAACTATTCCCCACCTCAAGCACACTCTTTATGCCGACGATATCACCCAGTGGACCACCCACGGCAGTGACGGCGACATAGAGAACACCTTACAGGAAGCAGCCACCCTCACCCAAAATTACGCACGGACCATCGGACTGTCTTGCTGCCCAGAAAAGTCCGAACTGCTCCTCATCCGGCCTAAGAACCACCGCTGTCCCCGCTCCCCCATTGCCATTGAATTGAATGGTTACCCGGTACCTGAGGTTGGCACCCTCCGTGTATTGGGCTTGCACATCCAGAACGATGGCAAAAACACCACTACCATCAAGAAACTCAAGCAGGTTGCAGGCGCGATATCGCACCTCATCCGCAGGGTTTCGGGACATCATAGAGGCATGAAGGAGCGCGACCTATGTCGCCTGATTCATGCCTTTGTCCTCAGCCGTGTACTGTACACTCCCCCATACTTACAACTATCCAAACATGACATAAACGCTTTGGATGCTTTGATTCGCAAGGCATTCAAGGTAGCACTTCATCTTCCCCTCAACACACCCACAGACAGATTACTAGGCCTGGGCCTCCACAACACGATCGGGGAACTGGTGGAGGCCCACCGACAGGCCCAATACATCAGGCTCACACAAACCTCAAGAGGTCGGTATATCCTGGACACCATCGGAATCAAAATACCGGCCAACGACCCAACCCTTCTCGCCATCCCGCGATCCCTTCACCGAGAGCTCCTCATCAGGCCGCTCCCGAGGAATATGCACCCGTCCCACCATGAGCAGCGCCGCAGAGCCCGTGCGAAGGCACTCCATCGAGCGTACGGCCCCCAGCCGGACGCCGTATGGGTGGACGCTGCCTGCACGGGTGATGAAGCAACAGCAGCTGCGGTGGACTCCTCTTCATCCATCCTCCTCACACTACCTCTCCCTCCAGATACGTCCCCAGAGGCTGCAGAGGAAGCCGCCATTGCACTTGCTATAACCCGCACGGAAGCCCGGTATATTTTAACTGACTCTAAAACTGCGATTCTAAATTTTGCTCGAGGCCGAGTTCATGTCCCTGCTTTTGGCATACTGGACTCGCCCGATGCACCCCCGCCCCGCCAAGTGGAGCTGATATGGGTGCCTGCGCACTCCGGGAATCCCGGAAACGAGGCCGCCAACCTTTTAGCCCGAGGTTCTTTAAACCGGGCTCAGGTGGCCTCGGATCGGGGATTCACGAAGGATCGCATGCACTCATTCAGTGAGCTGACCCAGGCATACAGAGCCTCTCGCCAGCTCTACCCCCCGCCCCACCCCTCCCTAGATAACAGACACGCAACACTCTGGCGCAGATTACTAACACATACTCTCCCCTCGCCCCTTACCCTAACCCACTATCATCCCTCCTTCCCCACTCCTGCTTGCGCCCTATGCCCAGAACCCTTCGCTTCTTCCTTCCACATCCTTTCCCTCTGCCCGGCGGACCCTCCCCCGCGGGACCTAGAGAACCTCAAGACCTGGGAGGACTGGGAGACCCTGCTGCATTCGGAGGACCCGGCCGTGCAGACCATCGCCACCGGCCGTGCTGCCAGTGTTATGGACCTCAGGAACATAAACACTTGAGTGCAGTGGGGTCGTGCGGGGACCCTGGGGCGTGCCCCGAATTCCTTTGTAAATAAAGTTTTCTCTCTCTCTCTCTCTCCCCTCCTTAGCAACCGGCGGTACAGTTGGGGCGCAGCTGTGCACAGCAACAAAGACGTCACACAGTAGCGGTAGACCGAGCGCGCGCTCGTCGGCGGTGGCAGGTACACCGCCGCTCCTTCGCCAAACATCTCGTTGAAGCCGAGTGAGTGAGACGCATGGCTCCGATGCGATCCAGTGATTCTGCGCCAAGCAGTTCGGGCAAACGGCAGTGGGTTAACCAAAAGGCTTTCGGCAAGCCCACTTTAGAATTCCCATAGTGCCTTCGGTGTTTTTTTTTCAGGAAATGAAATGCGCAGTATCTGTCTCCCATAGCTGCGAAACCAATAGAGCAGGGCTTGGAAGGCAGGGGGTAAAATTTGTAAATTGGTTTTTGAGGAAAGAAAATGCGCCGTATCTCCCTCACACATCTCGGTGGACACCTGAACCAGTGGGAAGGCGCATAAATGCCCACTTAGAACAGTGGACACCTCAATCGTGCTTTAAGCTATTTGGCGTGGCGGTAGTGACGGATGTGCTCTGCATGCTTTTACATTGGGAACCTTGTGCCAGAAACGCTGTCACCTGCTATGGTGGCGGGGTGCGTGGGGACTTTAATGCAGATATAGAGACAAGCGGGAATTTCTTACCACTTATGCAAGAGAACATCGCGTTCGTCTCGCGCACAAATCCAAAAGCACTCTGAGGAGCTCTGCCGATCCAACTGGGGACAGATATGTGACGGCATCGCCGGAAACCAGTCCAGCAAACGCGGATGGCAACTCCTCCGACACCTCATTGACCCCACGCGCACCAAATCAGCAACACAGCACCACGTGACACGCCTCACACATGAGCACATTGACAATCCCGACACCCTTCTAGACACACTTCAAACCATGTAAGTACACATCTCCAGGCGGCCCTATACCTCTACCGCACTACACAGGACAAGCAATTCCAACACTCGACACCGATATCACGGAGACGGAAGTCAGAGCGGCCCTCCTGACTCTCCGCGCCAACTCCGCACCTGGTGCAGACCAAATCAAACTCCATGCTCCGTAATCTGGATGACCAATCGATCACCCACATTACGAAATACTTCAACCAGTGCTGGAGGGAGGGTAACCTCCCTCAGTCCTGGCGCCACGCGAAGGTAATATTCATACCTAAACCCAACAAATCACTTACACTTCAAAACCTTCGCCCTATTTCGCTAACCTCATGCCTTGGGAAGCTCCTAGAGCATGTTGTGTTAGCGAGACAAACAAGTCACATGGCGGACAACAATCTTTACCCGCATAGCATGGTAGGATTTCGCCCCCATCTAT
This sequence comes from Amblyomma mixtum, assembly GCF_055824585.1. Classification (NCBI taxonomy): domain Eukaryota; kingdom Metazoa; phylum Arthropoda; class Arachnida; order Ixodida; family Ixodidae; genus Amblyomma; species Amblyomma mixtum. Next base: position 38,337,196 of record NC_143017.1, on the reverse strand, counting down.
CCGCACAGGACGCTATGCTGCAACTCTCACACGACATTTTCGACCCGCTTCTTCCGGGTCATACCAAGGCAGTCTTAGCTTTGGATCTCTCCAAAGCTTTTGATCGCATTGAACATCAGGCGATCATGACTGCTCTATCCCCCTTGAATGTGGGTGCGCGCACGTATGCCTACATTCAAGCATTCCTCACCGACCGCACAGCTGAGATACGCTTCGGCCCTCTGTCTTCCCCCTCCTACACTCTTCAGAGTATCGGCACCCCTGAAGGGTCCGTCCTTTCTCCTTTTCTCTTTAACATTACCCTCACCCCCTCGCCCGAAAATTGGCCACTATTCCCCACCTGAAGCACACTCTTTATGCCGACGATATCACCCTGTGGACCAGCCACGGCAGTGACGGAGACATAGAGAACACCTTACAGGAAGCAGCCACCCTCACCCAAAATTACGCACGGACCATCGGACTGTCTTGCTCCCCAGAGAAGTCCGAACTCTTCCTCATCCGGCCTAAGAACCACCGCTGCCCCCGCTCCCCCATTGCCATTGAACTGAATGGTGACCCGGTACCTGAGGTTGGAACCCTCCGTGTATTGGGCCTGCACATCCAGAACGATGGCAAAAACACCACCACCCTCAAGAAACTCAAGCAGGTTGTAGGCGCGATATCGCACCTCATCCGCAGGGTTTCGGGACGTCATAGAGGCATGAAGGAGCGCGACCTATGTCGGCTCATTGATGCCTTTGTCCTCAGCCGTGTGCTGTACACTACCCCATACTTACACCTATCCAAACATGACATAAACGCTTTGGATGCTTTGATTCTAATGGCATTCAAGGTAGCACTTCACCTTCCCATCAACACACCCACAGACAGATTACTAGGCCTGGGCCACCACAATACGATCGGGGAACTGGTGGAGGCCCACCGACAGGCCCAACACATCAGGCTCACACAAACCTCCACAGGTCGGTATATCCTGGACACCCTCGGAATCAAAATACCGGCCAACGACCCAACCCTCCTCGCCATCCCACGATCCCTTCACCGAGAGCTCCTCATCAGGCCGCTCCCGAGGAATATGCGCCCGTCCCATCATGAGCAGCGCCGCAGAGCACGTGCGAAGGCACTCCATCGAGCGTACGGCCCCCAGCCGGACGCCGTATGGGTGGGCGCTGCCTGCACGGGTGATGAAGCGACAGCAGCTGTGGTGGACTCCTCTTTATCCGCCCTCCTCACACTACCTCTCCCTCCAGACACGTCCCCAGAGGCTGCAGAGGAAGCCGCCATTGCCCTTGCTATAACCCGCACGGAAGCCCGGTACATTTTAAGCGATTCTAAAACTGCGATTCTAAATTTTGATCGAGGCCGAGTCCATGTCCCTGCTTTTGGCATACTGGACTCGCCCGATGCCCCCCCCCCCGTCAAGTGGAGCTGATATGGGTGCCCGCGCACTCCGGGAATCCCGGAAACAAGGCCGCCGACCTTTTAGCCCGAGGTTCTTTAAACCGGGCTCAGGTGGCCTCTGATCGGGGATTCACGAAGGAGCGCATTCACTCATTCAGTGAGCTGACCCAGGCGCACAGAGCCTTACGCCAGCTCTACCCCCCGCCCCACCCCTCCCTAGATAACAAACATGCAGCACTCTGGCGCAGACTACAGACACACACACTCCCTTCACCCCTTACCCTAGCCCACTATCATTCCTCCTTCGCTACTCCGGCATGCACTCTATGCCCAGAACCTTTCGCCTCTTCCCTCCACATCATTTCCCTCTGCCCGGCATACCCTCCCCCGTGGGACCTAGAGAACCTCAAGACCTGGGAGGACTGGGAGACCCTGCTGCGCTCGGAGGACCCGGCCGTGCAGACCATCGCCACCGGCCGTGCTGCCAGTGTTATGGACCTTCGGAACATAAACACTTGAGTGCAGTGGGGTTGTGCGGGGACCTTGGGGCTTGCCCCGAATTTCTCTGTAAATAAAGTTTTCTCTCTCTCTCTCTCTCTCGCGCGCGTAACGGCTCCCACATCTCTGATAACGTCGCGAAATATTAGCGCAGAACTGGTCCTTGAAGACCAGGGTTTGGTGCTGCAAGTCGAGCATATATCCATTTATTTCGCCGACCACATAGCTACCTTCATGACGATAACGAACTGTTAGTGGAGGGTTTCTTGAAGAAGGAATATGTGAACAGGCAGGCTTTCGTAAAAAATACTCGACGACAGTCCGTATTCACACTATCAATAAGGTGGTAGGGAAATGCGCAAAATATACCTGACCACTTTATATAGCTTTCATTGATGACGAGAAAGCATTTCACTTAGTGGAAACCTCAGCTCTCATGGAGGCATTGTGAAATCATGGTGTGGAGGAGTGTTGTATACAGATATTGCAATATATCTATAACGACTGCACATCTACCATAATCCATAAGGTATGCGATAACGTTCACATAATTAGTGTGTCAGGCGGGGAGACTCGATCTCGCCAGTGCAATTCATCACCTACTTACAGGTGGTGTTTAAGGTCTCAATTTGGAACAGTTGGGTATAAGAGTTAAAGGAGAACACCTAAATGATCTGCGATTCGCTGATACTCTTGCCTTACTATGTCCCCCGGGGCTTGAACTGCGAAGCATGATCAATGAGTTTGGCAGGCAGACCAGAACGGTGGGGCTAAAAATTAACATGAAGAAAACCAAAGCAATATTCGACAGTCTATCAAGAGAACAGCAGTTCGCAATCGGTACCAAGGTGCCCGAAGTAGTGAGGGAGTATGTGTACTTAAGGCTGATAGTGACCGCTGATGGATCATGAGAGGAAAATAACTGGAAAGATAAGAATGGTGCGGAACGCATATGGCAGGCTCTCAGATCATGAATGGCAGTTTACCAGTATCCCTCAAGAGAGAAGTATACAACAGCTGCAGTTTACCGGTACTCAGCCATTGACTAGAAACGTGGACGCTAACGAAGAGGGTTCAACTTAAGGACCACGCATAAATCTATGTAAAGAAAATTGATAGGTGCAACGTTGATGGATCAGAAACGGGCGGAGTGGGTGAGAGAACAAGCGCGGGTTATTGACATCCTAGTCAAAATCAAGTGAAAGAAATGGGCTTGGACAGGGAATGTAATGCGAAGGCAACATAACCGCTGGTTCTTAAGGGTACGGAGTGGATTCTAAGATAAGGTAGCGTAGCAAGGAGCGGCAGAAAGTTAGTTGGGCGGATGTGATTAAGAAGTTTGCGGGGATACGTTGGCCGCAACTGGAAATGGACAGGGCCAATTGGGGAGAGATGAGAGGAGCCTTTGCCCTGCAGTGAGCGTAGTCATTCCGGTGATGATGATTGGTTTTTGAGGAGAGAAAATGGCGCAGTAACCGCCTCACATCTCGGTAGACATCTCAACCGCAGGGCTGTTGTAAAGAGCCTAAGAAGGCATACAATTGAAGGCGCCTATGTCGTCAGTTCGAATCCTTGTCGCAATCAATCTCAAGCTTGACTAGCCCAGGTTAGCTATATGCAACGAGAATTCGTATGGCACCATCCGGAACGCTTTATGGCAAATGGCTGCGCCACAATATCGGTACGGAAGTAGCTGAAAAAAACTGGCGTCACACTGATTGTCACATGCTTGTCTGAAATGGCGATGCTCGGCCAAATTTAGGTTACCTGGTTATATTCGGTTCCAACAGCTTCAGCTCACCTAGTTTCTCAAGGATACCTGAAGAAATAATAAGTCATGGACGTGCAAATATGCCAGCCGACTGACTGCGTTAAAGGCCGAATGTCTCAGGGGCGGGTAAATACCGCTGCTTTGATATCGCCGGCGGTGGCTTGGGTTCTACTCATATATGAAGTTTTTGAACAGAAAGCTCGACATCACGCGAGAAAACCTCGAAGATCATGTCCCGGCAAAGGTATGATCGTGAAGCGGCATTAATTAATAGAAAACAAGAAAATTCTGTTGTATGTGGGAATCGATCCCGGGTCTCCTGGATTTGGGAACGGTATGTTTCCACTCCGCCGCGCCTATTTTTTGTTCCAGCCTGATGCGTACGACGAGGTTATGCATCTATAGAAAGGGGATATATAGAGATTATTTACTAGCATGCAGCTTGTGGTGGCACTGCACTAGCCATACACAAAACAACACATCTAAAAAGGCGGAAAACGATAAACCCCACACCAACAGCTCAAACCAGTCTGGTAGAAAGTTCCTCTCATCATAAATATCTCTGAGCTGAAGCACAATTCGACTAAAATGAGTTCTGACTGAAACCAGAGGTCCATCGTTGCGGTCCAGCATGCTCGTTTTCCGCAGGCTATAAAGTCCAATGGGGAAAAACATGTCATATGGCTCGTAATCAGGTCGAGCAGCCGCAAGGTAACGGACACTGTAGGAATTTAAAACAAAGTCGTTCCTTAGCGTCGTCTGCAAGGCATTCCAGAAAAAACCGCATCCTTGCTGTTGATATGACAGCGTTCAGGGGGGTCAGGTACACTGCACAGACGACAATTAACAGAAGCCACAGAAATGTTTTTCCTATGGAGCCATGTTTTCCTATGGAGCCAGGTAGAGCTTCGGTGTGTAATTTGTAGAAGTACTTTTTCGTGCAAGGAGGAATCATCGTCTTGCACACTCGCCGTAACACATCATGACACTTGAGCCAAGGTACACAGAACGGTACAATGGCAGCGGAAAGAGCATCGTTATCATAGCCCTGTACGATTCTTCGCGAAACAAAAAATAAGTACTCGTGAGAAAATCCGTTGAACTTCCTGCATAAAGCCCAGGAAAAAAGTGCCTCAGTAGAATTTGAAAAAAAACCATTAAGTTTGGCAACAGGTTCAGGAAATTAGTCTGCAAGAAGGCTCTAATAATCGGATTGGAAAAGTCGCGAAAACAAGAAGAAAGACGCAACTAATGTCTAACATAAAAGAGAACTAAGATCACCCCTCCTGCACAAAGAGGCCTGAAAAGATTATCACGTCGCATCGGCTCCAAATGTGATGGGCCAAAAAAAGTCGCCAATAGTTGACGAAAACGCTGGATGCGATGTCTAGAGCAGCGCAAGACTTGGAGCATGCACCAAATTTTTGTTGCCAGAAAGGTGTTGCAGGCACGAACACGATCGGAAATTGAGCGTTTATGTGGGACAAAACGCTGGACGATCGGAGCCCGTTCCTTCCAGTAATGTGCAGTTGACTTAAATGCATGAAGTTGAAAGTCAAGATATTTAGGTGGCGCACATGACCATTCTATTCCGGCATAAGGTGTGTTGAGCCCCATGAACCGAACCACAGTCCAGAACTTATGCAGCAATTGATCGAAGCGCCAGAGACGAAGCCAAACTGACCTTTTGTCGATACAACTTTGTCAATGCTGTGCTTCTCAATGCAGAAAAAAGCAATATCTTCAGCAGATGCAAGCAAGCACATTGACTTCATTACCCAAAACAGAGAAGCCATGAAAATTAGTGTTATACAAAACACTTAAACAAAGCAGCTCTAGATAAAGGGCAAAATCAGACGGAACATCGGGCTGCCCTGTCGCACAGAAAAGCGGATTTACACAGGGTTTAACATATGTCAGTTAACAATTAAGCGCGTCGAAAACTGCTGTTGACGGCAAGAGATTGCTTCTATTTGTATTAGCCTCCTTCTTAACAATATTTTGTCGTCTTTCGATGCAAATATGCCCGCGTGCTTCGAGATATCAGTTCCAGCTTATAGAAAGGCAGACGGTTTAACTAATTTCGGAGCCACCTGATACACCCTCCCTCATAGCTGTCGCTACCGAACATTGACACCTGACATACCATGCTATCGTTCACACATACCTAAAGATATGCACAGCTGGTCCGCTTCAACGACACCATAGTTCTCTTTATTAACTCTGGACGCTTTGAGATATTAAAGCCTCACGCTTATAGTGTATGACGAGTATAAACGCTGTCACAGTTTAAATTGAATTGAAGCAATCTCTCTTTTTTCAGAATACTGGAGACATTTTGAAGCAAGAAACGCTGTGATTCACAAAAGCCAACCAAGCAGCTCACACGCCGTCAGGGATACAAGTAATTAGAAACTGTGAGTTACAATTTCGTATCCAATAAGCAACATATTGTGTAAATGAAGCAAGAAATCGTCGCCTCAAAGAGAAACAGAATGCTGTCAGATGATCTAACATCTGGGCCCTAGCGGTACTTGAACATATTGACTCATCATCATCATCAGCTTGACTACGCCTACTGCAGGGCAAATACCTCTCCCATATCTCTCCAATTAACCCTGGGCTTCGCCAGATGCGGCCACCGTATTCCCGCAAATTTCTGACTCTCATCAGCCCACCTAAATATCTGCGCCCCCTCCTACGCTTGCCTTCTCATAGAATCCACTCCGTTACCCTTAAGGACCAGCGCTTATCTTGCCTTCGCATTACATGCCCTACCCAAGCCCACTTCTTCCTCTTGATTTCAACTAAGATATCATTAACGCGCGTTTGTTCTCTCACCCACTCCGCCCGCTTCCGATCTCTTAACGTTACACCTATCATTTTTCTTTCCATAGCTCGCTGCGTTGTCCTTAACTTAAGTTGAACCCTCTTCCTTAGCCTCCACGTTTCTGTCGCATAGGTGAGTACTGGTAAGATACAACGGTTGTCTACTTTTCTCTCGAGGGATATTGGTAAACTGCCATTCATGAACAGAGCGAACCTGCCATATGCGCTCCACCCTATTCTTATTCTTCATGTTATTTCCCTCTCATGATCTGGATCAGCTGTCACTACCTGCCCTAAATAGATATATTCTCTTACTACTTCCAAGAGCTGGCTACCAATTGCGAACTGCTGTTCTCTTGCAAGGCTGTTGAATATTACTTTGGTTTCCTGCATTTTAGTTTTCGGCTCCACAGTTCTGCTGTGACTCTCTAAGTCATTGATTGATCATGCTTTGCAGTTCATGTCCTGAGTGTCTTAGCAAGGCAATGTCATCAGCGAATCGCAGATTACTTAAGTTTTCTCCATTAACTCCTATCTCCGACTGTTCCTATTGCAGGCCTCGGAATACCTTCTATAAACAGGCGGTGAATAGCATAGGCGAGATCGTATCTCCCTGCCTGACACCTTTCCATATTGGAATGTAATTGCTGACTTTATGGAGGACTGTGGTAGCTGTGCACTTGTTACGAATATCTTCCAATATTTTCACATAACACTCTTCTACACCCTGATTTGGCATTGCCTGCATGGCAGCTGAGGTTTCTAATGAGTCGAATGCTTTCTCGTATTGAATGAAAGCTATATATAGGGGCTGGTTATATTCTGCGCATTTCTCTATCTCCCGATTGATAGCGTGAATATGGTCTGTTGTCGAGTATCCTTTACGAAAGCCTGCTTGAGCATTCGGTTGATTGAAGTTTAAGGTTGTCCTGACAGTATTAGCGACTGCCTTAGTAAATACCTTGTCGGCGACAGCGAATAAGCTGGTCGGTCTGCAATTCTTCAAGTCCTTGACATCTCCTTTCTTATTGATTAGGGTAATGTAAGCGTTTTTCAAAGCTCTAGGTACGCTCGAGTTCACAAGGCGTTGCGTATAAAGGGTGGCTAGTTTTTCGAGCACAATCTCTCCTCCATCCTTCAACAAATCTGCTGTTATCTGATCCTCACCAGCTGCTTTCTCCCTTTGCATTGCACCTAAGGCTTTCTTTACTTCCTCCTTTGTTGTTGGTGGGATGTCCCTTTGTTGTGCTCTACTATCTCTCTCAGTAACATTCTGATTACAATCGCTACTGTATAGATTTGTGTAGAACTCTTCGGCTACTTCTTTGGTCTTCGGAGATAGCTACCCAATATCCTGGCTAACCATCCTGCCGCCTACTTCTACGGCGCACGCCGTAATGATAGCTTTGAGATGATCGTTCATTTTTTCAACATTGTGCTCGTCTGCATCAGTGAAAGCGGAAAATCTGTTATGCAGCAAAATCCTGAATTCAAATATCGACTATAGTACACCAGTGGATTGATGCAGAATTCAAGTGTCCGTTCATGGGCTTCGCGTACCTACTCCATTTGACTTTGAAATAACATCACACGCATAGAAAGTGAACTTAGAACTTCAAAAGTATATCGAGAATTGCATCCTTTACTGCTGACGCCACTTTTCCACATCGGTAAATTATATACGCTACCGCTAACAGTTCCAGCTATCTATTTAAAAACAGCTGATGAATTGCAGAAGAAAACACATTTTGAGTCCAAATCATACTCAAACAATTTAATATGAGACGCTTTGTTCTTGGCAGTTGGCGCAACGTTCAGGCGGCCACGTGGGAAACTTAAAAGGATATACAAAAAAAGGGCAGAGGCACAGACACCCACGTGTGCTGCACTAGATTGCGGAACACCACGAATAAATAGCGGCATTACGTTAGAAATCAGTGGGCTTAATAATGCCTTACCATAGCCGCAGATTGCATCAATAACCTGAGGGTTTCGGTAGCAGGTTGTTACCGCAAATCGTACCAAGAAAGCAATCAAGGCTGGACTTCGCGCAGGTAGGTAAATTCTGAAAATTATAAATTACATGCCCCGGTTGCCATGAGGAAGTTAGCGCCAGCATCACCCACCTAAGTAATTAACGAGGTGGTGCAGTGTAGTGACGGAACTTCTATGCTCCTCCTTGCAGTATCACTCACTGGAAATTTGTGATGGCATGTCGGCACGTTGTTGGCAGTGCTCCGTTCGTTATTACTCTTTAAACGGGACTATGTACCATACAGAATAGCACCTGCTGAATCATGAATGATTATTACACGATATACAGTGAGCAGCGTACGTCATCCTTGCGCTGAGTGAGCGTGTATTGGGAGCTTCCTATAAGTCTCTACCTCATTCCGAACTTCTCGCTAACAAGCGTTTCATGTCCTGCATGTCCTTTAAGAGAAAAAATAACAAAATCATTCGTGCACTCATTGCGACATTGCAGCCTGATGAAGGACAAGGCTGCCAAATGCTTGCCCTGTTCATGCCCCAATAGTGTTTTTTTAACGCGGGCTCGGCCTGGCCGCGGTGGTCGAATTTCGATGGAGGCGAAATTCTAGAGGCACGTGGACTGCAATGTCAGTGCACGTGAAAGAACCCGAGGTCGTCGAAATTTCCGAAGTCCTTCACTACGGTGTGCCTCACATCCTGACTCTCTTTGGGACGTTAAAGACCCATAAATGAAACCAGACATTTCTAACGTTGCTTTTGTTCTTTAGGTGGAAGAAATAAGTAGTAATCGAAATGGATTTTTCGTGCATTCCCGACGCGTATGTGCTGCGTAAATACAGTGGTTCTCTAATAAATTCCTTGAGTGTAGCATTAATGTTTGTACACTCACACTCTTCAAGATAAATCACTGACCTTCTTCTTCCACGGACACTTACTCTCAAAGCCAACATTTAGCCAGTGCGCAGAAGATGCAAGATAGATATAACTTCAACAAAGTCATTATCTCAAGAAGCCGAGAGCCGGCTTACTGTGTCACAGTGGACTGGATTCGCCGCAGTGGAACATGCGTCACCGCCTCTCAGATTGATGAGTGCGTCGGCGTTGTCCGGGATCTAATATCCAACGCTGGGATCAAAGAGCAGCGGGAGCTGGCAGTGGTGGGGGCGGGGGGGGGGGGGGGGGGCGAAATCGACGTAATGCTAGTAAAATGTGAGCTGGAGCCCGAGTTCCGAGCTCCTTTCGGGATGCCATATCGGCGGCCAGCAGAGGCAGGGATCAGGATTCAATTTCGGGCTAATCCCCTGCGCGGCAGTGGGCCATGGGTTCTGGCAGGCCCGTTGCCTCAACTCGCCGTCGTTTCTTTCTTGGTTGGCGATATGAGTGTGTGCCCAGATGTCTGGGGTTATATTCTGCGGATACTCTCCGGAATGTTCATCCAATCGGTCGCGAAAGCCTTATTTTTCGCCGCATGAATTGTGGCACTGTCTTGATAGCTGTGCCTCTCATTCATCGAGAATAATTCGCAGCATGGCTTAGGCACTCGACATTAAAACTGTTTCTGATCACACGTTGCGGAACCTAACTAAGACCTCCATAACGACTGTGCACAAAAGACAGCACGTGAGTTCTTTGTTCGCTATACATACAGAATGAGCAAGGAAGCAATTTCTCATCATGAGCTTCGACAGCTAAGCTTAACCAGTTGAAGCGGAGGTCCTTATGGGGCTCTGCTTTTATTCCACATGAGAAGCCGCAGGCTAATCGAAACTAATCAGTTAATCGGGCAGGTTCATCATAGAGAGTGTGGAGTATGTGTAAAAATTGGTTCTTTGGATTTTTTTGTCGATTTTGGCGTTTGTCTGAGAACAAAAGATGCACTTGTCGCATTGAAAATTGAATTGAGAAAAAGCTAAAGCAACCACTGCGCGATGCTCGCGACAAGCAGCGTATGAATCCAAACACGCAATTTCTTGCTGTTGTCATCACGTTTTGTTCCCAGTGCGAATACTAACGGTCGTGCAAAGCCATTTAGAAGACGTCTTTGGAAGTCGTCAAGTTACATCGCCTAGTGAAGATGTGGTCGATGACACTGCCGTGACATTACTGGAGTGTTCCATATAATGTGGGAACCTCCAGTTTTCGGCGTTCTAAGTGACCTCCTCGAAACCATTCAACATGTTCATTTGCAACTGTGGAATTTGAGCTCTCGTAGAAGAGCATTAGAGCACCAATACTACGTAAAGAGGTTGGTAGACGGCAATTTTTGTTGCTTCTGCATTGCACGGGAAATTACGCACACTGCTGCGAAGGCATCATCGGCACCATCGCCCTTGACATAAGCGAAGCACAGCACCTGCACCATTAGTTAATACCATGTTAATGCTTTCTTCCCAATGCCAAAGGGAGTTGCGATTTCACCAGTTGGGAAATAGTCGATGTCTCTGTTCTTGTAAATTGCAACTCTCGCAAACAGATCGTCAGCTCTTTCCGGTATGTGACACAATCAAAACCACTGAACGGCATGAATTCATTATTCGACGCTTCAGGCAGCGAGTAAGCCCCAGTCTTTTGGAGAAATGCATCAGCCTCTATTACTTCACTACGCGTTTTGAGTGACTGGACGTTTAAGTATGTGATGACCATCTTTTTTGCTATGGCAGCTTCCACCACGTTACACGTCTTACCGGAAACCATTCTCAGTTTTTTCGTGCTGAGTCGTTCCGTCTCTGCTACCAGAACACTGTCGGTTGCTCGTTTGGCGTGCGGAAAGGCGAAGGTATGGTTTGCATCCGTGCAGCAGCGTCTCTCGACATTTGCGGATGTGTACACAGCAACGTATACATGCTCTTGTACAGGCGTCGTTCGGTTCACAGCACATCCACGGCGGTCGGTGGCTGCATTTTGACGTTTTGTTTCAAGGAAGTCCTGTTCTGTGCGAGGGGTGGCTGGTTGCCAGACTTTTATGGTGTCTTCTTCTTGTGTGCTTAATGCGGGAAGCGGCGGCGGGAGGGGGGGGGGGGGAGTCTACTTTCTTTTTCCAACTGCTGCGAGTGCACGCCAGTACACCATTGGCTGGCAGCATGGCGAGTGCTCGCAGGAGAGAATGCGATGTAAAATCTGAGTTAGGTAGCTAAAGAATGCTTTGAACTATAAGTTAAGGACGTTAAATAAAGCTAAATCACTGCGCTATTAAGTGTGTAGTACTACGTTTTAGAGCGCAGCTCTTTGGCTCCCGTTTCTGCGTTTCGCGGCGTTGCCGTCGTCGTTGTCCGTTGTAACCAGCAGTGGACACCTAAGTCGCGCTTTATACTGCAAAACCAATGTAAAGAGAGCTTCTATTCATACGACATCAGTGTGACATCTTTAAAAGCGGAATCCAGTTTAGCGCCCCTTTTTAGCTCATTTCGGAGCGTCGTTGACGTGCTCCACATATCTAGTTTGCGAGCTCAACTGCTCCTTCAAATGCAGTCTTGGTTTCAGTGTTTTGACATGAGGGCGCGCCGTGAAAAATAAAACTTTGAACGGCCGCAGCAGCGTCAGCAGGAGAAAATGGCGCCCGCATCGCTGCGCGCTCCTCGAAAGCGAAAGCTGACACCGAGCACCGCCGGTTTTGGTTTCGTTTTTTTTGACGAAAGCAGTGGTTATTGTTTGGGCAACAATGTACACAAGTCGGATTTCGGTTTTGACAGCGATACTTCGCTTCATGCGCCTGGAACGTCAGCGCGTACTTGCATGTAAGTTCTGTTTTCGTTCGTGGTGTGTTTTTCTGCGGTGCATGTGGTTTGTTATTTATGACAGTTATTTATTCTTGTGCTTCAGGGTCTTCACAACGTATGGCGAAGACAGTTTGCCAAATTCTCAAGGTCGCGTTGCGTTTTTGAACCAATACGACAGCCAGATGTCCATACTGGCACATCGATGCTGAGCGGCGCTCGGAGATTCGCTCAACCTCTCGACTTTTTTTTTATGCTCTTCACAGCAGAAGTGATGAAGAATGTGTGCAAAAACACTAATAAGTATGCATGGATGAAGGTTTTGGACAAGCAAACATACGCTCGGCGTGACGGCTCATGGGAAGACGTGAATCCATTGGAGATACTCAAGTTCATTGGAATCATCATATGCATTAGAATTGTTGACCTGCCGCGACTATATCTCTACTAAAATACCGGAATAATCTATTCTGGCCTTCTGCCATCAAAAATAATTTCCCAAAATTGGTTTCTTGCTTTCTTTGTTTTTTTTTCAACACAACGGACCTGAATGATTCAGTGGCGGCAGTACCTATTGGCAAGTCTTGGAAAGTGTCCTGGCTTTTGAACCACATCGATAAAACTAACTTCATCTATCCTGATGTTTTAGAGCTTGCGTAAACTGCCAAATTTTATCATTTGGCTTTCAGGGAGGAGCTTATTCAAGAAATCTTCGGATATGATGAGGTAAAAGAAGTCGATGCCCCCGATCCTCCCATAGAATCCATTCATGACCAACCCAAAAAGATGAAAAAAAGAAGAAACTGCAAGCTCGGATATCGTAGAACAAAAGAGGAACAAAGATAAAACGTTATGTGCGGCACCTGCCAGTGTACTTCTGCTTCACATCTTCACCCCTGATTGATATAACAGTGGCACAACAGTCATGACCTCTGACTTGACCGGCCATGGAAAGTGCAGTAATTTTTTCTCATAGCTGGAACTGGGAAGAATGACAGCTATAAACATGTGCAACAGTTTGTATATTCCAGTTTTCCTCTAATCAAGTTCTGGCTTATTGCAGCCGGTAGTTTTTGTTTTTTCTATATACTTTTTTTGTGTATTTGGCAAATTTCACAAATAAATGTTCACGTAATTTTGCACGCACAACACTGCTGTTTGCTTCATTCAGAAGTGTAACTAATAAGCCACAATTTCATCCAATGCAATATGTGTTGGGTGTGTTCCTGTGAAAAAAAAGTTTCTTTCAGCACACTTCTGACAGTCCATTTTTCCGCGGTAGCGAAACAGTTAATTTAATGTGCACAGGTTAATGAATGCTGCATGTTGCATATGTACAGGGTCGTCCACTCTAAGTACGAACACGGCGCAGCGTGGCCGCGCTCCGCGGGGCGCGAGCGCATCCGGCGCGGCCGCGCGTCGAAGCTCTGCGGCGCAGGCGCACACGGGCCTGGAGGCGGTGCTTCGCGTCGTCTGCTACAGCGTGGGCGCGCACAGTGCTGGATGGATGGATGGATGGATGGATGGATGGATGGATGGATGGATGGATGGATGGATGGATGGATGGATGGATGGATGGATGGATGGATGGATGGATGGATGGATGGATGGATGGATGGATGGATGGATGGATGGATGGATGGATGGATGGATGGATGGATGATGGATGGATGGATGGATGGATGGATGGATGGATGGATGGATGGATGGATGGATGGATGGATGGATGGATGGATGGATGGATGGATGGATGGATGGATGGATGGATGGATGGATGGATGGATGGATGGATGGATGGATGGATGGATGGATGGATGGATGGATGGATGGATGGATGGATGGATGGATGGATGGATGGATGGATGGATGGATGGATGGATGGATGGATGGATGGATGGATGGATGGATGGATGGATGGATGGATGGATGGATGGATGGATGGATGGATGGATGGATGGATGGATGGATGGATGGATGGATGGATGGATGGATGGATGGATGGATGGATGGATGGATGGATGGATGGATGGATGGATGGATGGATGGATGGATGGATGGATGGATGGATGGATGGATGGATGGATGGATGGATGGATGGATGGATGGATGGATGGATGGATGGATGGATGGATGGATGGATGGATGGATGGATGGATGGATGGATGGATGGATGGATGGATGGATGGATGGATGGATGGATGGATGGATGGATGGATGGATGGATGGATGGATGGATGGATGGATGGATGGATGGATGGATGGATGGATGGATGGATGGATGGATGGATGGATGGATGGATGGATGGATGGATGGATGGATGGATGGATGGATGGATGGATGGATGGATGGATGGATGGATGGATGGATGGATGGATGGATGGATGGATGGATGGATGGATGGATGGATGGATGGATGGATGGATGGATGGATGGATGGATGGATGGATGGATGGATGGATGGATGGATGGATGGATGGATGGATGGATGGATGGATGGATGGATGGATGGATGGATGGATGGATGGATGGATGGATGGATGGATGGATGGATGGATGGATGGATGGATGGATGGATGGATGGATGGATGGATGGATGGATGGATGGATGGATGGATGGATGGATGGATGGATGGATGGATGGATGGATGGATGGATGGATGGATGGATGGATGGATGGATGGATGGATGGATGGATGGATGGATGGATGGATGGATGGATGGATGGATGGATGGATGGATGGATGGATGGATGGATGGATGGATGGATGGATGGATGGATGGATGGATGGATGGATGGATGGATGGATGGATGGATGGATGGATGGATGGATGGATGGATGGATGGATGGATGGATGGATGGATGGATGGATGGATGGATGGATGGATGGATGGATGGATGGATGGATGGATGGATGGATGGATGGATGGATGGATGGATGGATGGATGGATGGATGGATGGATGGATGGATGGATGGATGGATGGATGGATGGATGGATGGATGGATGGATGGATGGATGGATGGACGGACGGACGGACGGACGGACGGACGGACGGACGGACGGACGGACGGACGGACGGACGGACGGACGGACGGACGGACGGACGGACGGACGGACGGACGGACGGACGGACGGACGGACGGACGGACGGACGGACGGACGGACGGACGGACGGACGGACGGACGGACGGACGGACGGACGGACGGACGGACGGACGGACGGACGGACGGACGGACGGACGGACGGACGGACGGACGGACGGACGGACGGACGGACGGACGGACGGACGGACGGACGGACGGACGGACGGACGGACGGACGGACGGACGGACGGACGGACGGACGGACGGACGGACGGACGGACGGACGGACGGACGGACGGACGGACGGACGGACGGACGGACGGACGGACGGACGGACGGACGGACGGACGGACGGACGGACGGACGGACGGAGGACGGACGGACGGACGGACGGACGGACGGACGGACGGACGGACGGACGGACGGAGGACGGACGGAGGACGGACGGACGGACGGACGGACGGACGGACGGACGGACGGACGGACGGACGGACGGACGGACGGACGGACGGACGGACGGACGGACGGACGGACGGACGGACGGACGGACGGACGGACGGACGGACGGACGGACGGACGGACGGACGGACGGACGGACGGACGGACGGACGGACGGACGGACGGACGGACGGACGGACGGACGGACGGACGGACGGACGGACGGACGGACGGACGGACGGACGGACGGACGGACGGACGGACGGACGGACGGACGGACGGACGGACGGACGGACGGACGGACGGACGGACGGACGGACGGACGGACGGACGGACGGACGGACGGACGGACGGACGGACGGACGGACGGACGGACGGACGGATGGATGCATGGATGGATGGATGGATAGGAGCGCCCCCTTTGAAACGGGGTGGTGGCAATTGCCTCCATGCTCAGCTTTTCTTTCTTTATTATTTTTTTGTTTACTGTGTTGGCAATTCTCATTAAGATTCTCTATCACCTTTGCCTACGGTTTCCTACAATTCTAACCTTATGCCACATCTCTGCTTTTCAGCCACCAATCCTCCAATCGCTTTTTGATGACTTCCACTGCAGATTTATTTACATGACCATTGTTATCTTTACACCCTAGGGCCTCAGAAAGAGTGACTGAGCCTGCATCGACATCCGGATGGATACCATCACATTTGATTATGAGGTGTTCAATTGTTTCCACAGATCTACCACACACTGCACATGTGTCATCTTCGTTAAATTTCTTTTTGTAGCTGCGCGTTCTAAGACACCCTGATCTAGCTTCAAAAAGTAGGGCACTGCCTCTTGAGTTATCATAGAAAAAATTCTTTCCTGATCTGCCTTTTCCAGAATCGATATAGTTGCTCTGCGGTGAAGCGCTCCTAACTTTCTGCATGATTACAGCGCTCGTGTGCACCGAGATAGCACTGCGGGAAAGCGCACTAACTGCAGCCCGTTGTCGCTGGTTGCGCGTACGACAACCCAGCGGCCTCTCGTCTCAGTGCCACGATGTCGGGGATATGCACGTATTGCTGCAAAATTGTCATGTCAGGTTTGAATTGATTGGGTTTATGTGATTTAACGTCCGAAATTGACAGACTACAAGGGACGTTATAGTCGAGGGCCTCATGTTATTGTCGACCACATGGGGTGTTTTAACGTGCGCTGACATCCCACAGCAGATGGGTGCCTTGCGTTTCGCCTCCATTGAAACGGGACCGCCGTGGCCGAGATAAAACTCTAATCCCTCGCCTCTGTAGTCGGGTGGTCTCCACTGATCCAGCTCGGCGAGCCACTTTGAGGCTTGAACGCACTCTGAAAGTCGCGTCCGTAATGTATCAAAGCTTTATTTTCTACGCGCAGTGGTTAAGGCTTATGGGATGTTTTACAGAAGTAGCTGCTAAATTGCGGGACAGAGATTGCGCCGGGCTTGCTTTTCTGGGTCCGAGTGGTCCTATAATCAGCCTAGCGCGAAAGAGTTCGCGGATGGCTTGATGGTGCTTCAAATTTTATTGAAGTACTTATTGAAATAACCAGAACGTCTTATGAGTTTGAAAAGAAATAGCAATTACGTTTAAACCATCGTGCAATTTTGGTTTACACCTCAATCATTTCTTAATTGAGCAGGCTGAGTGAGTGTTTTTTTTTTTGTCCGAAGCTCATGCCACCAGCCGCAGGACATTAAGCGTAGCGCTTAAACACTGATAATGGGTCTGGATTTCTTTCTTCATTTCTCGCCCGCCGCACTCGCTTTCCTCGTCTCCGCTAGCGGTTTTCTGGCGACATTGTTTGTTTCGTACGTGGTGGAACGTAACGAAAATGAAAAAGGAAAGAAAGTAAATAATCACAAGAAGAGGGCTAGCTACAAGTGTAAGGAGCCAGCGCCACACTGCGGCGACAGAAGACGCACGGGAGGCGGACGAAGAAGAAAAGGAAAGGAATACGTGGCAGAGAGAACGTGCGGGGGAGAAGAGGAAGACGGCGGTCGGCGACGGAGGTGGACCTGTTCTGCTGGCGCCCCGAGTTACCAGGCTTGGGCCTCAACCGCAGACGTTCGGGTGACCAGACCCGGACAGCCGTCGTCGGGAACCTCGGCCGTCACATCCAGGCGCCTCTCTTCCCGCCCAGCCGACAGCTTCTCGACACGGGCCGCCTCTGACATCTACGTGGCGTACCTGGGCTACCGGACCTGAGGGCTGTGCCCGGAGCACACAGACGCTATTTTCTTCGGCAGCGTTGAGGCCGCCGTGGAGAACGCCGCCAACCGGGTGTCAACGAAGGGAACCCGACACACGTGCCTAAAGTCTGTCCCGACGCCCAGCCACGCCTCCTCGATCGACGCACCAGGCTCATCACCGGGACACAAAGAAACTTAAGTGTGAATTTCCTTTTTGACTGTCTTCTCGCGAGTGTTTGTTTTCCTTTCCTTTTTCCTCTTTTTTCTCTCTCTTGTCTGTTTTTTTTCCCCCGTTTCATTTCAATACTTCAATTAGATTTTCCTTCCCTGCAAATGCCGCCTCGCTTATTTCTTTCCTATAACTCATGAATGTTAATGCGTAAATTTGACCTGCAGTCTTCACCTCCTCACAAATTTGGCGTCCGCTACGACAGGACGAGGTCGGCTGTTATCGCTTTGGTACTTGTTTTTCTTTAAGCACAATGAGCGCGTCCGAGCTTGTGGCGGCAGGAGAGCGCATGGGGCTCCAAGGTGCAGAGTTGCGCGCGTGGGTAGAAGAGGAGCTTAAGAGAACGCGGGATGAGAGAGCCGCCGAGCGTGAAGCTTCCAAAGAACGTTTGGAGAAAGAGACACAAAACTTACAGTTGAGAGTGAGGCTTATGGAGGGTGGGGAGCGACGTGCTGATGTTGAACCAGCTGTTCCCAGGGCCGAATCGTCCATTCCCATCCACCCTCATGGGCTCATTCCCGTTTTCAACGAAGGTCGGGATGATCTTGACGCATACCTCAAGCGATTTGAGCACGTGTCCACAGGTCAGGGTTGGCCGAAAGACAAGTGGGCCACGGCGTTGAGCCTATGCTTGGGGGGAGAAGCTCTTCGTGTTTTTGGAAGGTTATCGCCGGAAGACTCTCTAGATTACACCAAAGCTAAGCTAGCGCTTTTGCAGCGATTCCGATTCACGGCGGAGGGATACCGCGAAAAGTTTCGCCATAGTAAGCCCCACGACGGCGAGACCGGTAAGCAGTACGCTACGAGGCTGTGTAGTTTTTTCGATCGTTGGGTCGAAATGAGAGGCCGAGGCAAAACGTTCGAAGAGGTTCGCGACATGATTGTCGCCGAAGAATTTTTGAACAACTGCCACGCCAAGCTTGCGATATTCATTCGCGAGCGTGACTGCAAGACAGTCGACGAGATCGCGGTTGCCGCGGATCATTTTTTGGAGGCCCAGCAGCAATCTAACTTGTCAACTTCCAAAGATAAGTTGGAACCAAATATCCCTAAGGCGAAGGACAGTACTGCGGGATCCAAATTTCAAGTGCGGTGCTTTCTGTGCGATAAGGCGGACACAAAGCGTCCGACTGCCGTACGCAGCCGAAACAACCGTACTGCACGTTCTGTCGCAAGGAAGGCCATGAGGTACAGTCCTGCAGGCGCAAGAACCCAGGAGACCGCGAGGCGTCAGCCTGTTGTATGCATCCTGCCAGTCCTCCGGTTGAAGTGCGACCTGATCTTACCAGGGTGTATGCAGGGTACCGGCCGACGGTTTTCAGTGCCAGCATGCCTGTGCAGCAAGGCGAGCTGGTCGGGCAGCCGGTTTCTGTTTTGCGGGATACTGGTACCAACAGTATCGTGGTGCGTAGGAACCTGGTTCCCGAAGCGGCTTTGACCGGTGCTAGAGCTACTCTGCTCCTGGCGGATGGCAGAAGTTTGGAGGTCCCAGAGGCGGAGGTGCTGATCTCGTCGCCATATTTTTCGGGCAAGTCCATCGCTCGCTGCTTGGAATCTCCACTGTACGACGTGATCATTGGGAATGTACCAGGCGCCCAGGACCCCTTTTCCATTAACCGGACGGCACCACCAAGAGTTCGGACTGCCCAGAAAGGGATAGAAGAGGCTGAAGGTTCTGCCGTGCTGGGGACCGCGAAGGTTTCTATGGCGTGCAGGGACGTGTCCATCAAAGCATTGGAGGTATTGAGACCCACGTTCCGCAGGAAGCAAGAGGAGGACACAAAATTGGATGTGTGCCGGAACAAAGTCGGCGAAACTTATCTTGGCAAGAACAACACCGCCTATTCGTTTCACTTCGAAGACGGAGTTCTGTTCCGTGCGTTCCAGTTCTCGCGAGGACAAACGATGAAGCAGGCCGTTGTACCGAAAAGCCTACGCCATCAAGTCCTCATAAGTGCGCATGGAAGTGCTTTCTCCGGCCATCAGGGCATCCGCAAGACCACTGAGAGGGTGCGCAGAGAGTTTTATTGGCCAGGAATTCTGGCGGATATCAAAAGATTCGTAAAGTCGTGCGTTGTATGCCAGCATACTCTACCCAAAGGGAAGGTAGCGAGGGCCCCACTGGGTTGTCTACCGCTCATTGATGGACCGGGCTGAATGTCTCGAATTACTGAAGTGTACTCATGGTGTAAATATTGTACATAGTGGTCAATGTATATATGCTCTTTTAGTGTGTTCCTGTGTTTCCCCTGTGGTGTTCCATTGTGTCCCTTGATGTATGCCTGACAGTCGTGTGCTCAGTGTTATCTGGAGTAAACTGGGCTAGTGCGAACCAGTCGTTCGGTTCAGAGTGCGTGTGTGTGGTGATGTGGTGCGTGTAAAACAGTGTCCAGCGCCTCCTCGTCGCGTCTTCGGCTTCAGTCTTGTGTGCCGCTGCCCCAGGTAATTTTTTCCGATGGAAAAAACTCTGAAAGGGGGGCTTTGTAAGGAGCCAGCGCCACACTGCGGCGACAGAAGACGCACGGGAGGCGGACGAAGAAGAAAAGGAAAGGAATACGTGGCAGAGAGAACGTGCGGGGGAGAAGAGGAAGACGGCGGTCGGCGACGGAGGTGGACCTGTTCTGCTGGCGCCCCGAGTTACCAGGCTTGGGCCTCAACCGCAAACGTTCGGGTGACCAGACCCGGACAGCCGTCGTCGGGAACCTCGGCCGTCACATCCAGGCGCCTCTCTTCCCGCCCAGCCGACAGCTTCTCGACACGGGCCGCCTCTGACATCTACGTGGCGTACCTGGGCTACCGGACCTGAGGGCTGTGCCCGGAGCACACAGACGCTATTTTCTTCGGCAGCGTTGAGGCCGCCGTGGAGAAGACAGTCAAAAAGGAAAGTCACACTTAAGTTTCTTTGTGTCCCGGTGATGAGCCTGGTGCGTCGATCGAGGAGGCGTGGCTGGGCGTCGGGACAGACTTTAGGCACGTGTGTCGGGTTCCCTTCGTTGACACCCGGTTGGCGGCGTTCTCCACGGCGGCCTCAACGCTGCCGAAGAAAATAGCGTCTGTGTGCTCCGGGCACAGCCCTCAGGTCCGGCAGCCCAGGTACGCCACGTAGATGTCAGAGGCGGCCCGTGTCGAGAAGCTGTCGGCTGGGCGGGAAGAGAGGCGCCTGGATGTGACGGCCGAGGTTCCCGACGACGGCTGTCCGGGTCTGGTCACCCGAACGTCTGCGGTTGAGGCCCAAGCCTGGTAACTCGGGGCGCCAGCAGAACAGGTCCACCTCCGTCGCCGACCGCCGTATTCCTCTTCTCCCCCGCACGTTCTCTCTGCCACGTATTCCTTTCCTTTTCTTCTTCGTCCGCCTCCCGTGCGTCTTCTGTCGCCGCAGTGTGGCGCCGGCTCCTTACAACAAGTACGAATTTTATTGCACGAAGCACATGGGCTGTCGGCTGCTACTCACGAGGTGCTTGATGCCAACGATAGCGATAAAGGAAACGCAGCCGGCACTCTCCCTCTCGGGGAGTTAAACAATTCCTGAAACTCAATACCTAGCGCCAGCGGCCCTGCTTTGGGAGACAATAGGAACGGAAGAGACAATATGAAGACCCATTCGAGGACAAGTCGGATAGAACTGAAGTCAAAGAAAGCTCAGCCGTATTCGAGATCGGCCCACACAATTGTTGCAAAACCGAAAATAGTCTGCAGCCAAAACGTTTCTTGGCGTTTGATCGAGAAGCAAATTCGAAAGTAAATAATAACTCTACGTAACTTTAAGTGCATTTAAGTAAATAATAAATCAAGTTTTTCGATTCCTCTGGGTTCCTTAATATAGTCAAACATTAAAAAGCTGATTTCGTTTATTGTTTTAATTGGTCGGCGTAGTTACATTGGAGGTCGCGCCCATTTTTTACCTCCTGCTCTGAATGTTTAAAAATTTACCCTAGTACAGACGCCGAACGTACTGGTTGTCTTCTCCAGGCGTAGCAAGCATGGTGAAATGACAGAACACATTCAAATGTCGACATCGCGGCAACACAGTCATCATCGGAAACGACAGCCGACGGCACTTGCGACCCCCCCCCCCCCCCAGAACGTGTCACTGCACGGCCGTACAAAAAACAAGGACAAAAGAACAAAGATTTCATTGATTGTGAACGAAGGACGGGGCCACTGACTGTCTCTATCCTTTATGTGGCACGCTTCCGCGAGTTATCTGACTGAGCTCAGTAGCGGGTGCGCTCGCCTCCAGAGTCTATCACAGCCTGCATTCTGTTCTGCAGGCTGCTGTAGAGGGACCGGCAAATATCCGCGTTAGTTCTAAGCCGCTCCCATTCCTCGTTGACGGCAGTCCATAGCGCGTCCGCTGAGAGGACACGGTGCTCTCGGCAGGCCAAGGCGAACTTCATGTTGCCCCAGATGTTTTCGATTATGTTGAGGTCCGGCGACTGTGGAGGCCATTCCAGTACTGCCACGTCGCGGAGCTCCAGAAACGCGGCCACCTTCTTTGACGTGTGGATGGGGAATTATCATGCTGAAAAATGAAATCATTATCAGCAAATGGTCCTCTAGCAAGATATGGAAGCAGCACATCGAACAGGATGGCACAGTAAGCGTCTCCGTTCAACCGGCTGTCAATTCGAACCAGGGGTCCTAGGCCTTCAGCTGTGATTGCTCCCCAAACGCTGACAGCAGAACGGCCGCTGGCTGCAACTCGCTGCATATACTCCGGCATATACCTACAGAAAATGAAAAACTGTTGTTGGGAATGCTTTCACAAGCAGTTGCAACCGCTAAGCTACAAGGAACCAGTATTGAATAATTTCATCCTTAAGCGTTGTATGATGGGCAGCAGAAATATGCTGATATGAATAATTTGTTTTGCCAAACTTTAGTTGGCTTTTTTTTCTAACGTACGCGATTTGCGAAAAGCCGAAGATTAGGCCAGTGCGAAAATTACACTTGGCCAGAATTAGCCTAAAAACCTAAAAATGCTCCTTAGTTTGATTATACCGTTGGGCAGCCAATAACAGTGGACGAAATCTGAGTTCGCACTTTCTAGGATACGATAGCCTATGTAATTATCCGTACCGACAGTCTCGGGCCGCCAGACTCGCTGCCTCTGGTCTCATCTTGTGGTGAATGCTGACTCGTCCGTAAACACCACCTTCGCCCAATGGTCCTCGGTCCATTGCTGATGCTGCCGGGCAAATTCGAGGCGTTTTGCCGGTTGGCCGCGCTCACAACTGGCTTCTGAGCCGCGGTTCTTGATTTTAACCCTTCCTCGTACAGGCGACGCTTCACTGTGGTATTTGAAACACCTAGAAGCCCGACGCAGTTCTTAATCTCGCCCACACTCGCATTAGGCTCGTAAACCGCTGCCGCAACAATGGCCATGTCGTCCTCCGCGGTGGTGACTCTTGGGCGGGCTTTCCGCGGAGCATCTTTGATTCATTGCTCTTCCCTGTAGGCTTTAATTATCCAGTTGATAGTCGAGAGTGGCCTATTTGTCAACTCGCATATTTTTCTTTGTGAGTACGATTGCAGACTTAAATCTACAATGCGTCTTCTGTCGCATTCCGGTACACGAGACATGGTTAACTTCCCGTGCGCGCAACTAAAAATGCGGCGACCCCACGCTGCCACACCGTTTTTATTGCAGAGGGGCATTGGAAACAAGCGACAAAGTATAAGAGAAGTCGCAAGGATGACTGAAAAAAACTGATAGCGTGACGTTATGTCTGCCGATAAAAATATGCTGAGCCAGCAACGTCTGGTGGCTCGAGCTTTCGCACATCCGAGAATTGTTCGCTCGGGTAGACACGCCACCTAGCCAGACAGTCATTTCAAGCAGCGTATCAGCCTCACTTGCTGATGAAAGATTGGAATGCTCAGCCTAGCATGGACCGACAGCCGATACACCTTGCAAATGACTGAAGTCGGACCTGTACTACTGTTGTACTGCATGCTTTTAATATTACATTGAAATCTACGGCACTGCATCTGCTCAAGGAAAAATTAATGAACCCCAAGCAGCTCTTAATACCACCCTTTGTTTGTTTGTTGGTCGGTTTATTTGTTTTGTAAAGAGGAAAACGCTTAGCAGACGGAGCAACAGAACCCATGCGCGGGGCGAGGCGAGAAGACGACGATCGGCAGCTGAGGCAGCAGAACCGACGCGCGGCGCGTGGTGGGAGCATCAACTGTTCTGCGACCGGACCTGCACTTGCCCGCTCTAACCGGCCTTCACAATCAGTCATCTCTTGCCAATAAAGGCCGTTACATCTTGGTGGAGGTTGCGGAATCCCGTCCTGGAGCTACGTAACCGGACTATCACTACCCCTATGCCTGCCAACGCCAACCAGCCAGCCAGCTCCTCACCGGCACCCGTCGCTTGCCATGGTGCGCTCCGCCAGCGCGACCCTGCCGTCTTCAGCGGCACGGACGATCACGACGTGGAAGACTGGTTGTCCTCTTACGACAGGGTGAGCGCACATAACCGATGGGACGACACTATGAAACTCACCAATGTAATCTTCTACCTAACCGGCGTTGCCCACCTTTGGTACCAGAACCACGAATCGGACTTTACCACCTGGACCGCATTTAAAACCAGCTTCTCCGACATCTTCGGCCGTCCTGCAGTACGCAAACGTCGCGCCGAGCAGCGTCTTCGCGTTCGCGCACAGCAGAGTGGTGAATCATACACCAGCTACATAGAAGATGTCGTCAATCTCTGCAAGCGCGTCAATGCGTCCATGGCGGAGGCCGATAAAGTTAAACACATTCTGAAAGGAATCGAAGATGACGCTTTCAATATGCTTGTGGGCAAGAACGTTACATCTGTCACCGAAATCTTCGACCACTGCCAAAGCTACGATGAGCTCCGCCGACAGCGCGTTTTCACTCGGCAGCCCTCTGCACAGACAGACACAGTAACTAGCCTCAGCATGACGACAGAGGACAGCTCGCTACTGCTCCAGATCAAGCAGTTTGTCCGTGAGGAGGTTGCGCGGCAGCTGTCGCTTCTTCCTACTGTTTCGGGTTCATCTACCCTGACTCCGACACTTCAGCACGTGATCCGGGAGCAAGTGTCCGAAGCCCTGCCACCGGTTTCCTCCCAGCCTCCTGTCGCTGCGCCACTTACCTACGCCGAAGCAGTCAGGCGTCCCCGCCGAGACGCGTTAGTTTCGTACCAGCATCCACCGCAGTCGACACCATTTCGTCCTGCCCGGCCACCACCGCAACGTTTCCGTCCATGGCGGACGCCGGACAACCTACCCATCTGTTATGCCTGCGGCATTCCTGGCCCCGTGCTGCGTCACTGCCGCCGCCATGTTTTGTCCCCTGCTGCCGATACCGACCCTCGCGGTTACGCCTACGCCCCTCCCCAGAATTTTCATCGCACTTCGCCTTCTGAGACCACTGGTTCCTCCGATCACGGCCCCTCTGTTCGCCGCCGCTCTCCATCTCCGCGTCGCCGCTCGGTTTACCTGATGCGCCGTCGTCCCTCTTCCCCGTCGGAAAACTAGTGCCCGCAGTTCCGGAGGCAAGAACTGCGTGCTCGTCGCCAAGCTCAAGACCTCGACTTTCTCCGGCCAATTTGATCACCGTTTCTGTGGAGGGCACCGATGCTTTTGCGCTTGTTGACACCGGTGCTGCTGTATCTGTACTCAGTGCAAAATTATGCCGCCAGTTACGAAAAGTGATGACTCCGCTATCTGGTTTTATGCTTCGCGCCGCTAATTCGCAAATTATCGCGCCTTTGGGGGCCTGTACAGCCCGAGTTGCTATTCAGGACGTTGTGTACATTGTTGAATTCATCGTCTTCGCATCGCCGTCTCACGACGTCATCTTAGGCTGGGACTTTCTCTCCCAACATGAAGCTGTCATCGACTGCACTCGTTCCGAAGTCACCCTTCTTCCCTTCGGCGACGCCTCTGTGAACGCTTCCATTAATCCGTGCTCCAAGTTGACTGTGGCTGATGACGTCGTGATCCCGCCGTGCTCTGCTGTCCTCGTGTCTGTTCATTGCGACGCTGCATCCAACGGCCCTGTCATCTTCATCCCGTCCGACTCCTTCGCTTCTCGTCACTGTCTACCCCTGCCATTCGCCGTGCTTACCGTCTCAGCCGGCTGCAGCGCCATGCCCCTGACGAATCCATTCATGTGCCCCTCTACTCTTCTTCGCGGTGAATGCCTGGGACGTGTCCACCCTTTCGCCTCCGTCGTCGCCTGGGACCCTTATGAGGATGACTCCTGCCGCATGCAAGTGTCTTCACTTACTTCTTCCCCACCGTCTCCTGATTCCGCTCCCGAAGCCGTCTTTGCGCGCTCAATCGACTCGAATCTTTCGCCACCGAAGAAGACCCAGCTTGCGGCCCTGCTCGATAGGTTTCGGTCATCGTTTGACTTCTCTCACCACCGTTTGGGCCGCACCTCAGCTGTTACCCATCGGATCGACACTGGTGCCCACTCGCCGTTGCGCCAACGCCCATATCGCGTCTCGTCCACCGAACGCCAGGTTATCGACGCCCTGGTAAATGACATGCTGCAGCGTGGCGTCATACAGCCATCGCACAGTCCTTGGGTTTCCCCGTCGTCCTTGTCACCAAGAAAGATGGCTCTATACGCTTTTGCGTTGACTACCGGCGCCTGAACAAAATCACCCGCAAAGACGTCTATCCGCTGCCTCGCATTGATGACGCACTTGACTGCTTGCAGGGAGCTGAATTATTTTCTTCTTTAGATCTACGTTCGGGTTATTGGCAAGTCCCGATGGCCGACGCTGACCGCTCTAAGACAGCCTTTGTGACGCCTGACGGGCTGTATGAATTCAACGTCATGCCCTTGGGACTCTGCAATGCCCCTGCCACTTTTGAGCGGATGATGGACACAATACTGCGCGGCCTGAAATGGAAAACATGCTTGTGTTACTTGGACGATATCGTTGTTTTCTCCCCCGATTTCCAGACACACCTCGTTCGCCTCGAGCAAGTTTTGGAATGCCTCGCGACTGCCGGGCTTCAACTCAATTTAAAGAAATGTCGCTTCGCCGCTCGCCAGCTGATTATATTGGGCCACGTCGTGTCGAAACAGGGTGTCCTTCCTGACCCAGCAAAGCTTCGTGCTGTCTCTGAGTTCCCAAAGCCCTCTACAATGAAGGAACTTCGCAGTTTTATCGGCTTATGTTCTTACTTCCGACGCTTTATCCGAAATTTCGCTTCTATCATCGCGCCTCTGACTGCCCTTCTTCGTGGCAGTAGCGACCTATCAAGCTGGAGTCCTGCTTGTGACGAAGCGTTCATCACGTTGCGCCGTCTACTTACCTCTCCGCCCATACTGCGCCACTTTGACCATGCTTCTCCAACTGAAATCCACACAGATGCCAGTGGCGTTGGTATCGGTGCTGTTCTTGCTCAACGCAAACCGGGGTATGCGGAGTATGTTGTTGCATACGCGAGCCGCACCCTGACGAAGGCAGAGCAAAACTACTTAGTCACCGAAAAAGAGTGCTTGGCGATCGTTTGGGCGATCGGGAAATTTCGGCCTTACGTATACGGCCGGCCTTTCGAGGTCGTCACGGACCACCATGCCCTATGTTGGCTGTCCTCCCTAAAAGACCCAAATGGCCGCCTCGCCCGATGGGCCTTACGCCTTCAAGAGTACGATATTCGTGTCCTCTATCGCTCTGGCAGGAAGCATAACGACGCCGACGCTTTGTCTCGTTCACCTCTAGCCAATGAAAGTGCCTCTCCTCCCGCCATCGACTGCGCCTCCTTGTCATTGGACGATATGCTCAACGAGCAGTCTAAGGACCCTTGGATCACTTCTCTTGTACGCTATCTTTCAGACCGTTCTGCCGTGTCGGTACCGCGCGCAATCCGCCGTCAGGCTGCCCACTTCACTATTCATGATGGGATTTTGTACCGCCGAAATTATCTCTCTGATGGCCGCAAGTGGCTCCTAGTGATCCCTGGACATTTACGCTCAGAAATATGCGCAGCCTTTCATAGCGACCCGCAAGCTGGTCACGGCGGTGCTTTCAAGACCTACAACCGGCTTCGCTCCGCTATTACTGGCGCGGCATGTATAACTACGTTCGAAAATTCGTCCGGTCCTGCCCCGATTGCCAGCGCCGCAAGCCGGGTCATCACCATTCGACCGGCGCTATGCAGCCTTTGCCTTGCCCATCCAGGCCATTTGAAAGAGTTGGCATTGACCTGTATGGCCCACTTCCCTACACTGCTGCAGGAAACCGCTGGGTCATCGTCGCTGTAGACCACCTGACCCGGTACGCCGAAACAGCTGCCCTCCCAGCTGCTACGGCGCGGGATGTTGCAGCCTTCCTTTTGCACCATTTCATCCTTCGGCACGGAGCCCCGCGTGAACTGTTGAGCGACCGTGGGCGGGTGTTTCTGTCAGACGTCGTTTCATCTCTTCTGCAGCAATGCAACATTACTCGCCGCACCACTACTGCCTATCATCCCCAGACGAACGGCTTGACAGAACGTTTCAATCGAACATTAGGTGACATGTTGTCAATGTACGTGGCGGCAGACCATTGTGACTGGGACGTCATCCTCCCCTTCGTCACATATGCCTACAACACCGCTACGCAGAGCACTACTGGTTTCTCACCATTCTTCCTTCTATACGGCCGTGAACCATCCTCGCCGCTCGACACTATTCTTCCGTACCATCCTGATTCGTCGGAAACCACAACCGTATCTGAAGCCTCCCGACACGCTGAAGAGTGCCGCCAGCTCGCCCGGTCATTCACGTCCGACGACCAAGGGCGCCAAAAATACCGCTTCGACCACTCCCATGGCACAGACACTTTTGATTACCGTGATCGATCGAATCCTCATGGAAAAGTATTGCTGCCTACGGCACATTGCGGTATCCGCGCTTTGTAGATGAAAAAAAAAATGAGTAGACGTGCCAAATCATGTGTTCATTCTTCATTTCGAGAGGCACTTAAGCTCTGCCTTAAGGGGGGACGCGATACTTTTATTGGACCAATACGAATATATAGAGAATTGGTCATTCTCTACTTAATATCAATAGTTTCCTGGGAGCCCCCATACTACTTTTGGTGCAGTGTTTAAGCGTTCCTCCATTTTCCTCGATGGTAAGTGGTGCTAGCGGAGGGGATTCTGCGACCGAAGTTGCTCTTCCCGAGTAAACCCTCGTGAC
This sequence comes from Amblyomma mixtum, assembly GCF_055824585.1. Taxonomy (NCBI): domain Eukaryota; kingdom Metazoa; phylum Arthropoda; class Arachnida; order Ixodida; family Ixodidae; genus Amblyomma; species Amblyomma mixtum. Next base: position 38,307,835 of record NC_143017.1, on the reverse strand, counting down.
CTATTATTAACGGCCACCTGACACGGTGGTCGGTTTGGTCACAATACGGGACCACAAGGTGTCCTGACCTAGGTGGCACGACGTTCTTCCCCAATTGGCGGCAGCTAGCTCGAAGCTCCTCCGAATTTACCCGAGCTTCCTCCTATTGGCTGCAGCTCACGTTACGTTCCTCCAACCTAACCCAAACTTACCTGTGTTATTCCGAGGCTTCACAAATTTGTTTGGTCAGGATCACGTTAAGTAGTCTCTTCGCACTTAAATACGAATTCTCAATTTCTCAATAACGATCATGTCGGCAACTGATGCCTGCCGATGAACATACTTGTAATATAATTTTGGTGAACTTGAAAGCCAAGCAACTCAGGATTAATAGTTTTGCCCATAACGCGGAGCTTGCTGGTGTCCTCCATCTTATGGGTGGAAATAAACATGGATGCTTGTACTTGTGTTTGCACATGCAATCTTTGCTATCAAGCTTCATTTAATGTTTATGCGCACTTCTTTCTTCTCTTTTGAATTTGCTAGGAAAGGAAAACAAACCCAAATACCACCTAAACCGACAGCTACTTCCTAACCTCACAGCCGCCGCGACTATTTCGCTAAGAACGACTGGTCCGCTAAAGAGGAGGATCTCCTCCCGCGCACAGCCTGCGTACAGTGTACGAAGGCTTAATAGAGGCGCGAAAACAAAAAAGCTATGGGGCGAAACCACTTGCGCCCGTCAATTTCAGCGTCTCCTAAAACAACAAAACACTTCCTGAGTGATGTTTCTACGATACGAGCTAAGCATAGGACCCGACCGTGCAGACCATCGCCACCGGCCGGGCTGCCAGTGTTATGGACCTTAGGAACATAAACACTTGAGTGCAGTGGGGTCGTGCGGGGACCCTGGGGCATGCCCCGAATTCCTCTTTAAATAAAGTTTTTTCTCTCTCTCTCTAGAGACACTCAAGGCAGCAAAACACCGTTGCGCGTGTTAGAGAAAGCTTCCGCTTCCCTGCGAAGAGTAGTGACAAATCACGTGCCCTGCTTGGAAGTGTACCCAACTAGTTATAAGGGGAAATGAATTAGAGAGCATGGAGTTGGAGGGTTTAAGGACGCTGACTCCTGAAAGAGAGACCTGGAAAAGAAGCAATAGCGAGCAATTAGCAGCAGCAGGAAGCGGAGGCGGATACACTGGTGCTCTACGCTGCTTGTTAGTGCCGACAGTAGGCCCGTAAAACACAGTAGGTGTGCTGCTGCCCGAGCATTTCGCAGTCTCACGTACGTCGATTCTCGATGTGCTTCACCTCCGGACTCTGGGCCCATTTGTCAGACCCTATTAGGAAGGGCTGAATGAAAAAAAAATGAGCGCTTCATGCGAACGCGTAACCCTTTCACGCCACGCCTTTCTACTTACTATGTAACTGCAAGCGGAACAGCATACTTGGGAGATGATCGAGCGAGGAGGAGACGCAGGGTAAGAACCCTTCCTTAAACTTTCGCCAACGGGCTGAAGACTGTTGGGCACGAGAAGAACGTTAAGCATTACAGATGTGTTCACGTCAATTAAGTACAGCAAGCTTGGTTCTTGCAAACAGATCGTGTAGTTCATAGTTCAGAATACATAAAGAATTTCCATCGACCGAACAGTTCCGCAGGCGATATGGGCTGCCCTCAACTCAAGCTGCTGTCGCCGCCACGAGAACCTCTCAACGCACTATGACGCTCCAAGACGTCAGTCCCAACGGACTCCGGCCGACGGTAAGGGGAAGGAATGAGGGTTTAAGCTAAAACCTTCATTTTTGATGGGCGCGAATAAAAGTTGTTTCTTTCTCTCTCTCTCCACATTAGTACTGGCTTATAACCGCCGTCTCTCTCTCCCTTTTTCTAAACCTATTGTTCCGCCTTTTGGATTCAGGAATGGCCGTCCGTACTGCAGCTCAAAACAGCGTCCTCCTCGAACCGCTCCCCTCACAAATAATTTATCGGCATGCCGCGAAGTAGATGGAGACTTCTTCTGGCCTCAACAGCCGTTAAATAATCGAGAGAATTTATAAAAAATTAAATTTCCGATATAGGATGCGGAACTGACGTGTTGTTGACCTGCAGTACAACAGTGTGACAGGGGTCATTGCCAACTTGCGTCGAAACTCTCTTGGAATATCGCGGCAAGCGTGTGGACTAGAGAACGTATGCAGCGCATGAAAGGAATTATGTGCCATTAGCAAAGCACTCTCTCCTATGTAGAGGTGCTGTTGGTGGTGCTGTTTGTGGTTGTAGGCCGAGTAACTAAAGACTGCTTTCGTGTATGAATCCGAACTCTTTTTAGTCCAACGTGCGAAATGTTTTAGTCAGCCTCCTGTTGGCGCCTTTGCTGCATTACCTCCGCTTCATCACCATCGTCAGCTGCCGGTGTACGACCACAGCAGGGAAAAATAACTCTCCCATGTCTCTTCTATTAACCCTTTCCTTTGCCAGCGGCGGCCACCCTATCCCCGCAGACTTCTTAATCTCATCCACTCACCTGACATTCTGCCACCCTCGATACGCTGGCCTTCTTTGGAGTCCACTCCGTTGCCCTTAAGGACCAGCACTTATCTTGTTTTGGCATTACATGCCCTAACCAAGCCCATTTCTTCGTCTTTATTTCGACTCGGATGACATCAAACCGTGTTTGTTCGCTCACCCACTCCGGCCGTTTCCGATCTCTTAACGTTACACCTATCATTTTCGTTCCATAGCTCGCAGCGTTGTCTTTAAGCTTAACCCTTTTGGTTAGCCTCCACATTTTTCCCCTTCTGTGAGTACCGGTAAGATACGAGTGTTGGGTACTTTTCTATTGAGGGATATCTGCAAATTACCATTCATGATCCGAGAGAACCAGCCACATGCGCTCCACCCCATTCTTAATCTTCTAGTTATTTTCCTCTCATGATCCGAACCTGCGGACACTACCTGCCCTTACTATATGTATTCCCTTACCAGTTCCAGCAGCTGGCTACAGGTTTTGAACTCCTATTCCCCTTCTAAGCTCTCGAACATTGCTATGATTTCCTGCATGTTAACTTTTAGATCCACTGTTCTGCTCTGCCTGTCTAACTCATCGATCATGTTTTCCAGTTAATCTCCCGTGTGACTCAGGAGTGTAACCTCGTCAGAGAATCGCAGATTAGTTAGGTATTTTCCATTAAATTTTATCCCCAACTGTTTTCAATTCCGGCCTCGGTGTACCTCTTGTAAACAGGCAGTGAATAGCATTGGCGAGATCATGTCTCCCTGCCTGACGCCCTTCATTATTAGAATTTTATTGCTCAGTTTATGGAGGACTATGGTATCTTTGCAAATGCTATATATACCTTCCAGTATTGCCACATAACAGCTTTTTACACCCAGATACCCATATGCCTGTATGACTGCTGAGGTTTCCACTGAGTCGAATGCTTTTACGTAATCAATGCAGGCTATATGTGAGGGTTGTTATATTATATGCGTTTATCTTTCGCCTGAATCGTAGTGTGATTATAGTCTTACTGCTCATTTCGCCGGTTGAAGTCTAAGGTTGCCCGGAATTTATTAAGGTTGCCCGGACGTATCCTCTGAAGCTGCTTCTCTCCTTTGTGTTGTTCCTAAGGCTGCCCTTCATCTCTCATTTTTTACTGACAGGATGACGCAGTGGTGTGTGCTACTGTCTATGCCATTAACCTTCTGATCGCATTGGCTACTGTATAGAGTTTGCAACAGTTCGGCTACTTTAACTATTTTATTCGTATTCCTAATGACACTGCCCTCCTTGTCTCTTAACGCATGCATCTGGTTTTGACCTATGCCATGGTTCCTGTTGCCTGCTTTTAGGCTGCCATCGCTCTTTAAAGCATACTGGGTTGTCTCCATGGATAGTACACTTACTTATCCCGACTACCTTGCACTTCTTTATTAAACTCGGTTGCTCTCCTTGTACTGACTGTAGGGCTAGACGCTCTCATGCTTTGGCGTTTCTTAATCAAATGTTTCGTCTCCTCACATATCTTACCGGTATCCTGTCGAGCCAGCCTACGGCCTATTTCTACGGCCCCCTTATCAGTTCATATTATCGTTCATTGTTGGAACATTAAGATCGTCTTCCTCAGTTATGGCCTAATATTTGTTGTGCAGCAAAATCCTTAATGCCTCTACTTTCCTTCTTACCTCTAACTCGTTAATAGGCTCCGCTTCGCTTGTTTTTTCCACTCCTTTTTGAAATCTACGCTAAATCGAAACCTTAACATTATGTGGTCCCTGCAACGCACCTTTTCGACGACCTCTACATCCAGCACGATGCCGGGGTTACCGCATAGTGTGAAGTCTATTTCATGTTTAGTCTCACGATTGGGTCTCTTCCTCGACCACTTCCTGTTCTCGCGTTTGCGGAAGATGGTATTGATGATCCGTAAATAATTTCTATCTGCGGAATCTACTAATAACTCAACGCTGCAATTCGTAGAACCTATCCCATACTCTCCTAGTGCCTGATCGCCAGCCTGTATTTTGCCTACCTTCGCATAGAAGTCGCCCATCAGTACAGCGTACTGTATTTTACTTTGTTCATTGCCGATTCCACGTCTTTAAAGAAGCTTTCAACGATCTCGTCATCATCGCTTGATGTAGGCGCGTAGGCCTGCACCCCTTTTAACTTGTTCCTCGTAATGAAGCTAATTATGATAGGTGTCACTCTCTCTTTAATACTGTAGAACTCCTCAACGTTGCCAGCTATATCCTGACGGATGAGGAACCCCACACCTAGTTTTCATCTTATCACACCCACCATGCCCGCCCTTTAGTACTGTATACGCCTCGCTGGTCCTAACTGCACGACGCCCTATGGCATCCCATTTAGTACCGGCTAGTTTCTCGGACAGCACTGATAGGCTAGCCTCAATGGATAAGGTTGGAGCATTAAAATTGCCAAGTTCAGATTCCATTGGTGGCCTGTCCAGAACCAGAGGTTCTTAATCCCCTCCGTGGCGTCAGAGATCTGACCACCACATTGGTCAGTCGCCTTCCAGCCGCTCGAAAGTGAGGGCCGAGGGTTAACTCGTTTGTTCATAGAAGGTTGTGACCAAGTGCCACGCCAGGGTTCCGAAACCCTGTTCTGGTGAGGGAGTGCGTAATCGGTCCTGGTCACCGAGATAAGGCCGCACCCAGTCCTGATATTGCAATTCCATTGACACGCGGAGTTTCTTTTTGCTTCAAACACGATAGAGAATTTCGCGGCACCGGTATCCGAGCCCCGGTTCTCTTGCACGTGAGGCGCATGCTTTACTTCTAAGTCATCCCTGCATCCCTCCGCTTCAAGTTGCCGATGTGTTGACCGGCAGTCCGAGAACGCATTTGTATGCTTTTCTAAGAATTGGCTCTAACTGCTCCTTTTTTTGCTCGAGCTTTGTTTCCTGGGGGACGCCGTATAAGAACCTACTGACCACGAGAGCCTGTACTAGCCTACATGTAGGAATTCCTACATGGAGAAATTCCTTAAACTTGACATAAACAACACAATACAAGAACATAGCGAGGCCCACCTTCTTGAGCAGAAAACAAGACTGATGCTGTCCGAAACAGGCCGAAACACGCTGCGGTTGCTGGGCATGTGGGACGCTTTGAAAGAAATCAACAGCACAGCGAGCGTTCCAAATGAAATCAGGAGGATCATTGAGATCAGTCCGATTCCGAAAAACATGCATCCAGATATACATAAGGCGAGAAGAAAGGCAAGATTCGAATTCTACGAAAGAAGCTTCGCCGCGGCAAAAGACGTATTATACGTTGACGCAACCACATAAAGACACCGATACGGCTCGGTAGCCAGCGTGGTGGATTACCAGCTCAGGGAAATCAACTGCGCTTCGATAAAAACCAACAACATCCTCGAGGCTGAGGAAACAGCAATTGCACACGCCATCACCCAGCACAGTGACGAGTACCATGCACACATCATTACAGACTCGCAAGAGGCGTGCAGAAGGTACAGCAGTGGATGCATATCCACTGAAGCCATTCACATACTCAAGGCGAGGACAATCACCTTTACGAGATGCTTCATCACGTGGACACCAGGCCATGAGGCTGTCAAAGGAAACCAACGTGCGGACGCCAACGCCCAAGCATACGCCAACCGGCAGGCGCGCGCCGAAGGCGAACTGGACGCAGTCACTAGACGGTATGGAGCGATCTTAGAACACCAACGAGCCCTCAGGAGTACGTACCCCCCTCCCCACAAAGACCTTAGTAGAGAGCAGTCAGTTGCCTGGAGGCAACTGCATAGCGATACATACCCCAGTCTGAGTTTACTCAGCAAAATCTATCATTCCACCTATGACAACAAACGCCCGCTATGCGGTGAACACCCAACGCTTTACCACGTTACATGGGCCTGTCAGAAAATGCGAGCAGCGCCGATAAACAACACACACATCGGAGTAGTGGGAGGCTGCGCTGCCCAGCTCGAAGCATGAAGAGCAGCTCAAGCTGATCGACAGGGCTCGCAGGACTGCAAAGGCCACTCGCGCCCTGGACTGAGGGCTCCACCTATCCTGAGAGAAAGAACCCTTGTACAATAAAGTTTTTATTGCGAAAACAATATTGCGCTAGGTTTTGAGCCTTCAGCGTCGTCCCGGCGGTCCACGTCTGACCTTTAGCTTGACCTCTGTTGTGACGTCACGCCAGACGGAGAGAAAACTGGGGCCCAACTTAGCTCGTCGCTGCTGTCCCAGCGGATCCACGCCGCGCCGCGCAGCAGCTGCGCGCCGCTGCCCCGAATAAAAAAAAGAAATAAAAAATAAAAAGTAACAGAAAAAAATAAAAAATTTAAAACAAAATGAAAATTAGTAAAAATAAAAATAAATAAATAAAAAATAATAAACAAAAGCTGAGCATGGTGGAAATTCCCACCACCCCGTTTCAAAGGGGGCGCTCCCATCCATCCATTCATCCACCCATCCAACCACCCCCCCACCCGTCCGTCCATCCATCCATCCATCCATCCACCCACCCACCCATCCATCCATCCATCCATCCATCCATCCATCCATCCATCCATCCACCCACCCACCCACCCACCCATCCACCCATCCACCCACCCATACATCCACCCATCCACCCACCCACCCATCCACCCACACATCCACCCACCCACCCATCCACCCATACATCCACCCACCCACTTATCCATCCATCCATCCATCCATCCATCCATCCATCCATCCATCCATCCATCCATCCATCCATCCATCCATCCATCCATCCATCCATCCATCCATCCATCCATCCATCCATCCATCCATACATACATACATACATACGTACATACGTACATACATACGTACATACATACATACATACATACGTACATACGTACGTACATCCATCCATCCATACGTACATACGTATGTACAGTCAGGCCGGAATGAAACGCGAACACGCATATGTCATACATTTCTACTTTGCAGCGAAATATTCCTTTACAACCTATTTACGATTATGCCTTTCGGCAGACCCTTTATCCAGACACATGAATCAGGCTAGCTGCACACTACAGCTGAAAGTAGGCAGGTAAAATATTTTGTTTTCTTGACATGCGCTGTTCGCGTTTCATTCCGGCCTGACTGTGCATCCATCCATCCATACGTACATACGTACGTACATCCATCCATCCATACGTACATACGTACGTACATCCATCCATCCATACGTACGTACGTACATACATACATACATACATACATACATACATACATGCATACATGCATACATGCATACATACATACATACATACATACATGCATACATACATACATACATACATACATACATACATACATACATACATACATACATACATACATACATACATACATACATACATACATACATACATACATACATACATACATACATGGATGCATGTATGGATGCATGGATGGATGCATGTATGGATGCATGCATGGATGCATGTATGGATGCATGCATGGATGCATGCATGGATGCATGCATGGATGCATGCGTGGATGCATGGATGCATGCGTGGATGCATGCGTGGATGCATGGATGCATGCATGCACGCATGCATCCATGCATGCGTGGATGCATGCATCCATGCATGTACGCATGCATCCATGCGTGCATGCATGCATCCATGCGTGCATGCATGCATCCATCCATGCATCCATCCATCCATCCAGCGGTTATCCGCAACCTCGGCCGCCGGCTTTGGCAGCGTAGCTCGGAGCTTCTAGACAGTCATCCGATAGCGTCAGCCGCCTATTTTGGCGACCGAGGCACGCGTAATTCTCCCAGCACGTGGGGGCCCTCGTGTGGTGAGTATAATGCCATGTAAATCAAATGGGCAGAACTTTGATAAACATAAGCTTTACTAAGAGCACTACTAAGACACACCACCAGCCGAACCAGGCGCAGCCAATGCTATTGCTTTCGCAACTTGCCGGGCTTAAACAAGCTAAGCCTCTGCCAATTTTTCATTCATTCATTCAAGTTACCGCAATTCCGAATCGTTTTCTGGCGCTGCCAAATTGCCCCCCCCCCCCTTCACATTTTCTCAACTGGACGTCGGCCGCACGCTTTTGAAGCCATAGCTTTACTACTCCATCCACTTCGCCTCGTCGAGCGTGGTCGCACCTCGGCCGTATGCCCGTGGCGGCAGCTGTGCGCCCGAGTCGCCGCAAGAGCCGTTGCCTAGCAACGGCCACGGTGGACACCCGAACCACACTCAACCGAAAGAGAGGAAGTGGGAGTTAAAGAAGAAAGACAAAGAGGTGCCGTAGTGAAGAAAGTAAAAATTGTATTTGAGGAAAGTAAAGTACGCAGTGACTGTCGCATATCTCGGTGGACACCCGTCATCTCTTCGTAGAGGAAGAGACGAAGTGAAAGTGAAAGAAGAAACAGAAAGGGAGGCCGTAATGAAGAAAATTAATTTGAGGAAAGGAAATTTCACAGTAACTGTGAATCCACGTCCAGGGACAAATATGAAGAAGGGATGCCCAGCGAAACGCAGCGTCGAAAGACTGACTTTGCAATTCGACTCAGCGAGTTCCACTCGGCCAGCTGTATAACTATCGCGTCACTCCAGGTTTAACCACAGCCAATTTTTGTCGTAAAGGGTGATACAAGGCTTTCGGCTTTAAATTACTCAAAAAAACCACTGCGTCAAATGGCCGTCGGCCCAAGCAAAAACCTTCGGAAGCCATTCATTTTTGCTCGCTCCCTCAGAACACGCCATATTCTGGCACTTCACACGGCCCAGGCCCGACCGTCGCCGGTTAAAGGACCACGTGAGGGTCGATATTTACCTTGTATATTTAAAAACTGTCTCACGAAGTTCCAGAGTGTCCCTTTTTGATGGAGAGTCCAAATAAACTTCTCTTGTGTGCGTTCTTACTAGGAAGGAAGGAAACAACTTTATTACACCAAAAAAAAAAAATCTTCCAGGCTGGTCCGCTACTGGTCCCGGAGTCCACGGGCGTGCGCTTCACGTAAAGCCCGATCCACCAGCCATTTCTGGCCTGAGGGCTGAGCGGTCCGTAAAGCAGCCTTCAAGGAAGAATGAGTGGGATTGGGGATGGGGGGTACTGCCTTTGGGGAAGGACATTCCCAAAGGTAGTGGAAAATTGTGGATCTGGGTACGCCACAGGTGGTACAATCAGGAGGACAGGTGGGGTGAAAGCATGAGAGACGGCGGGGGGAAATAAAACAGCCTGTCTGTAACTGTCGCCATGTGGCGCTGGATGAGGGCGACAAGGTACTGTGGGGTGGTGGCAGTGTCATGCGGCTGAGTTTGTAGAATGTTGTAATTTGATGATATGTATACAGGATCGATGTAGCCAGCCTCTTTCGCAGGGTTGGGTGCCTGATCCCCCGGGGTCCGGGAGGAGAGTTCTCGGGCCAGCGCATGAACGCGCTCATTACCGGGTATCGAGGCATGCCCAGGAACCCACGACAGAGTAACCGTTCGGTCGAGAGAGGTGACTGTGGCAAGAATACGATGTGTTGCCGGCGTCGCCACGCCCTTTAGGTAGTGGCGGTACGCGGCCTGGGAATCTGTGCAAATTTCGGTTACGTTTTTGTCAATGGTGGAGTGGGCCAGAGCAAGAGCGATGGCGGCTCCTTCCGCTTCTTCAGGCGAATTAGTCCGGACAGCGGCGGCGGCCCCCTCTGTGCCGTCTTCATAGGCGGCGACTGCCGTGAAATATCCTGGTTTCGAATTTTCTACCGCGTCGACATAAAAGATATCGGAGCGGTTGCTGTATGTTTTCGTGTAATAGCTCGCTCGTGCCTGCCGCCTACCCTGATGGAGACTAGCGCTCATATTGCGCGGTAGGTGCTTCTGATATATGTGATCCTGAGTGCGCAGAGATCATGTAAGGTGTAGGATTTGTTGGGGTGGGAATGGATGGATTGAGACGTGGCTGTCGCAGTAGGCGTTGTCCTGTTTCTGTGCGACTCAGGCGGACTAATTGGTTGATGCGTTGAGCCTCTATTAATTTGGTCACTGTATTGTGGGTACCAGTGGCCAGGAGACCTTTCGTGCTAACCGTCCGTGGAAGACGTAGGGCGGAGGTGACAGCCGTGCGTATTAGGATGTCTGCCTGTTGTGTTTGCCGCTGAGTGAGTATGTGGTATGGGAGGTGGTATATAATGCCGCTAATATGATTAGTGCATTTGTCATATTGAGGGTCTCCCGTTCAGACAGCCCATGATTGCGTGCTGCCACCCGCCTGATAAGTGCAGCGACCTGTTTGGTCTGTTTTTGCAAGAGCTGAAGGTTGGTGGTTGCATCGAGTGTGTTGCTAATAAGAAGGCCGAGAATCTTCACCTGAGGCACAATGGGCACTCGATTGCCGTACATGTGTAGTTCGATCTGGGGGTCACTGGGGAGGAACTTCAGTTGTAGGAGTTCCGATTTATTTGGAGAGCAACGGAGGCCTGTGTTTGCTAAATGAGTGGTGGTGATGTGTATGGCAGATTGCAGGATATCCTGGGCTGTTCCAAGGGATCCTCCCGTTGTCCAGAGGGTTATATCATCTGCGTATATGGCTGTGTGCAGCTCTGGGATAGAAGCAAGGGCCTTTGCCAGTGGCGCTAGGGCAATGTTAAAATGTAAAGGTGACAGAACCGCCCCTTGTGGGGTACCCCGGTTAGGTAAGGGGAAAGGCTGGGAGGCAATATCCCCAAGGTGGAGGTCTGCCGTGCGTCCCTGAAGGAAGGCCCGAATATATTGCCATATGCGGGTGCCGCATCCCGTGGTGGGTAATGTCGTGAGGATATGGTCATGGCTTATTGTGTCGAAAGCCTTATGAATATCCAGGGCCAGTATGGCTCGCGTACTGGCTGTACGGAGCCTGGTGCAAAAGAGGGACTCTTTAAGGGCAAGAAGTACGTCTTGCGCCGAGATGTTTGGGCCGAAGCCGAATTTAACGTTGGATAGAAAGCCTGTTGTTTCTAGAAACGGTTGCAGGCGATTGAGAATGACATGCTCGAAGAGCTTGCCGACACAGCTCGTTAAGGAGATGGGGCGCAAATTTTGAAGAGTGAGGGGTTTGCCCGGTTTGGGTATAAATCGCATGCTGGCATGGGTCCAGGCTGATGGGAGCGTCCCAGCTTGCCAGTGGTTATTAAAGAGCTCCATGAGTTCCTGGCGGGAGACTGCGTCCAGATTGAGTAGTGCCTTGTACGTTATACCATCCGGCCCCGGCGCCGTAGAGCGGCGAATACTGAAGAGTGCTCGGCGGACTTCGCTTAAGGTGATGTCGGCATCAAGTTGTGGGTTAGGTGGAGGTGGATTGGGTGGATCTGCCGACTGAAGAGATGTGGGTATATAAGTGTCCCGTAGTTGGCCAATTACGTCGGTGCCCTTTTGGAGCTCTAGTTGTATTAGACGTTGTGTGTTTACTTGTGTGAGATTTAGTGGTTGTTGGATCCAAGAGAGCACGTAGGAGGGACCACGTGCGTTTAGTGCTTAATGTACCCTTCAGGTCGTTACAAAATGTTACCCAGTTTGCGCGGGCTAGCGTGTTCGCATATTCTTCTGCCTCGCGAGTGAGAGCGGCTATGCGGAGTCTCAATTTACGATTGTGTCGCTGGTGACGCCAGCACTTGAGAAGTCCCTGTCGGGCCTCCCATAGATGAGCAAGATGCGGATCAATCTGCGGTGCCTTAGGGGTATTTTTAATGCTTTTGCTGTTCGCCTGGATGGCCTTCACCAGACGGTCAGTCCAGTCAGTAACAGTACGGGGTTCTGTAGAATCATCTCCCAAATATAAGAGCAATTTATCCCAGTCAGTGAGAAGCTGCGAACGAGCGTTGAAAATCTTGGAATCATAAGCTATAATAGTGCAGACTGGAAAGTGGTCACTTCCAAGGCTGTCTTGGAGCACCGTGTGAGATTTAACGATTATGTTCGGTGTGGCCCATGTGAGATCGGGTGTGGTGTCGCGGGTTACGCTTGTGCCAATGCGAGTGGGTACGGTGAGTTTGTGATGAGGCTAAGGTTGTAATCAGCCATTGCGGTAGAAATCAGGTTACCTTTGGGGGTATCCGAGGTGTATCCCCAGTGCGTGTGACGTGCATTAAAATCACCCACCACAAGGAGCTTTGAGGAACGGAAGGAGCCCAGGATGCCCGGAATAACTCTGCCTTTATCTTTAGGATTGCTGTATATGTTAAAAAAAATGGCTGAGGCTTAACTTGGTTAAGCCTGGAGATTGCGAAGCATCATCGTGTCGCGTAATTTGGAGGCGCACAACCACAGCGACGGCGCGAGGTGGGCCCCCGTTTCTGCACTGTCGTGACGTCATCAAGTCACGTGGTGTGACGTCATGTATCACGTGATTTGGAGGCGCACAACCAAAGCGACGGCGCGAGGTGGCCCCCCGTTTCTCCACTGTCGTGACGTCATCGTGTCACGTGGTGTGACGTCATGTATCACGTGATTTGGAGGCGCACAACCACAGCGACGGCGCGAGGTGGGCCCCCGTTTCTGCACTGTCGTGACGTCATCAAGTCACGTGGTGTGACGTCATGTATCACGTGATTTGGAGGCGCACAACCACAGCGACGGCGCGAGGTGGGCCCCCGTTTCTCCACTGTCGTGACGTCATCGTGTCACGTGGTGTGACGTCATGTATCACGTGATTTGGAGGCGCACAACCACAGCGACGGCGCGAGGTGGGCCCCCGTTTCTCCACTGTCGTGACGTCATCAAGTCACGTGGTGTGACGTCATGTATGACGTGATTTGGAGGCGCACAACCACAGCGACGGCGCGAGGTGGGCCCCCGTTTCTCTACTGTCGTGACGTCATCGTGTCACGTGGTGTGACGTCATGTATCACGTGATTTGGAGGCGCACAACCACAGCGACGGCGCGAGGTGGGCCCCCGTTTCTCCACTGTTGTGACGTCATCGTGTCACGTGGTGTGACGTCATGTATCACGTGATTTGGAGGCGCACAACCACGGTGAAGGGCTGAAGTGGTAGCTAAAGTAGTATGCTTCGCATAAAATTGTGAGGCCATATGTGTGTCCTGGTGAGCTGAGCTCTATCGCGGTATATTGAGTGGCCTTGTTGTCTGGGGTGTTTGTCGGTGTGCGGTCTAGTACCGGCATGGATGCCAGTGTCAGGATTGCCGTACGTGGTGTAAGGGCTGCCGTGTGATAACCGCGGATATGAATGCGATTTGTTTCCGTCTCTTGTAGAGCGATGACATGGGGGGGATTAGGGGAGTTTGCTATATATGCGGCTAGTTGTGCTTGTTTTCGGCGTAGGCTGCGACAGTTCATTTGCGATATAATTGTTTCTGTTGGTCTAGTGGACTGTCGTCGCCGCCGACCTTTTCGCGTGCTATTGTTCTGCGCCATGTTGCTGGTCTGGAGATACTGAAGCAGCGGGTTGAACTGCGCGCTGCTTGCGAGGCAATTCCTGATGCGGTACAAGTTCGAAAAGCTTGCTGATGCCGGCTTCATGTTTTGCAAGCGTGTGTTAATCGTAGCTTCTATCCTATCAGCCATGGACTGTATCAACTGTGCCTGGGCTAGTATGAGCTGTTGCTGCATCGCTCCAAGTTGTTCAGCAACTATAGTGTTTATTATGGTAGTGATTTCTGAGCGAAATTCAGCGGAACGTATGTAATGTTTAACCGCCTCTTGAGGCGTAATAGGGGGGTCAGGGTTTCGAAAAGAGGTAGGAGTGGAGGCTGTTTGGACGGACAACTCACCCTTTTTAGCAGGGCCGGCTTCTTTCTAGGGTGTAGCGTTCCGGAGTGACTGCGTCTCCTGGGTCTCCTGGATGTTGGCTGCGCAATCACTGGCTTCCGAGGTACAGGCCCGTGGCGCGGTGGCGTCTGTCTCGGTACTACTGGGCCCCCGAAGGGGTTGAAGTTGAGCGAAATCGCGTTGCAAAGTTTTATATCCGGCGTTCACGGTGTCCACACTGCGCTTTTCCGTGTGGTTTTTGCAATCTTGGTTGTCCGGCGGTTCTGAGCTCTCGGTCTCCATGGCCTGCTCCAAAGGTGTCTGAGCAGCCCTGGTGGCCACTGGGTTTTCCTTCCTCAGTGGTGGGAGGGGTGGCCATTGTTCTGTGCTTTGGTTCCAAGGTTTCTATGGATGCATGGTGAGTGCCCTGCTTTGCCCGTTGTTCTGATGCCCTTTCGTGGGAAGTGTTGTGCTGTTGCTATATCATTGCTGTTCTCCCAGCCGGTCGGCTTGGGTTTGGTTCAGCTTGGGCCAATGCTCATTCCTTGGTCGATGCTCAGTCTTGTGCTCCTGCTCAGTCTTGTTCTTCTGCGCCGTCTTTTGCTTCTGCTCATGCTTTTCGTTCTTCTGCATTTGGCTCTGTGCAGCAATGTCTTCATAATGATGGCGTCGGATTGCGGCTTCATCAGCTTTGCTTGTCTTTTTCCCTCTTGTGCTGTAGTTCCTCTGTCTTGCCGGGCAGTTCGTGTCAATGGTGGAGTGGTTCGATGTGTCGCACACGATGCAGTACTTTTTGCAATCGACATGTCCTGGTGGAGGATTGCGTACTCCGCAATTGTAGCATCTTTTCTCCTGCGGAGTGGGACAAATGTCAGCACGGTGCCCTGTTTTCAGGCAGCATCCGCAAACCTGCATCACTGGTCGGAATGGTTTGCACCTGTATTCTATGCCGCTGAGGTAGACTAACCGTGGCACTGCTTTGCCTTCGAAGGTATATAGACACGCCCCTTTAGTGCCGAAGGGCCTCGCTTGAATGATGTTTATTTGTTGGGAGTTGCGGTTCTTTTCACTCTTTTTTCTTCTCCTCGCTTGCTGTTGCGTAGCGAGGTCAGGCCGTCTCGTTGTCGTTACGGCCCGGTCTTGTGATTGGCATTAATGAGCGCGAAGGACGTTGACGACGCTTTTCGTTGTAGAAACAAACAAAAACTTTATACATATAAGATTAGCATGATGGTACAGTGAATACAGAATCAAACAAAAGGGAGAGCAACAACAGAGTGGAGCCGCCAGAGCTCTCCCGGTCAAAAGCTCCTGGCGAGAACCCCCAGATTCCCGCCAACATCTGCTCTTAACCCCCTCAGCTCATCGCTGATTGGGCCGGCCCTTTCGTGACGTAACAGTTGCCTGTGGCCGTGTATTTAGGCGGGGCCACTGTGCACGTGACTGATATAAGATACAACACAAGCAAAACGCAACGAAACCGTAACAGAGCATCTTCCCCTCGGGAAGTCGGACTGCGCTCACGTAAAGAGGCAGGAATACACACAACAACACAAACAGAACCGTCATTTGCCCTGTTCCTCGAAGCGGCGCCAGCCAGCGGTAACAGAAGCACACGGCTAAAAGAAAAATCGTCTCGGCGCCGCCGTTAGGCCGCAAGTTCGGGCAATGTGCGTAGCTGAAGCGCACATCTGTCCGCGCAGCTCAAGAACTAAGGCATGCCGCCGCCGAAGCCACCCGTTGCCTTAAAGAAAAAGAAAACTAAATGCCAGCGTTCGGAAAGCGCGCCACTGACACCGACCAAACACAGTCCGTGCTCCCGGCTTCCCGCGCGCCGCCCAGAAGCGGCGCCGTTTCCCTCACGGTGAATACGCGGAGTCGGCGCACACACGCACAAGCAAAAGAAAAAGGAGCGCTCCCCCGAAAAGCGGTGCGGGTGCAAGTGCCGTTTAGGGTTTCTCGCGGCGGGGATCCTTCAAAGGGACCGAGACGAGACTGCCGGCGCGCCGTAACTCACGTAACGCGTACCCGGCTAGCTCTTCGGCGCGGGCGCTCGTCGGCGCGACCGTGTCAACCGCGTCGACTAACAGCTTGCAGGCCGGCGGGAACACAAATATTTCGGCTGTGCGTGGCGGTCTTAAGCTCAGTGGCTCTACAACTTCCCCCTCAAAAGGATATCTGGGCTATTAGCACAGACTAGCCGAAAATAAGACAAATGAGACACTGAGTTCATGCAGCAGCAACAAACTAAAAAAAAAAACACACCCACGCACACACAAATACGCTGGAGTGCGGGCATTTTTTTTTCACATTTTCCCTGCACATTGTCGCCCGTTTCAGTCCCCCAGCCTGAGTAGGAGTGGGGTTGTTTTCACGGCACCCGCGCGCACACAAAACACAAAAAAAGAAGCACATTCACACCGGCTTGCGGGAACATTCACGTTCGCCGGAGGGCTCAGGCTCTCTCCGCTCCCTCCCATGTTACTTCGGGGAGGCGAGACGAAGCGTCTGCGTTCGCATTGTTGGCCCCTTTCCGGTGGGTGATCGCTACTTTGTAGCGCTGCAGTGCGTGAGACCACATCGTCAGCTTTGCCCCATGCGGCGGGCACGCGGTCAAATAAGACAGAGGGTTATAGTCGGAGACGACATTGATTTCCGCCCCAAATACCCAGTAGTCAAATTTCTTCAGCGCCCAGATAACGGCGAAAGCTTCGTGCTGAATTGTCGGCCTCCTTGACTGTGTCGGAGTAAAACGGTGGCCGGCGAAAGCAATCGGCCTCTCCCGACCACCATCGTCCATTTGTGCCAGACAGGCGCCAGCTGCGATCTCAGATGCATCTGTTAACAGCCAATAAGGCTTGTTAAGATCCGGAGTGCTCTGCATAGTCGCCCGACAGAGTGACATTTTCCGTTGTTTGAACGCCCCTTGGGCTTCGCCTGACCGAGGGATTGGGTTTGGTACTCTACAACATGTTTTAGAGTGCAGCTTCACTTCTAACTCCAGGCCAGGCCGATAAAAGCTGTATTTTATCCTCGCCTTCTTTTTCTTGGGCCCGAGATGGCCTCCCCACGGGGACTCATGTGCCAGCAGCAGTACCTCCTGACGTCTTTCGCAGGGCAACACCAACTGCCTAACCTTGGCACCAGCGATCGTGTCGCAGTGGTACAGCAGTCCCTCCGATGTAAACATACCCCCCTTTCCGGTTTTCGCGTCAGACCACGCCTGTCGGAGACTTTCGTCGCTCACCTGCGCTGCACGAAATTTTTCCCGCTGGCTAACAGTTTCCGGTGCATCCGCCATTTCCTCACCCTGCAATTCGGTCGGCAGGGCTTCTGCACTTGTTTCAAGTACAGTCGCCTCGGATACTGTTTCGCTTCCTGCACCAAACTCACTATCCGGCTGGCCAATATTCGCGTCAGATTTAGGCATCTCTGCCGCGACTGCTACTGCTTCCTTCTCGATGGCCTGTGATATCAGGTCCCAGTCTTCTGTAGAAAGAAGACAGTCCACCCCTTCGGCGAGCTTATTGGTCAGTGCACACCTAATCTGCGCTTTTTGCGGCTCTAACAGCAACGCGGATGATCGCAAACCGACGGGGAGACGTACTAATTTTGCCTCGATTGCGTTACCGAAGGCTGCCACTAACCTAATGGTGCCCGATGTTTCACGATACGCGTTCGGCACGAGGTCCTCCCTCACAACGGTGACCTCGCTGCCGGAATCCAGTATGGCCACGGTGGGCACGCCAGCGCAGTCTAGCTGTACTTGCTGCAGTCTGGACTTTCGTATTTCCTCTCGCTGAGGCACTCTGATTTCTGCGACCAAAGCGTTCTCAGGGTGAATGGCTAGGCCGTCATTAACCGTCCCTGGGTCTACTATTGTCACCTTGTTTGCCCGGGCGTCTCTACGGTCATCGTCTTTCTTTTGAACGACTCGTGGGCAGTCTTCAGCCAGATGACCTGCAGCGCGACATACGTAGCATGTGGGCTGCCGTTTCCCATCGGGTGTGGTCCGTGACGGGGCTAGCGGCGCGCTGCCTGGGGCACCATGTTCTTTGCGTGCCGGCTGTGCGTTCGCCTGTCTTATAGCACGGTTCTTTCCTTTTGCCT
Organism: Amblyomma mixtum; assembly: GCF_055824585.1. Taxonomy (NCBI): domain Eukaryota; kingdom Metazoa; phylum Arthropoda; class Arachnida; order Ixodida; family Ixodidae; genus Amblyomma; species Amblyomma mixtum. Next base: position 38,289,508 of record NC_143017.1, on the reverse strand, counting down.
GCTCGAAAGTTTGCATCGCCCGCGAAACTTCTTCGGGCCTAAGCCATTTCTCGCCCTCGCGTAGGCGAATGTGCTCCAGGCCTTCCGTACTAAGGCTCGCCTTCATCCGGTCAGCTACCATGAGTGCAACCACTTCATCCTTTGTACTCACTTGCCTTGAACGGAGGTAGTATTCGAAGTAGGTCTTTACTCGCGAGGCAAACTGTGCCCACGTTTCCTCTTTTCGCTTAGACGCTCCTTCGAATCTTTCTAAGTACTCGGGCGGGCTTAGCTGAAGCTCATTCAAGACCGCTGCCTTTACCGCCTCGTAATCGCGGCACTCTTCGTCTCCCAGTCCACGCAACAAGTAGCGGACCCGCTCTGTTAGAGTCGGAATTATTAAGTGCACCCTACTGGAATCGGGGACGTTGTAAGTCGCAAACATTCGTTCGACTTCATCAAACCACATAGGTACATCTGAGTCGTCTGGCAGCCTTAGCCCCTTAAGGACTTTAGCACACTGAGTGGTCGGGTCCAGGCCTGTCTGCCGCTGCCCGTTCACATCAGAGACAGGTGGGGACTGCCTGGCACCCCCAAACTCCAGTTCAGCTCTCCTCATTGCTATGCGCTCCTCTGACTCCAGTTTTAGTCTTTGCAACTCAAAATCTAATTCTAGGCGCCGCAAGGCATAAGCTTCCGGTTCTACGTCTGCTGCTACCCCGACGAGCTCACTGCCTATCTCGACTTGAGCTCCCTTGCCCCTGGGCGCTCTGCTTTCTCCCACGTTAACCGCTTCATCCGTGGACGTTTTCTGTGCTTCCACGATAGCTCTAATGCCCTGGGGAGTTTCCTCTGTCATGCTGCTCTCCTCTGTCTCACTGTCCGCCGTGCTCGCCATCATGCTCCGCGTCCTGACCATACACCCCTTAAAGTTCGAGCCGTGAGCCCTCTAGTGAATCGTAAGAAATCCCGCTCACCGGTGTTGACGCCGACTTTCCCTTCCGTCGATGTGCTGTGCCGCTCCCTGCCGTGAAGCCGCTTCCTGAAGGTTGCTTGGGACGACTGTACCCCGAAGGTCCCTCGGTCCCAGTGCCTCTGAAGCTCCGCTGTCACGCAGTTCCGCTGTCGCTGCCGGTCAGTCGAGTGCCATTTTGCGGTGATGTGGACCCGTCGACTCTGGTATCTTCGCTCGAGCCGGACGTGATGGCTGCCAATCCTGTCGACTGCGCCAGTTGCTGTTCTTTTCACTCTTTTTTCTTCTCCTCGCTTGCTGTTGCGTAGCGAGGTCAGGCCGTCTCGTTGTCGTTACGGCCCGGTCTTGTGATTGGCATTAATGAGCGCGAAGGACGTTGACGACGCTTTTCGTTGTAGAAACAAACAAAAACTTTATACATATAAGATTAGCATGATGGTACAGTGAATACAGAATCAAACAAAAGGGAGAGCAACAACAGAGTGGAGCCGCCAGAGCTCTCCCGGTCAAAAGCTCCTGGCGAGAACCCCCAGATTCCCGCCAACATCTGCTCTTAACCCCCTCAGCTCATCGCTGATTGGGCCGGCCCTTTCGTGACGTAACAGTTGCCTGTGGCCGTGTATTTAGGCGGGGCCACTGTGCACGTGACTGATATAAGATACAACACAAGCAAAACGCAACGAAACCGTAACAGAGCATCTTCCCCTCGGGAAGTCGGACTGCGCTCACGTAAAGAGGCAGGAATACACACAACAACACAAACAGAACCGTCATTTGCCCTGTTCCTCGAAGCGGCGCCAGCCAGCGGTAACAGAAGCACACGGCTAAAAGAAAAATCGTCTCGGCGCCGCCGTTAGGCCGCAAGTTCGGGCAATGTGCGTAGCTGAAGCGCACATCTGTCCGCGCAGCTCAAGAACTAAGGCATGCCGCCGCCGAAGCCACCCGTTGCCTTAAAGAAAAAGAAAACTAAATGCCAGCGTTCGGAAAGCGCGCCACTGACACCGACCAAACACAGTCCGTGCTCCCGGCTTCCCGCGCGCCGCCCAGAAGCGGCGCCGTTTCCCTCTCGGTGAATACGCGGAGTCGGCGCACACACGCACAAGCAAAAGAAAAAGGAGCGCTCCCCCGAAAAGCGGTGCGGGTGCAAGTGCCGTTTAGGGTTTCTCGCGGCGGGGATCCTTCAAAGGGACCGAGACGAGACTGCCGGCGCGCCGTAACTCACGTAACGCGTACCCGGCTAGCTCTTCGGCGCGGGCGCTCGTCGGCGCGACCGTGTCAACCGCGTCGACTAACAGCTTGCAGGCCGGCGGGAACACAAATATTTCGGCTGTGCGTGGCGGTCTTAAGCTCAGTGGCTCTACATTGGGGATATGTTTCCGTGCAGTTTAGCAATTCCTCTTCTGATGGTATCGGTAAGGCGCCGGTAATGAAGCCTTTACATGAGTTATCTGGTGAGGCTGCATAAGCGCTCATTGAATATTCCTTTCCTCCTAAATTTATTGCTTGGATGTTGCATATCTGTTCAGTGAGGTCCGGATCTGGGATGCTCAGAATAGCCATGTTTTGCTCTGGCTTGATCCTGACCCTGGCCTTGTGGGTCAATTGGCGGCTGAGCTTGAATTGCAAAGCAGCGAGAAGTGACCTACCGGAGTTCTTATGCAGCGTTGCCCCTCCATGCAGACGTATTACCACCTTGTAGTTATCATGCGGCAGCCTCGGTAATTTGATGGGGCGTGCGGGTTGTGATCTTTCGGCAGGTGTGTGTGCTTCTGCCTCCGTTACAGGTTTGAATCATTTTTTGCTTGCGTCGATCATCCTAAACCATGGCGTAGCCTTCGGGTAAGCTTCAGTCCTGTCTGGTTGCGTCCCGTGCGCTAGGCTCCCCTCCGGTGTGTCGGTGGTAGAAATTCCGGGCATGGCGTCCTGGGTATCCATGTCGGCAAGTTCGTGGACTTCCTCCGTTGCCGTGGACAGCGAGCACGACCCGCTGTGGCTGGATGGGAAGGCAGCAGCGTCGGCCATAAGAAGCGTTGACGTGGAACGCCGCTCCGCCGTGCGCCGCCTATACTTCGTCTCACAAGATGTTTGCAGCACTACGGAAGGTAGAGCTCTCTCGTCCAATCAGGGCTGCAGAAACGCAGAAAATAGTCCCTCGAATATTTGAGGAGTGTATGACTATTAATCAAAACAAAAAGCATTGCAACTAAAAACATGATTTGGAGAGGTATATTTAAATGGTAGGGAGTGTTTCAATCACTGGTGAAATTACCAGACAAAGCCCGTACGGACACAGCTCTGCGGAGGCCTGCTGCGAGGTAGTGATGCGTCGCCACTTTCCAACATGGCGTCGGTCGAGTCTGTTGTGTCTCCTGTGTGCTCTACACCGACAGTGCGCTGTTTCCCCAAGCAGGCGAAGCAGGTGGCTTCAAATGTTCTTGAAGCGCTTCGCGTCGAGTGCGGGGGCAGTTGGAGTACAAATGCGCTCATCAAGAGGACGGCAAAACTCACGCAGGTGAGCGAGCGAACTCTTTACATATGGACAACGGAGACGTTGAACGCGGGCCGAGTGTTGTCACCGAAGAAGCGTTCTGGCGGAAGAGGCCGCGAGCGGACGAAGAAGCTGGACGATTTTGACCTGAGCGTGTTGCGAAGGGTGGTACACACCTTTTTCCAGAGCGCGGAAATTCCAACTATCGCGAAGGTGGTTGCGCATTTCGAAGAGGACGAAACGCTACTGACCGTGTCCGCAGCGACAATGCAAAGGATGTTGAAGAAACTTAGCTTCCGATACAAGAAGCGCTCTCGGAATGCGATGTTAATCGAAGCGACGCACATTGGGCAGTGTCGCCGCCGGTACCTGCGCCAGATAGCGGAGCTGCGACGCCAGGGTAGGCATATTTTCTTCACCGACGAAACGTGGGTTAACGCCGGCCACACGCGAAGTCGAGTGTGGACTGACTGCACCATCCAATCTGCACACCAAGCGCATCGATCCGGACTGTCGACTGGTCTACAAAACCCCAGTGGCAAAGGTGGCAGGCTTATTGTGACGCATTGCGGTAGTGAGCAAGGTTTTGTCGAAGGCGCAGCGGAAGTTTCCGAGCGAATAAAAACTCGGGCGATTACCACGAGGAAATGAACGGGGAACACTACGAAAACTGGTTCTCCAGGAGACTTCTCCCACTTCTATCACCCGGCAGCGTTATAGCGATGGACAACGCGCCATATCATTCTGTGAAGCAGGATAAAGTGCCGCGGATGAGTAGCCTCAAAAAGGACATACAGGCTTGGCTGTCCGGAAAAGGTGCCGCGTGGAGCAGCGGCATGGTGAAGGCCGAGCTCATGCAGCTTGTCAGCAGTGTGAACACAGGTGGGGAGCGATACCGTGTCGACTGCATTGCTGAAGCTGCTGGCCATCTCGTTGTGCGCCTGCCACCGTACCACTGCCAACTGAACCCGATAGAGCTTGTCTGGAGCGACGTCAAGGGTTTCGTGGCTAGCCAAAACAAGACGTTTAAGCTCCTAGACGTCGAGCCTCTGGTTTGGCAAGGCATCGCGCAAGTGACTGTTGAGAAATGGAAGAATTACGTGCAGCATATTATCAGTGAGGAAGATGTGATGAGAAAACTGGACCACATCATCGACGATGTTTTTGACCAGGGACCGGCCATTGTTGTCAACCTGGAGGACGACACAACCAGCAGTGCTGATTTTAGTTGTTATGAGGACGATGAGATGATCGAGCCCGTTTAACGTGCGTTGCCTCTCGCGCAGCACATGGGCTTGTTTTGCATTTCGCTACCATCGACACTCGGCTGCCTCGGCACGCTGGAGTAAATAAATTTATATGCAAATGACACGATTACTGAAATTTACTGCGACGCGACAACAGAGGAACTGATGAGAACAGGTTGCGAAAAAAAAGGTGGGCTAGTCCCTTTGGAACGGGCGTCCGCCTGTCTAAAAACAAACCAAAAAAAGAATAAGAAGACATCACGCGCCACCTGCTAGAGGTAGAAAGAAGCCACCTGGACATCAGGTGGATCGAGCCACAGGCGCGTAGGAACACACTAATGTAGTGCGCGCCATCCTGATTGGACGAGAGAGCTGTACCTTTCGTAGTGCTGGAAACATCTTGTGAGACGGAATATAGGCGGCGTTGACGTGGAACGCCGCTCTGCCGTGCGCTGCCGAGAGGGGTTAGGCTTAGTGTGGCGACTCCGCTTCGGAGATCTTGGTAAAGTGCTTGTGCAAAATACAGCGTACTCGCGCACAAAAGAGTGCTCGTAAAGATCCCTTGGGTGTTCATGAAAGCCTGAGGTAGGAATTTAGGGCGTTATGAAGGGTAACTGGGAAAATAAAGACGAAAGTTCCCAGCGCCCATGTGAAGCGCGTCCGCTCCACTCGGCTCCCCCTGGTGGTCCCGTTCTTACTAGTGCATGGTTATGAACCACGAATTCTTATTGAGGTCGGCGAAGCTAGAAGTGAGAACTTTGAAACATATTTCTAGATGGGCAGGACACCGAAATTTTGCAGCAAGCGCCAATTAGGCGTACATGCAACTTAAGTTCAACGGACGCCAAAACGACCTTAGTCTCCCGCAGCATCATTGAACTCGGAGTTGTGATTGCAATTGAAATGAGGAGGATTTAAATTACCACAAAGGCAGCTTCGCCCCACAGAGACATGCATAACATATTTTTGGTATGGCCAAGGCAGGCGTAAGACCAGCAGGAATCCACTCCCAGGACCGCAGAAAGCTTTATTCTCAGGTAGAAAAAATGGGTGGATAACCTAGGGCATGGCGTATTGTAGCTGGCCTCTTCAGAGTATAATGTGTATTTTTAAATCATCAACAACTGCATTTCATGCGCTACAATAAAAATAGTCCATAACGTTATCATTTGGAATTTGTATGAGGAAAATTTTACTTCAAGGAGGTGTTCAGCCGAGAGCCTCTAACTTGGAGTAACTTATCTTTGGTAGGTTAAGCCATATAGGCTCCCCGGTGCGCGTTGCATCATTTTTCTTCTGCTCTTTATCAGGCTTCCTTATTTGCATTTCACTGCCACAACTCTTTCCCACATCTGGAAAAATGTTAGCTGCAACGGCGGTTAAACCGCTGCCAATAAAGAACGAGGCAATTTAGAATTAAGAAAAGCATGCACGCTCCCTGCTCAACTCATGGCTGTCACTCTACAGCCATATCTGGTATTACAGCGAATAGAGTTATGAGTCGGCTATCAGCCACGTGTTGTTCTTTTCCGGTTGCCCGGTGTCATGTAGGACCCCCCGCAGTGGCTGAGTGGGTACGGCGCTCGGCTGCTGGCCCGAAAGACGCGGGTTCGATCCCGGCCGCGGCGGCTGAATTTCGATGGAGGCGAAATTCTAGAGGCCCGTGTACTGTGCGATGTCATTGCACGTTAAACAACCCCAGGTTCTTTAACACTCTGCTACGGCGTTCCTCATTGCCCGAGTCGCTTTGGGACGTTAAACCCCAATAAACCAGTCAAAATTCTTCCTCGCGTTTCTTTTTCCGCAAGCTTTAATCCGAATAACTATGTCACAGCTTATCCTAATATATTTTCTTTCTCAACATCACATCAACATAACACTAAGCTCATTTATGAGTCTTGAGTACCAAAAAAATGAAAGGATCTGGACGACTGGAGATCGAATCAAGTCAAATCAAATGAGTTTTATTCAAGCGGTTAGTAACAAAAAATACATGCGAATCATCTGGGCCCTAAGCCTTCTCGGGCTAACTTGGGCCCATGCAAGAAGTGCAAAAAATATTATAGCGAGACACCTCAGTATTATACAGCAGTTATGCGACATTTATATACAAAGAAAAGCAAAATGTTCATGAAATTATACAATAGTTAGGAGGGAAAAAAACAAAAAATATAAAAACGAATGCATCCAAGATAAACACTGATTTATAGTGGAGTCGTATATTGCTGGCTCCGAAAAACCTTTTTTATTCCCACGATTGACAATTGAACTACTTTTGAGTTTGCTGGCAGTTGATTTCCAAGTTTTAGTGCTCGCATAGGCAATAGCTCTTTTACCATACAAATTATTCACAACTGGAAGGCTAAAACAATATTGAAAAAATTTCTAGTTGGACGAGATGGATATACGAAAACACATAATGATAGTGGGATATTTGTTCGAAATCCCGCATAGCAAAGAAATGTGTGATGTCTAGGTCACTATAGAGTGGAGCGGACCTATCTGTGCGTTTAATATTTGTTTTTATACGAAGGGCTCTTTTTGTAAAATTGCAATTTTATTTAAGTGTTATACTTAAGTCCCTAGGTCTCTACACAGTATGTCATATTATTTGGAAGAAGCAATAATACAAAATTTTTAATGTGATAAGCGAGAAGAACTTTCTAGCTTTTATTAATGCAAAGCAAGCTGGACTAAATTTGCTGCTTACACGAATTTTGTGAAGATTAAAATTCAAAGCTGAATCTAAAGTTACACCAAGATATACCTGTTGGTCTACTCTTTGGAGGGGGTTTGCGCCTATTCGTAACTCATTTAAGCTATTTGAGTTTTTATATGGACTAGAGAAGACCATGTATTTAGTCTTTGAGGTGTGTATTGCTAATTTATTTTGTAGAAACCACTGGCAAATCGCAGAAAGAGCACTATTAGCGTGCCTTTTGAACACACAACATTTATGACTAGAGAAGAGAAGGGCTGCATCATCAGCATACATAATAATTTGGGCATAATTCAGAGCATCTGGCAGATCATTTATGTACAAAGAAAAGAGTAATGGTCCCAACACCGAGCACTGAGGCACGCCACAAATGGTGGAATGAACCCTTAATACGGATTTGTCGATTGTAACACGTTGCTTGCGGCCAGAAAAATAGCTTCCAAAAAACTTCTTTGATTGACCTCTGACTCCATACCCATGTAATTTTGATAGTAGTATATCGTAGTTCACAGTGTCGAACACTTTTTTAATATCAATAAGAATGCCAACCACATTTTGTTAATAAATTCACTTTGTAATTTCACTTTGTACCCAGCACTTCCGCCAAGTGTAATGGGGCGACACCCACAGTCAGTATGGACGGCCACAGTCCTTGTTCCAGCCGCCGAGGTGGCTCAGTGGTTATGGTGCTCGACTGCTGACCCGAAATACGCGGGTTCGATCCCGGCCGCGGCGGTTGAATTCCTTTGGAGGAGAAATTCTAGAGGTCCGTGTATTGTGCGATCTCAGTGCACGTTAAAGAACCCCAGCTGGTCGAAATTTCCGAAACCCTCCACTACGGCGTCTCTCATAGCCTCAGTCGCTTTGGGACGTTAAACCCCATAAACAGTCATTGTTCCAGCGGTGCTGCTCAGCAGGCCAGCGTTCGGAAGCGCAGAACCCGAACTTCTTCTGCGTCGGCTTCCTTCTGCCTCTTCTTCATCGGCGCTAGCTGCTGGGGCATCAAACCCCAACTTCTGTGATTGACCTCTGTACAGCCGTGGAAGTAGATCTGTTTTTCCTGAAACCATGCTGGTTGTCTACTATTATGCTATATTTATCTCGAAAATGTGCAAAACGTTTAATCAGTAACTTCTCAAACACTGTGTTAAGGGCACTAAGTATTGATACTGGTCGATAGTTCTGAACGTCATCCTTACTACCGGAATTGTATGTGGGAGTGATTTTCTGCCATTTGAAATGAGTCTGTATATGTGGGCATGTAGAAGGAAGCATCAAATAATTTTGCTAAATTCCCATTCAGTTCTTCAATATGCTCTTCAATGACGAGTAAGGGGGTCTTATCTTTTCATGCAGCTCCTTCGAATTCCTTTGAACTCAGGTGATCATTTCTGGTAGCTGATACGACGCATGTGTTTCATCGCGGAAAACGTTCATCATGCTGGCATCACTCGCCGACGGCGTAGATGAGCATCGTTGCCAGTCAGCGAATATAGCGAATTATCACTCAGCTAACTCTTCACAGGGCCTTTTGGGGAGCAATGCAAAGGGATTGGCCGTGCTCTAGGGCTTGGCTGCTCAATTGGTTATTCCTAATGTTAGTGGAACGGCTAATAACAATGACTATTATTAGCCCATTAGCTCATGATGTTAATGAGATGTTTTAACATCACAAAGGGCATCTTTGGACAGAGAGCGGCTTGGATGAGAGCGGGATGGATGTGCCGGTGCTCGCACTGCATTGTCTGAACAAGTGTCAACTTCTGGGAGTTGGGGGGAAGGGGGGGATGGCGCTTTGTCAGGCATCTCACTGCCTTTTCGCCATTCTCCCAGACACTTGAACTTGTCTAAATAAACTTCTTATCTTATATATGATGCCATTCTGCTCTGTACAAGTTTGGTAAAGGCCCATTTCGAACGCATTTCACCCTAATCAAACCAAGCACCCGGCTTGGGAAAGGCCTGTATCCATTGTTAATCCGTGAGTACTCGACGGCACTGGGAAGATTGCCCAGCTACTCCTGCTTACGAGCCGGATGCGGACACCATTAATGCACCTCTCTATGATAGTAAAACAAAATGGTATTATGCATGTTCATACTGCCACGTATCATTGTAGTGTCCGTTCGTTCGCGCAAGGCCGCAGGAAAGGGTTGTTATCATTTTTGTTCGTGACGCGAGAAGCGACCGGACTCATCTCGATTGATCGCAGCCATGAAGAGCTGCATCTACGTGTTCCCAGATTACTGTAGATCTTCACCTGTTATCTCGAAGTTTCCTTGCCGGCTTTAAATTGAGCGATGCGGTAAGCGGCGGGGATTCGTAGTTCGACCACTGACGAGCACGTTTGTTGCTTACGCCACCACCGAGTGATTCAGTTCTTTTGCAGGCGCAAGTCAGCCCAAATAGAGATCAGAAGAGCAAGTTGCTGGGCTAGTTGGTGCGGCTGCATCGTGGTGGAGCAGCGCAAAGGACGGGACACAAGAAACACGTCCTGTGTACGTCCTTCCTTGTTTCTTGTGTCCCGTCCTTTGCGCTGCTCCACCATGATCCAAATAAAGAGCTTCGTTTCCAAGTCTTCTTGGTGTCCTACTGAACGCTGGACTGCCGTCGCTACAAGGTGACATCTGGTGGAGGTGCTCTGTAGCCTCCCATGTTCCGGACACCCCCTACAAGTCGTGACGCCAGCCCTCTGAGCCATTCACCGCAGGACCTGACTCCAGTCCTCCGCGCAATCCGACGTCTGCTAGGGGACGCACCCGAGTTCGGGATTCTGCCGGACCCTACCCGGAAGCGAAAGTCAGCAGCAACGTCCACCATGAGCTTGCCCCACACGACGACTCCAGTCATTCTTCAGCAGCCCCGGGTGGCACCAACCTTCGACACTTCGCGTGGCGCCGACCGCGAAGAATGGCTAGAACAGTTTGACCGTGTGGCTATTTTCAACCAATGGGACGATGCCACGAAATTAAGGTACGTCTTCTTCGCCTTGGACGAACCAGCAAGCATCTGGTTTGAAATTGAGAAAGCTAGTCTCACGAAATGGGAAACTTTCAAGGAGCAGCTTCTGAAGACCTTCAGAAACGTCGTGCGAAAGGAGAGAGTCCAGCAGCAGCTAGTCTCGCATACAACACCAAAACTAGACCTTGCAGTGTATACTGAGGAGATGAAGCGCCTCTTGCGGCGTGCCGACACGAACATGAAGGAAGAAGAGAAGGTGAAGTTGCTTATGCGAGGAGTTAAAGAGGAACTCTTCGCCGGCCTCATCCGCAACCCACCGAAAACCATGGCGGAATTCGTAGAAGAGGCATCCACGATGGAAAAAAACTTTTGATGCCCGAGCCCGCCAGTATGATCGCCAGCAGCGCGTTTTCTCAGCAAGCTGCCTGGAAACCGCTAAAAAATGGCTGAGGCTTAACTTGGTTAAGCCTGGAGAATGCGAAGCATCATCGTGTCGCGTAATTTGGAGGCGCACAACCACAGCGACGGCGCAAGGTGGGCCCCCGTTTCTCTACTGTCTTGACGTCATCGTGTCACGTGGTGTGACGTCATGTATCACGTGATTTGGAGGCGCATAACCACGGTTAAGGGCTGAAGTGGTAGCTAAAGTAGTATGCTTCGCATAAAACAATGACATGCGGGAGGTTATACGTCCAGTTGTGCGCGAAGAGCTCCGACGATTGCTGCCAACGGGAGCGCATCCGCAGCTTTCATCGCTCAAAGACGTCATCCGGGATGAGGTTCAACAGTCCTTGGGTGTGACGCCGACAACCACACAGCCTTTGCGGCCCACAGCCATCACTTACGCCGCAGCTGTGCGCCGCTCTGCACCTCGACGACGGGACCCAAGCCCCTATCACCCACAGGCAGCTGCATTGGACCGCCGCCCTCTCGCCCCAACCAGCCCGTACTCCTAGCGTCGCACACAGCCGAGGAAATGCGACGAGTGAAGAACTCCCGACTAGCTCCGCCCAATATGCTTCCACTGGGGCGAAGCCGATCACATTCTCCGGTACTGCTTATACAGGAGAATGGGTATCCGAGGCTTTTCTTACGACGCCCCACGACCACGACCCGGCCAGCGATCAGCCGAAATCGAGGAGTTTTTCCGTCGGAAAGAATACTCATCGCCGAGCCGCCTATCGCGTTCTCCGTCGCCATCGTCACCGCGCTATGTATCTCCTAGCCGAAGCTACGCAGTGCGTGGACGCTCCCCCAGCCCCCGAAGGTTAAAATAAATAAAGCAACCTCTGGAGGTGAGGTTGCTTCAGAGCGCAAGGAAAAATATCCTCCATCGACGAAAACGAGAGACAATGCCTCAACTACGACGACAACTCCGACGACGGCGTCGCGGCCAGAGTCGAAGCTTTTACCACCGTTTATAGAAGTAACGTCGGAGTACACCCACCGCAGCCTCACTGCTCGTCGAAGCCGAGATCGTACACCGAAGATCACATGTAATATGAAAACGCGAACAAGTGATCTTGAAGTTACGATCGACGGTCACGCGGTTATTGCCTTGATCGACACGGGAGCTGGCTACTCCGTCGTGGGCAGGCCGCTCGCTGTGCGACTCAGGAAAGTGACAACTTGGGATGGCCTGCTGATCCGCACCGCAGGTTGTAACCTTATTACGCCGTCAGGACGCTGCACCGCGAGAGTTACAGTAGATGGGTGAACCTATGCTACAACCTTCCTGGTCCTACAGAAATGCTCGTGAGATTTGATTTTCGGAATGGACTTCCTAAATTAACATAGGGCGATCATCGACCTTCGATCTAAGTCGATCAAGCTTTCAACGGACAAAGCCATATCTGCTGCGACGAAAGCGACACATCACGTTGCCTTAAACGTCCTCGACGAAGCATTGACCGTGCCGCCCCGATCATGTGTCGTCGCCTACATAGGTACTGGAGACATTGAAACTGCCGAAGGCGTCGTCGAGGGTGAACACCCAATAGACCTCTCCTCGGGTACGTCACGCGAGGCGAGTGACGTCATGGCGATGACGTTTCCGGCTCACGCCGGGAACCCGATGGGCAAAACAGTCCTCCGTTTGCGTGCGATCCCGTATAGTTCTGCTGGGCGAGCAAGGAAGCTATCGTAGTGCGGGCGCTGGAACCCGTGGCTCGACCCTGTCTCGTAATGCCTGCGAGCTGCTGTGCCGTGGGATGCACTGACCGTGCCAAGAAAGGCACCGGCATCCGGTTTTTTCGTTTTCCGCGGGACGAGAATCTCCTGAAGGTGTGGGTGCACGCAATGCGTCGAGATAAATGGAAGCCAAGACCGGCAGATAGGATATGCGGAGCGCACTTCATCTCTGGTGGGAAGCATTCCTTTCTTTCACTTGCTGATTTCGAAGAGCTAGCGAGGTGAATGGCACTGTGAACTTTTTTTCTCGTCTTATCCGCCAACGCAGGCGCCCCGTCCTCGTTACCGGACCGGGTGCCCAGTGTTTCCTCATTCAAGAAGAGAAATCCCAGCGCAGATATGAAGAAGTGTGGTCGTTTTGAGCGGACAATGAAGCGAAAACGCCGTCCAAGTACAAAAGTCCTTCATTACGAAGGCTCTCCGTCGTTGCTTGTGCACGCGTGTTTATAATACAGGCGCTAGTTGGATCCGTTTACGCGTGCGCTTGTGGCCCGTGCAGAGCGCCGTGTTGTATTTATGGTAATTTTGTCCACATAAATTAAGCAAATGACATTTGATGTACCAGTATGCGCTGCGTCCTTAATAACAGAAGTGCATTTATTTGTCACTCACGGAGGATGCGTTGCGGTGTGGCTGGCGGTCATGCTCGCACCACGGATGCAATAAGCTTTCTGCCAAAAAATTAAGGGCCAGTATGATTTTCCCTCTAAATTTCCCTATAAAGTCGGCTGCCAAAACTTGGCGCACGTGCCTTTCCGCTGCAAGAACGTACCAATTCAGCGAACGGTAGCACTTCATGCTCTCAGTAGTGTAAGGGCCGGGCGTCTGAACGAGATAAACGTATACGTCGCCAAAACGCACGTTTGGCCACAATTTCGGGTCGTTTCTCCAGTCCTTCAAAACGAAGGGGTCAGGGTACTGTTTCCCATCGACTTTCAACTTTTCAACATATCGCTGCCGGGCGATTTCAGGCAGTGATTTCGCGTACTCTGACAGCTCCATCGCTTCCGAGGCACGTACGAGAGCGTTGGATGCCAGCCGAAGAGGGAGCGTTTTGCCCATCGCCGCTAGGAAGGAGTGCGCTGCAGTCGCTGCACGTGCGTTCCGTGACGTCACGTTGTTTACTCGAGGGAGAGGTCTATTACTCTTGGATCGAGGATTTGGCGTCGCAAGGGGAGTCGCCCAAATCCGCAATGGCCAAGCCCAAGTGCTGCTAACGAACATCATCGAAGAATACCGGCATCTAAACAAAGGTACGACGATTGCTTATCTCGACAAGCTGGCAGACATCAGAGACATATTGCCAAGTATCATTCTAGTGTTCGTTCGCGCAAGGCCGGAGAAAAGGGGTGTTATCATTTTTGTTCGTGACACGAGAAGCGACATGTCTAATCTCGATAGTTCACAGCCATGAACAGCTGCATCTACGTGTTTCCAGATTACTCTAGATGATCTTGACCTGTTAACTCGAAGTTTCTTTGCCGGCTTTAAATTGAACGATGGCGCGAGCAGCGGGCATTCGTAGTTCGACGACTGACGAGCGCGTTTGTTGCTTACGCCGCCGCCGAGTGATTCAGTTCTTTTGCGGGCACAAGTCAGCCCAAATAAAGAGCTTCGTTTCCAAGTGTTGATGGTGCTTTCGTGACCGCTGGACTGCCGTCACTACAACGTGACATCTGGTGGAGGTGCTGGGTAGCCTCCCATGTTCCGGACACCCCCCACAAGTCGTGACGCCAGCCCTCTGAGTCATCTACCGCAGGACCTGAGTCCAGTCCAGCGCGCAAGCCGACGCCTTCAAGGGGACGCACCTGAGGTCGGAATTCTGCTGGACCCTACATGAAAGCGAAAGCCAGCAGCAACGTCAACCATGAGATTGCCGCAGACGATGACTCCAATCATTCTTCAGCAGCCCCGGGTGCCACCGACCTTCGACGCTTCGTCTGGCGCCGACCCCCAAGGATGGCTGGAACAGTTCGACCGTGCGGATGCGTTCAACAACTGGGACGATGCCACGAAACTTAGGTACGTCTTCTTCGCATTGGAGGGACCAGCAACGATCTGGTTTGAGAATGAAGAAGCTAGCCTCAGGAACTGGGAAACCTTCAAGGAGCAACTTCTAAAGACCTTCACGAACGTCGTGCGAAAGGAGAGAGCCCAGCAGCTGCTACAGTCTCGCATACAACACCCAAACGAGACCGTTGCAGTGTACACTGAGCAAATGAAGCGTTTCTTCCGGCCTGCCGGCGCAAACATGAAGGAAGAAGAAAAAGTAAAGCTGCTCATGCGAGGAGTTAAAGAGCAACTCTTTGCCGGCCTCGTCCGCAACCCACCGAAAACTGTCGCGGAATTTGTAGAAGAGGGATCCACGATGGAAAAAACTCTTGATGCCCGATCCCGCCAGTATGACCGCCAGCAGCGCGTTTTCTCAGCAAGCTGTTTGGACACCGCTAACAACAATGACCTGCGGGAGGTTATACGTCAAGTTGTGCGAGAAGAGCTCCGACAAATACTGCCAACGGCAACGCAGCCGCAGCTCTCATCGCTCGCTTACGTCATCCGGGATGAGGCAACAGTCTTTGGGTGTGACGCCGACAACCACGCAGCTCTGCAGCCCACAGCCATGACTTACGCCGCAGCTGTGCGCCGTCGTGCACCTCGACGACGGGACCCAAGCCCCTATCGCCCTCAGCCAGCTGCGTTGGACCACCGCCCTCTCGCCCCAACCCGCCCGTCCTACGAGCGTCGCGCACAGCCGAGGAAATGCGACGAGTGGAGAACTCCCGACCAGCGCCGCCCACTATGCTTCCACTGTGGCGAAGCCGGTCACGTCCTCCGGCACTGCCCATACAGAGGACTGGGCATCCGAGGGTTCTCTTACGACGCTCCACGACCCCGACCCGGCCAGCGACCATCCGAAACCGAGGAGTTTTTGCGTCGGGAAGGATGCTCATCGCCGAGCCGCCTATCACGTTCCCCGTCGCCATCTTCACCGCGCTTTGTGTCTCCTAGCCGAGGTTACGCGATGCGTGGACGCGATGCGTGGACTACTCCGTCATGAGTGGGCCGCTCGCTGTCCGACTCACACTGTAAGAAATGTGTGTGAAATGACAGGCGTTTTTACGGAAATTTTCTGTTGTCGCACAGAGAATATCTGTTTTGCGCCCGTAACAGAAACACGTTCACGCAAAAGTAATTTTCTGTTTTTGGAGCCGCAACACGCCCATTTCACCGAAAGTTGGTGACGTAAGCACCGCCGTTACACAAAAAAGTGATCCGAAAAACCTTTGCTACTTTTCATTAATCATGTTACATATTTTAAGCGTCAAAAAGTTTCTACGCGCAATATTAGCGCGCAGAATGAGAAGCAGTACTATTTGCTGCGATCCTGCATTCATCGATTGACGGCATCATGGAGGACGGCATGGACGTGAGCCGGGAGCTAGGATAATACCGGCGTGCTGTGTGCGTGATTTTCACCGATCAGACCGTTCGCACACAAGGTGAGTGGTGCGCATTTTTACCGGCATGAATGATACGCGTTTTGTCGTCTTTTGGGAGTATTGTTGCGGGCTTGTGCTCCTGTTGAACAGGGCAGTGAAGATAAATCGCCGGCGGACATTGAGCGTGCCCACCACAGCCGCTTCACCGCCGATGCGTCACTGCTGCTTTACTGTCTCTCACAAAAGGTGCACAGCGCGCGGAAGAGAGAGGAACACAAGCGAGAAACACGGAAGAGTGCGATAGTTTGCGGGAAAATGCACAAATTTTGCTTTGTCTGGAGATATGCACTCCTAAAAGAACCGAGTGAGTAAGCGCGGGAAATTTTAGGCCAGGGAAGTACGCGATTGGTTAGCGGAGGAGGACGTCAAAGAGCGCGGGATTTTCAAATTCGTTTCTCGTCTAAGAAAGGATCATAAGTGTACTTTGTGTCTTTTTATTTTTACTGACGTTTATTCATGCCGGTACAAGTAATGCAGTAATTGTGTTCATTTTGTAAGATTTAACTGATCTTATCTTTGGGCCGAAATAGCGTTGCACTGGTCAACGCAGGCTGGAAAGTTTCTACACAGGCGTTTCAAATGCCGTACTTGCGCTGTCACAGGGAAGTTTTTCAATGGCACTGATGTCATTGGAGCCGACATTCGAGATTTTTGAGCGCCTTCGACACGCGAGCTCAGTCCGTATCCTCCAATGTCAATCGCATCGCTTCGGCCAACCCGTGGAATAGGTCAAGGGAGGAGTAACTTTATGAAAGATGGCCAAATTATGCATATTAAAATACAAATTAAAAAGGGGGCGGAGGTGGAATCCTAGGCTGGAGGCGCGAGCCACCGCCCGATACGAAGGGTTAAGCCACTACCATCCATACATCCGCCCGCCCACAACCGTGCCGCGCGTGTCTGCTTGGACTCTGTGGCTGTTGAATACGATATCTGCTGCTTGCGTTTTTCTGGTGCTTCTATAGTAAATAGTTCGTGTACTCGCTAAATGGGCGCTTTGAGATAACAGTACACCATTCAGCATTCACTACGCGAGCTCGAACTTTGCGCAGCACTGCGCCGATCACGACGACTGCGCACCTTAGTACCTCGTACTATGCTACTTAAAACATAGTCATTTACAAACAGTTTGCTCGGTTGCTTGAGATAAAACGCAAGCTGCGCTCTACTTATGTTAAATAATTCCCCTGTGACCTAGTAGTGTGACATTTGAGGGGGCTGGCAGGTGCAAGGTTATTCACTACCGGTCGGCCGGATTAACTCCAGTGCTAGGACAGTCTCTTGACACCACTCGATGGAGGGCCTCTTTTGCTCTTGAGAGGCATTTACACTGTGTTCTTGGGCTGCATTTGACTAAAACGGTGCAATGTTTTTGTATTGTAGATAATCCAGCACTTGTAAATGCCTATGCTGATTTTTAGGGCCTTTATATGTGGTTGACGCTTATTTGTATACACTCCAAAGCATTTCACCACGCATTGCTGGGAAAAATAAGAGCCTGAGCAAGCGCAGAAATGACTTATTTATGCTTATACTCTGCTGCATGCTTATTTGTAACTGGTTTAAAGTTGCAGCTTTCACATGGTGCTACTTTAGTAGACAATTCTTATACACATTTAACTCCCTCTTATGCCAGGGATCTGCCAGTGATGACGACATCAGGGACATGCCATGTTCTCCTTTCATCATTGCAAAAGGTATAACTCTGTGGTACCGCACTCGGGCAAGCATTCCTGATTTAAAACTTGTTTGTGCAGGAGGCAGTTTCCTTACTGCGAGGTGCTTCACCATACGCATCGACACCCTGCCAGTGATGCACGCAGCCAACCCATGCCAGGCTTTCAAGCTCATGTTTTTGGTGCACTTTGCTTTCAATGTTGTGTACCCCAAGGAAACAAGCCTCTGCCTGGAGTTCACACAGCAGTAAGTACCTATCTGGCTTGTTAACTGAGTTGTGATAACCTTTCTTGTTTTGGTTTTGCCACTTCTCAAATACGCAGTGATAATAAAAGTTATAGGTACATACCACTTTATCATAAGACCTTTTTATGAAAATGCTAACAAAGTGCAAAAGCAATTTTTAAAAAAAGTAAGAAAATGTTTGCTGAACCCAGGCAACGAATCAGCTATGGAATGAAATTTTGCTGCTGCTGCTGCTTGGTTAATGCAGCTGGTAAAATAGCGCTCTGAAAAAATCTGTGGAAAGGAAAGACAGATAAAACTATTTTTTGTGGAGTTGATCTTCAACCACTTCTTCACAGATTATGGCTATACTACCTGCATTGCATGGTGCCCAGTCACTAATATGAAAGGGTTGGAAGGGGTACATGGTACTATATTGCTTCTGAGATTATGTAGCAGTATATGGCTATTTTGGTGGAAGTCATACACGTTGCTTGCTCATAGGGGTCATAGATACTTGTCCAGAGGAGCACAACACCTGGGGGAGAGGGTTTACTGAAGAGTGCATATGTGCATGCAATGCCAGTAACCCTTTTGTGGCCATGTAACCATCCATTGTTTATGGATAGATTTGAATGTGTCGCCATGCAGATTTGATGGATTTGACGTCGTAGATGGTACGTGACAGAAATTGTCAGCATTCTTTCGCTATTAGTAAATACGAGGACTTGTGTTCATGTAACTGTGCTATGAACTTTGTGATGTGTGATCGCATTTACACTACGGCTGCTGGAGCTTCTTTGATCTTGAGCTCTGGCAGCTGATGTGGTTCTGGCGTTATTTGGAGGGTATGCTATATTTTGTATTTTGTTTTTGTATTTTGTGGTGCTTAATCGGTGTTCGGATAGGATAATTGATGAGGATTTAAATATTTGTCCAATGTCTGGTGCTTTTCATTACTGTATTATGTGGAAACACATTTGTCTTGTAATCTAAGCCAATTTTTAATACTCTGCACTTTAAAATTTGAAATATGAACACACTTAGTGGAGACAACTTATGCTCAGAAGAATAAAGGTTATGTTAACCATTTGTGTTAGAGAAATGGAACAGAAAAAGCAAAGATAGCTTCATAAGTCGCATTGAAGCTGGACTTTCTTCAAGAAGAAATCAGCTGCCTCAAATAAGAGCAAATCTATTTTGATTGCAGCTTTTGAACTTTCAGTATATAGTTTTTTGCTTTGAATAGATCATGTATACTGTACATTACCATTGGCCACTGTGTTTTCCCGTCTGTTCAGTATTCAGAGGATTTTGACTTAAATAGTCGGGGAAACCATGTAAAAGTCAGGGAACTGAAAGTAGCTTGCTTGACACCCTGGTTTAGTGGTGGGTCATGCATGGTGTTTCTACTTACCATGTCAGTCAACATGACTGGAATCATGGTGTAAGTGTACAAGCCTTTGCAACCACAGTGCTTCATTTTTTCAGCCAATGTTTTGAGCACACTAAGTCAATGAGGCTTCCTTGTTCACGTTAGCGGTCTTTTTGTTAGTTCTGTCAAAAAATAATCTTCTTTAGCTCCAACACTTTTTGGAATTGCATTCATCTTGCTAAGTCTTTTGTTTATATAACTCACAATGGGGTTATTAAATAGAGCAGTGAAATTTTTGTGTGGTGTGCTCTCACTACTGACTGCGAGAGGAGGCTGTGGCTAAAGGTACGCCGGATGGACCCGGTGCATTTCCTCCCCTTAGTACGTTGGGTAGACCCGGAGCATTTTTTTTTCCAAATACATCGGACAAATCTAACAGTGTTTTTCAAAGTCCGGCTATTTGATTCTTGCCTGGCAGTCTGCTCGATTTATTCTCATAGTTCTCCTTTGAATTCTATGAGGATTAGTCATACCTTGGGCTCAAGAATGTTTACTCACTGCCCGGAATGGGCCAATTGGTGTTTGGCGTACATAATCTGAGAGCTCCATGCAATGAACTGCTTGATCGCATGACAAACACCATGTTCTCCGGTTGCACCGTTCACCACATGTCGTTTGATTAGGGTCTGTGAACTGCAAAATTATTCCTGGCTATTTCCATGCAGCATGGTGCACATGTGTGCTTTTCTGTTGTGCGGTGAAGTCCGCTATGTGAACTTGGAAGGTTTGTTTACTTGCGACGATCCGCTGTCCCTCAGTCGAAGCTGAGTGCGTGTGCAGGATCAGTGCCCCAAATACACGTGTGGTGTGTGGCATTGGCTGAGAAGGGCCCATTGGCTCATGCTAAGCTCGAACCACTCAATATGTGCAAATTTCCGCCTGAAAGACCAAGCAGCGAGCTAGGCACTTTCCTTGTATTCCCCTCAGAAATGTCAGTGTTGGCCCAGAAGTGATCTGTACATGCTTCCTGCTTTGTGGTTGCTCCTCCACAATGTTCTTGTGTACTGTGGTGGAGTATCTCTTCGAGTCACCTAGGTCAACACTGTAAATAAATTCCCCATACTATTGCTTTTGCATGGCTATGAGGCATAATATAAATATTTTAAAGATGAATATTATATCAGGCCACCGCGGTGGTTCAATGGTTATGGTGCTCGGCTGCTGACCCAAAAGACGCAGGTTCGATCCCGGCCGCGGCGGCTGGAATTTCTTTGGAGGAGAAATTCTAGAGGCCCGTGTACTGTGCGATGTCAGTGCACGTTAAAGAACCCCTGGTGGTCGAAATTTCCGGAGCCCTCCACTACGGCGTCTCTCATAGCCTTAGTCGCTTTGGGACGTTAAACCCCATAAACCAACCCAACCAACCAATATTATATCTGTGGATAAAAAAGAGCTAGCATTATGTTTCTTATGTAATACGGATAGGTGCATCTAGGAATATGCGTGCTGTGCAGAGCATAGGCGCTCGATCTAGCAAGCATTCTGCTGCGCTTCAGTGCTGGTGATAACTTGCTTAAATTATGAGCAGAGCTGACTGATTACAAGACCAGTGCGAAAGCACCAAGCTGCTGGTGCACGCCGCGTAGCTTGCTGCTTATATATGTGAACTGGTGCGAGCGATGGTAGTGCTATATATATATGCACGTGCAACCGGGTGTGAAGACATATATCGGGGATTTTTTGGAAGAGCTGGGCTTGTTTTACTTCATCTGAATGACAGCCGGCGATATAAGAATGGGAAAACTTCCATTTGAAACTCCTCACAAGTCACAATATGTGGCATGCAACTTGCAAATGCTTCGCAGAGATGAGTGTTGCACGCAGCAGTAGTGCACTGGCTGGCAGCATCCACTATCATGTTGGATGAGATTTAGCCATGGGCGGCAGCTACATCCTCCATACGCTCAGTGAGAATGAACAGTCTTTGAGGTGTATCTTTAGACACTGCAGCGAAAGAAAAGCGGAAATTAGAAAAGCGGAGAGTTTAGCTAGGCTTGTGTTGGATACATTGTGCTGCGGGAAGGACGAAAGAATAAAAAGATGGAAAAACATCTTTTTACACTATATGATATATGCAGATGCCTCCAGAGAGGCGGAAAAGAGGGAAGTGTGCTTGGTATGCGTCCAATGTCTCATAAACAATGGCCAAGGGCAGATCTCTGAATGACATGCAACTTTTAATTTCCAGCAGTTTGTAGCTTTCATGCCAGTGTCCTTGCATAGAGTGAAGGACCCCATATTTAACTAAGTAATCAGTGATGACAGTTACCAAACAACGCTTTGCCAGTAGCTTCCCAGTCTGTGTGCAGAGGCGTATACGGTAGCAGAACAGTCCCTCAAAATACAGTGATTCACAAGTACCACCTTAAGATGTGTCCCAGCCTCCGTACTTTCTTAATTTTCTCCTTTCAGTAAGTGTAACCCCTGCAACATTGCAGCATTGCCAGGTAATTTTGGCAGTATCACGTTGCCTCAGGGACGACCTTACCACACCTTGTGTGAGCCCTTGCTGAGGCCCATACTTGCAAAGCCTCTCATTATTTCCTTTTGTTTATATTACCTTTTTACATTGCAATTTTTTTTCGGTATTTTTCAGAGGGAAGCCTAATTGTAAAACAAAATTGTGCTTTACAGTACATTACCGCAAGCTGTGCCCTTAGATGGCTGTAGCCTGAAGGGATACTGCAAACCAATAGCGACACCCGGAAGTCGTCACCGCATTGCCACCGAAGGTCACGGACCACCGACTTTGCAAGCAGATAGTACGGTTTAAAATATAGAAAAGCAAAGAGGCTTGCCATAGAAAGATGAGTTTAGTTACATGAACTGAAAATGCTGACACCTTCAGCTCCTCTTCTAAAAGTGCAGGCATAAGCAAAGCATAGATATTATATGTCTGATTAAAATTTCTTTAATAAATCAACCAGTCCAAGGGACATATATAGAATGGGCATCAAAGTGACACAAGTAGTATAGTTATTCAAAGAGAAGTGGCAGCAACAAGATCCAGTAATGAAAGGACCGATAAAGAGCTTATTTGGTAAGAAACAGTCGCATAGAGTGAGCTCCCGACTTATCCAAGAGAGCCAGTTGTTGCTGTTGCAGTGCCCCAGAAGCACTTGCACTTGCGTTACGGGAAAAAAAAAACAATACTTATTAGATGGCGCAGCATGATGCACTTTTCACCAAGGTATCTTTGCCACCATAGTACACATTCCTTTTCCAGTACTCATGGAATTGCTAGCCAGAAGGGAGGCATCAGAGGCAAAAAAGCACTCACTTCAGTCATTTCATTTTCTGTGAAATGCTTGATCACATTCTTCACCATCACGTGAAATATTTTATTCTAATTTCTTTTGCAGCAGTAGTGATCTACCACATCTGGCACACACCTAAGTGCTCTTTTATGACTTTGTCGTATTAACCAAGAAGCTCAGGTAATCGCAGAAAGTTTTCAGTGAAAAGCTAGAGCAACACTTTCTGTTGGGCAAAGAGCTGCACAGAAGGCGGCAACGTGGATGCTGAACTGCCAACTTTTATATCAGAAGAAACGGGGACAGCTATTTGTACACCTTCCTAGCCGTCAGATACACGACGAAAAAAGCTAGGCAAGGTCCACTTGATATGAAAGCTTGTATCACGGAACACCAAAATAAGACAAAAACATTCGACAAGGATATTTTTTTTAGGCGGAAAAGACAGGGAATGGGCCAGCAAGAATTTGCGCAGCTGTATCTATGAAGCAGCAAAAATCCAAAGGTTGCGAAGAATGGCCAACAAGAAACATGCCAAAAACCACGATGAAAACAAGTGAAAAAATAAGACGTGCTCTTGAAGGTTACAAGTGATAGAAGAGATAAAGAGCTCAGAGGGCAGCAAGTAACAGGCCAAAAAGCTAAAAAGTTAAAAGTGATAAAATTTGACAATGAAGGAAAAGACGAAGTGTAAAACCAGGAGCAAGTGGTGAAGGCAAAAAATTAAAAAAAAATACTTCTGAAGGCCCAGGGTACACATGATGAGACAAGTGTTGTGTAGCTGAAACCAGGCATTGGATGGCAGGTAGGCTAGTTCTTTTTCTGATAATGAGTAATGCTGCCATCTTGGCATTCACTGTCGGAGCTGTAAAATTTTGGAAACAGGACGTTTATCCAAATTTCATAGAATGGAATTCATAGCGAAGAACAAGAACTCACTGGCTTGTGAAATCATAAAAGCAGGCAAGGTACTGGCAATGAAGGACCAGTGCATAAGGAAACCTTCAGTTTCATTATTTGAAAAAGTACCAGCCTATTTGCCATGCAATACCAGTTTTTATATATGCAACACTTGTCTCACCATGTGCATCCTCGGCCTTCAGTCGTATTTTTTATTTTTTGCCTTCACCACTTCTGGTTTTACATTTGTTCTTTGACCTCATTGTCACTTTTGCGACTTTAATCTTTTTAGCCTTTTGCCCTGTTATTCATTGGCCTGTGACGTTTTTATCACTTTTATTGGTTTTAGCTTTCAAGACCATGTCTTGTGCACTTGTTTCCACCCTGGTTTCTTCCATGTTCCTTGTTGGCCATTCTTCACTAACTTTGCTTTTCTGCTGTGTCCTAGAAACAGCTGTGCAGATGCTTACTGGCTTATTCCCTGTTTTTTCAGACTAAAAAAACCACTTGTCACATTGTTTCGGGGTATCTCCTGATATGGTTTCACCTTTTTTGCCATGTGTGCTGACAGGAAACTGTACAAAAGTTGATCATTCAGTGCTTCAGTCCATGTGGTCCTCCTTCTGTGTAGTCTGTTGTCATTTTTTTTTGCCCTGGTTCCTCACAGATTGCAAAAAGCCAGTCTGAACAGCCATGAAATACCATATATGCTTTTTATCTTGATGAGGTGCCCTAAGACATTCTTGAAGAGTTTCTTCGCTTGTGCCATGATGAGTTCATGCTCCTTGTTAGTGCATTTGCTATGCTTCATTTTTAGACTTGCCTCTGTGCAAGCTTGATATGGTGCGAAGTGATTTGTCAAATATTTGAGGCTTCTAAGAATCTGTGCCATGCGCCTCCAGTCATTTTATCCAGTTGCCGCTGGTGATTACATGGGATCCCTGTCAAAGAGCTTGCAGCAGAAACAGAATACTCTGTCTTAATAAGTTAAATATCCAGCGTCCACTGAAGACTGTTCTTTTTGAGGTGTCTTTGAGAAACCGTGTTTAGGATATATGGTAATGCTCACCTAGGGGAAATTGATTAAAAGGAAAGGATTCCCACTGGAAAATATTAAATAACAGCCATGTTGAACCTCATTTCTTAGATGAAAAATGTCCAAGGAATAACATGGTTCTAATGTACCCCACCCCCCTCCTTCAATTCCCCCCCCCCCCCCTTCCAGTTGCAACCATGAATCTGCCCCTGCTATAACCACTAAAATGTCTTGAATGGTTGTAATATTTGGTCACGGACGGGACCGGCTGGATTTACTTCGGTGTTATCGTAGTCAACATGTGTTATGTTGGTGTACATATCCGT
The DNA here is from genome assembly GCF_055824585.1 of Amblyomma mixtum. Taxonomy (NCBI): domain Eukaryota; kingdom Metazoa; phylum Arthropoda; class Arachnida; order Ixodida; family Ixodidae; genus Amblyomma; species Amblyomma mixtum. The sequence goes on along the minus strand of NC_143017.1, from coordinate 38,264,598 downwards.
GAAGCAGCAGAGAAGTGGTATCCAGATTTTTAAGTAGTGTGTTAGTTTCCTAGAACCATGAGCACACTCCACCTGTCCCACTTTTCATGCAATCTCTCTTCTCTGGGTCGCTGTGTTTCACGATACTGGCCTTCCCAGGGCATTTCCGCTTCTTTTGAAACCATTATTTACCTCATGAAGCTGATGTTTTAGCGTTGCCTGCTCCGCTTTTAATAGTCACTACAAAAAAGCCAGCATAACAAAATTTTGATAGCGTTAAATTGGGTGACAGGAAAATTGAAACCTTTTTCCAGTTGGATATGTAGAAAATGGTACAAGCGTTATATTTATCATCACGGATTCCTTCTGTTCCTAATAACAGTGCCTTGGCTGCAGATTGGTGTGAAGAAGGCCTGGCGTACCACTTTTCTGCATACACATGGGCAAAAGTTTAGTGGGGCGAAACAGCTATTGTCGACATGAGCTGAACTTATTCAGGTTAAACAGTAGGCTGTGCAAAGTTAGCCAGGCTAGATCAGGTTAGTTTTAACCTTACTACGATAATTCATCTTGTTCCTGTACTTTAAAAGGGCTTTTTCCATCGTCTCTGCTTTTTCTTGAAAACTGTCACAATGCACCAGCAATTTTAGCACTTCGGCATTCTTTTTCTTTCATAAATTGTCTTGCTTAGAACTGCGCATAAGGCAAGACAGCTTGTTAGGAGAGTTCATTTGCACAGTCCATAGCTACAATGCAAGAGGCAGGACAGGTGATTGGGTAGAAGCAAACGAATTTCAAAATAAAAACAAACCATGTAGACATAATGCCAGACACAGGAAATCAAATCTCTGTTTCTAAGTTGCCAGAACGCTGCACAAAATTTTTGTCTACATCTATGCACATAGCAACAATAGTAGCACTACAACCATTCTCTACAAAATCATTCAAAATTTCTGTGCCCATTTTCTCGCCATTCAGAATTAAAAACATTTTTTTGTCCAAGACAGGTATTTCTTATGAACGAGTAACTATGGGCTCACAGTCCAACATCCTGTGAGTCTCAAAGATGATGATTAGCAAAAAGCCCAGTCTACATTTAGGTCTGTAATTAACTCCTAAAATCAAGCAGTGCTGCTATGCAGCACTAGGTGCCTAAAAGAAGAACTAGCTATAATGAAATTCTCACAGAGCAGAGCATGCAAAAGGGAGAGAAATGGTGCACACATTATTTCCTACCACCATTAAATGCAATACAGCTTGACGCAGTCAGATGTGTTCTGATTTAGATAATGCACAGGGCGTGCTGAAGGCAGTATTAAGTTCAAAGATGGAAAGAATCTGCACAACTGAGACAGGACATGGGCTAAGCAGTGAACTGACAAAGCTCTCTAAGCACAACTCTCTTCCCCTACCCCTTTCCCTTCTGCCGCAGCAGAGCTTACAGGTGGAAAAAATGTCATTTAGATGGTCCTGCCCGCAACAAACGACACCTGAGACTATGCCGCGTCTGTAAGGTGCATGCACCCTTTGCAACCCTCTACATTAGCGAGTTATGCACTCATTTTGGCATGCTTCAGGCATACATATTGTCTCCCTAATTTTGAAGAGCTCTGGAAATGTCTCTTTTGAAGGTCAAGGGACAGAGGGAAGGCGGGTAGAGGATGGGAGGATGTAGCATAACACCCACAGGGCAACTCAGCATCCCCATTTTGGTGACGTCTTGTGCGATTGCACCGGTCACCCTCCCCTAAGGCTGGCATTGCTCCCACTTGTCGGAGACAGGTTCACTGCTAATGGGAAGTTTGGGTTTTTTCTCTTTTGTATTTTGATTTGCATTCATTTGAGCGTGAACTGTTAGGCAATGCTTCATATTGTGACTATAGCTGGATACAACTGAAGAATGCAGCAGCAAATGCCCCTATGGTGTTGAATGATTCTGACGACTTCATTGTTAATTCCTATGCACTTGCTAATCCATCACACCAGCTGGCAAAGGGAAAGGATAAACCACAAATTAGCCAAAATAACCACAACATCGTAATGGTTGGTTGGTGCCGTCGACTGGAAGACTTCCTTTTTGCGGTATTTGAGCCTACAGTCTTGAATTGTATACTATGCAAGATAACCAATGCATACAGCACTGCATATTGTTGTGGCACATACCTCGCTATGTGTGCCTCAATAAACTGGCTCCTCATTCAATCACGTGAGGATTGCTGATGAGAGATACAGCATTGTTATTGCTGCATTTGACATGAAGCTTTCTTGATGGGTGCGCTGTAAGCCGCACATATTTCTTCCAAAGTGCATCTGTAGGGGGGAATTTATATGTGGAAGGAGTGAGGAGCCCAGGATGCTGTACAGACAAGCTCAGCTGTGTTGACTAGCCTCGAGGACTGCTATGCGCGATAGTGAAAGTACCTTTTCCTTGCAGCCCAGTTCAAACTGAGCATAAGCCAGGATACTGAAAAAGGCTGTTAGTACTTGCATTGTTGAGGCCTGCATGTGAGCCGTACTAGCGGCGTATGGGCAAAATGCTACAGCACTGAATATGTGCGACTTCCAGTGCTCAACGAAAAGTTTTATTCGAAGCTATTGCTTAATTTTGTTTTGATTCTGCCTACAGACAATATTTTGTGTGCATTCTGCATGTGTCTTTAGCTGGGTTACTGCTGAGGTTGTGGTCAGAAAAGTTTTTTACTCAGGGCAGCAGGCACTTTGCACTATTCTTGGACAGTGGAAGCTGAGTGCAGATGTGAGAGGGTAACATCACATTCACGTAACAGCTTGCTCTGCAGCACTAGACCTCATTTTAGACTAGCGTATCACTAGTTGGGCATTAGTATTACAAACAAGCCTCTGCTCAGTTCTGTTAATTCCATCTTCACTAAAATGTGCATATCCCTCGTCATGCATCTGAATCTCTGTAAAGACAAAGCACGTCAATATGTGCTGCAAACTTACTTATTACCTGTCAAAAGATTTTTGCTTACGGCTGTGCTTTCGGGTGACACAGAATAGGCATGGTGATGATTCGGCCTGTGTATACATAGACATTGCTACTCTGGTGTCAGAGAGCGCTTTGAAGGAACATTGAATGGAAACTGAAGTTGGCCTTTGTCGAGAGGCTACTGTCTGATTGCAAGGAGACTGAAATGGTGCTTTTACAAGCAACATAAAATGAAGAAACAAAGGGCAGGTGTTGTCATCATTGCCTCATTTTCTAAGTAGACTGCAATATACTGTCACGTCAGATTTCTGGGTGCAGATAACAAGGCCCTAAGCAGCCCCGCAACTAACTTCAAAATGTGGTCATGAAGTCCTTTTCGGCGTATACATCAGAATTTGAATTTAGTGACCGGCAAATTTCTAAATGTAGTTTTCTCAGCAATAAATGCATTTTTTCGCTGCCACACTGACATCAACAAAATGGTTTGATTCGATTTATTGGTGGTTAACTTCCCAAAGCGGCTTACGCCATGAAGGACGCCGTAGTGAAGGGCTCCGGAAATTTCGACCACCTGGGGTTCTTTAACATGCACTGAATTTGCACAGCACACGGGCCTCTAGAATTTCGCATTCATCGAAATTCGGCTGCCGCGGCCGGTATCAAACCCACGTCTTTCGGGCCAGCAGCTGAGCACCATAACCACTGAGCCACCGCGGCGTGCAACAAATTGGGAAAGTGCAGACAGAATGAATTTTTCCCAATAACAACAGGTTTCATGGAGTTGTTTTTGCATCCCTTTAAAAACTAGTGTTGGAGTTCAGTGAGCAGCTTTCACGCAAGTAACAAAACACTATGGTTGTTAAAAACATTATTAAAGTGAACATTTAGGAAAGGTTTATTTTGGCTTGAAGTCTGGTTTTGTACTGAGTACTAAAGACTACTGGATATATTCACTAGTGCAAATGAAACTGAAATGTGGGCTACAAAGGAATTAAATTTTGGGGTAGGAGGAGGGGTGCAGTCTTCTTACAATGTTTATTATATCTTTGAAGACAGTATAGATATGCTCACTGTCCGAGGAGTAACAATGTTCTGTCCTTGTTTCAGGACCATTGCAGCTGTGAATCCTGTCCGGGGAACGAAGGCAGAGCACTCGAAGAAGAAGCAACACTACCCCTCTTCAAAAGTTCCTTCCCTCATCATGCAAGACTTTGACTTTCTGAAATCTGACAACTTTTTAAATCAATATTTTGTGTACGCTGTGATAAACCAAACAGCCTGTGGCATGACTAATCATGCAGTAGTCAAAAGAGTTGATGTACTATGTATAGAGAATCAATGTTATATAGTTACACTGATAAGTCAAACAGCTTGTGGCATGCTTTATGTCCTGTTGCTTCTATCTCACTTCATTTCGTACTAGTGTCAGACAAGACACAATTTGCTTAAGATGCCTTATTTATGCTTATACTTGCTGTTACACTTCAGTGGCTGGTTGTATGAATTGTAGCACTACTTTCTATCTTGTCTGCGTTACTTTTTTCATTTTAAAGTTATTGTAGTCTCAAGATAAGACGTACTAACTGGAGTGAAAAAATGTTTTGCAGTTAAACTGTGATAAGGCAAACAGCCCATGGCATCCGTTATGTCCTGTTGCTTTCATCTTGCTGCTTAATGCAGCACTAGTCATGAGCAAAGCATATTTTTCCAATACTCTCCTTTTGCGTATGCTTGCCATTAGTTTAGTGACTGGTTGTGTTCATTGTTCAGGTATTATTACTTCGTGTTGTATGCATTGTATTGTATTACTATTTTAGAGTGAATCATGCCATTCTGTATGACAGAAAGGCACAGGTTTCGTTTCTACTTTACTTGCCATTACTGCATATTTTGCATGCTTTTACTGTATGCCTGTAGTGCAGGCAGGGCAACGTAAGTTTCTTTTTTTCTTTGGCCACCCTCCTACTGTTTAACTTAATTAAGTGATGCTGAAAGATATTACTGTATAGTAAAATATCAGCCATGATTGCATTGTTTAACACTGCATATTTTCCAATATTCTTGAATACTCACTTGCCTTTGCTTGTGATTGTTTAAAAGCGGTGAAATATTTTATTCTATTGAAATGTGGCAGCAGTCCTAATGTTCTGTATCTGTTTTTATGTCAGTCATTAAAAGATGATGTGAAAGAAATAAAGTGTGTGAAATGACAGAATATGGAGCTTAACAGAAAATTTCTCTTAGTAATGAAAAAAAAGCTGTTAAATGACAGAAAATATGGTAAGAGAAAATGGAACATCACAGAATTTTTCTGTTAGCAGCAAATCGAAAAAAACCTGTGAAATGACAGAAAAAGTAAAAACAGAAAATTTCTGTCATCATCACGGACATTTTCTGTTAATCGCCAACAAGAAACCCTGTGAAATGACAGAAAAAGTGAAAACAGAAAACATACAATAACAGAAAATTTCTATCGTCTTAACAGAAATTCTCTATTAGTCGAAAACAGAAAAGATCTCTGAAATGACAGAAAAAGTAAAAAACCGAAAACATAGCATAACAGAAAATTTCTGGCAGGCCAGCTGCCAGAAAATTTGTTTTTTTCAATAAATATTTTTTACAGTGCAGGAAGGTAACAATAACTTGGGATGGCCCGCTCATCCGCACCGCAGGTGGCAACCTGATTACGCCGTCAGGACGCTGCACCGCGAGAGTTACAGTAAATGGGCGAACCTATGCGACAACCTTCGTGATCCTAGAGCAGTGCTCGCGAGAAGGATTTTTTTTTGATGGACTTCCTGAATGAACTTCAAGCGATCATCGGCCTTCGATCTAAGTCGATCAAGCTTTCCACGGACAAAGCCATAAATGTTGCGACGAGCGCGACTCATCACGTTGCCTTAAACGTCCTCGACGAAGAATTGAGCGTGCCGCCCCGATCGAGTGTCCTCGCCTGCATAGCTACTGGAGACATCTAAAATGCCGAAGGCGTCTTCGAGGAAAACACTCAGTTACTTTTGGATCGAGGATTTGGCTTCGAAAGGGGATTTGCCGAAATCCAGCATGGCCAAGCCCAGGTGTTGCTAACGAAGTTCACCGAAGAATACCGGCATCTAAACAAAGGTACGACGATCGCTTTCCTCGACGAGGTGGCAGACATCAGAGACGTATTTGCCCTACCCGACAAAACCCGTAGAACCATCTGACCAAGGCCATCAACCAACGTTTGATATCAACCGAGCATTACCACGGAGCAGACAAGAACAAATACGCAGTCTTCTTCAAAAGTACAGCGATTGCTTCTCTTCAGCATGAAGTCTTCAGGACTAACACTGAAACCAGAGAAGTGCCGCTTCGCCTACGAGGAGCTCCTGTTCCTTGCTCACGTAGAAAGCAAGGAGGGAGTTCGCCCAGACCCTCAGAAGACGGCTGCGATCGCAGAGTTTCCACAGCCTAATGACAAGAAAGCTGTACGCATATTCCTTGGATTGCGCGCTTATTACCGGCGACTCGAGAAGAACATCTCGCGCATCGCTGAGCCTTTGATCCAACTTACCAAGGCTGACGTGCCTTTTAAATGGGAAACGCCGCAGGCGGAAGCTTTCAAAGAGCTGAAACGCCGCTTACAGTCCCTCCTGTGCTCGGGCACTTTGATGAAAACGCCGGAACCGAAATCCATACCGACGCAAGCAGTGTGGGCTTAGAAGCGGTCCTCGTTCAGAAAAATGCAAGACAGGAAAAAGTTATCGCGTACGCTAGCCGTTCACTGTCGAAAGCCGAGGCCAACTATTCGACCACCGAGAAAGAATGTCTCGCCATTATTTGGGCCACGTCGAAATTTCGCCCCTACTTATACGGACGACCATTCAAGGTTGTGATCGATCACCATGTCTGTGCTGGCAAGGCAATTTGAAAGATCCCTCCGGCCGCCTTGCTTGTTGGAGCCTGCGCCTTCAAGAATTCGACGTAACTGTGGTCTACAAATCTGGCCGCAAGCATTCCGACGCAGAGTGCTTGTCGCGAGCCCCCGTCGACGCAGCACCGGAAGAGGAAGACGGCGACGCTTTCTTAGGACCGTTAAGCGCCAGCAGTTTCGCGCAGCAGCAGCGTTCGAATGCTGAGTTGCAAAGCCAAGTTGATTATCTGAAAGGCAAGACCGCATCGCCTCCCCGAGGGTTCAAGCGCCAACTGTCGTCCTTCGTCTTTCACAATAATGTCGTCCTGAAGAAGGACTTCGCGCCCAACAGGACAGTGCATCTTCTTGTCGTGCCAAAAAATCTCAGGCAAGAAAATATGCAGGCATATCATTGAGCCGACTGCAGGGCATCTCGGGATTGCTCGCACGTTGCACCGTATCCAGGCGAAGTACTATTCGCGGCGGCTAGCTACCGACTTTTCCTATTACGTGAAAACGTGCCGTGAGTGTCAGAGACACAACACGCCTCCGACTAGACCAGCCGGACTCCTGAACCCGATACCACCACCAACTAAGCCCTTTCAGCAAATGGGGATGGACCTCCTCGGCCCCTTTCCGACTTCTTCATCAGGTAACAAGTGGATCATCGTGGCCACCGACTACATGACCCGCTGCGCCGAAGCAAAAGCGTTGCCTAGTGGTACCGCAACAGAAGTTGCAAAATTTTTTGTCGAACAAATTCTCCTGCGACACGGCGCCCCCGAAGTGCTCATAACAGACAGGGGAACGGCATTTACAGCGGAGCAGACGCAAGCCATTTTAAACTACAGCCAGACAAGCCATCGGAGGACAACTGCCTATCATCCACATATCAACGGACTCACAGAGCGTCTGAACGAACCATCGCAGACATGCTCTCCATGTTCATCGACGCCGAACACAAGACGTGGGACTCCATTCTGCCCTACGTGATCTTCGCCTATAATACTGCCGTTCAGGAGACAACCAGGTTTACCCCAGTCCAGCTGGTACACGGCAGGAAGCCCACGACAACACTTGACGCAATGCTCCCGCACGTTTCCGACGAAGACAACCTCGACGTCGCCGCCTACCTTCATCGCGCCGAGGAAGCCCGAAGACTTGCGCGGCTTCGCATTCAAGACCAGCAGCACATCGACGCCCGACGCTACACCTGCGCCGACGAGACCCGCTTTACAAGCCAGGTGATCGTGTTTGGATATGGACACCAGTTCGCCGCCGTGCATTGAGTGAAAAGTTGCTGCGACGCTACTTTGGCCCGTACAGGGTTCTCCGTCGCATCGGTGACCTCGACTATGAAGTCATCCCCGATGGTACGACAGCATCTCAGCGACGCCGCACGAGCCCGGAAGTCGTACATGTCGTACGCCAGAAGCCATATTATGAACGCTAAAGGACTCGAAGTTTGCATTCTCCGTATTTATTTTCATTTTAAAGCATCGAGACGCTGCTTCTTTGGAAGGGGGTAATGCCACGTATCATTGTAGCGTCCGTTCGTTCGCGCAAGGCCGCAGAAAAGGGGTGTTATCATTTTTGTTTGTGACACGAGAAGCGACAGGTCTAATCTCGATTGTTCGCAGCCATGAGCAGCTGCTGCATCTACGTGTTTCCAGATTACTCTACATGATCTCAACCTGTTATCTCGAAGTTTCCTTGGCGGCTTTAAATTTAACGCTGCCGCAAGCAGCGGGGATTCGTAGTTCGACGACTGACGAGCACGTTTTTTGCGTACGCCGCCGCCCAGTGATTGAGTTCTTTTGCGGGCACAAGTCACCCCAAATAAAGAGCTTCGTTTCGAAGTGTTGGTGTTTTCGTGACCGCTGGACTGCCGTCACTACAACGTGAAAATATCTGCCCTACCCGACCAACCCGTAGAACTATCTGACCAAGGCCAGCAACCCAGGTTTGATATCAACCCAGCATTACCCTGGAGCAGACAAGACCAAATACGCAGTTGTGTTCAAAGATACAGTGATTGCTTCTCATCGGCATCGATTGCGCGAGGAACCCGGCTTGCCAAGCACCGCATTTTCACAGACGAACACACCCGACCACTGCGGCAGAGCCCCTACCGCGTATTGCCGCTGGAACGCCAAGCAATCCGCAAGCAACTAGAGGAAATCCTACTTGACGACGTCATCCAGCCATCGAGGAGCCCCTGGGCAGCACCAGTCGTACTAGTAAAAAAGAAAGACGGCACCCTTCGCGTCTGCGTCGATTACCGCCGCCTGAACAGCATTACGAAGAAGGGTGTCAACCCCCTCCCTCGCATCGATGACACATTGGATCGGCTGTGTAACGCTAAGTACTTCTCATCGATGGACCTGAAGAGCGGCTACTGACAAATTGAAGTCGACGAAAGAGATCGTAAGAAGACTGCGTTCATCACGCCAGACGGACTTTTTGAGTTCAAGGTGATGCCATTCGGCCTCTTCTCTCCCCATCGACTTTCCAGCGAGTAATGGATACGGTGCTCGCAGGCTTGAAGTGGCAACGTGTGTCTAGTCTACTTAGATTACGTTCTTGTCTTCTCCTCAAGCTTTGAAGACCATCTAAGAAGGCTTTGGACAGTGCCTTAAACAATCAAGTCTTCAGGACTAACACTGAAACCAGAGAAGTGCCACTTCGCCTGCGAGGAGCTGCTGTTCCTTGGGCACGTCGTAAGCAAGGATGGAGTTTGCTCAGACACTCAGAAGACGGCTGAGATCGCTGAGTTTCCACAGCCTAATGACAAGAAAGCTATACGCAGACTCCTTGGATTGTGCGCTTATTACCGGCGATTCGTCAAGAACTTTTTGCGCATCGCTTAACCTTTGACCAAACTTACCAAGGCTGACGTGCCCTTAAATGGGAAACGCCACAGATGGAAGCTTTCAAAGAGCTGAAGCACCGCTTACAGGCCCCTTCTGTGATCGGGCACTTTGATGCAAGTGCCGAAACCGAAATTCATACCGATGCAAGCAGTGTGGGCTTAGGAGCGATCGTCGTTCAGAAAAATGGCAGACAGGAGAAAGTTATTGCGTACGCTAGCCGTTCACTGTCGAAAGCCGAAGCTAACTTTTCGACCACCGAGAAAGAATGTCTCGCCATTTTTTAGGCTACGTCCCAATTTCGCCCCTATCCATACGGAAGACCATTCAAGGTGGTGAGCGATCACCATTCTCTGTTCTGGCTGGCCAATTTGAAAGATCCCTCTGGCCGCCTTGCTCGCTGGAGCCTGCGTCTTCAAGAATTTGACATAACTGTAGTCTACAAATCTGGCCGCAAGCATTCCGATGCAGACTGCTTATCGCGAGCCCCCGTAGACGCAGCACCGGAAGAGGAAGACGACCGGTAAGCGCAAGCAGTTTCGCGCAGCAGCAGCGCTCGGATCCTAAGTTCCAAAGCCTAGTTGATTATTTGATAGGCAAGACCGCATGCCTGGCCGAGGGTTGAAACGCCAACTGTCGTCCTTCGTCTTTCAGAATAATGTCGTCCTGAAGAACTTTGCGCCCAACAGGACAGTGCATCCTCTTGTCGTGCCCAAAAATCTTAGGCAAGATATGATGCAGGCATGTCATGATGAGCCGACTTCAGGGCATCTCGGCTTTGCTCGCACGTTGCACCGCATCCAGGAGAAGTTCTATTGGCCGCGGCTATATGCCGACGTTTCCCATTTCGTGAAAACGTGCCGTGAGTGTCAGCGACGCAAAAGGTCTCCGATTACACCAGCCGGACTCCTGAACCCCATACCACCACCAGCTAAGCCCTTCCAGAAAATAGGGATGGACCTCCTCGGCCCCTTTCAGACGTCATCATCAGCTAACAACTGGATCATCGTGGCCATCGACTACATGGTCCGCTACGCCGAAGCAAAAGCATTGCCTAATGGTACCGCAACAGAAGTCGCAAAATATTTCGTCGAACGAATTCTCCTGCGACTCGGCGCCTCCGAAGTGCTCATCACAAAGAAACTGCGTTCACAGCGGAGCTGACACAAGCCATCTCAGACTGCAGTCAGAGAAGCCATCGGAGGACAACTTGCTATCATACGGAAACCAACGGACTGACAGAGTGTCTGAACAAAACCGTCGCAGACATGCTCTCCATGTACATCGACGCCGAACACAAGACTTAGGTCACCATTCTGCCCTTCGTGATCTTCTCCTATAATACTGCCGTCCAGGAGACAACCAGGTTTACCCCATTCCAGCTTGTATACGGCAGGAGGCCCGCGACAACACTCGACGCAATGCTCCCGCACGTTTCAGAGGATGACAACCTCGACGTCGCCGCCTACCTTCATCGCGCCGAAGAAGCCCGATGACTTGCGCGGCTTCGCATAAAAGACCAGCAGCACACCGACACCCGACGCTACAATCTGCGCTGACGAGACACGTATTACAAGCTAGGTGATAGTGTTTGGATATGGACACCAATTCACCGCCGTGGATTGAGTGAAAAGTTGCTGCGACGCTACTTTCGCCCGTATAGGGTTTTCCGCCGCATCGGTGACCTGGACTATGAAGTCATCCCGGACGGAACGACAGCATCTCAGCGGCGACGCACACGCCCGGAAGTCGTATATGTCGTACGCCGTAAACGCTATTATGAACGCTAAAAGAGTCGAAGTTTGCATTATCCGTGTTTATTTTCATTCTAAAGGATCGAGACGATGCTCCTTTGGGAGGGGGGTAATGCCACGTATCATTGTAGTGTCCGTTCGTTCGCGCAAGGCCGCATGAAAGGGGTGTTATCAGAAGCGACCGGACTAATTTCAATTGATCGCAGCCATGATTAGCTGCACCTACGTGTTTCCAGATTACTGTAGATGGTCTTGACCTGTTATCTCGAAGTTTCCTTGCCGGCTTTAAATTGAGCCATGCCGCGAGCAGCGGGCATTCGTAGTTCGACGACTGACGAGCACGTTTGTTGCTTACTCCGGCGCCGAGTGATTCAGTTCTTTTGCGGGCGCAAGTCAGCCCAAATAAAGAGCTTCGTTTCCAAGTTTTGTTGGTGTCCTACTGACCGCTGGACTGCCGTCACTGCAACGTTACAATACTCCTACTGCCGAATATGAATTACACTTCTAAAATTAAATCGCCGAAATATTTTTAAAATAACAAACAGTTAGACCACAAAGCGTTTGAAGAATTTAGAGAGATAAATTTTCATCGCAAAGAGCACGAACTTAGGGCTACGTCAAATTTTTAAGTCTGTTTTATCAATAATCTATGGTGCTCGTTAGGGCTAAGTGCAAGTAGCTTTGTACTTAGGTTATTAGGTGAAGTGCGAAAAACGGGCAGAAGACAAAACCGACAAATGAAGTGCAACAAAATACGATCTGCGCGCTGCTCTCTGCTTTGCTAGTGCTGTACGGTTGCATATTTACAATGCATTCAACTCCATTGAACTTTGTAAATAGCTACTGCGATGACTGTGCACGTTAATAATTGCCCTCAGTATTCTATGCATAAACATAGTCCAGACCGTAACACGGATTATTTATATCCCGGCTGCTGACTTAACCTCTGTGCGTCTCTATGAAGTTAACGATGATTTAGTGGAACACTTGGCACCAGCTTCGACGGTCATTGTTTCTTCTGAGTTAGTGAGTCATATGGCCGTGTTACACAATAGCTAGCGCGACAACGTGTACCTAGGAGGGAACAATCGACCCACTCTAGGGGTTGGCTCATCATACGGACAATTCCTCTAAGCTCCGCAATATAGTAGACGAAGAGAGAGGCTGAACACCATTACCTGAGCGAGCTGGAGACAACCGGTAATTAGGCCGCAGGTGGGTAGGGTACATTGGAAGCTATCAAATGCAATTTAATCTGCCCCCTGGACATCCGCTTCGTCTGTCATGTTGAGAAATTAGAGCCTTCTAATATATGTAGAGAACGATATTTGCTCAATACTGCACCAAAGTTTAATGAAACCATTACTACTGGCGGGGATCGAGCCCAACAGTGGGCACTAGGGGCTTTGACGAGCTTGAATTGTCTGTCGGTAGCATCCTCCTCCAATGTCTTTAGAAGGCCCACAGCCTATCAAAGGAGAGAACCTGGAAGATGTGTTATTATGTTAATTTTATAATAAGAAATAAAAACCAAACACGTAAGTTGTCCTGGTGCTTCACAGGGACGAGCTATTCTAAAAAACAAGAGCCTTCTTGTGTAAGGCTTGTGTAAGTGGCTGCAGGAACATCCTCAGATGAACACACGGCGGCCCATGTGCGCACAGCAGCGAGGCAAGCGAGCACATCACTCGGTGTCCCCGCTGCTGCTGCTGGACTTCGGCCCCGCCTCGCTGATGACGTTGGCCGCGATGCGGCACCTTGGGCGCGGCCAACTCTTCCTAGAATGCGAAGTGCAAAATGGTGAGCTCATGGGCGGATTTCTGGTGTCGCACCACGTCAGGTTGAAGCCCGCGCCTACGGCGGGCTCCTAATGTGATTGAGGTGTGTGGCGCTACGAAGCGGACGGGTTTCGAGCCAAGATCTTGTACAAGATGTGTGTCACGGACTCCTGAAAGAACCTGCGGCGCCTGGGCAGTCCCACGCGCTACACAGCAGACGTTGAGAGGCCTAATCACATGTCTACTAACAGTAGTCTCTGTAGGGCAGCACCAGAGAGACTGCAACATGGGCTGTGCTTTTAACGTGGGTAAGTGCGTCGTATTTTATTGCGAAAGCAATACTACTTGCACTTTCACGCCTTAGCCGTGCAGCGGCCGTTGACCACCATCGGGCCGCGGCGGTGACCACCATTGACCTTCATTTAACCTTGATTGCATCAGATTGTATTAGGTTGGATTATATTAGATTGGATTGGACTGTATTGGACTGGACTGGATTGGATTGCATTGCATTAGATTATATTGCATTACATTCGATTAGATTAGATTACATTGGATTGGATAGGAGTGGATTGGATTGGAATGGGTTGGATTGGATTGGCTTGGAATGGATTAGATTGGATTGGAGTGGATGGGATTGGATTGGATTGTATAACCGATGCATCACCACAAGTCTAACCACAAGCATCACCACCAGCTACACTACCAGCTGTACCATGGCGTAGGTACGGATATTGCTTTCGCAATTACCGGGCTTAACGAAGCTAAGCTACAGCGAAGTTGAAGGTTATGCCGTTACAACGGCCGCGAAAAGACCCCTTGAGACTATGACGCAGATTGTCGCCCAGGAACCACTCGCAGCTTCAGTCACGTCATATAAGTGATGTAACGAAGCCTACGCATATGTGTGCACTGTTGAAGTAACTTGAAGTTTTCGTTATCTGCAGGCAGTGAACATAAACATAGAATCTATATGGAAAGGCCTAGGCTTGCAAAGAAAAAGTCATAAAATTCACGTTTAAACACTATGCTCCGGGAACGCTATGGTTAGTGCTTATGAAACCAGTGAGAGAGACACGGTCGCTGGAAGCGGAGCGGCTGTAATGTCGTTCACAGGGCGTGACAGTGACGCCCACAGTGACGCCCACTCTTAATTATCCTCATTCATTCCCTTGCGGCGACCCCTGCTAAATACGAGACTATTAATGAAACTCCTGCTGTAATGTAGAAAGCTTCGGTGTGAAAAGAATGATATAAAATTGAAAAATGAACATAAATTCCGCGATTTTTGTTATCTTAAAAATGAAGCGGCAGGATGGCATGCCATTCCCCAGAAAATTTTGAGAATGAAACTTTTTCAATTCAATGAGATAACCTACTCTAATGTTCTTGGTGTAATACTCCCAGATTTAACGAACTTTAATGCAGCAAAAATATGCTGGTACAGCTATGAATGGCATGGATGAACACATGTGTTCAGCAGTCCTAGGGCGTATCTTCCTTAATTTATCACTCTTGGAATCGCGTTATACATGGTTGTGAATACACTGGCCACAATGCTAGAACCACTAAATCCTATGTTTCTATTGGTTTATTTCATTATCTGAAAAAAAGTGCAATAAGACTGCGAAACAGATGGCAAGGAAGAAAGACGGAATCACAAGCTTCTTGACACTACTCGGCAGGCGCATTACTTCGAAAGCCAACGTTTAACCATCGGCGCTATCGGGGAACAAAGAAACTATAATAGGTAACCATTATTAAATGGCACTTACAACCACACACTCACTGACCTCACTAATCGGCGGCTGCACCCAACAGCGTCAAATGTTTGAACTGAAGTTGCTCTGTTATCTTACTCTAGCAGTTAGAGTACCCTATAATACTTCCGGTTAAAGGAGTGTTTTGACACTCCTCTTCGCAAGCTTCAGTAGCGTAAAGCTTAGTAACCACAACAAAGTGTCCAAGTGGCAAGCTTCCCTGGTTAGTATTCCAGCGCTGAGAAAAGCTTACGTTAAACCTATCGAAACTTCACAATAGGCTGTACGCTTGGTAGGTCATATCCCACCTACAAAAAACGGAAATTAACAGAAACCGCTAAGCAGTAAGGTGCGCTGTATTCGTAAATCTTCGTGTAATATTTTACTGGAAGCAACAAATGGCTTGCTTAAAATACTCTCCCCGTGAGTGGCCGTAGCTAGAGAGGGAGAAATAAAGCGCAAAGATATGCGGAAACAGTGAAGCGGATACCGTTTAATACTATGTTTATGGCTGCGCTTCAACCACCACCACTGCGGTAAGGGGGACCTTTGTTATTGGTGGCGGTGCGGGCAGCTCATTGCAGTTCCAATCTCCGAGATTGAAATTCTTTAAAAGCCTTTCTGCGAACGGACGTTTTTTCTTTGCTAATAAACACAGCATACGAGAAAGAGTGTGCATGCAAAGTTTGGACTTGAGGCAGTAACCTCAGCAATACGGAACCTTTTCTCCGGCGGCAAAGTTACAGCCATGAAAGATGTACTGTGGGACGAACATTACTGAATTGCCGCTATGAGTAGGAAAGGAAATCTTTTCTGTTTTAATTCTTGTTTTACGGTATTGGCTCCCTTCGGGCGAAATACATAAAAGTCCGCAGTGGTTCAGCGGAAGTGTTATTTTCAAAACGCATAACCTAACTCAAGCGTTGGTACACGTTATCCCGTGGCAACTAGGTCTTCTCTGATCTAGTTAAGAACATAGCGTTCTCGTTTCATTTTTCGTACAAACTCCATGTTATAATACTTAGAACTGGAGTGAAAGGCCACTTTCAAACTATGCATCAATCTTTGAGCAGGGGGTTCTATTCTGAAAACATTTGTTGTGTGCATCGTTTTCTACGTGCGCACCCGGAAGTCTGTGTAACAATTGTTAATGCGCCAGATGGACAATAAGCATCTACATTGATATAAACACGCTTATTCAGAGGTTGATGGATGTAACTACACTGTAATCTGGTTTAAGCGGCAGCACGCGTTGAAGATAGTGGCGTGCAAAGTTAGTCGTGGCGACACGGAGAAGCCGAACCCTAGAAAATCTAGAAACTTGCGTTTTTTTTTCAGGGCCCTTCTTTTGCGGCTGACGGGTCGAATTGCCTTCCTCAAAGCCGGACACAAAGGCGGCTCGGTTGTCTTTTTATACACCTAAAAAGAAAAGGCGGCGCTCAAATAAGCTGCCGGCTTCCGTCTTTTCGCGCGTAGAAAAGGGACGCTATTGTCTCGGTCGCCGCTGTTTACGACAAGTCGTCTTTCGAGAGAATAAAGCGTCAATGCGTTTGTTTGCTGCTGTCCTCATCCGGGCCTTTTAAGCACGATTGTCAAGGCCTGGGCAGGCTGGTTAGCTGGCTTCCGGAACGGACCGGGTCGTTTCTCTCGAGCGACAATAAAGGAGAAAATGGCGGGATTCTGGGTACATAAATTTCAGAGAAGAGGCGACCACGCAGAGGCGTCAGTGCACAAAACGACCGAAACCGCGCAATCTCATGAACCCCCATTGGTGGAATTGGAAAGGTGGATTTTTTGCAGGAATAATGTTAGTAAACTAAGAAGTCTATTTTTTCAGGCTTTTTGTCACGTTGAGCCGAATATACGCACCGACCTACGATTTCGGGTTATGAAGTGGCGGTATCATGACCTTTCAGTTATCTGAGCCCTCATCAACGAACCTCTCTTTGTCTTTTTTTATCTGCAGCGGTAAACCTGCTGAGCACACTTTCCTCTTTTGCAGCATTGTAGTAACTTTAAACATATTCGAAAATATAACGCGCACAAGCAATAGATAAATCTCAAGCTTGTTCCGAATTCACTTTCGCTGACGTTATCAGCCCGTCCACAGCGTTTGCAAAGGACGCTAAAGGCCCGCCTCGCAGGGTCTTCCGTTTTTACGGAAGCGCTCAAGCTCGCCATTACAAGATGCGTACTCGTGTATGCAACAGTTATCATTCACGTCTCACCATCGTTCAAAAGAAGGTGCGAAGCCGTTCGTTCCTGATAGAACGACAGACCTCCCTACCCAGGATAGAAAGCGACCCCCGAAACGGCCTTCGCTCGCCGCGAATCGCGAGGCGTCTTAGTCGGTATTTGCCCTGAATATTTGACGAATCACCTTGGGCGCAATCCGAAGCCGCCCCTCTCAAGGTTGGCAGATAGGAGGTTAGAAGAGAGATCGTTCATTAAGCGAAGGAATAAAATGAGAAGAAGCGGTCCTTTCCAGACGCTCGGCCAGAGCGAAATCGATGGACCTCATGCTGAAAGATAGATGTTTTCCAGTTTATCGCGAGTCAAAAATTGACAACGCTTTACCTGATTTTGTTGATTCAAACAGATATCGACAGTGTGCACTTTGCGGGGCATGATAGAACCAGGAATCTCAAGTGGAGGGCTTGTGTGCCAAGAACATACAGACAGAAAATACCCTTCCGGAGGCAATGTCTAGACGGAGCCTTCTCTGACCGGGAAAATGGAAGTAAATGAGAATGCTTTGCCATATTTCTTTATGTATTTTAGATACTAAAGTTGTTTGCGTTCGAGACATTATGCGCATGCGGGGCTGCCCTATATACCTAATTTTGTTCACACCCTTTCTGAGACTTTTGCGGAAAATATCAAAGAGCCTTTCATGAGTCGCTGAGGCGCCCGTATGATCACCTCTAAACCTTCATGACGTGAAATTTTCTACGAGCTGGATTACGGGAGTAGCTTGTGAATGAAACAAACGAAATTAGTCATATTTAAATGCCGGTATGAGAGGTAGGCTGAAACAACAAGTCTATTGAAGGGAAACTAGAGCAGATGTAAAGATAACTATCATGGGAGTGCGTGTAAAAGGGACTATTTATTTTCCTTTTCTTTAGCCGCCATGGTATCGCACTTTAAGAAAAACAGCTTTGCAGATGAGAGGTTAATGTCTTGTAACGCATGGTAATATATTCGGGTTTACATTTGCTCCGAAGCGCCGTACCACCCCGTATTGTGCGCTTGTTAGGGAATCCTGTATGCCAGTATGAATGCCAGTATGAATCCCGATGGTCGGTACCTTATTCTGAAAAGGTTTCGGTTCTTACATGTTCTTAACGAATAAAGATAAAGATCTCGGGAAAAATCATAGAGCAGGCGCTTATACCAACTAACACAATACCAACTATTTCCGACTGGCCAATACCAACTAGTCCAAATTTCCATTTTACTTACATTCTTTGTCCGAAAAGGTGCAATTCGGAGAAAAACGAAACAGTGCTCCATTGCCCCGAAGTTTAGAGCACCAGTTTTTGGACTGCTGTCAGCAAACTTTAATGAACCCGAAATTTTCGTGTCGTGTGAGCGCACTGCAGAAGCGGTGCTGGCTGCACTTCGTGCTATTAACTTTTTGAACCTCCAGTGACCCTGTCATTCCGATTCCTGTCTTTGATTAAGGCAAGACAATTTGTCGCTTGCAACTTGGCCTGGCATTTGCATGTCCGACATTTTTTCTCGTGAACTAGTTATGTTCACTTTCATTTTTGCGCCTTTCACATCGCTCTCCCCATTCACGGCGAACGGCCGCCAGGACGGCTTGCGCAACGATAGCGCTGCGCGTTTCGACGCAAGAGATCGGAAGCTCCAGCGATCGAGAAGGGGACATGTCACAGAGCTGACGAGGGCTCGCAAGAATTGTTAGCCGCATTGCAAAAGACTTTGAGAAACGAAGGCTAGATGTGAAATACAAAAACAATCAAGCGAGATCAAACAGCAACAGCTGCAGACGACCGAGCCAAATTGCTGTCGCAGTCAATAGAGGGTAGGGCGCTGTGTCAGCGGGCAAGGGTGCACGAGATATGTTCGGCGATCGATTCGCCTATTGCGTCAGACGGATATAAATGGGGTTCCACGTAACCCGACAGTGCGAATGTTTTTCTGCATTTTTCCCTATTTTATATTCCTTTTGTTAGTCTAGGCTATTCCTAACAGCCCCTCGTTTCCTCTCTTGCCCGCAAATACCGTCCTATGGCAGCAACACCCTGTGTGCTAAGTCACATTTGCGCAACGATGCATTTGCGCCCGGCACGTGGAAAGCAATTTGGGCATCGCGCAGGAAGATACTGGCCGTAATAATTTATCCCGTGTAATATTCACCCAGACCTAGTAAAGGAGTGTCGATGTAACTTTCAGGCATCCCAGCGAGGTGGCAAAGGTGGCAGTTATCAGCATCTACATAAAACGTGCAGACTACGCAATTAAGATCATGTGTGTGTTAATGCCGACAGCTTACACTGTAAGAAATGTGTGTGAAATGACAAGCATTTTTACGGAAAGTTTCTGTTGTCATACAGAGAATATCTGTTTTGCGCCCTTAACAGAAACACGTTCGCGAAAAAGAAAGTAATTTTCTGTTTTTGGAGCCGCAACACGCCCATTTCACCGAAAGTTGGTGACGTGAGCACCGCCGTTACACAAAAAAGTGATCCGAAAAACCTTTGCTACTTTTCATCAATCACGTTACATATTTTAAGCGTCAAAAAGTTTCTACGCGCAATATTAGCGCGCAGAATGAGAAGCAGTACTATTTGCTGCGATCCTGCATTCATCGATTGACGGCATCATGGAGGACGGCATGGACGTGATGAGCGGGGAGCTAGGATAATACCGGCGTGCTGTGTCCGTGATTTTCACCGATCAGACCGTTCGCACACAAGGTGAGTGGTGCACATTTTTACCGGCATGAATGATACGCTTTTTGTCGTCTTTTGGGAGTATTGTTGCGGGCTTGTACTGCTGTTGAACAGGGCAGTGAAGATAAATCGCCGGCGGACATTGAGCGTGCCCACCACAGCCGCTTTACCGCCGATGCGTCACTGCTGCTTTACTGTGTCCCACAAAAGGTGCACAGCGCGCGGAAGAGAGAGGAATACAAGCGAGAAACACGGAAGAGTGCGATGAAAATGCACAAATTTTGCTTTGTCTGCAGATATGCACACCTAAATGAACCGAATGAGTAAGCACGGGAAATTTTAGGCCAGGGACGTACGCGATTGGTTAGCGGAAGAGGACGTCAAAGAGCGCGGGATTTTCAAATTCGTTTCTCGTCTAAGAAAGGATCATAAGTGTACGTTGTGTCTTTTTATTTTTATTGACGTTTATTCATGCCGGTACAAGTAATGCAGTAATTGTGTTCATTTTGTAAGATTTAACTGATCTTATCTTTGGGCCGAAATAGCGTTGCACGGGTCAACGCAGGCTGAAAAGTTTCTACACAGGCGTTTCAAATGACGTACTTGCGCTGCCACAGGCAAGTTTTTCAATGGCACTGATGTCATTGGAGCCGACATTCGAGATTTTTGAGCGCCTTCGACACGCGAGCTCAGTCCGTATCCTCCGATGTCAATCGCCATCGCTTCGGCCAGCCCGTGGAAGAGGTCAAGGGAGGAGTAACGTTATGAAAGATGGCCAAATTATACATATTAAAATACAAATTGCCGCCGCGGTGGCTCAGTGGCTATGGTGCTCGGCTGCTGGCCCGAAAGACGCGGGTTCGATCCCGGCCGCGGCGGCTGAATTTCTTTGGAGGAGAAATTCGAGGCCCGTGTACTGTGCGATGTCAGTGCACGTTAAAGAACCCCAGGTGGTCGAAATTTCCGGAGCCCTCCACTACGGCGTCTCTCATAGCCTTAGTCGCTTTGGGACGTTAAACCCTATAAACCAACCAACCTAAAATACAAATTAAAAGGGGGGGGGGGGGTGGAATCCTAGGCAGGAGGCGCGAGCCACCGCCCGATACGAAGGGTTAAGCCACTACCATCCATACATCCGCCCGCCCCCAACCGTGTCGCGCGTGTCTGCTTAGGCTCTGTGGCTGTTGAATACGATATCTGCTGCTTGCGTTTTTCTGGTGCTTCTTTAGTAAATATTTAGTAATATTTAGTGTACTCGCTAAATGGGCGCTTCGAGATAACAGTACACCATTCAGCATTCACTACGCGAGCTCGAACTTTCCGCAGCACTGCGCCGATCACGACGACTGCGCACCTTAGTACCTCGTACTATGCTACTTAAAACATAGTCATTTACAAACAGTTTGCTCGGTTGCTTGAGATAAAACGCTAGCTGCGCTCTACTTATGTTAAATCATTCCCCTGTGACCTAGTAGTGTGGCATTTGAGGGGGCTGGCAGGTGCAAGGTTATTCACTACCGGTCGGCCGGATTGACTGCAGTGCTAGGACAGTCTCTTGACACCACTCGATGGAGGGCCTCTTTTGCTCTTGAGAGGCATTTACACTGTGTTCTTGGGCTGCATTTGACTAAAACGGTGCAATGTTTATGTATTGTAGACAATCCAGCACTTGTAAATGCCTATGCTGATTTTTAGGGCCTTTATATGTGGTTGACGCTTATTTGTATTCACTCCAAAGCATTTCACCACACATTGTTGGGAAAAATAAGAGCCTGAGCAAGCGCAGAAATGACTTATTTATGCTTATACTCTCCTGCATGTTTATTTGTAACTGGTTTAAAGTTGCAGCTTTCACATGGTGCTACTTTAGTAGACAATTCTTATATGCATTTAACTCCCTCTTATGCCAGGGATCTGAAAGCCATGACATCGGGGACATGCCATGTTCTCCTTTCATCATTGCAAAAGGTATAACTTTGTGGTACCGCACTCGGGCGAGCATTCCTGATTGAAAACTTCGTTGTGCAGGAGGCAGTTTCCTTACTGTGAGGAGCTTCACCATATGCATCGACACCCTGCCAGTGATGCACGCAGCCAAACCATGCCAGGCTTTCAAGCTCATGTTTTTGGTGCACTTTGCTTTCAATGTTGTGTACACCCAAGGAAACAAGCCTCTGCCTGTAGTTCACACAGCAGTAAGTACCTATCTCGCTTGTTAACTGAGTTGTGATAACCTTTCTTGTTTTGGTTTTGCCACTTCTCAAATACGCAGTGATGATAAAAGTTATAGGTATATACCACTTTATCATAAGACCTTTTTATGAAAATGCTAACAAAGTGCAAAACAATTTTTAAAAATGTAAGAAAATGTTTGCTGACCCAGGCAACGAATCAGCTATGGAATGAAATTTTGCTGCTGCTTGGTTAATGCAGCTGGTAAAATAGCGCTCTGAAAAAATCTGTGGAAAGGAAAGACAGATAAAACTATTTTTTGTGGAGTTGATCTTCAACCACTTCTTCACAGATTATGGCTATACTACCTGCATTGCATGGTGCCCAGTCACTAATAAGAAAGGGTTGGAAGGGGTACATGGTACTATATTGCTTCTGAGATTATGTAGCAGTGTATGGCTATTTTGGTGGAAGTCATACACGTTGCTTGCTCATAGGGGTCATAGATACTTGCCCAGAGGAGCACAGCACCTGGGGGGGAGGGTTTACTGAAGAGTGCATATGTGCATGCAATGCCAGTAACCCTTTTGTGGCCATGTAACCATCCATTGTTTATGGATAGATTTGAATGGGTCGCCATGCAGATTTGATGGATTTGACGTCGTAGATGGTACTTCGCAGAAATTGTCAGCATTCTTTCGCTATTAGTAAGTACGAGGACTTGTGTTCATGTAACTGTGCGATGAACTTTGTGATGGTTTCATCGTATTTACACTACGGCTGCTGGAGCTTCTTTGATCTTGAGCTCTGGCAGCTGATGTGGTTCTGGCGTTATTTGGAGCGTATGCTATATTTTGTATTTTGTTTTTGTATTTTGTGGTGCTTAATCGGTGTTCGGATAGGATAATTGATGAGGATTTAAATATTTGTCCAATGTCTGGTGCTTTTCATTGCTGTATTATGTGGAAACACATTTGTCTTGTAATCTAAGCCAGTTTTTAATACTCTGCACTTTAAAATAAAAATTTGAAATATGAACACACTTATTTATTTATTTATTTATTTATTTATTAGTTCCTCACAGGCCCCGAAGAGCATTGGGTGAGGGGGGCAAATCGAAAAAAAGGTATATACAGATGAAAAAAACCGTAATATCGGTACAAGAACGCGGTACAAGTCAAATACAAGAAAGGAACACGAAATTTATACAAAACGAAGAAAATAACATCAGACACGAAAATAGAGGGAAAAAAAGCGAAACACGAACATGAGAAAAAAAAAGCAACCAGGGGTAACAGAAGTGGTAAATGGGAAAACAACGTTAAGAACAAATGAAACTGTTGTACATTTCGAACATCACTATGGCAATATATGTATACATAGATGTTTTTTAAACTCACCAGGATCAATGAAAGAGATTATGTTGTCAGGAAGATCATTCCAGAGTTTTATTGCTCTAGGTAATGCAGAGGAATTAAACGACAGGGTCTTCCCATACATCCGGTTGAAGCTGAGTTGATTGTGTAAGCGTTGTGAAGAGCGGAAAGGTGATGCCAGAGGTAACAACGAAGGACGGGTGTGAACATATTTATGGAACAAACACAGAAGTGAAACGGAGCGACGATTTTCAAGTATCTGTATGTCATTAAGGTTTTTAAGCTGGGATACACTTGCGAGGGGACTATAATTGGAGACAACGTATGCTCAGAAGAATAAAGGTTATGTTAACCATTTGTGTTAGAGAAATGGAACAGAAAAAGCAAGGATAGCTTCATAAGTCGCATTGAAGCTGGACTTTCTTCAAGAAGAAATCACCTGCCTCAAATAAGAGCAAATCTATTTTGATTGCAGCGTTTGAAGTTTCAGTATATAGTTTTTTGCTGTGAATAGATCATGTATACTGTCCATTACCATTGGCCACTGTGTTTTCCCGCCTCTTCAGTATTCAGAGGATTTTGACTTAAATAGTCGGGGAAACCATGGAAAAGTCGGGGAACTGGAAGAAAGTAGCTTGCTTGACACCCTGGTTTAGTGGCGGATCATGCATGGTGTTTGTACTTATCATGTCAGTCAACATGACGGGAATCATGGTGTAAGTGTACAAGCCTTTGCAACCACAGTGCTTCATTTTTGCAGCCAATGTTTTGAGCACACTAAGTCAATTAGGCTTCCTTGTTCACGTTAGCAGTCATTTTGTGAGTTCTGTCAAAAAATAATCATCTTTAGCTCCAGCTTTTTTTGGAATTGCATTCATCTGCTAAGTCTTTTGTCTATATAACTCACAATGGGATTATTAAATAGAGCAGTGAAATTTTTGTATGGTTTGCTCTCACTACTGACTGCGAGAGGAGGCTGTGGCTAAAGGTACGCCGGATGGACCCGGTGCATTTCCTCCCCTTAGTACGTTGGGTAGACCCGGAGTATTTTTTTTTCCAAATACATCGGACAAATCTGACAGTGTTTTTCAAAGTCCGGCCATTTGATTCTTGCCTGACAGTCTGCTCGATTTACTCTCACAGTGCTCCTTTGAATTCTATCAGGATTAGTCATACCTTGGAGCTCAAGAATGTTTACTCACTGCCCGGAATGGGCCAATTGGTGTTTGGCGCACATACTCTGAGAGCTCCATGCAATGAGCTGCTTGATCGCATGACAAACACCATGTTCTCCGGTTGCACCGTTCACCACATGTCGTTTGGTTAGGGTGTGTGAACTGCAAAATTATTCCTGGCTATTTCCATGCAGCATGGTGCACATGTGTGCTTTTCTGTTGTGTGCTGAAGTCCGCTATGTGTACTTGAAGGTTTGTTTACTTGCGACGATCCGCTGCCCCTCAGTCGAAGCTGAGTGCGTGTGCAGGATCAGTGCTCCAAATACACGTGTGGTGTGTGGCATTGGCTGAGAAGGGTCCATTGGCTCATGCTAAGCTCGAACCACTCAATATGTGCAAATTTCCGCCTGAAATACCAAGCAGCGAGCTAGGCACTTTCCTTGTATTCCCCTAAGAAATGTGAATGTTGGCCCGGAAGTGGTCTGTACATGCTTCCTGCTTTGTGGTTGCTCCTCCACAATGTTTTTGTGTATTGTGGTGGAGTATCTCTTTGAGTCACCTAGGTCAACGCTGTAAATAAATTCCCCATACTATTGCTTTTGCATGGCTGTGAGGCATAATATAAATATTTTAAAGATGAATATTATATCTGGTGATAAAAAAGATCCAGCATTATGTTTCTTATGTAATACAGATAGGTGCATCTAGGAATATGCATGCTGTGCAGAGCATAGGCGCTCGATCTAGCAAGCATTCTGCTGCGCTTCAGTGCTGGTGATAACTTGCTTAAATTATGAGCAGAGGTGACAGATTACAAGACCAGTGCGAAAGCACCAAGCTGCTGGTGCACGCCGCGTAGCTTGCTGCTTATATATGTGAACTGGTGCGAGCGATGGTAGTGCTATATGCATGTGGAACCGGGTGTGAAGACATATATCGGGGATTTTTTGGGAGAGCTGGGCTTGTTTTACTTCATCTGAGTGACAGCCGGCGATATAAGAATGGGAAAAATTCCATTTGGAACTCCTCACAAGTCACAATATGTGGCATGCAGCTTGCAAATGCTGAGCAGAGAAGAGTGTTGCGCGCAGCAGTAGTGCACTGGCTAGCAGCATCCACTATCATGTTGGATGAGATTTAGGCATGGGCCGGCAGCTACATCATCCATACGCTCAGTGAGAATGAACAGTCTGTGAGGTGTATCTTTAGACACTGCAGCAAAAGAAAAGCGGAAATTAGAAAAGCTGAGAGTTTAGCTAGGCTTGTGTTGGATACATTGTGCTGTGGGAAGGACGAAAGAAGAAAAAGATGGAAAAAATTCTTTTTACACTATATGATATATGCAGAAGCCTCCAGGTATGCGTCCAATGTCTCATAAACAATGGCCGAGGGCAGATCTCTGAATGACATGCAACTTTTCATTTCTAGCAGTTTGTAGCTTTCATGCCAGTGTCCTTGCATGGAGTGAAGGACCCCATATTTAACTAAGTAATCAGTGATGACAGTTACCAAACAACGCTTTGCCAGTAGCTTCCCTGTCTCTGTGCACAGGCGTATACGGTAGCAGAACAGTCCCTCAAAATACACAGTGATTCACAAGTACCACCTTAAAATGTGTCCCATCCTCCGTACTTTCTTAATTTTCTCCTTTCAGTAAGTGTAACCCCTGCAACATTGCCAGGTTATTTTGGCAGTATCACGTTGCCTCAGGGACGACCTTACCGCACCTT
Organism: Amblyomma mixtum; assembly: GCF_055824585.1. Taxonomy (NCBI): domain Eukaryota; kingdom Metazoa; phylum Arthropoda; class Arachnida; order Ixodida; family Ixodidae; genus Amblyomma; species Amblyomma mixtum. The sequence continues at coordinate 38,238,237 of NC_143017.1, read as the reverse complement.
GTGTGAGCCCTTGCTGAGGCCCATACTTGCAAAGCCTCTCATTTTTTCCTTTTGTTTATATTACCTTTTTACATTGCAATTTTTTTTTCGGTATTTTTCAGAGGGAAGCCTAATTGTAAAACAAAATTGTGCTTTACAGTACATTACCGCAAGCTGTGCCCTTAGATGGCTGCAGCCTGAAGGGATACTGCAAACCAATAGCGGCACCCGGAAGTCGCCACCACAATGCCACCGAAGGTCACGGACCACCGACTTTGCAAGCAGATAGTACAGTTTAAAATATAGAAAAGCAAAGAGGCTTGCCACTGAACGATTAGTTTAGTTACATGAACTGAAAATGCTGGCACCTTCAGCTCCTCTTCTAAAAGTGCATGCATAAGCAAAGCATAGATATTATATGTCTGATTAAAATTTCTTTAATAAATCAACCAGTCCAAGGGACATAAATAGAATCGGCATCAAAGTGACACAAGTAGTATAGTTATTCAAAGAGAAGTGGAAGCAACAAGATCCCAGTAATGAAGGGACCGATAAAGTGCTTATTTGGTAAGAAACAGTCGCATAGAGTGAGCTCCCGACTTATCCAAGAGAGCCAGTTGTTGCTGTTACAGTGCCCCAGAAGCACTTGCACTTGCGTTACGGGGAAAAAAAACAATACTTATTAGATAACGCAGCGTGATGCACTTTTCACCAAGGTATCTTTGCCACCATAGTACACATTCCTTTTACAGTACTCATGAAATTGCTAGCCAGAAGGGAGGCATCAGAGGCAAAAAAGCACTCACTTCAGTCATTTCATTTTCTGCGAAATGCTTGATCACATTCTTCACCATCACGTGAAATATTTAATTCTAATTTGTTTTGCTACAGTAGTGATCTACCACATCTGGCACACGCCTAAATGCTCTTTTATGATTGTCGTGTTAACCAAGAAGCTCAGGTAATCGCAGAAAGTTTTCATTGTTTACAGTTTTTCGTTGTTTCGTTTCGTTTACAGTTTTCGTTGTTTACATTTGGTCTTTGACCTCATTGTCACTTTTGCGACTTTAATCTTTTTAGCCTTTTGCCCTGTTATTCATTGGCCTGTGACATTTTTATATCTTTTATTGATTTTAGCTTTCAAGGCTATGTCTTGTGCACTTGTTTCCACCCTGGTTTCTTCCATGTTCCTTGTTGGCCATTCTTCACTAACTTTGCTTTTCTGCTGTGTCCTAGAAACAGCTGTCCAGAGCGAACCTTTACTCATTTATTTAGGCATCCTCATTTATCATTACATGCCGTTTTATGCCCTGAGGCAATCAATATCGCTTTAAAAAAAAAGATCCTTACTGGCTTATTCCCTCTGTTTTTTTTCACACTAAAAAAACCACTTGTCACATTGTTTCGGGGTATCTCCTGATATGGCTTCATCTTTTTTTTTGCCATGTGTGCTGACAGGAAACTGTACAAAAGTTGATCATTCAGTGCTTCAGTCCATGTGGTCCTCCTTCTGTGTAGTCTGTTGTCATTTTTTTTTTCCCTGGTTCCTCACAGATTGCAAAAAGCCAGTCTAAACAGCCATGAAATACCATATATGCTTTTTATCTTGATCAGGTGCTCTAAGACATTCTTGAAGAGTTTCTTCACTTGTGCCTTGATGAGTTCATGCTCCTTGTCAATGCATTTGCTATGCTTCATTCTTAGACTTGCCTCTGTGCAAGCTTGATATGGTGCGAAGTGATTTGTCAAATATTCGAGGCTTCTAAGAATCTGTGCCATGTGCCTGCAGTCACTTTATCCAGTTGCCGCTGGTGATTACATGGGATCCCTGTCAAACAGCTTGCAGCAGAAACAGAATACTCTGTCTTAATATGCTAAATATCCAGCGTCCACTGAAGACTGTTGTTTTTGAGGTGTCTTTGAGAAACCTTGTTTAGGATATATGGTAATGCTCACCTAGGAGAAATTAGGAGAAATTTATTAAAAGGAAAGGATTCCCACTGGAAAATATTAAATAACAGCCATGTTGAACCTCATTTCTTAGATGAAAAATGTCCAAGGAATACATGGTTCTAATGTACCCCATCCCCTCCTTCAAATCCCCCCTCCCCCCTTCCAGTTGCACCCATGAATCTGGCCCTGCAATCACCACTAAAATGTCTTGAATGGTGGTAATATTCGGTCACGGGCGGGACCGGCCGGATTCACTTTGGTGTTATCATAGTCAACATGTGTTACATTGGTGTACATATCCGTGAAGCAGCAGAGAAGTGGTATCCAGATTTTTAAGTTATGCGTTAGTTTCCTAGAACCATGAGTACACTCCACCTGTCCCACTTTTCATGCAATCTCTCTTCTCTGGGTCGCTGTGTTTGACGATACTGGTCTTCCCAGGGCATTTTCGCATCTTTTGAAACCATTATTTAGCTCATGAAGCTGATGTTTTACTCTTGCCTGCTCCGCTTTTAATAGCGCCTACAAAAAAGCCAGCATAACAAAATTTTGATAGCGTTAAATTGGGTGACAGGAGAATTGAAACCTTTTTCCAGTTGGATATGTAGAAAATGGTACAAGCGTTATATTTATCATCACGGATTCCTTCTGTTCCTTATAACAGTGCCTTGGCTGCAGACTGGTGTGAAGAAGGTCTGGCGTACCACTTTTCTCCATACACATGGGCAAAAGTTTAGTGGGGCGAAACAGCAATTGTCGACATGAGCTGAACTTACTCAGGTTAAACAGCAGGCCATGCAAAGTTAGCCATGCTAGATCAGGTTAGTTTTAACCTTACTACGATAATTCATCTTGTTCCTGTACTTTAAAAAGGGCTTTTTCCATCGTCTCTGCTTTTTCTTGAAAACTGTCGCAATGCACCAACAATTTTAGCACTTTGGCATTCTTTTTCTTTCATAAATTTTCTTGCTTAGAACTGCGCATAAGGCAAGAGAGTTTGTTAGGAGAGTTCATTTGCACAGTCCATGGCTACAATGCAAGAGGCAGGACAGGTGATTGGGTAGAAGCAAACAAATTTCAAAATAAAAACAAACCATGCCGACATAATGCCAGACACAGGAAATCAAATCTCTGTTTCTAAGTTGGCAGAACGCTGCACAAAATTTTTGTTTACATCTATGCACATAGCAACAATAGTAGCATTACAACCATTCTCTACAAAATCATTCAAATTTTCTGTGCCCGTTTTCTCGACATTCAGAATTAAAAACATTTTTTTGTCCAAGGCAGGTATTTCTTATGAACGAGTAATTATGGGCTCACAGTCCAAAATTCTGTGAGTCTCAAAGATGATGATTAGCAAAAAGCCCAGTCTACATTTAGGTCTGTAATTAACGCCTAAAATCAAGCAGTGCTGCTCAGCAGCACTGGGTGCCTAAAAGAAGAACTAGCTATAAAGAAATTCTCACAGAGCAGAGCATGCAAAAGGGAGAGAAATGGTGCACACATTATTTCCTACCACCATTAAAGGCAATACAGTTTGACACAGTCAGATGTGTTCTGATTTAGATAATGCACAGGGCGTGCTGAAGGCAGTTTAAAGTTCAAAGATGGAAAAAATCTGCACAACTGAGACGGGACAAGGGCTAAGCAGCGAACTGACAAAGCTCTCTAAGCACAACTGTTCTCCCCTACCCCTTTCCCTTCTGCCGCAGCAGAGCTTACAGGTGGAAAGAATGTCATTTAGATGGTCCTGCCCACAACAAACGACGCCTGAAACTATGCCGCGTCTGTAAGGTGCATGCACCCTTTGCAACCCTCTACAGTAGCGAGTTATGCACTCATTTTGGCATGCTTCAGGCATACATGTTGCCTCCCTCATTTTGAAGAGCTCTGGAAATGTCTCTTTTGAAGGTCAAGGGACAGAGGGAGGGCGGGTAGAGGATGGGAGGATGTAGCATAACACCCACAGGGCAACTCAGCATCCCCATTTTGGTGACGTCTTGTGTGATTGCACCGGTCACCCTCCCCTAAGGCTGGCATTGCTCCCACTTGTCGGAGACAGGTTCACTACTAATGGGATGTTTGGGTTTTTTCTCTTATGTATTTTGATTTGCATTCATTTGAGCGTGAACTGTTAGGCAATGCTTCATATTGTGACTATAGCTGGATACAACTGAAGAATGCAGCAGCATTGCCCCTATGGTGTTGAATGATTCTGAGGACTTCATGGTTAATTCCCATGCACTTGCTAATCCATCACACCAGCTGGCAAAGGGAAAGGATAAACCACAAATTAAGCCAAATTAACCACAGCATCGTAACGTTTGGTTGGTGCCGTCGACTGAAAGACTTCCTTTTTGAAGTATTTGAGCCTACAGTCTTGAGTTGTATAATATGCAAGATAACCCATGCATACAGCATTGCATATTGTTGTGGCATATACCTCGCTATGTGTGCCTCAATAAACTGGCTCCTCAGTCAATTATGTGAGGATTGCTGATGAGAGATACAGCAGTGTTATTGCTGCATTTGACATGACGCTTTCTTGACATGAAGCTTTCACATATTTCTTCCAAAGTGCATCTGTAGGGGGGAATTTATATGTGGAAAGAGTGAGGAGCCCAGGATGCTGTACAGACACGCTCAGCTGTGTTGACTAGCCTCGAGGACAGCTATGCGCGATAGTGAAAGTACCTTTTCCTTGCAGCCCAGTTCAAACTGAGCATAATCCAGGATACTGAAAAAGGCTGTTAGTACTTGCATTATTGAGGCCTGCATGTGAGCCGTACTAGCGGCGTGTGGGGAAAATGCTACAGCACTGAAAATGTGCGACTTCCAATGCTCAACCAAAAGTTTTATTCGAAGCTATTGCTTAATTTTGTTTTGATTCTGCCTACAGAGAATATTTTGTGTGCATTCTGCATGTTTCTTTAGCTGGGTTATTGCTTGAGGTTGTGGTCAGAAAAGTTTTTTACTCAGGGCAGCAGGCACTCTGCACTATTCTGCGACAGTGGACGCTGAGTGCAGATGTAAGAGGGTAACGTCACATTCACGTAACAGCTTGCTCTGCAGCACTAGACATCATTTTAGACTTGCGTATCACTAGTTGGGCATTAGTCATACAAACAAGCCTCTGCTCAGTTCTGTTAATTCCAGCTTCACTAAAATGTGCATATCCCTCGTCATGCATCTAAATCTCTGTAAAGACAAAGCACGTCAATATGTGCTGCAAACTTACTTATTACCTGTCAAAAGATTTTTGCTTACGGCTGTACTTTCGGGTGACACAGAATAGGCATGCTGATGATTCGGCCTGTGTATACATAGACATTGCTACTCTGGTGTCAGAGAGCACTTTGAAGGAACATTGAATGGAAACTGAAGTTGGCCTTTGTTGAGAGGCTACTGTCTGATTGCAAGGAGACTGAAGTGGTGCTTTTACAAGCTACATAAAATGAAGAAACAAAGTACAGGTGTTGTCATCATTGCCTCATTTTTCAAGTAGACTGCAATCTACTGACACGTCAGATTTCTGGGTGCAGAAAACAAGGTCCTAAGCAGCCCCGCAACTAACTTCAAAATGTGGTCATGAAGTCCTTTTTGGCGTATACGTCAGAATTTGAATTTAGTGACCGGCAAATTTTTAAATTTAGTTTTCTCAGCAATAAATGCATTTTTTCGCTGCCACACTGACATCAACAAATTGGTTTGATTCGATTTATTGGGGGTTATCGTCCCAAAGCAACTTACGATATGAGGGACGCCGTAGTGAAGGGCTCCGGAAATTTCGACCACTTGGGGTTCTTTAACGTGCACTGAATTTGCACAGCACACGGGCCTCTAGAATTTCGCATTCATCGAAATTCGGCTGCCGCGGCCGGTATCAAACCCACGTCTTTCGGGCCAGCAGCCGAGCACCATAACCACTGAGCCACCGTGGCGTGCAACAAATTGAGAAAGAGCAGACAGAATGAATTTTTCCCAAGAACAACGGGTTGCATGGAGTTGTTTTTGCATCCCTTTCAAAACTATTGTTGGAGCTCAGTGAGCAGCTTTCACGCAAGTAACAAAACACTATGGTTGTTAAAAACCTTATTAAAGTGAACATTTAGGAAAGGTTTATTTAGGCATGAAGTCTGGTTTTGCACTAAGTACTAAAGACTACTGGATATATTCACTAGTGCACACAATGAAACTGAAATGTGGGCTACAAATGAATTAAAATTTGGGATAGGAGGAGGGGTGCAGTCTTCTTGCAATGTTTATTATTTTTTTGAAGACAGCATAGATATGCTCACTGTCCGAGGAGTAACAATGCTCTCTCCTTGTTTCAGGACCATTGCAGCTGTGAATCCTGTCCAAGGAACGAAGGCAGAGCACTCGAAGAAGAAGCAACACTGCCCCTCTTCAAAAGTTGCTTCCCTCATCATGCAAGACTTTGACTTTTAACTGTTCTGAAATTTGACAACTTTTTAAATCAATATTTTGTGTACACTGTGATAAACCAAACAGCCTATGGCATGCCTTATCATGCAGTTGTCACAAGAGTGGATGTACTATGTATAGAGAATCAATGTTATATGGTTACACTGATAAGTCAAACAGCTTGTGGCATGCTTTATGTCCTGTTGCTTCTATCTCACTTCATTTCATACTAGTGTCAGGCAAGACACAATTTGCTTAAGATGCCTTATTTATGCTTATACTTGCTGTTACACTTCAGTGGCTGGTTGTATGAATTGTAGCACTACTTTCTATCTTGTCTGTGTTACTTTTTTCATTTTAAAGTTATTGTAGTCTCAAGATAAGACGTACTAACTGGAGTGAAAAAATGTTTTGCAGTTATACTGTGATAAGGCAAGCAGCCCGTTGCCCGTTGCCATTAGTTTAGTGACTGGTTGTGTTCATTGTTCAGGTATTATTGCTTTGTGTTGTATTCATTGTATTGTATTACTATTTTAGAGTGAATCATGCCATTCTGTATGATAGAAAGGCACAGGTTTCGTTTCTACTTTACTTGCCATTACTGCATATTTTGCATAATTTTACTGTATGTCTGTAGTGCAGGCAGGGCAACGTAAGTTTCTTTTCTTCAGCCACCCTCCTACCATTTAACTTAATTCAGTGATGCTGAAAGATATTACTGTATAGTAAAATATCAGCCATGATTGCATTGTTTAACACTGCATATTTTCCAATATTCTTGAGTACTAACTTGCCTTTGCTTGTGATTGTTTAGAAGCGGTGAAATATTTTATTCTATTGAAATGTGGCAGCAGTCCTAATGTTCTGTATCTGTTTTTATGTCAGTCATTAAAAGATGATGTGAAAGAAATAGTGTGTGAAATGACAGAACATGAAGCTTCACAGAAAATTTCTGTCATGAAAAAAAAGCTGTTAAATGACAGAAAATATGGTAAGAGAAAATAGAACATCACAGAATTTTTCTGTTGGCAGCAAACCGAAAAAACCTGTGAAATGACAAAAAGAAATAAAAACAGAAAATTTCTGTCATCCTCACAGACATTTTCTGTTAATTGCAAACAAAAAACCGTGTGAAATGACAGAAAAAGTAAGAACAGAAAACATACAATAACAGAAAATTTCTATCGTCTTAACAGAAATTCTCTGTTAGTCGAAAACAAAAAAGATGTGTAAAATGACAGAAAAAGTAAAAAACCGAAAACATAGCATAACAGAAAATTTCTGGCAGGCCAGCTGCCTGAAAATTTCTGTTTTTTTCAATAAATATTTTTTACAGTGTACTAGGCTAACTTAAGCTACCTGTAGAGCCACACTGGCGCCCTTGGCTACCTCGTGAGAAAACAAAACGCGAACTTAATGCACATGATGAGTGAAAGAAACCCCTTTTGCAATACACGAGTGGGACATAGCCACTCATTATGTTAGAATCAAGTCACAGTGAGACGAATCCACAGTTCCAAATGATGTCTGTGGAACGGTCTGGGAACAAAGGTTCTACTTCCACCGCATAAATTTTCCCTTCTGCCTTCTTCATCGTATCTGCTATGCAGGGAAGACGGTTCTAGACTTCGATTACTTCTCGGCGAAAGGATATAGTGCAGGCACTTCCTTTATTGATCCAATTATTTTCACTCTTCAAGAGTCGGAGCTCAGCAGAGAGGACACACGAAGACGGAAGGCCGCCCCGTCTCCTCCGTCTCTTTCCCGTATTCAGGCCGTTAAATATATTTGGCCGCCTCCGCTTAATTTCACTCGGGTGGAGCGCGTCGACAAATTTCGCCAGCGCCCATTGTGTCGTCAAGCAAGCGACTTGAAGTGACAGCCGAGCGCTCTTTCTTTCTATCTGCTTCGCTGAGAAATTCCTCCGCGTTACCACAGCCACAGCCACGGCCGCCCCAACTCGAGCGCAAATCTTCAGACGCAGCCCTATTAACCAAGGTCAGCCATCAGGGAGAGAGGCATTCCCTCTAAGTAGGTAGCGTGAGAGAGCTGAGACGGGCCGTGCTGTCGGCTTAAGGAACGAAGCCTTCTCCTCGGCAGCGGTGGCAAGACCTACCGCAGTCAGTAAAGTCTGCCTGGCGGACCCAAGACGGCCGTGATATTGGATGTCTCGGTTCAGTGACGACGGATCGGCGAGTCCCGCACCATCTCGCTTGTCCGCCGTCTCGTCGCCCAGTGGCAGCCATTTTCTCTTGATTCTGTTGATTCCCCGCTAGATGCCTGTCCGACTCAACTCTTAACGCTGGATTCGTCTCGAGACGCTTCGCTGAGTCTGCGTAGGGCCTGAAGTCTGTGCGTCTATTCCTTCCTTCAGTCTGTGGTGCCAAAAGGTGGTGCGATGAGCCCACTGTTATTTTTCATTCTTTTTATAGCATTTTCTGGCTTATGTTCCTTGTTAGCCGCTGTCTCGCGCTTTGTTTTGCGTCCTACCCTTGTGGTGTCGGCTGGCCGGAAAGCAAACGACAATGGGCCACGCATTGGGTTTGTGACGAGATGTAGAGCATGAGGCCACACTGTGGATTGGGCTCCACTTCAGCGTGTCGTTACTGACTTGTGGTGAGTGAACTACATTGAGCTGTCCAGAGTGCCATCTTGGAAATAGGTGGGTTGAACGATGGACATGACCATCTGAGTGGTGCCCGATCCATAATTCGTCTTTAAGGACAATACTCTTGGAAAAAGAGTTGAATTAAATTCAAATATTTATTTTTTTATTTTTTTTAGCGTTAGGTTGTTAAGAGCTCAAACACTGGTTACCTCAAGTCTCGAAATCCTACTCAATAAAGCTGCGCACAAATTCATACCCTCAAATGTATACAAGAGGGAGGCCCACTTTAGTGTTATCCATACGAGATTTGCCAGGGATAATATTTGATTACTACCAACCATTCGAACAAACTATGGAAAGTACACGACCCTTTCCGCATCTTGTAGAAAAGTGTAGAAAACTTGGAATATCCTGCCTTCTCATATAAAAGAAGCCCCACCACTCTTCCGATTTAAGCACGAACTATTATCCGTAATATAACACTACTACAGAACAAGTTTCTCACTTTGTATTTCATTTGTTAATGTTTCACACCTGAGTATTTCGTATATTTGTGGGGAAGCAATATGAAATTGTAGAAAACTTTCTTGTATTTTATTACAACAGCAACAACCACGTATGAGCTTTTTAAGTCGTTTTTTTTCTTTTTTCTTCATGTGACGTATTGCGTTCGCTAGTCCTGTTTTCTATCGACTGCGTTTGCTGCTCTGATATTATTGTGCAGAACGTAGTATTAAGCAAATATCCTTCTTTTTCTACTTCAATGAGTCTGTGTCACTCGCGTAGATGTTGGCAAAGGGGGCAGGGGGTGAAGTACAGTAACTTTGCAGTGCGCTACCTGTGCGATGTTCTTACTGTAATGAGACGACTCGCACAATTAGTGTGAACGGCCGGTCTTTGTTCAAGCGGTGCTGTTCAGCAGGCCAGCGTTCGCAAGCGCGCTCCCGAGCTTCGTCAGCTTCGTCTTCTATCTTCTTCGTCTCCTTCGTCGGCGCTAGCCGCTGGGGCAGCAAACCCCAACTCTCTTTATTACAATACCCCCGGGGTGAAAAGGCGCCATCCTGGCTGCCTAAGGGCTCGAGACGATGGCTGGGTCGTAGTAGGGCTTCAGGCGGTCTTGGTGCACAATTTCACAGCCGCGGCGGCGATTGTCAGACGAAGGCGTGAGGGGCTCGATCAGGTAGTTAACTGGGGATGTCTGCTGAACAACGCGATAGGGGCCTTGGTATTTGCTCAGCAGTTTTGTAGACTGCCCCGAGCTGGAGGAGGGCACCCAAAGCCAAACCAAGGATTGAGGAGCATAAGACGGCGGCAGACCGGGGGAAGCGGCGTGGGCGCTTTTCTGACGGTGCTGGTCGTGAGAAGTAAAAGAACGGGCCAGTTGACGGCATTCTTCGGCGTACGCAGCGGCTTGAGAGACGGTGGTCAATTCGGACGAATCGGGGCAGTAAGGGAGTATGGTGTCCATGATGGAGGCAGGCTCGCGACCATATAGAAGAAAATACGGGGAAAAACCAGTAGTGGCTTGCGTTGCAGAATTGTAAGCGTAGGTAACGAAAGGGAGAACTCGGTTCCAGTCTGAGTGATCGGCAGAAATGTACTTGGCCATCATATCGCCGAGGGTCCGGTTAAAGCGCTCGGTCATGCCGTTGGTCTGCGGATGGTACGAAGACGTCGTGCGGTGAACGATATGACATTCCCGAAGGAGGGCTTCCACGACGCCGGACAAGAAGACGCGACCCAAAAAGACGCGACTGACGTCTTCGGCCGCGACGCGGCCGAAGACGTCAGTCAGGCTGGTTTTTAGAGCCGCCCAGGTAGTAAAATCCGCTTCGTGGTTGCGGAACCACAAATTGGCTACATCGGTCAAGTAGAAGATGACATTCGTGAGCTTTACGACGTCATCCCACTTGTTGTAAGCACTCACGCGTTCGTAGAAGGCCAGCCAATCTTCTACATCGGTGTCGTCAGTGCCGCTGAAAATCGCAGGGTCGCGCTGACGGACGGCACCGGAACAGATGACAGCGGTGGGGACAGGTTGGGCCGAAGTTTCGGTTGTCGTGGTAGAGCCTGGTAGCCCGGGCATCGTGGCGTAGCTCCAGGAGAAGAGCAAGCAGCACCTCCACCAAGTGTAATGAGACGACTCGCACAATTAGTGTGAACGGCCGGTCTTTGTTCAAGCGGTGCTGTTCAGGCCAGCGTTCGCAAGCGCGCTCCCGAGCTTCGTCAGCTTCGTCTTCTATCTTCTTCGTCTCCTTCGTCGGCGCTAGCCGCTGGGGCAGCAAACCCCAACTCTCTTTATTACATTACCTTTTTCTGACATTGCTTGCGCAACAGATATACCGCAGTGTAAGTGATATCTACGGAGCTGCATTCGTAAACGTTTGTCAGTTTCTTCCTGATTTTGCTTTACTATACCGTTAATGTCAATGATAATGGCAACCGCTTCATACTACCAGCACCTGAACGGTGGTGAAAACCTAAGTTATGTGTTATAAAAGTAAAAGGAAACGTCACCCACTCAGCTGTCACAAGAATCAGATCATCCGTTTTGCCTCTGTACCTAACGTAACGCTAGCGATATCGAGGTGTTCTACCGACAGCGCCGCGCTCTGGCCGTGCCGGTCGAGCTGTGTGACCGTACTCTGGGCCATTTGGAAGTTTCAAACGCGCGCACACAGAGAGACCGTTGGTTGCTCTGCACCGCTCGTCACCCACAGATGTATATTTTTTGGGTCCACACTCTTGTGTAATTGGACTCAGTTTCGTCCAGCTCAGCTGGGTCTGAAGAACCTCTACCTGAGGGCAGATGGTCGACTAACACTATTACCCTTCTCTTGTGTTCCCCGAACGGGTAAGGGCGGATCTTAATTTTCGCTATTTCGCTACACTAAGGTATCGGCGTGTGACGAAGCTTCCTTGCCTCTCTGTAAATTAGAGGGCAGGAAGGATAAGAGTGAAGTTGCGTTACTAGAAGCTTCGCCTGAATATTGCACTCCAGCTGTGTTTTTATTAGAGGCTGTGTATTTATTTACAGGCTGCTTATTTATTTAATAAGCCCTGAACACAACTCAAGCACAACATGGACCACTTACATACACACTCCAAAACCCGATTACCACAACATGAATATTAACCATCTACCTCTTTCTACTTTATCGTTCATTTGTTCTTATAATTCGGGCAACACACCAATATTTCACAAAATAGTCCATTGCAATAGACGACACAAATCAATCCAATGTATAGAACCTGATAGTGAACCTAGAAAAAGAAGCAAAAGACGTACCTGCCAAATCTGAAGTTGCAGAAATCGGAGGCAATTCGCAATAAAAACCACATGGTATGCACTCGCCAGAACGCTAATTATCGCAGGCCTACATAAAAGACAGCAATAAAAATCTTATTCAATATCTCCAGTAACTGGCGATGACAGGTAAAAGGATGTGATTAGCATGTTTCTTCTTTTCTGCAAATCTCTGCGCCTAATTTGAAAAATAGTATACGGCGGCCGATGCCTAATGTTTGTAGTGAAACAATTACCTTTACGATGCCTTGTGTTTCTGCCTTCGCAGCGTCTTTATTTTACGTGCAATTTAAAACCCTGTATACTTGGTATGGCTTAAATAAAACACATCGAGGACTAATCCTTACAAGAAACAACAAACGAGAATTTTTAAATCCAGTTGAACAGTACCTTGTACACAAATATGCAGGTCTCCGTGGGCGGTCCACAAGTGTTGGAAGAGCGTAGCTGTGTGTAATTTACAAGTAAAAGCTCGCTCTACTATTCTGGAAACACCTGACTGTGTCACCTTTCAAGGAGAAAAACAGTATGCGATCTTTAGAGTGAAAGCTTTAAATGGCACATGAGCAAAGAAACGCGGTGTTGTCATCGTTCACTGCAAAAGTGCTCCCAATACTCACAGATTTCGTAAGCGTGGTATCAAAGAAAAATGAATTCACTCCGCAGGTGCGGAGAATGGAATCCAGGAGTGTCAGATTTCGAGGGGAGCCCGAAACCCACGGGCTATGAAGCTGCGCAGCTTTTTGGCGAATAAAGATGAACCCTAGCATGTGCATCAGCTTACGAATGTTTGCAAATGATTAGATGTGTCATTGGAGGAAAGAAAAAAAATAGAGAAATATTACAAACAAAAATAAACTATGCTTTTGGCATTCGAGGCACGTAAGTAGTTTTAAGGGCCCTCGTAATTTTTTTCCAGTGTAACCCGGTCGAAGGGGGTAACTCCTCCTCAGTAGAGTGTATACACTGGGCCATTCTCGTCCCGACGCTTCGGATCGGACAGGGTGGTTATATCCTCCGTTTAATTCGCTGGTCGCCCCTTCTTTATGGCCTTTCTGCTGCCCACCCTTCTCTGGCTTATTTTTCTTACGGTGTACTCTGCAAAAGGGGACACCGGGCGCATGTGAGAAAGAAAGGAAAATAGGATGCGTTGTTTGTTTCTGCCCTACGACGGGAAGCTCACAAGAACTCCGAGGGCCTGGTGATGTCTGAGGACAGTTGGCGCATTATTTATTACCTCCGAGGGGTGGACGTGATGTGCCGTTCCGTCCGACCTAGGAGCCGATGTGGTTAACTTTTTGTCTTCTCCAGATATGTTGCCGATGTGTGCGACAGACGCTACATCTATCGATGACCGCTGGCTACGCGCAATACCCGCAGGAAGCGTTTTGATAAGACTCCACGCGTTTTGTCACGCCCTGTATTTCTCTTTACCATGTTTAGAAAAACATCCCCTTTTTGACGACACTTGACAGACGTTCGTCCATAAGCCTAAAAACGTTCCTTTTCGGTGCATTATAACAGAGAATTGTAACTGTGGTTAAAGAACTTCTTTGGTAAGAACCTTACTGCGTGGTGTACTTTCTTATACTTAATTAAGCTCAGTTCTTGATACGTGTAATCGACACACTTTTCCAGATTCTTATTTTTAGGAAGCTGACGAAACTGGGGCAATGCCGGGCAGTAACAAAGATTGCAGATGTGCGCGGAACAGTTCAGCGGGGAATTGGGACCCTAATATCTACGCCTATTCACGCTGGCACGTCGAATTTAAATCCCTTCTTATGAGTCTAATATAATTTAAAGTGCGAGCCACGCAACGGTGCCCTCCATGATTTCTTGGTTGTTTTACTGTACATTCCAAGAAACATGTCCGGAAGTTACATACCAAAGTATTGCACCTTCACAAAAGCTTACTTGCTGGCAAGACATTAATACACTATAATAAAATGTATGATTCTTCTTAGGCAATTAATTTACCGATTAATGAAATCTTTACAAAAACACCAACCCGCCTAGTTTACAAGCGGTGGATCTTCATATATGTTATTTTAAAATATGCTTTCGATGAGTGCGCTTTCGGGATGGCAGAAGCATTGCAATAATATAGCTGCACCAGTGATTATCAGCTAGGATATTTTTGCAAAATTCGGTGTCAGTCAGAATGACCTAGGTTCAAACTTGCTCACATCGGGAAAAGAATACGCACTCTTCTTCGCTTTGAAGCATTTGTGTTTGGCTACTCCACCGTAATAATAGTTTTTTAGTTTCCTTTGTCGCACAGAAAATGGTAGCCAAAATTAGTGCTTTCAGTTTAGCATTTCCTATGCGTAAATTAAATTTGCTAAACAGAGTCTTTCACCAGAAGCATCGCATTTACATACAATACTTCTAACCAGGTACTGTCTCCAAAACCAAGTAGTGCCAACTTTAATCCTCCCCGCAGTTAAGGACATTTCTAACGCGAGAGCTAGCGTTAAAGGCCATGCTACACAGAAAATCTGGCTTCGGTGTTGTTAGCGTCGTTAAAAAAAATCACGAGCAAGAATCTGGCACGTGGTGAACAGGGGGACTACCTAGGTCACGTGACCTTAACGCATCATCACAACCTGCCCACTGGATAGTGAGCAAACTGGCCACTTTGGCAAGTGGCAGATAAATGAATGATCGGTCGCTCGGGAAGAGCACCCTCGGGCGCACAAGGCGCACTGCTGGGAGCACCTGCCATCGCAGGGCAGTGGCGCCCCGCTGAACCGCTGCACCACTGCTTCAGGAGGGCTAAGATGACTCCCCGGGCTCCATAAATGTAAAGGAGAGAATGACCCTCTGCTGATATGGGAATCAACCCAATACGCTATCACGTCACACCCTTAATGCGTCCTTTGTCAGTTTTTCACGCATCTGAGGTGCTCAAGGAAGTGCGACCAAATATGTAGATAAATTAGGCCATCTAAGACGCCGCAGATATTATGACTTGTTAGTCCGAGGACAGTGGATAAATGAGGCCGATTTAGTGGCGGCGCTGAACTAGCTTGCTCGGCAGACATAGTGGTGGCAAGAGAGGCTTCAGCAACGCGAGCAGAGAATTTTCGCCCCATTGCGTGAAGGAGTTTAAACCACACAAGCAACTTATGGCTACGCTCACGACAATACTCTCCCACGGGACTGAGACTACACCTCTCGAGATACACGCACTTGAGCTTGTTCCCATGCGACCGAGCTCTACCAGTCGCGGTCTTAGGTTATCCTTAGTATTCTCCAGGCGTAATCAAAGATAAGCCCGCGGTTGTTCCAGACGGTCGTTGGGAGTTACCTCCCCGACGTTTCTTAGAGCCTTTATCTTTTCCTTGCCTTCTCTGGGCCTGCTTTGCTCCGCGCTAAGGACCGGCCACTAATCCTGTGCTGGAATAGCGTTCCTGTGGAAACAACCACGCCTGCTGCTGGGAGCTCTCGCCAAATGAAAGTCTCCCAGCAATTAGGAGAGATCTCCGTGGTAGAGTACATATGAATCGCTAGTGGGCTCTATGTAGCTGCTCTATCGAGGTTGTTTGCATTATCTTTTATATCGAAACCTCCTGCAGAAGTTCGGCACAAAGGGAAGTCCCTTTCTTCTATCATTTCATTGTGTTTCTTGCTCCCCTTTCTCTTTCACCGTAAACAACGCCGCCTTGTCTCTCGGTTTTGAAAATTATTGTCTCCTTCCCCCTTATCTCTTCCCCTTTTTCATGGATGCGCAACAAGGGAGAGCTCATTCCTTCCTTACAGACTCCTTAGTAGGGAGACCTTCTTTATGGTCTGGCTTCGTTTGTTCTTGATGATTCCTACCCAGCTTAACAGCGGGCCGTACGTGTGCAGAACACTGTTCTCTGCGATGCCTCTTGAAAGACTCTCGGTGCGGGTTTAAAAAAATTGAAGTTCGGAGAAATTTTCTCGAGTCCGATATCGAAGCGCTCCCGCCGCACGGCAAACATTGGCCGCTTTTCTACCTCTCATGGTAGTTGCCCTCATTTGGCTCCTTTGCTGTTTTTGTTTTCAAAGGGGCTGAAATAAGCTCTCGCATTAGTGGAACCGAACTCGCGGAAGGAATGCAATGGAAAGAATTTTTTTCTTTCTGGAGACAAAGACAACTAATGGTTCGCGAAGTTATTGCCTGCACCATTGACGGTTCGCCCCCGCGGCTGCCGTGAAAGTACAAAAGTTTTCTCCACTCGTGTGGGCGGAATGCCAGCTTTCTGAATATTAGCGCTGCTTTGTTTTCTATCGTTAACGCCCTCCTGCAAACAAGGCGTCCCATTTCATTTTGGCTTTCAAAGGCGGTGCGATCAGAGTTCAATGTAAGCAGTGATTTGATTGTATGTGTTCTAAAATGCGAACCCAGTAATGAAAACACTTCGAAATGTGAACAGGCGCAGTTATACGCAGCGTTATAGCTTGTTTTCACTTCATCGGGCTGTAAAGTGAATCGTGCAGAAAGCGATCGGAGGATGCAAATCCAATGGCAATCATACACGCGACTGCTGTTGCCTCGGCGCACTCCGCTATTCAACGTACTCCCTCCGCATTCAGTACGTCTGAGACATATGAACCATGCTGCCATGTCGTTAAATAACGATCGCAAATTTCTTAGCGAAGACGGGATCAGCGCAGATATTTCTCGGCGTGAATGTGGAACGCTTCGTCGCACTTCTTATTTGTAGGCGTCACTGCCGCTCCACCAGTGGCCAATGGCAGTGCGCCGCACTTACCCAACTAAACGGGAACATTGGCATGTTTGTATCGATGCCAGCGTTGCATGTTCTCTCACTGCCTACGTCAGCGGTAGAGGCGACCGATGCCAAACAACAGAATCCACTGTAGAATTTAGAACAGCTACGCAGCTTGGCTCCAGGTTTGGCTTCGCACCTCTCTAGCAGTGCTGAAGCTCATTTCGTTGGAACGTAGGTGACTGGCCTTTGGAAGTTCACAGGACAGCGAGCAAATGAGTAAAGATATTCACTAAAAAAATTTGCGTGTGAGAGGATATTCTTCCTTGAAGAGCGCTACAACGCCCTTTATTATGGACCGACTTCGCACCATTTTGTAGTGTTCTGAATAATATACCTTCAAACTGGCGAATAAAACCGTCTGCACTTGATGCTAGATTTCTGCACGAGGTGTTGATAACTCGTTGTATCAAAGCTCGAATGCGTAAAATCCGGAGTAATTCATAAAATATCTCCTTGAACTTACTCGTGTTGATGTTGGCCCCAGGGAGACGCGTACGTAAGCGTCCTTATTGTACTGCTAAATCCCGCGTCCGCGATTCGTCACTTAAGAAGGCCCTTGATAGCGTGACAATCCTTCCATCATTATTATTTGGCTGCAATTCAAAGACAGAATTGCCGTGCTCAGGGTGTTTGTTAGGTTGGACAGGCAATATTCAGAGGATAGCTCTTCCGAGCATGGCGCAGGAAATACCTGTGCCCTGAAACAGGCGGGTGTAAAGACGAAATGAAACTCAAGATGGCAAAAGCGGGCAAAATGTCCGGTTGGCTACATACGCATTTCTGCGTGCTTAAGAATTCGAATAATATGAGCAGGAAGCGTAAAACCTCCACTTTTCATGTAATGGCGATGTCATGTCACCTCCCATGGTCACGGCCCATACACTGCCGCATTCATTATAAATAGACGCTGGCGCCAAGTCATAAATAAATAAAGAAGCCACCGCGATGGCTTAGTGTTTATGGCGCTCGGCTGCTGACCCGAAAGGCGCTGGTTCGATACCAGCCGCGGTGTTCAAATTTCGATGGAGGTAAAATTATAGAGGCCCGTGTACTCTGCGATGTCAGTACACATTAAAGAACCACAGGTGGTCGAAATTTCCGGAGCCCTTCACTATGGCATGCCTCATAGCTTCAATAAGTTAGAAGACACCCTTAGGAGACTACAAACCAACACATACCCAACGGCAGCTAAGTTACACCAGTGGTAGCCTACACTATACTCTCCGCAGTGCCCACACTGTGGAGAGGTAGCTAACCTCTACCACATGGTGTGGGCATGCCAGTTTAATCCCTTAGTTGACCGCTTTCCCAACCCCTCGGAGGAACAGTGGGAGGCTATTCTGCGCTGCGATGCTCCTGACCGTCAGCACTGGCTGGTGGGGAGGGCAAGCGCAGCAGCAGCAGCCAATGGACTACCGGACTAGGCAGCCCACCCACATGTTCCAAGAATTATCCACAAATAAAGATGTTTTTAAACAATCAATCAATCATAGCCTGAGTGGCTTTGGCACGTTAAATTCCCATACAACCAAACAATAAATAAATAACATATGATGTAAATCTTGTGTAAAAGTAGCAGGACTGTGCTCTCCTTGTTCATGATGTCTGCAGGAAGCCATGAAAGGTGCGCCTTGGTCACTGCTGGCGTTACCCCACCCAACTTGAAGCTTCACATATCTTCATTGTAAAGCATACTCAGCTCCTTGGCCCTCATGTTCTGCCATTTTTTGTTTCATGAAAAATGAGAACAAGCTCATGACTGGGCAAGCCATACAAGTGGATTCCGAATCATTGCATTCAGCCGGTGGTAAGATAGAGCTGTACGCTTTCTGTGTGTGCAAGATAACATGTGTAGCAAAAGAGAACGAGTTACTTTTTCCAGAGGTTAAGGCATAACTTTAACGCGTCTTGGATAGTCACAGCCAAATCATTGCCTCTTCCGTCGTCACAGTCTTGGTCGTGTCTACTACATCGTAGTACGTGGGCTGTGCATTATCTCCGCACCGTTAGATGTTCCGAGCGCCTGCGCAGATATATATGTCTCGAGATCGTGAGATCGCAGGGTTGAACCCGATAGGCACGACCTTTTGTCGCACACTTCTGTGTGAGGAAGAGACCATTGGTGTGAACTTTTGCTGAGTGCCGTAGCGTTTTTGGCGTCCCTTCTATTTCAGTCTTATCCTTAAATTGTTGTGTAAGCTCTGAAGGGCAAGATGAAGGGCGAAATCAATGGACTTGTGACGGAATTGCAGTGGAATCACTAAATCAGCACTATGGTGCACGGTGCGGCGAGACCGCCGTTAGGTTTCGACAAACTGTAACAGCCTGCAAAAAAAAGAGAAAAAGACTTGAATAGAATTGGAGCAAAGACAGCACAGGACGCTGAAGCGTCAGGCGACATACGACGGAACCACGATGAAAGGAGCGGTGCAGCGTCCCACCCGGCCTGCTGTTTCCGCGGCAGGATTCCCTCATATCGGGGCAGAAAGCTGTTCCTCTCCTCCGTCCACTGCTCTATTACTGTATTTCACGTTTCCTCCTTGTCTTCCTTATTCGCAGCCAGTACTTGCACATGCCAACAAGCGAGTTGGGTTGGATTCGGTCAGAGAGCAGCTGCGATCGTCGAGATAAATCATGAGTGATATGCTGTTGTAGCATGGGTAGTTGGGCTGCCTGCGATTGCTATGCTCCATCATTAAATTAAAAAAAAACATTTCCTACTCGTTTTGGGCTCCTTCTCTATCTCTCTTTTACTTTTCGGGCTGTTTCTGACCAGTATTCTAGCGCCCACCACACCGTCTTCTCCACACGCGCATTTGCAGCTTCTCTTCCTCCATCTCGCTTCCTCACATGCCGGCATGAGGAGCAGCAGGAGCCTCACCAGCGGGCGACGTGACAAGCGCTCTGGCGAAGCGTTCTTTCCCGCTGCGTCCTAAGGACGACCCATTACGACAAACGTCCTCGCGTATGCTGCTGGGCCACTTTGCAAAGCAAAGGCTAAGTGATTTTAGTAATTCCTACCTTCCCCGTCCGCCGATCGCTCTCCCACTGCTCCTTTGGAGCCACCGCGGTTGACTGGGATAGTACTTACGTAGCTTTACACCCATTGATTTCGTTCAGTTGCAGGCATTCACTTCTGTTTTTTTTTCATCGAACATGGATTTATACCATAAATGTTCGTGTTTTGTTCCTTCATTTTCCGGCCCTACACCGTGATGTCAGATGGCACCCAGAACTAATCGTAGTATCGCAACAAATTCACTATCGTTTCCTCCACTCCCAGACTGCAACCAATCTCGCTCTGTACCAGTTCTCCACGTTGCAATCGAAACAAATAAAACTGGACGCAATTAGTGGCTCGTGGCTATGTGGTTTACGTTCTGTGCTATGGTTTCTCTTTTCTTTCAGACTTGTGCTTTCTCCCGACCCCGCACTCCTCTTCACTTTTTCTGAACACTTTTTCGCACCTCTTTCATCGCTCTCTCGCTCTCTTATCAAGCACCAGGAGGAAACCGGGGTGTGCCCTCGACACTGTATTTATGTTCGGCGACAAATGAGGCAGCCATCACCGCGGTACCACCCCTCGAGAGGCGACGAACCTATGGGCCATCCTTCAGCGCGAGAGCTATTTTCGGCTCTCCTTTCCACTCATATATCGCTCCGATTCTTTCCTTTGCGTCCATTTCTACAAGCCAATCAGTAGCATCGTTTTACTAGAAAGCATGGGTGGCACCCGTGCGATTGAATTTGCAATCGATTTGGTTAGTGCGGCACGAAATCGCAAAACGTGCTGCACTCGATGTCGGGGAATGCTCTCGTTCGTTGTCGTTAGTGGCTGCATCTCGACTTCCAACATCAACGCCTGGTCTCTCAAGACAGAGAAAAGTCCTCTTTCTTTATGCTTTTTCCATTGTTATCAATCTTTGCAGTCTTGGTCTTTCTTCTTTGACACTAAGTCTTTTATTACTCTAAACTACCTCGCCCCGACTGAAAATTTAGGCAGTATCACTCCTCTTCTCTTTTCAATTGCAGAGATTGGGAATAAAAGGTGAAAAGAGACGCTCCAGTTACTTAGTATTGGATTTGTAGCTATCGAAATAACGTAAAATGCAGGAGTGGTTCCCAAGACATTTTAATTGTAGCTATACCTCGTCGCTTCTTTGTGTTTCTTTTCTATTAAAAGGAGGCCGGTTCTGTATATTTATTTGTTCAGAGCGTTGGGGAGAGTGGGTGAAAACATGACGTAAAATGGAAATGGTTGCCTTTATTTTAAAATCAAAAGTATAAAAGCTAATCCTCCTTATAAATTTCCACCACTCTCGCATCAGGCTCACTAAATACGAAAATGCGAGCAAAAATGAAGACGCCAACATTTATTGAATTTTGAACTTCCCATATGCGAATTTTTTCCGAACAGCCATGTAAGAGGAAAATGAGACTCCCTTCGCGAATCAAAATACAGGTATTACTCATCGTTGCAGTGAAAGTGCACAAGATTGGCTCTCTGGCCATCTAGACAATGCCTGCAATCTTGTTCGTAAGATAGACTCTACGCCCTGACAAACCTGTAATGTTTTTGTTTCATGGCCCACTACAGCCTATAGGTGGTTCTCCAGCTGGGCTATCTTTATAGCCTGCCTACACGATAATTTGGAGCTTTCGGCCTTCGTCACAACATTGTTTTTTGCCACTTTTGCTATTTCGCTCAGCGGTGTTCAACTGACACGTGATTAGGTTCGATTCGTAGCGCTTGAACACTATGCTTTAAATGTGACTGTACGTCAAATCGAACAGAGCTTGCTCCATTGCTGTATTGTACAAATGGCGATCCTTGCGATGCAGATAGCGGTCCACTAGAATTATTGCGATGCTTAAGCTTCCGAGACTTTTTGTGCAGAGCATCTGATTCGTAGATTGTCAATCGTGTCGCAATTACAAAGCGGCTACATTATCTGAAAGCGGAGATTTTATAAGCCAGAACAAGTAAAAATTGAAAGGAATCACTGCTATCTAACGTTTTCAGAAGTAAATTGTAAAAACATCAGATCATTTTTTTTCCGTTCGGGTCCCTGAAGCTATACCACCCCACCTTGCACTTCTGGCTAATGGTCACTTCCGACGTAATTAGGCAACACCATATATCTCCGCAATAATAGCGTTGCCGAATCTTCAGAAAGGATAAACCAGCCCTGACCGTGTTGAAGGCCGAGGTCGGTGATCGTGTAGTGCTTCCGATGACACTGTCAACCTTCTCACGGCCTGCCGAGGCTGAAGCGTGGCTGAAATCTGAGGGGAAGGGGAGGGGAGGGGGAGGGCTAGATGGGTGCGGTAAGAGCTACAATCCAGGAGCTCATTATGAGAATGCGTGGGTGAAATCCTAGCTGCCACTCTGAGAGGAGGCTGAAACGTGCAACACAGTGTTCAGAGGGACGGGATAAAAGAGGAAAGTGCCGCGTCGCCATATCTGGCGCGGTGCTGAGGAGGGCACGGGTTGAGTGCTAGCGCGCAGGACAACGCAAATGGGGAGACGTTAGCATGGTAGGCACCAAGTGAAGGTGCACACGTCGCACCACGCTGCGCTGTTGAGGCGACATCAGAGGAGAGACCAATGCACAGCTGCTGCGAGTCCTCACGCTCAGTCTGTGTTCGAGGTTGCCACATTACCGGTGAGAGCTCTGTGGACAGCATTGTAAAGGTGTCGAGGACCTCAGGGCAGCGATGAAGGCTGTTGAGCGCGAGTCTCAGGCGTAGGCACGGCACTTCTGTTGACTGGGTGCTGCGGGTATGGGAGAGCAAGAGCTTGCAGTGTGCTTCCCGGAGGTTGTATGTAAAGGAGATGGAGAGTGTGTTGTGAGGCCCATCCGACAATCTGTCTTGCTGCGAACCACTCGAGCTCTACTGGAGAAAAATGCTTCAGGTATCACACCGGGCTCGGAGAATAACTGAACCAACTTGGAGGGACTGGAACTGATACTGAGAGGCTGACGGCTGAGGATCTAGTTTTTGAGAAGTTGTTGGCGTGGTCACGGTATCCATATCGGTTATGGCGACAGGACTTTATCGGAATGCGTAGTGGCTCCACTCAGCAGTCCTGCGGTCATTGTATGGCGTGCGGCATGGAGGTGGCAAGTCGAGCTCTTGGAGGAGGTCCGGCGGAAATGAAGAAACGCCTCTTAAGCGGAAGGTAGTAGAATCGGGGTGAGCTCAGGTGCCGGCCAGGCTGCCATCGAACAGTAAAGGTGGGAGAAGGTGATGTGCTGCGGATTTCGCAACTGCAGCGTGTTCGCCAGTCTAGTGTCGCCGGTGTCATGACCGGGATGATCACGGTGGCGGCAACAGTAGCGGCAATTTCGACGGGTCGTTTGACCCCACGATGACCCCACGCTCGGCTCGATGCCAACGACCTTCAAGAAGCAACCGACGACAGGGAAAGAAAGGGTGCCCCTCGTCTGAAAAAAAACCCGGAACGAATCAAAGGAAGCCAGCGCAGCTGCGGCTGCGACGTCATCATGCCACACCTGTGTTCGATGGACGCGAGCTGCCAACAGTAAACTTGCCTCGCAGTGTGACAGAGATGTGGACCCACGTTTCCTCCTCGCCAGTTCCCACGTGTAGACTCTACAACAGGTGTCTTCGTTGGCTGTGTTGTGTAGTGCCGATCTTTTGTGTCACGATGAATTGCCGCCTGGTGAAAGGCCGGAGCCTTGGGCTATTTAACCTGCGCCCAAAGTGAGCACGAAGGCTCTGGGCCCTAGGTAAAAGGCTCATCCAGTCGCACAACGTCATGAACTCTTAACTTTTGATTCCTTGCTCTTCTTTTTGTAATTTATGTAAACAAGTGTCTTAGTTTCTTGCCCCTAAAACTGCTTGTTTTGCGTATCCCACAAACTCCCAAGCTTCAGACTGTTCCTCATCCTGTACGAGCCCCCTTGGTGACGCAACAACTGGCCACGCTACCCGAACCACAACACCGGGGTGTGTAGCCTGGTAGCTGTCGACCTGAGGAAGGTTGAGGAAGTAAGATGTACCCGCAGTAGTGGTGGGCGATGAAGATTCAAGTGAATTCTTCGAACGGTCTATGGCATCGGATTTCGAACTCACATATTTTATTGCGCCGCTCGCGCTCCGTGCAGAAACGCACGCACAGCGTCTACACGCGCTGTCCTGGGCGCGGCACAACGAACAATACAACGTATCTTGCAGCATTAGAACGCCAAGACAGTCAGAAAAGCCAGACAATGGAATATTAGAAAAACAAAACCTTGATGCTGCTATGCGCAGCGTTGCTATTAGGTTATTCAAATGATTTTTTTACTCTTCCGTCCGTTAACAGCTAGTAAGCAGCAAGCCGATGGCAAAACTAAGAACCTTTCGCAAAATGCCCTTACATCGATTTTCGCCAAATCTCGTCTGCCATACCTTAATGACAATAGTTGGCCGCATATCGCTTTGCACTTATTGAAAGAGATGTTTTAGGTTACACTGTAAAAACACAGGCAATGTCTGTCTTGCTTGCCGCGCTGTTTGAAGACCATGCGCCGGCCGCTTGTTTTACCCCACGGCACAGGGTTGGCCTCGGGAACAGCGAGCTCAGAACTAAGAGCAGAGGAACAGACGCACGAAACACGGCCTGCGGGGTAGCAGGACTGTGAGAGATAAGAAGGAAAAAAAAATAGTGAACTGATTAGTGAAGTGACTAGAAAGCGAAACAAGGATATAAATGGGGAACATAGCAAAGAGGAGTGTACGAAATTCTCATCGGACAAAACGTGTAACACGCTATCGTAGCCATTCCTTGACCACTGCTACTTTTATTCTGTTTCTAGACTCTCTCAGCTTTTTTTTTCATTTTCTGAAGCCTCCTCTGTATTTGTTTCCAAGTCAGGAAATGGCAATATAGATGGCCGGCCACAAGACTCCGGGGCGTTTGCGCCAGAGGCACTTTTCGGAGATGCTGCTGTGACACGCGAAAATCTCAAGGCGAGGGAGACGACTGAAAAGCAAAAACAGAAGGACATGGGAAGAAGATACGAAAATTGAAACGAATGGAAACACACGATTAAAAACAATTTAGAATGGTACAGGCAAGATAGCTGGGGCGCCTTGATAGACGGAGGCTCATGTAGGATTTCACTACTCGTTCTGTGCGCCAACTGCTTGTCAAAGCAGCAAAATCTCCCAGGTGCTTTCCTCCTTACTCATCACTCGATTTTATTTCTCTTCTTCTTTCTGAAGTTTGCTCTCTTTATTTTTCCGAGTTCTGTTACTCGGAAAAGTTACACAATTTAACTATCGCTGAAAGACACACTGACCAGCTCTTAAAGAGGATTTAGGCTGCCTTTAGATAGTGATTTGGGGTCAAAAGTGAGTACAAATGGGACACGTTGATTGCTTAAAACATGGCGACGAAGAAGAAAGAACTTTATATCTAAAATTTCCTCTGGCTCTTAGTCGAAGTTTATAGCCTGTGGTAAAGACAAAATGTCCCTTCTTTACCTTCAGCCACAGAGAACGATTTGGGACCTCATGGCAATTTTAAGATCCGTTCGTCTAGTTCAGTGGGTCAGCATTTAGCACTTATAATTTGAACCAAGAAAGAGCCTTTCATTGAATAACTGCAAAGGAAATTTAAACAGAGCTTTGAACCAATGGCCGGGAGAGTGGTCTTTGATCCTGTACGAAAATATATAAGTCAGCCGTTTAAGTGAATTGAAAGTCGATGTCAAAACCTGTCCTCTACTTTAAGAAAATTTCGAATGCACATCAGTTAAACATTTATAGCCTAGTTTATTGAAATTTGCTGCAGGAACGATATTATTGCTCCAGTAAATTCTATTTGCCCTTGTACGTACACTTTGCAACAGAGATCAAGATTAAAATTCTGAGTACGCTTAAGTCGCCTCAGGAGTGTAATGCGAGAGCGTTGTTAAATATGCGGAACGAGGCGGGAGCACAAAGATTCGCATCGATTGAACCGCACTGGAAGAGGGGTAGCTCCTCCAACTAACGACCCACGGGTCAGCAGTTCGAGTCTCTGCTATAGGATATTTCATTTCAACACAATTGCTATCTTTTCAGAGAAGCTACGTATTCGTGTGGCAGTGACGTCACGACCCTATAGACTCCTGAAGAATCGTGTAGTGTCGCCATGAATTTAACACTTTGTGATCGTCTTCGCTGTATTTCTTTGTGATCACTGTGTACTGCGATGTCAGTGCACGTTAAAGAACCCCCGGTGGTCGAAATTTCCCGACCCCTTTTCTACGGCGTCCCTCATAGGTTTAGTCGCGTTGGGACATTATACCCCCATGGACTATAGATTTTATGCGAAGCATACTACTTTAGCTACCACTTCAGCCATTCACCGTAGTTATGTGCGTCCAAATCACGTGATACAAGACGTCACACCACGTGACACGATGACGTCACGACAGTGGAGAAACAGGGGCCCACCTCGCGCCGTCGCTGTGGTTGTGCGCCTCCAAATTACGCGACACGATGATGCTTCGCATTCTCCAGGCTTAACGAAGTTAAGCCTCAGCCCTTTTTGATAATTGATTGGGTTTTGAATTGCCCACGCTACATCATGTGCTGGCGACATCCCGTCGTCTACGACCACAGGGTGTTTTGCTCCGAGACTGCCGGCTTTTCCGGCGAATCTGCGCTCACACTCGATCGCTTTAAAATTAACATTTCTGGTTTGCCTCGCGCTGCCGTCGTGTAAAATGACGTATGTAAATACATGTAGAGAGTAGTTGGTATGAATTAGGTTGTTAACAATGAGCAATGGTAATAATCATCACCATGACTACGCCCATGGCACCAAAAATGGCTCTTCCATATCTCTCTATTAACCCTCGCCAGTACGAGCTGCGCCCACCCTGTCTCCGCAAATATCTTAATCGCATGCGCCGACCTAACCTTCAGCTGCCCTCTGCTACGCTTCCCTTCCCTTCGAATTCAGTCTGTTGCACTCAGGGACCATCGGTTTTGTTGTTTAAATTTGAGTTACATGTCGCGAACAAGCCTATTTCTTAATCGTGATTTCGCCTAGGATGTCATTAACCAGCAGTTGTTCACTGACCAACTCTGGCCGCTTCCTGTCTCCTAACGTTACGCCTTTATTTTTTTTCAATAGCTCGATGTACTGTCTTCAACGCAAGTTGAACCCTTTTCGCTAGCTTCAACGTTTCTGACCCATTGCTGAGTACCGGTAAGATGCAGCTGCTATATACTTTTCTCTTAAGGGATATTGATAAACTGCTATTCATTATCTAATAGAGCCTCCCATATGCGCTGCACCCCATTCTCATTCTTCTAGTGATTTCATCTCGTGACCCGAACCTGCGGTCACTACCTGTCCTAAGTAGACGCATTCCCTTGCCACTTCCAGCCCTTGTTACGTATTGTAAACTACTGTTCTCATCGGAGACTGCTGAAGACTATTTGGTTTTCAGCATATTATTTTTAGAGCAAACTTTCTGTTCGGCCTGTAACTCAATAATTATGTTTTGCTGTTGAACTACGCGACTTAGAGAGGCAACGTCATCAGGTAATCGCAGATAACTGAGGTATTCTCCATTTCCTCATATCCCCAAGTGTTCTGAACCCAGGCCTCTGAATACCTCTTGTCAAAAGGTGTTGAATAGCATTGGCGAAATCGTGTCTCCCTGTGTGACACCTTTTTTGTTGGAATTTTATCGCTCAATCTATATCGGACTATGGTAGCCGTGCACCCGTCATAGATATCTTGGAGTATCTCTACGTAAGGCTCTTGTGAGTGGTGTTTTGTAGTTGCGTAAAGTTGCAACTACATTAACTGATGTGTGTCAAGAACGTGAATGCTGAAACTCTTCGGAGGAAGGGTAATGGAAGCAAAGTGCATCTTTGTTGCATACTTTTATTTGAACACTTGCCATAAGCTGTGCGCTGGGGGCGGCTGCATAGCAAAGGTAGTCGTGCAGACTATTATCATTCAGGTAACACTCCCTTTTTTCAAGCGTTTGTCCTTTCACATGTTCACTGCAGGTGGCGAACATCCACTTGAGCGGCTGGCCTGGGGCATTTCTGGCATGCTCTGGGTCCTACGTCTCCTTAAGAGAATTATCGGTACGTAACCCATTGTGGAAATACCGCCCAACTCTTTCATTTTAGGGGCACGTCCATTGTTCTAGGTAAGGCTGTACGCGGCTCTGAAATCTACCAGAATGGGTGAATTTTTTTTTCGTTATATTGACGTAACCGCTCATGTGCCTCGTTGTAATGGCGTCCCGAAGTTTCTTTGCTAAAATTTACCTGGCGGTACACCAAAAAAAGAAAAACTGTTTCCTGCAGAGGAGTGCCTCTGTATTGTAAGGAAACTGTCAAACAAGGTGTTTTTCAAAGCGTTTTCTGGTTAGATGCCTTGCTGAGCAGATTTCTTTGTCTGTTTTATCTATTTTGACCCTGTTTCTTATTAATAACTCCCAGCATCGCAGTGCAGATAAAGATAAAGACATTCTTTGCTTTTAAAATCCGTGAATTTTGAATTGGTGGTACGTAATGTATTCTCACTGTAGATATGTCACCGGACACTGCACCTTAAAGATTCCAGGGCCAAAACTTTTGGTTCGAGATTATTATAAGTGAGCTTGGCACATGATGGTCCTAGCTGCCTATGTGCCATAAACCCCAACACACACAACACAAAAAATTTATAAGAAAGCCTTAAGCTGTAACAAGCCAGCAGGAAGGCAAAGCTGAACCGGTCTTGCGCCCCATTTTCTTATCTCTGCAGTTGTTCACAAGAATTTGAGGAAAGGTGTATAAAAAAAACAATTTTGTTAGAGAAGTCATGAAAGTTTTCTAATATGCGCAAAAACTTGCGCAAAAATGCAAAAACTTAAAATTTGTTAAAGAAGTCATGAGAGTTTAATAATATGCGCAAAAACTTTCAGAAAAATACATCAAAAAAATGTTTAAAAATTGCTGAAACCTGCGCCCCCCCCCCCCCCCCCCCCCCTCAGTTAATAGGGAGGGAGAAAGTGCACGTGGGAATCAGGGCACGTATACTTCTTCTTAAAAACGTATTGAATTGGGAACCGAGGAAAAGGTCCGAAGCGGAAGGCTATGAGGGAGCATTAGGGTTCGGGGAAGCAGTGGTGTGTGTATGTGTGTGTAAGTATTTTTTAAATCTCAGCAATGATAATAATATCCTTTTTATGTTAGAATCATGAGCCACCGGAGTAACTGTACTGGAATTTACATATTAAATTCCAATTACTGAGCAATATTTGGCGGGAAGAGCTGCTGGCTTTGCACAATAAAACAGTTGTCGCAATTTTTTACGCACTATGCGTTTGTTGCTTCTTAACTATGTACGAATAAAATATAACTCTTAAATATTTGAACCGAAAGAGATAAAGAATTAATACCTGAAAATAATACTAGGAATATTAGATTATAATACTGCACTGAAAAAAAAACGCAGAACAAAGGACGCATCAGGAACTGTCAAACTGAACCCGTGACGACACTGCGCACGCGTGGGTGCGTGTATGCGCCCTCACACTCAGATGTGTGCGTGTGTGAGTGTGTGTCTGTGTTTCTGTGTGGATGTGTGCGCGTGCTTGCACGCGTGCGTGCTATCGAACATGCGTACCTGTCACTGGTTGTTCTTTTAAAGATTAACATTTCGAGAAGGTGACCACTTGCCTTAAGTAGGATCTTCGAAGGATTGATTAATGAGGTAAAAAAAAGAAAACGATGAAGAGTTGAGAAACTTATTCTGTTAGTGTACTGTCACTGATATAGTATGGGGGCTTGGACATCAAATTCACAGGCGCTGTTTCTCCTTTAGAGGTGTGCCAAAAACAGCAGTTTATTAATGCTTCTGAAGTAATATGACGCAACGTCCAAGCTCGTGACAGGCTCTGCAATTTATTGAGGCGCTGACAGAATAAGTAGACTACATTGCGGCAGAACACGTGTCACTATAAAATTATTTCCTGTTTTTTATTGCTTCTGTAAAATGTGGCGGTTTCGTCAGAGTGCCAGTGCACAGAAAGTCTTCCGTGCGTATAGTGGTAGGGGGCCGCTCTCCCGTCATTTTAGGCGCTCCCCGTGTCAGCGGTGTCTTTGTGGAACGTACCGAGCTTGCCTGGGATATAATGCGATGTGCTTCTGTGGGAAGCCGCCAGTTCTAAAGGAATTAGGCGCGCTAACTCTAGAAAGGGTTCCAAGTCAGGGCTTCGAGGACTAGTGTCATTTGTTGTTCTTTAAGGCAGGGATGACGAAAGAAGTCCTACGGACGGGCGACAGAGGGTGACAAAGAAGAATACTGCCGTGAAGCCAGGTTTTAGCGCACAATAATATGTCATCGCAGGGGTGATTTAAACCATCTCCGCGTAGTTTAAGTGCAGGAAAATTTCTCGCCAGCACTCCAGCGCTTAATCGCCACGCAACTATTTTTCCTAAAGGTGAGCGAACAGAATGTGGATTAATAGTTGGCATCTGAAAGCACCCACAATGGGTTACATTATTCTCCATGAGTTGCGCAATTTTATACTAGCTCTGTGCAGGAGGGCAGAGGCCAGTGCGCGATGCTGCTCTTTTCAGAGATCTACCTCGGTGATACAGCCCTCCGAATTCATCACCGGCGTTATGCATAGCTTCAAGCTTCAAATGTACTAGGTGTCGAAGGCCTGTTATCTCAACCAGAAGTGGTGACGCTGACGGCGAATGTCACGATAACGTTTGGTGCCCCTGTCAGAAGTTGCATTTTGTGTCTGTCCGTTTGCTTTTCGCCCGTGCTGAGATTCATCATGATGTACCTCTTGCCACAGTTTTTGCTTCATCCTTTTGTGTATAATGCACCGCATTGATACACACAAGGGATGTTAGTGTTAACGGATTACGAAATGGAATACTCCGGTCGTCATCACTGCTTTCTTGCAGCAGTTTGCCACAGTGGCGCAAAAAGTTCCCGCGCATAGGAGTGCCTGTGTTTATTCTTCACGTTGATTGCTTCCGGTGCGAATATTTCCGAAAGTATAAGCGACAACCTGACCTACGACATGGAGATTCTCAAAGAATTTGGCAACATGAAAACTAAGGATTGGTCAAAATAAACTGACCTCTAAAGATGGCCGTTTCTGAAGGCATACATTTCAGGCGACGTGAGGAAGGAAATATGGATAACCTCCGCTATGTCAATGCTGTATGGTTTATGGACTTGCATGGCGGTAGCATGGACCGTTTTTAAAATGCGTGCTGCAGTAAGGTCAAGATGAAGGAAACCCCTACCCCCCCGGCACAATACTTCGCTCAGTCCTTCACGCAGTGGAAACACATGATCTCACCTGCTAAGGTGGCTTCAGAACCCTTTATTCCATCATTCACTTTCTCTCTAAATTAAGAGGAGATGATACCGCGGTTACAACTGCAGCGCATTCGTCAATGAACGATCGTAAAGGCTGCTCCGCCTCCTTGCGACAGCACTCGAGCAAGACCTCAGACCTACGCACGCACGCCCGCAAAACGTTGCTTCGCGAAGTATACTGCACCCAACCACTATAATTACGTCGCTATGCAGGCAGCCTGCAGGGCTCTCAAAATACGTAATGCATTTCCCAGAGCAGTGCCTACTGTGACGCACGACACCCCTTTTACGCTCCCTCCGCTTTGCTCTTTCACTATCCGAACTCAGCACTAACGGAGCGTAGAAGCTGCTGCCTGTACTCATGCAGGCGGTGGAAACGTGTCGGTTGCGCTTCATTCTGAACTGCAAATATGAATACAAGAGCATCGAAGAATGGATTGAAGCGAAGGTTGGGGATAGTCTATTGCGATCGAACAGGCTCCTTGCGACGTCGAGGCTAACGGCTGTGGATGGCGGCCGTAGTCTGAGCAGAGCCGTTCGCTGCCACTAAAACCAGGCGATGAGACCAGGAGAGAGGCGCACGAAGACTCGAAGGCACTCGACGAACTGAAACGGAGATCGATCTTTGTTGCCACCCGTGAGGTTCAAACAACAGGAACACAATCGATACCTGTATGGTGACTGCGCATGGTGGCTTAATCTGCTACCCATTCAATAAACCATAGAGACATTATGGTTATTTTCTATTTGTGTGCTGGCGCATTCTAAATATTGCCTTCAGGAAAGACAATGTAAAAATTATTGATTAACTAAATTAATAACTGACTGACTGATTAAAAAAGAATTAAAGTATTTTCTGTTCATTTCCTTTTCTTTCTTTCCAGTAATTTGTTTATGATCGTACGACAACGCGCATATTCTGAGATAAAGGCTCTGGGGACGGTACGGCGTCCTGACAATTTCTGTGGTCTGGGCAGCTTTTGGCTTCTGATAAATTTCTTAGCTTTCTAAGGTAGATGAGAAGATCGGATAAAGGCGCTTGAGCTTGTTGAAGCGTGCGGATTGAATCTTTGCAGCGAGGAACTTATGTTAGGTGAAACTATGACAGAAAAAGCAATTACCAAGCGAACAGATACAGCGCTGGAGGAACAGGACCCACTGAGAGACTTCCTGCACTGTTTATCTTCACTGTGTAACACCAAAAACCAAAAGTGCTGCTTTGATGAATACCGGAATTACCTCTTGTTATACTTCTCGAAGTTCCCGCTTTCATACACGCCATTTGAGTGCAGTCACGGAAATAGCTTCTTTTATATCCTGACGGGGCGCCTTCATTTCGCTCACTGACTCGCAGGGATCTAAGGTGCACCTAAGGCTGAAACTTACTCCTGTTTTCACAGGTTCCGTAAACAGTGCACCAGCGGTCGCGCCTAAGGTCTTGAATGAAACGTGTAAATAGTCCGGCGACTTAGTCACACATGCTTAACGAATAACTGGCACAGCGGGGTACACCAGGAGCCCCAAAACCAGACGCACAAAACAGCGGTATCTGGCTTTACCTGCAGTCGTCTTCGTTACTTTGGCGCAGGCAGCTGCGACGAGCGTCTTGTATGTATCTGTGCCTCAGACCTCTCCCTTCTGTCACCCCTCTATCATTCGCGCGAGGGAGTGATAGTGACCCGGTTGGAGGAAGTCTACAGGCTAGTACCACAGAGAAAGGGATTCATAAAAAAACGGACGCTACCATAGGGCCCAGCGGCCCAATTGATTGTGGCGCACCAAACGACTGGGCGAGAGACTTCCGGTTTCGGTTTCAGGAGTGGGCAGTTTGAATGCTAGCATGCTCCGTGAATAATGCGTCCTCATGACGCATTATTTCTGTTCAGTGTGGCCTCCTGTCATTTGTTTTCGGTCTAGAAAGGTGAAAACTTACATTTCGGGCGCTCTTGACCGGCCATCAAGGTAGCTGCGCCACGGTATTCGTCAAAAAGTGCAAATACAGAAAAGACACCAGGTGCTTTGTGAAATTAACATTTATTCTTCTATAACATATAAACACAAAAACAAAACCTATACTGCAGCTGTCGCCATCTGGCACATCGCTAAGTTCGTTCCGCTTCCGCGCTTCTTGTGCGTACAATGTTACTGCAACACGACTCACAGCAGTGGATGTCGCTTCCATGGGCACTGTAAGCTGAAAAATGTAAATTACAGAAAAACTGTGCGAACAGGCGCAACGCTCAAAAGTGACAAAATTAGAAGCAAGGAAAACATTCTTTTACGAACCTCGCATAAGGAACATTTCTGTGCCACATACAGTACTACAAGGTATCTCCCAATGATTTACTAGCATTCCACCGTTCCACGACGATATTCGCTGTCCCCCAAGAAGCTGTAAGTCCCATTCTACAGCCAACTGTGTGTTTTTTTTGGAACCACACCGGCTACAAACGGGACATCAACCAATAACTCGCAGTCTGCTGGAGAACTGAGAACAAATGCGCGAGTACAATTTTCTTCTCTTCATAGGCGCTGAAGACAATTTTGGACGTACCAGCTTCAAGTTTTCGGGCTTTTAGAAAGTCCTATAAGTTTACTTTTTTCCCCGGTTGTTTTGAAAAGCGCACTTCCTTGTTGTCACTACGCGGGAGCAATGCACGTTTTTACTAACGCAGACTTGGGAGTCTTCGATGCGCAAGTTTCTAGTTAGTGCTTTTAATACATAGCATTTTTTCCCGGCAGTCTTGAAAATTACGAGCCCATGCTAACAACGCGACGATGCTCGTTTTCGACAAGTTTCCTCATTTTTTGAAGTTGACCACATATTTTACCCAACCATCAACAAATATCGCTCGAAAGAAGTTCTGAATTGTTGGAGGCCATAAAAAAAACTTCTCGTCCCCGTAAAACTCAACGCCCCACCGTGCGAAACTAACCATAAGGCAAAGAGAACAAAGCATGAGCACGCCCTTCCCAAACTGTGCACTCACCGGTGCCATGGCTCACGGATTGACGCCAGCAGGTAGGCGGGAAGGTGGGCAGTCAAGGACAGTGGAGATCAAACCCCGCTACTTCTGCACCTTTCACAAGTGCGCCATATTGCGCCGGCCGGCGAGCTCAGCGAAACTGCTTGAAATGCAGCGCAGTTTGGCAAAAATGAAATGTTTCTCACCTTGTCACTGGCAGAAAGCGCAAGAGGTACACGAACCACACCAGAACAGCCGGCAGGCAATCAAGCGTGCACGCCTCTTCACGAGCAGCTTAATTCAAGGCACTGCGCCAGCGTGGTCAGCGTAAAGTGCTTGCAATGCAGAGTAGTTGGGCAAAAATTCATTTCTCACCTCGTCGTCAGAAAGCGCACTAGTTCCACGTCGAAGACAGTTGCGAAAACACGGAGTTTGCGCGCTTATAAAGACGCAGCACACCCACAGCTGGCAAAGACGCGCAGAAAACAGTCTCCTGGTTTCGCTGTACCTCGTCTGCCTCGTCTGCTCCATCACCTGTCACCCGCGTGCGCATGCGCACGCGCGCGAACGATAGTGGCGCCACTAAAGAGAGGGGATACCAACTTATTCGTTACGCATTTCCTGGGGCCAGATTTTGAGTGTGCCCCCTCTTTATAAATTTATTTCTCTATGCTCACACACTTACACACCGCTGTTATCGCTGAGGCATCTCTAACTGGATGCTTTCTTTGAACACGAGCTCTTTGGTATGGTGCTGCATTTAGAAGGAGAGCATACGAATGAGGAATTGGAAACTAACGCGATCATGCCTGCTGAAGGCCAGCAGTTCTTCGAAATTGCTTCGATGCCCTTGAGTGCTCGGCTTGACACTGACTGGAATAAGAATGATGGAGACCTCGTTGCGGTATACACCAAATAAGGCAGTGGATTATGAACAAGTAACTGCATAGAATAATAGTAATTGTTCTTGTTTTCATATGGAAAATTAATGGGAAGACAGGAAGTTTCATAGAAGGCAGAAGCTTTCACAGCATTCCACTTGTGGGAACCGGGTCCACGGCCTTCGCATATCGCGCGCTGTTTTATACCAACTGAGATACAGCCGCAACTTGCACCCTTATTCTTGAAAGGTACTTTCAAACAGAGGACACCTTATCAGAGAACAATAATATGCTTTCTCATGAACGAAGCTGTGGTGGTCGTAGCGGCTTACAAAACAAACAAAATAGATGGTTTATGAGAGTTTAACGTCCCAAAGCGACTAAAACAATGAACAGTGAGGGACGCCGTAGTGAAAGGTTTATGGAAATTTCGACCGCCTGGGGTTCTTCAACGTGCGCGGCCGGGATCGGATCTGTGCTTTTGGGTCAGCCGCCTGGGGCCGTAACCACTGAGCCACACTGGCGGCTCAAACAAAGAAGAGTAAAAACGGAAGGATGAGGTGTTGCCGGCTGCGGCAAGTCATTTTTCAATGCAAACGTGCTAGACAACCACGCCTATGGAGCTGGTTTGTATGTTTTAAGGAATTACGCCAACCACATTTATTGAAGATAATACATGAGCTCCAGTTTGACACATTTCGAGCGCTGCAAAGAATAAGAGCTTTACATAGATGGGGCACCGCAAAAGTTTATGGACTGAAAGTAAAGGCTGGACAACACGAAGCATTATCTTTTAAAAGTCGCTTTTTGAGCCGTTGTAACTCTCACATACAAACCAAATCTTCTAACTTTCCTTTCCTAGGAGGCGTAAAAGCCCCTTTTCTCGAAAGACAATTTCGTAGAAAAAGAACGCCTGTTCAGGCTCGAGGCCTGAAAAGTTGGGTTCCGTTCAAGAAAAAGCACCATAAGAGAATAACTGGTACTTTTAACCATTATTCCATATTATTATTAATAGCCCGCCAAGTTCAGCGCAGTGCCTGGAGTAGGCACTTTCCACGATTCGTGTTTATTCTCTGAATGTTGTTTTTTGTTCGGGTGTTTGACAAATACGCCCAAGCGAGTAAGTGTGCGCTCTGCTAGCTCGCTATTGTAAGCAGAAGTCATTATTTCCCTATGTATGCAAAACAATTCTCCCGGTATCGTTATCATTTTTCGTGCATCTTTAACACACAGGGGTCAATGGCCAATGATCTGAGCGGAAACCCTACATTCCATTTCACTTACTTTTTGCTGTTGTTTCACAAATCGTGCAAATCCCCTTCAAAATCATGCGAGGTGTACTAACGAGATATAGCGAGTATTGTTTACCCAGACTGAATGCTCGCTGTCCGGAATATATTAGGTGCTCATGAGATCGTTTCGAGACTCGCAGTGGAAATGCTTGAATTGCCAAGAGCTTCTGACATGTTTGCATCAGGTCTAAATACGAGCCGAAATGTTTAGAATATTATTCAGAGCGTTCTTTCAGATAAAATCCACTTCAAGGATTAAAAAATAAACTGGTATTCTGATTATGCGCAAAAGAAAATTTGTTCAAAAAGTTTTGTGATGTCCTCGAATAGGAAGAGGCGCGCATTGGATGATAGAGAGTGCATTATAGTACCTGTGATGAAGAATGGTGGCCTGTTGTTATTCTTTTTCTGGAGCAATAACTATACATGTATTTCATATTCATGCTTTCACGAGATCACGAACAAGCAGGTTAAGTCAAAGTTGCTTTCTAATTTTCAACATTGAGCAAATAATTGAGGGAGTCACAGTCGCCCATGTTCAGAGCGACACCATGGAAATTTCAGTCTGGCCTTTGCTGCCTTCAAACTCATTTAGTTCGTTCTGCTTCGAATGTCAGGATAAAAAATGAAAACCAACACAAGAGTACATACTTAGTGCGTAATATAAAAATTACTTTCATCGCGAAGAAGTTTTCAGGAATTGTTTTAATTGACCCACAAGATATCATTTAAGGTGCCCTCTCTATGGCAGGGCTAAAGTATAGCGCTTGTTTGTTTTTCTCAGTCAACTCTGTAGGCTAAATGAATCGCCGCAAATGTTTTGTTCTTAACCAGGACTTCTGAGCTTTACAAAAAATATCTCCACACCCGTTAACACCTGACTTCCATTTTAGTTAAGACACTTGCCTCGAAAAACAGCACTTCTAGGGATGTATTGATGCGGAGAAAGGGAACAGGAACCATTGTGAGGGAGCTGTTTCGTGTTACGAGGAGTTCAACTATAGTACGAATACTCTCGTGAGTTAAACCAACGTTTGGCTTCATTAGTTGTGTTGCGGTAAACTATTATCAGCATCAGCCTGGCTACGCTCACCGCAGGGCAAATTACTCTCAATTTTTTTCCAATTAACCCGGTCATTCGCCAGCTGCGCCCACCGCAAACGTTTTAATTTCATCCGCCGACCTAACTTATAGCCGCCCCGTGCTACGCTTGCCTTATCTTCGAATCAACTGAACTGCCCTTATTGACCAGTGAGAGAGAGAGAGACTCTTTAATGAAGAGCAGAGAATTTAGCCGGCGTTTTAAAAATCGCTGGCATGCTACTCTGCGTAGGGAGGGGAATTTGGGAGATAAAGACAGAAGGAGAGCAGAGTGGAAGAGGTAAAAAAAAACGAAGATAAAATGCGGCCATGAAATGGGTACTAAGGATGCAATGGCGAGTATTGATGTAACCTATGGAGTGATGGAGTGCATAGTCCGTCAAATGGGCTGACGAAGTTCACTGCATGAAGACTGCATGAAGGTGACGTGCAAGTGAATTTAAAGCTTATCGAGATGTCCAATGTCTTTTAAATATGTGAATAGAAAAGTCATTGCAAGTCTCTGTTGCCTAAGGCAGGCTAAGGGACCTAAAACTTTGTCCATTGTAAGGGGAACTGAGCAGAGCTTCTGCATGCAATGTTCATAGTACGCACGCTCGTTAGCATATGCAGGGCACTCAAGCAAGATATGCTCCACAGTTTCAATCGCGGCACAGTTGTCACAGTGCGGACTGTCCATTTGTGTAAAACGGTATCGTAAGCCGTTTGTATGTGCAGCATTAAGACGAAGTCGATGATAAAGTGTTTCCAGATGTCGAGGAATTCTGGGTGACAGTCTTGATCTAAGATGTGGGTCGATTGAGTGAAGAAATTGGTACTGATATGTCGGCAAACTCCAAAGCCGATACATTTCTTCGGAAGCAAAACTTTTGGCCACCTGGGACGCATCAGATTTCGTAAAAAAAGTTCTAATGTATCTCCGATGTTGATGGCCCTTACGGGCCGCTTCATCTGCTTTTTCATTAGCCTGAATGCCACAGTGAGCAGGTACCCACTGAAATGTTATGCAGTGGCCTGCGGCAATAGCTAAATGATGTAGATATCCGATGTCCAGGGAAACTGGCTGGTGATTCGTTTTCTTCAGCAGGTTGGCCAGGATCTGGAGAGATGATTTCGAATCGGTGAAGATAACCCAACGGTCGGCGGTTCGGTGCAGGATGTAAGAAACAGCTTCCTTAATGCCGTGAAGCTCAGCTGTCGTAGAGGATGTCCTCCGCTGCAGCCGGTAAGAAAGGGCATGGCCTGTTGAGGGCACATAAAGGCCACATGAAGAGGTTTCTTTAGTAGTTGAACCATCGGTGAAGATATGGGTGTGCTGCCTATATTCCTCCGTTAAGTAGGCGAGAGTAGTTTGCAGAAGCGCTGCTTGTGGCATGCGGCTCTTTGCATTCACACCTGGAACAAACTTCTTCACCTTTAGAGGAGAGAGTGTCCATGGAGGAAAGGCCAGAGGTAGTAGTTTCTGTGGCTGATTAATAGTAGGGATGGGCAGGAGCTGCACTGCCTGGCCAAAGCTAGAGTTGCTGTGAGTTAGGTGGACACGGTGCAGGAAGTGCTTCTTCCCTTGAAGAACGTGGTGGAGATGGGTACGCATAGTTTCCTGGGCGGCAATCACCTCTAGTGGGAGACATCCTGCCTCCGCTACTGTTCCTGATGCAGAGGAACCCTTTGGGAGGCCAAGGCATATTCGCAGGCAGTTGTTCCGTGCGGCAACGAGAGACTTATTGCTTGATGTAGATAATCTTTGAAACACTGGTAGACAGTAGCGCAAGGTTCCTTCAACGTAGGCTTTTTCAAGCAGAAGCATTGATCGGCAGTTGCTACCCCACCTTGTTCCCGCCATGAACCTAAACACTTGCGATGCTGCAGTGATCCTCTCGCGGAGTTTTTTGATCTGAGGTGTCCATGACAGATTATAGTCGATTACAACACCCAGGAATCGCTGAGATCGTACATATGGTAGCGATCGTCCGCCTAGGAGCAGCGGATATCGGGTCATCGTTTTTCTTGTAAACGCCATTGCAACACTCTTTTCTGGCGAGAGACGAACACCTCTGGAAGCCAGGTACATCGAAATGTGCTATAGCGCTCTCTGTAGACGTTGCTGGGTGATATAGCGCGAGCGTGATGCGGTCCAGATGCAGATATCATCAGCATAAATTGTTATACGGACCCCTCGCGGAAGGTTTCTTCTTATGTGTATAAGGGCAATATTGAACAGGAGAGGGCTGAGCACCGCTCCCTGTGGTACGCCCCTCTCTACTGCGTGAAAGCGCGTTGGACCGTTTGGAGTGGTGATAAAAATTTGCCGTTCTTTCAAATAATGCCCAATCCATTTGTATAGCTTTCCTCCAAGGCCAAGACTGGCAAAGGCGGCGAGAATTGCATGATGAAAGACAGAGTCAAAGGCGGCCTTGATGTCTAGGAAAACGGCTGTCGGGATGTACCCAGCATGAAGGTACTCCTCAATTGATGAGACGAGGGAGATGATATTGTCAGTCGCAGACCTGTTTTGACGGAACCCGTTCATTTCTTGGGGGAACTCATTTCGGCTTTCTAGGAACCAAGTTATGCGTTTGCAGATCATGCGCTCCATGAGCTTACCTACGCAGCTCAGTAGGGCAATGGGCCGGAATGATGCGTAACTTGTTGGCTGCTTACAGGGTTTCAAAACAGGCACAATTTTCGCCAGCTTCCATTCCGTGGGGACCTCACCAGTCATCCAGGAAGAATTGTAATACTCCAGGAGTCGAAGACGGGAGGTGTGGGGTAGCTTTGCAATGGCTTCATAAGTCACCTCATCATGACCCGGAGACGTGTGTCTATTTGTCTCCGCGATAGCTGTGGATAGTTCTTCCATTGTGAAAGGCAGGTCTAACGTTGGCACTGCCGCCTTTGGGATGCCTGATTGACCATTTGCGGAGAGTGTCGAATGCCCTGACCCTGCCGACAGTAGCCTGCAGTATTATTCTGAGAATTCTTTTATAGATTTTTGTTCGTGAAGGGAGAGTGCA
Source organism: Amblyomma mixtum (assembly GCF_055824585.1). Classification (NCBI taxonomy): domain Eukaryota; kingdom Metazoa; phylum Arthropoda; class Arachnida; order Ixodida; family Ixodidae; genus Amblyomma; species Amblyomma mixtum. Next base: position 38,197,583 of record NC_143017.1, on the reverse strand, counting down.
GCGAAGGGGTGGAGTTGTTGAGGCGGCGTGCGCATACCTCTAACTATCCGCCAAATATTGGTTACTGGTTGGCGCACATCCAGCGTAGAACAAAAGTCACGCCACTTTTGCCGACTGAGTTTATCCATATAGCGTCGAGTGTGACGTTGTGCCCGTCGGCATGCACGTAGGTCATCGAGGCTTTTTGTGCCCAGAGCTTTCCTTTCAGCTCGCCTGCGTATAGCGCAGAGCCTTTGAAATGTGTCATCATTTGAAGGTAGGCTATCATTTTTAGTTGTAATTTGTGTACTCGCTCTCAGGCAATACGCCATTGTTGCCCAAACCCATTTCTTTCTCTTAATTTCGGATAGGGTATCTTTTACACGCGTTTATTCTCTCGCCCACTTCGCCCGCTTCCGAACACTTTAAAGTTACGCTAATCATTTTTCTTTCCATAGTTTGCTGCATTGTTTATAGCTGAACTCTTTGAGATTGCCTCAAGTTTCTGCCCAATTCATGTGTACGGGAAAGATACAGCTATTGTATATGAGAGACATTGGTAAACTGCCATCGCTGATCTGAGAGAAATTGCCATACGAGGTCCACCCAGTTCGTTTTCTTCTACTTATTTCCCTTTCATGATCCGGGTACGAGGTCACTATCTGCCCTAAGTAGACGCATTCCTAAACTACTTCCGGCACCTCGTTACCAACTGTAAACTGCTGTTCCCATGCGGGAGTGTTGAACATTAATTTGGTTTCCTGCATGCTAAATTTTAGACCGAGCGTTCTCCTCTTGCTAACCGAATGATCATGCATTGCAATTCATCTCCTGAGTGACGTAGCAAGGCAGTGTCAACAGCGATTCACCGATTACTTCGGTATTCTCCGTTAACTCTTATCCCAACTTTCAAAAATCCTGGCCTCAGACACCTCCTGCAAACAGGCGGTAAATAACAGCGGCGAGATTGTTCCTCCCTGCTTGAGGTCCTTCTTTTTTTATTTCTCTGCTCACTTTATGGAGCAGTATGGCTGCTGTACAGTCGTAACAGATATGTCACAGTATTTTCATGTAAGACTCTACTACAGCCTTCTTCCACAATGCCTCCTTGTCTGCTGAAGCTTCCACTTAGTCAAATGCTTTCTCGTACTCAATGAAGGCTATATATGTGAGTTGGCTATATTATGCGAATTTCTCTGTCCCCCGATTTGTAGTGTCAAAATGATATATTGTTGAGTATCCTTTACGAAAGCCTGCTTGAAGACCAAGGTTGTCCTGACTCTATTAGCGATTGCTTAAGTGAATTGCTTGCAACCAAAGGCCTGAAATCAGATTGGTCTGCAATTTTCAAGTCCTTGACGACTCCTTTATTTTGAATAATGATCATTTTATTGTTCTTCCGAGCTTCTGTTGCGCTAGAAGTCACGAGGCATTCCGTATATACGTATATGGTGGCAGCAGTAGGCCTTTACTTAGTTCAGTGAAAGAGAACAGAGCAATGAAACGAATAAGACTACTGATAACATGCAATGTAAACATAAGCAAGGGAAAAAATGACAACGAACGACAGGAACAGTTAACCGACAAAAGGTGTTTGAGTCCGGTGGAGCATAGCAGTTGTCTCGTGAAAGAGTTAAAATCTTGGTGAAATATACAAGAACTGCATGGTGCTATGGCGTTATAGGTGCACATAATTCGCACAAAGGAGCTTAGTTTGAAGGGTAAGGCGTCGCACCGCGGCTTTGTCGCGCGCATCATCCAGGCCCCCGAAGAATGATCAAGGATGCTAGGTCCATAAAGTCATGTTGACGCGCTTAATTTTTTTCAAAGAATGTAACGATATATCTCCTCTTTGACAATGTTTGTCCATCGTGCGACTGCTATATCAATAAGGCTGTCGGTTATAGTGATACGGGGATCATTGCTGCACGTATTGTTAGTTATACACACCTAAGAAAGCAGCCTTGGAATATTCGAGGCGACGATCTGGAAATTTTGCCAGCACAGGCCTTGGAAGGGGAAAATAACCGCAAAAATAAACATGAAACATATCAGCTGACACAAGAGGATCACAAGCAGGTGATGTAGTGTGGCTTTAATATTCCTTAATAACGTTCCCAAGGTATTGCTGCATGTGTTGACGGGCAAATCTCCAAGCTTGAGGTCCGAAATAATAATAAAATAAGCAAATGAGTAGCCTTAGGACACACGGAAGCGTCATTTGAGGACCAGCCTTCATCCTTCTACCAAACACCAGGAACATTGGAGTAGCGAAAAAGTACGAATCAAGACCATCGCCAAGAGGATCTGCTCTAGTGCGCCGGCATGAACAGATTATTTTAAGAACACTGTACAAGCCGACAAAGAAATTTTTGGGCCAATTAGAGTGCCCTTAATTCAGAGGCATTCGTCGAAGATACCGCTAATTTCTCTGAGGGGAGCTCTTGAGTAGTACGTGAAGCAGCAATCTGACTTATCGGAGTGCGAATAAAAGGAGGCCGTGAATCTAAATCGGCGAAAGGAGCTTTGAACGAAAAATTCGAAATGGAATTCGTATTCCGAAGATGTCTTGTGACATCGTAGACCAGAGTGGTGCACCATTTCAATTTCGTACCATACACGGCGACGGACTGGTTTTGTGCTAATGGGACATATAATGCTTCCACATTATTAGTCCACAAATGCGCAGCCACAGAATCATGCAGTGCATAGAACATCAGGCATAGAACATCGGAGGGGTAGGAAACGGTATTGAAAGGATGAAACTCACGCGGCCCTCCACATGGCGGCCGTGACGGCGGAAATGTAATAAAAATTGGAAGAAGCAGAGAGACGCGATGAGGGACAAGTGGGGAATGGAAGAAGGATGAGGCTACGGGATGGCGCCAAACGCTCGGCATGCTTCGACTTTAAGCTTAGCATAACTTTCTGCTCGATGTGCATGAGCCTCGGCGCGGTGCATCGCACAAAGCTGCCAAGGAGAATCGACTATTGCCATGAATTCATGGCGACCCGAAGACGCATCCCCGTCGGCGAGGGCGCATGTCCCGGAACGAGTGGAGCAGATCCTCCTTGCGTCGCTCTCTTTCGCCCTCGCCTCTTCACTCTAAGTCTCGGATGGAAACAGCTCCACTATGCACATTGTTATTCCCTTTAAACAAACAAGGAGTGAGTGTGGCTCTGTTTGCGACTTCGCCGCCCTCCGCGGTGCTCCTCCGTCTCTTAGGCCGCATAAATCTCGGGAGATGGTGTGCTATATTCTACGTACTTCGCTCTTTCATTCTGCCACCCCTGCTTCTCCCTAACGCTTGGAATTGATGCGGCCGGGTGCCAACACTTCTTTCAACTGTCTGTCGTCGCCAACGGAGCAGTCAACACTGCGGAGCGGCGCTCGGTAAAAGTCTTTTATGATTGGTGTGCCTTCTATCATTTGAGGCCAAAGATAGAGGGCGCATGCATTATCATTATGGTTATTTTCTAGGCTGCCTGGGCGTTATCTGCGCGCGTTTTATTAGGGCGCACTTTTTTTATCAGTTTCACATAGACCCTTTTCGTTTGACATAAGTTCCAGTTAAAAGCTCTGCTGAAGAAGTTTTTTTCCTAAAAGAGGCTCGTTCCAGCTTTTTTCATGTGGACCACAACTTTTGGAAACCTTTTTCTCACTGTATCTAATGAAACTTATATACAACCCGCTGCTTTTACAGGAAATACCAGTACGTTCTTTTTGCCTTGACTCTGCTTAGTGGAGCACGACTCCAGTCACTTCGTTACGTGTTCCTTGTAGATCTAGGTCGCCGCTCAAGAGATGGAATGGAGGCGGTTGCAGTGACGGAAGGTTATTTTCTGCAGCCGTTACGCTCTTAATTGTTGGCCATGTGACACCTGGAAGCCAGTTGGTCTATGAACGGTTGAATCCTCAAACTTTGTTTCTCGGACCTGCGCTGAAAATTAATGTTTTTCTGCCTGACGAAAGTGCTGTTTCCGGAAGGCGGCGGCTCTGTTCGACGAACGATTGCTTCGTGCGTTGTCGCAAAGTGTGTGGTTCTCTTTTCCGGGGAGGAGCTTCGCAGTATGTAAGAGAGCAACAACGAAACTTTTAGGCCCTATTGCTATGCCGATGTTAACGAAACGATCGACTGGATTACAACGAGTTCATTGGCGGAGGTGACGGATGTTACTGCAGTCTGACACCACGTATTTTACATAGTATCTCCTATTCTGTCTACCACTAGCGCTGCGTATTCAGAGCCTCCAGTGAACTTCAATAGCGTATGAGAGAAGCCAACAGCCACAGAAACCAAGGGGCACAGGGGATTTTTAATTAATTTATTTCTTTTGTGGTGTTGATCAATTTATAGTATTACTGAATATGTTATCGCTTAAATCTAATTGATTATAAAAGCAGAAGAAAAAACAACTACATGCCGCCGGTGGGATCCGAACCCACGACCTTCGAATTACGCGTCTGGTGCTCTACCGCTGAGCTACGGCGACGGCTGTCAAATCTTCTGCTTTCGAGGGTATTTATGTTTATAAATAACCTAACCTTGGGTGTGTTCACCAGCGCCACCCACGTTCTTAAGCGGCGGACGTAGCACGTCCTGAGTTACCGCTGATGTGACGTAGAACGTCATCGAACGGCGAGGGTGGAAGCTGTGTGAGAACCCTCTTATGCTTCCTATCGCGTCAAGGCTGCCAGCACCTGGGCCCACGCTAAGCAATTAAGCAAACAAGGGAAGGGGGGTGAGGGGCTCGTTATAAATATGAGAAGCCAACAGCCACAGAAACCAAGGGGCAGAGGGGATTTTTTAATTAATTTATTTATTTTGTGGTGTTGATCAATTTATAATATTACTGAATATGTTATCGCTTAAATCTAATTGATTAGAAAAGCAGAAGAAAAAACAACCACAGCGTATGTTGTGTTCTTGCGTGAAAATCGGTCTTCTTCTGTGACCGATACGCGCTTCATTCCCGTCTTACTAACAGTACCCATCGTTAGTGCGACTCTCAGGTAAGAAATGATATTTTCTCTCCTTCTTGATACCGAGGGTAGCACTTAACTGCATGCTTTAAAAGTCACACAGTATGTTATTCTCCTGAGTTCCCCATCAGCGTTGAGTGTTGTTGGAGTGTTCTCCACTTAAAAATGACCGACATTAGCATGTATAATGACGCGCTTTTAAGGCGGAAGCCTATAATGCCTCATCGTTGTAAGCAGGAGCTGTCGACAAGAAATGTCACGCTTTTCAGTTGGTCGAAATGGTCGTAACGTCACAGTGCGCGAATTTCAAACGGGGCCAATTGTACTTTGGCTACAAACCATGCAAGCAATTAAAGGGATCGTATAGTGATGCTCCAAGTAAGTTTGAGTTTAGTTAATTGCTTACTTAACCAATTAGTCCAATTAACCTTCCTAGTCAGGCCAGATAAATAAATAAAACCAAGTAAGAAATTGGCCGAGCTTGGGAATCGAACCCCGGTCTCCGGAGTGCGAGTGGAGCACACTACCACTCCGCTATGCCAGCTCGATGGTTTGGAATGAACAAAGGTGCGTCTAGTGAATACGGTGTCTTCGTTCACTCCTATCTTCCTCCCTTCCCGTTACGGCGAGGTTCAGGTGTGCACCGAGATATGCGAGACAGATACATCTCCTTTCCTCAAAAAACAATTTACTGACGAGCAAGGCGTATTTGTCCGCGTTTCAGATTGGTCCAAATTGTCGTGATGTCACCACGCGCGAATTTTGACGGGTGTCGACCGAAATATGTGAGACAGTTACTGCGCAACTTTCTTTCGTCAAATACAATTTTCGACATGCTACTGATATATGCGAGACAGTTAATGCGTAATTTCCTTTCCTCAAATAAAATTTTCATTTTCTTCATTACGGCCCCTCTTTCTTCTTTCACTTCACTTCCTCCCTTCCTGTACAGTGCGGCTCAGGTGTCCACCGAGACGACAGAGAATTACTGCGCCATTTACTTTCCTTAAAAAGCGTTGCGTTCAAAGGGCAAGGCATCGCGCCGAACGGGTGGTGGCGTTCAATGGACTCCGTGGCAGCGCTACAACACGCTGTCGCGTTCCACTCCTAAAGGCGAAGCTTAAGCGTCATTAATTGGCAGTTAATTAATGCACCAACAAAATGTGAAGTTGGTTTGGTTGGTTTATGGGGTTTAACGGCCCAAAGCGCCTAAGGCTATGAGAGACGCCGTAGTGCAGGGCTCCGGAAATTTCGACCACCTGGGGTTCTTTAACGTGCACTGACATCGCACAGTACACGGGCCTCGAATTTCTCCTCCAAAGAAATTCAGCCGCCGCGACCGGGATCGAACCCGCGTCTTTCGGGCCAGCAGCCGAGCACCATAGCCACTGAGCCACCGCGGCGGCAATGTGAAGTAAACAATCGTGTAGCAGAATGCAGCACTCAGGCTTTCGCCTTTCAGCACTTTTTTAGCCGCTAAAGTTCCTCGTAATTTTTGAGATAGAAATGTGGTTTCATGCGGTTTTCAGGCTCGACCATTCATTCTTGCAAGGAACGTTACCGTCAATGGAAACAGTTACAACTGGACATGCCGTCGGATTTCTCATAAGCCGTAAATTTTGTTCTAGGCCCGACTTTGATAAAAAGAGTCTGGGATGCTTAAGCCAATGTTTTATAATGTTGGAGAATAAAAAAAGAACTCGTAAGAGTGCTGTTCGATGAAAAAAGGTTCCTGCTAACAAACAGGAGAAAAATACAAACCCTATCTCTAATCAGTGCAGAAGTGCAGAAGTGTGTCACAGGACGAAGACACAAGTGCTGTCTTTCAACAAAGTTTATTTGGAAGATAGAGAGGCTTCTTATTATGCCATCTTCACCAAGGGAAAACATACGTCACAGAGACGCCATAGCAAATTACTTGACGTGATACAGGAAGATCTATACAATCTTGAAAGTCAAACAACGATCAAGCGATCAAAACATTTTTCTGTCAGCGATAGGGAAGGCGTGCGAATATACTTAGTAATGCACTGTAGCTATTCCGGCTGCTACCGGTTTACTGTAGTTATCAAGCATTTTGCAGCGTCTAAATTCCGGCGCACAAGTTTTGGAAGGGCAATCACTGCAGCAAACTCCCAAATTTCTGCAAGCCTAATCAACGTTATTTTTATTGTTGCATTCTTTGAATGATGCATCTATCTCTCTGCCTTAAGTAATCTTTTCCACGTGTCAGAGATGTAGAATATCCAATAACTTCCGTGCTTCCCAGAAAACAGGTCTGTTGATTTACTGTGCTCTGTTTTGTTCCTCCTTCGACGGGTCCGTATCAACATGTCAACAGAGGCTTTTAAATTTGGCTGGGTTTGTAAGCAATACATTCACTACAGCTCCGAGACCAAATTTTTACTTCGCTAGTACTTATACTGGTCATTCCCTGAATTTAGACGTGCTTTGAGCAGACTGGGCATCTTGTTGTAACGTGCCCAGTTATACACACACACACACACACACACAGACACACACACACACACACACGCACACACACACACACACACACACACGCGCGCGCGCGCGCGCGCGCACACACACACACACACACACACACACACACACACACACACACACACACACACACACACACACACACACACACACACACACACACACACACACACACACACACACCAACGTTTGAACCAATGGAAACGACCGTGGAACGACCATCGACAGATTGTCGGAACTGAAGTGGAAGGCAGAGTATACGAGGGGGTACCCAAAAGAAACCGGACTAATTTTTTAAATCGGCACAGCTTCTGTGGTACCGCGTTTTGCCGCTAGGAACGCATAGAACGAACATTCCAGAGTCAGTAGGCCGAGTGCCGTCGCTGAAGGAGGTCAGACTAGTTTAGGCAGAGTTTTAGAGTGACGACTGTTTTGTGTGAGTGTCGTTTTTGCAATGGCTGATTTTCGTGAACAGCGTGCGCCGGTGAAATTCTGTTTTTTTCTCGGGAAATGTGGCACGGAAACTCTTGAAATATTCAGAAAGACGTTCAAGGACGGTGCTGTGGGGACAACTCAAGTGTTCCTGAATTAAATCCTGAAACAAAGCAACAATCATGCCAATGGAAAACTTCAAATTCACCTCGCCTCAAGAAAGCTCGTCAGGTGAAACCAAACCTCAAAACAATGCTGATTTGTTTTTTCGACGTGAGAGGAGTCGTCCATTCAGAATTTGTTACGCAGGGTCAGACAGTTAACCAGGCTTTCTGCTTGGATGTTTTGAAAAGATTGGGCAACAGTGTTCGGTGGAAGCGGCCTGATTTGTGGCAGACGGGTGACTGGTTTTTCCATCATGGCAATGCCCCTGCTCACACAGCCCTGTCTCTACGACAAATTCGGACCAAAAATGGCATGACCTCTGTTCCTCAACTCTCATACTCACCCGACCTTGCCACGTGCTACTTCCTTTGTTTCGTAGAATGAAAAGACATATGAATGGAAAGCGTTTCACTGATGTTGCTGAGGTGAAGAAAAAAACGACGGAGGGACTGTCAAGCATCACAAAAGATGAACTTAAACAATGTTTTGAAAAATGGAATGAAAGATTCCACAAACGTATCATTGTAAGTGGAGAGTACTTTGAAGGATATTGAAGGTCTGTGCTGGAAATGTGGACAAATAAGTTCAAACAAAAATAAGTCCGGTTTCTTTGGGTACCCCCTCGTATGTAGATAGGATCGCAACAGCATGCAGGAAATTATTCCACAGAAAAGTAATAAAACCTATACGTATCAGTCACACGCCTACCAGGCCATATGTAAATCACAGTTGTAGACAGATGAGATAATTTGCGAAATTTAGTTTGTCGTCTATCTTAACTGCCTAACGCAGCGTCAGGGCATAAACAAGCATGCATAGGATTGTTCTATTTGCATACAATCAGTACTGACATATCAGGTCACAAATTTTGGACAGTACGAAGCAAGAAACAAGAAATTATTCATGATCTAGACAGGGCGGCACTGAACAGCATAAACCGTAGCACGAAAATCTACTGCAAAATCTTAAAACTCATGCCACTATCTTTATGGAAAGCTCAATCATTAAAAATATGAAAGACCAGACGCGCACTGCGATGTAAACAATAGTAGGCTAAGCAGTTCGCTTCAAACGGATCTCCTGAGAACAATGAGATTTTTAACGCAACTGCGCCACAGTTTGTAGCTGGCTTATTAAACAACAATACCTATCGCCGCAAAAATACAAAATACCCATACACAAGTCCGAAATAATCTACTTGCCAGAAATAAACTAAAAACTCAGTATTTTCATACTAACCTTGTCGACTGCATTCTGCGTCCGCTTCGAAAGTTTCGAAAATTGTAACAAAGAATTACAACATCCTAATGCAAAGTGATCGCCTGAAGAACATATTCGTAGAGAGAGAGAGAGAGGGAAAGGCAGGGATGTTAACCAACATATTCGTAGAGCCACCAAGAAAAGTATATAGAAGGTTTTCGCGGGATTATATATGTATATACATATCTGTGCGGTTGTCATGACGCCACTCGTTCGCGTAAGCTTGGCGCCCTGAGGACTATAAGCAATTCAAAGCAAGTACCATAAAGTGCTGGAGCACCTACTTCGATTTCAGCCTCACTACGCAAGTCGGCCCTCATTTTTAGGAAGGCATTGAGATGCGTTGTGTACGCGCGGTAATTTGACTATCTACAATCATTCCTGCACGTGTGCTCCGCCGACATAATCATCGGCACTGAAGCTTGGCTATCTAGCGAAATTCCCAACTGCGAGCTTGCGCTTCCAAATTCTTTGGTGTTGTTCTAGAACGATAGGGATAACTACGGAGGTGGTGGTGTTATGATCGCAGTTAAAGACGATTAACATCCATTTCTCGTGGAAACTGGCACACCACTTGAGCTGTTTTGGGTCTCTTCTTGCATTCAACTTGTCTCTGTCAACACTGCCAACACTTTAGATTTAATCCTAACCAATCGAGCCGACTTTGCTTCCGCCATCACCTATTTACCTAATATAAGCGATCACTCTTTGCTTTTTTTCAGCATTAACGCTGCCTGTCCTAAACCTGCAAGAAAGAAAAAGACCATACTAGATTATATTAGAGCAGACTTCGATGCCATTAACAATGAATTATCAGTGTTTTCTGAAAACTTCCTGAAAAACTTTGAGGATCGCTCTGTGCAAACTAACTGGGATATGTTTACGGCCAAAGTTCATGAACTAACTCAGAAATATTATGACGACCATGTAACGATCCCTCCGCGAGCCAGCAAGTTCGTCACAGTCGAGTGTAATGGCAGCACCGGCACCTTTGGCATCGCTGAAGCGAACATGTCGCTGCTACTCGCTCGGCAAGTTTGTATAGCTCGAGGCCTAGTAGATCTTACCAACGGTCGCACCGAAATCTCAGTTACGAACTTTACCCGTTAACCGCAACATCTCACGAAAACAGCGGTCGTCGCTTATTTTGACGAGCTCAGAGAGTGTACCAGGCAGTGCTCTTTGTCCACGACGTCAGACCACGACGAGGCGACAGCTACAGCCATCCCGACCGACGTCAACCCGCACCTCTTGGCCAGTCAGAAACGCTGCGTAGAAAACCTCATCTCTTCCTTCCGCGATTGTTTTGCATCAACTTCCAAGGTGCGACAGACGCCGCTTAAAAAGCACCGAATTGTCGTTGCTGACGACCAAAGACCAATATGTCAGCGCCCTTATCGGGTATCTTCAAAAGAACGTGAAGCCATCCGCCGCCAAGTTACACAAATGCTCCAGGACGACGTCATACAACCGTCCACGAGCCCCTGGGCATCACCTGTTATCCTCGTCACGAAGAAAGATGGCACCCTCAGGTTCTGCGTGGATTACAGGCGCCTCAATAACGTCACGAAAAAGGATGTGTACCCTCTGCCACGCATTGATGACTCTCTAGACCGCCTGCGCCATGCCACCTATTTTTCGTCTCTTGACCTCCGCAGTGGGTATTGGCAAATAGAGGTCGACGAACGCGACCGAGAGAAGACCGCCTTTATTACCCCTGACGGTTTATACGAGTTTAAGGTGCTCCCTTTTGGCTTGTGCTCGGCCCCTGCCACATTCCAAGACGCACCATCACTTCTAATCCTCAAGCCCCATGGTACACCGCCCATATAAGACGCCTATCTAACAGAAAAAAGCGCCGATATCGTATAGCTAGGCTATCACCGTGTAACACACACTGGGACGCATATAAGACTGCCGCTGATGCCTATACTACTGCACTTAAGCATGCAAAAGATAACTTCCTTTCCAACACGTTACCATCCATGCTATCTACTAACATTAAAAAATTTTGGCGCGTCATCAACCCACATACCGAAGAATCTATTAACTTAACTGACGTGTCAGGGGACCCTATTCCGGCTCATTTATGCGCATCAGAACTTAACAACACCTTTATTCAGAACTTCTCGCGCACATCCAACAGCACACATCCCGTTCCACTCCGGTATAATTACCCTGCTATGCCTCAAATTTTCATCGATACATCTGGTGTTGCTAAACTTATTGATGCCCTAAAACTTCATTCATCGCCCGGTTTTGACTGCATTCATGCTAAATTTTTAAAAAATACAATTACCTCTAGCTCCTTAATACTAACAAAGATTTTTCAGCAGACTCTCGATAATTCCATTCTGCCAACACAATGGAAAGTCGGGAAGGTGGTTCCATTATTCAAATCAGGAAATCGAACCTTCCCTACAAATTATCGCCCCATCTCGCTTACTAGTACTTGTTGCAAACTATTAGAACACGTCATTTTCACTAACCTTGTGAACTTTCTCGAGTCTAATTCCTTTTTTACACCCGCACAGCACGGCTTTCGGAAGTCATTTTCTTGCGAAACCCAACTTGCCAGCTTCACTATCAAACTTCATCCTATTTTAGATCGCGCATCAGAAGCTGACTGCATTTTCCTTGATTATTCTAAGGCATTCGACAAGGTATGTCACCGCTTATTATTTTTAAAGCTAACCCAACTTAATATCGACTACAACGTTCTGAAATGGATTGAATACTTTCTTCTTAACCGATCGCAGTTCGTTTCCGCTAATAATTTTAATTCACCTTTCAGCGAAGTTTACTCGGGCGTGCCACAAGGCTCCGTGCTCGGACCAATTTTATTTCTTATTTACATCAACGACCTCCCTTCCATTGTATCATCTAACATTCTTTTGTTTGCTGACGACTGTGTTGTTTTCCGCGAAATAAAATCCCCCGACGATGCTAACCTTCTTCAGCGTGATCTCTCTAATATTTCTCTTTGGTGTAATGAATGGCTTATGGAACTTAACACTAATAAGTGCAAAATTATGCGAATATCAAGAAGTGCCAACGCTCCGCCTGTGTACTACCTAAATAACGTTCCCTTAGAAGCGGTTACTTCATATAAATACCTGGGTGTTCATATTTCTGCTGACCTTAACTGGAAGCGCCATATTGAGTACATTGCTAACAAAGCTAACCGCATGTTGGGCTATGTCCGCCGTAACTTTTCCAAAACTCCGTCTTCCTTAAAATTATTGCTTTATAAAACACTAATACGTCCTAATCTGGAATACGCCGCCGCCATATGGGATCCCCATCATGATAAACTGATAACTTTGCTTGAGCTAGTTCAAAATAACGCTGCACGCTTTATCCTGTCCAACTTTAACCGTACCGCAAGTGTAACAAGCATGACAGCTAATCTTTCTTTGCCTCTTTTAGCATCCCGCCGGCAGACAATTCGTTTGAGCCTCTTTCATAAGCTATACCATCATCCCATGCTGCATGATGCCCTCATTTCCTCCCCCAGATACGTGTCAAACCGCATTGATCATCGTCACAAAGTTGGCATTGAAACGTGTAACACTGTAACTTCATTTCAGTCTTTCTTGCCTCGTACATCACGCGAATGGAACCGCCTTCCCGCAGATATCGTCGACATAAGTGATAACCAGCATTTTCGTTCTGCACTAGCTAACATTGTATAACAGGAATATAATCTTTGTTTTGTATCATGCATTGCATCTGTTTATGTATCGTCATGTTTTGTAACCACTCCCCTCTTTAATGCCTTTGGCCTTGAGGGTTCAATAAATGAAAATGAAATGAATGAAAATGCTATTTTGGTGCTTGCTATCACCCTCCCGGTTGCGGATCTGATTTTTCTGATCTCCTGAACGATGTACCGGACCAAGTTACCAGCAAGTTTTCGAAGTGTGTCATTGTCTTAGGCTTCGACATCAATTATTACACTATCAATTGGTCACCTTCTGTCAGTTCTCAAGATAATAGCTCCGAATGCGTTCGCTCTTTCCAATTGCTTCAGCTGCATCACCATTCACAAATGGTACATGAACGCGCGCGGCAGTCAATCTTAGACTTGCTTCTAACTAACTGTCTTGATGATGCTACCTCACACGCACTGGAGGAAATTAGCGATCATAGGCTAGTAGATTTCTCCTTATTTGCTGCGTCGTGCTAACAAAATAAAACAAAAGAAAACTATGCGCGATTATGTTCCTGCAGAATTACAAAAAAATCGCAGGCTTCCCAGTTTTTCCTTCTGGCTTGCAGACATTTTTCAAATGTGAACCACCAACGACGTGTCAACGTGTACCTGCGATAAACTCAAACAAGCTGAAGATACCTGTATTCCGAATTTTGGTGTCAACGCGAGATCGAGTGAACCATGGCTGAGACGTGATGTCAAGAGGAGCCTGAATAGAAGGAAGAGGGCATACAGGAAAGCCACATGAACCAAATCAGCGAATGACTGGGAAAGATGTAATAACCTTTCTGGCCTAACTGCAGCTGCAATTCTAGAAGTTAAATAAAAATGCGTAAGCAAGACACACTCCAATTTCCTTACAACCAATCCCAAAAAATCTGGCGCTCAGTGAATCCCAAGTGTGATCAGATTGCGCATGTCTTAACGAATGAGATTGGGTGGGCCTTTTCTTTACAAAATGTCGTTGAAACTTTCAATCACTAATTCAATAGAGTATTTACAGCCGAGTTGCCACTTAATAGCTCGAAGGATTCCCTCCCTCATGCATTCAGTTTAACTTCTCGCCTATCGTAATCTCTGCCAACGACGGGGCCAAGGAGATAGATTTCCACTTTCTACTAGTCCAGGCCCCATTGGCATCCTCTAAAGTTCTCATATGAACATATCATTAATCCTCTTTACTTTTGTCGCTGCTATTTCAGCACTTACTTGACTCAGAATGTGTCCCAAATGACTGGACGATTGCTCATATCATTCCTATATTTAACACAGAAGACCATTCTGATCCTGCTAACTACAGACAGATCTCTCTGACATCAGTATGCTCCGAACTATTTGAACACATCCTATTTACCCACATTATGAACCATTTAAACATAAATAATCTGCTTCTCTAAACACAACACGGTTTCCAGTAAAAACGATCGGGCCAAACCCAGTTATTTGAATTAGTTACTGACCTTCATTCCTCAATGCGCATGTCGCTCAATGCAGACGCAATTTTTTACGATTTTTATAAAGCCTTTGATCATGTTCCTCACAAAAGCTTCCTGCTAAAAATAAAAGCCCGCAGGTTGATAATAAAACGACTAGATGGATCGCTGAATTCTTGACTAAACCATTCCAACCAGTTAAGATAAATGACTGCATCTCTAACCACACACGTGTGAAATCAGGCGTCCCACAAGGGACAGTTCTCGGGCCTTTGCTCTTTGAAATTGATATAAATGATGTAGCAGATAACATCGTCTCACCAATTCATCTTTTCGCAGACGACTGCGTGATCTATGGAGGAATAACTCACACGAAAGATGCTGACGAGCGTCAAGCTGATTGAAACAAACTTAATGGTGCCGTACTTCGCAAATGAAAATTGATTAAAAAAACTAAACTCATCAGATTCTCTCCTGTGGCTGGACCGTTATGTAACGTTTACAAAGCAAAGCAATAGAAGTGTCGAATCTGTCTCTTGCATAAAATACCTAGGAGTATATATTTGCATTTTAAACTTTCATGGAATACTCACATAGATCACAAGTACCAGTAAAGCATTTTAGGAGACTTCGCATGCAAAGACGCCGTTTACGCCTTGAAAATTCTACCACAAAGTATCACGCTTACACTCCATTTGAATAAAATTTGAACCAGTTATATCTTGCGACCCAGACGAAATTTGCCCGGTTATCATTTTTACATACGTTCAATCATAGTCATTCAACATTCTTCTCCTCCCATCTCCTTCCCACTCCACACGTTTCATCTCGCATAGACCATGCAAACAAAATATGCCCAATTTTCGCACTAACACACAAATGCCAGAATGCACCGCTAATTTTATCAATAAACGAATGGAATGAGTTGCTGCCGAAGAGCACCGTGGTAATCTCAATATATGTATGTAATCTCTATTGTAATCTATGTCTATTGCATGTAATCTCTATTTATAGATTTTAGTCAATTTTCTTTGCGTTGGTTCTCGCTGTCATATTGCTGTAAGCCGGAAATGTTCTTTTTTTTTGCCTCATTTGTTCTTTATTCCCCTTTTACTTTTTTGCCATACTTTTTCTTTTTATCTCGCTTTCGCCGCGCTATTATTTCTTCTATTTTGTTTTTCTGCTGCACTGTACCGTATACAATGTATATCTTTCCCACTCCCCTCTTTAATGCCGTTGGGCCCTGAGGGCATTCAAGTAAATAAATTGAAAGGGGGTTCGCGTACTAGTGAACTCAGCTATACAGTTCACCAAACAGCTGAGCGGACGGCAGCAAAATCACAGTCAGTCAACACAGCCAGAGAGCTGGAGCCGCGCGCCTGCACACTTCGTCGTCAACTTCTTCGTCTGTCAACGAGGCAACCTGAGGCGCATTCATAATAGTTCATGCGCGTTCATTGTAATTCACTACAATGGCCCCGGGATGAAAGAGGAGCCATCCTGGCGACCTATGGTGATGGCAAGAGGAGGAGGTCGTAATAAGTCTTGAGGCGACTGACATGGACAAGCTCACGGCCGCGACGACGCAAGTCCGAAGAGGGTGTAAGCGGCTCTGCAATATAATTAACAGGGGATGTTGATTCGACGACGCGGTAAGGGCCATGATGTTCTCTGCGAAATTTCGAAGACTGTCCTGGTGTAGTGGAGGGGACCCAAAGCCAAACTAATGAACCTGGAGAGAAAGCGTGCGCAGTTTGATGGGCATCGTGTTCATGCTTTCGGCGACCTTGGGAGTCCGAGGTGAAAGAACGGGCCAGTTGGCGACATTCCTCGGCGTGCTTGGCGAGTTCGGAAAGGGGCGTGCATTCGGAGGCGTCCGGAGTGTACGGCAAAACCGTGTCCATTGTGGAGGACGGCTCACGGCCATACAACAGGTAGAAAGGGGAAAATCCGGTGGTTGACTGGGTGGCAGTATTGTATGCGTACGTCACAAAAGGCAGCACAGCGTCCCAGTTAGACTGATCTGACGAGACGTACATGGTGAGCATGTCGCCGAGAGTGCGATAAAAGCGCTCAGTCAGGCTGTTAGTTTGAGGGTGGTAGGCAGTGGTGGTCCGATGAATGATGCGACACTCTCTGAGGAGGGCTTCCACCACGTCCGAAAGAAAGACACGGCCTCGATCACTGAGCAACTCGCGCGGCGCACCATGGCGGAGAACAAAATTGTGCAGCAGGAAGTGGGCAACGTCATGAGCAGTGGCAGCGGGTAGTGCGGCGGTCTCTGCATATCGGGTTAGGTGGTCGACGCCAACAATTATCCAGCGGTTCCATGATAACGTGTAGGGCAGCGGGCCGTAGAGGTCGACGCCAACACGATCGAATGGGCGAGCCGGGCACGGCAATGGCTGCAAGGGGCCGCTCGTACGGGGCGCGGGAGACTTGCGTCGCTGACAGGCGATGCAGGAGCGGACGTATTGGCGAATGTACCCGTACATGCCCCGCCAATAATAACGTTGAGATATTCTTTGAAACGTCTTCAACACACCGGCGTGGGCACATTGTGGGTCAGCGTGAAACGAGGCACAGATCTCAGAACGTAAATGGCGAGGTATCGCGAGGAGCCACCGTCGACCATCTTGCGTGTAGTTACGGCAGTAGAGCAGGCCATCACGGAACGCAAAATGGGGTGCCTGGCGGCGTAGAGTGCGCGAAGGCACAGCAGTGTGAGCGTTGGTCACGACGTCGATGATCGACGCAAGCCACGGGTCTTTGCGCTGTTCCGCAAGCATATCAGAGGTGGTAAGAGGCGAGAGGACGGGTTCAGGCACGGATCAGCATGCAGCGGCGGTGGGCAGAGGAGATCGAGATAGAGCGTCGGCGTCCATGTGCCTGCGGCCAGAGCGATACACAACGCGGATGTCGAACTCCTGAAGGCGGAGAGCCCACCTGGCGAGGCGGCCGGCCGGGTCTTTAAGAGACGACAACCAGCAAAGCGCGTGATGGTCCGTGACGACATCAAACTGGCGGCCGTACAGGTAGGGTCGAAATTTCACCTACCCCGCACATTCACCAAATGAAAGGGGGTTCGCGTACTAGTGAACTCAGCTATACAGTTCACCAAACAGCTGAGCGGACGGCAGCAAAATCACAGTCAGTCAACACAGCCAGAGAGCTGGAGCCGCGCGCCGGCACACTTCGTCGTCAACTTCTTCGTCTGCCATCGAGGCAACCTGAGGCGCATTCATAATAGTTCATGCGCGTTCATTGTAATTCACTACAAAATAAATAAATAAATAAATCGATTTATCATCATTCCATGCAACATTACTAGCTTTTTAGGTGTTTTTTAATGTGATTGGGCTCTTTTGTTATGTAATGTATAGATTTTCTTTCCCATGCTTTTTGGTGCAATCTGTGTGCCTTTGTCATGAAGACTGCGCACCATTTTCGCGTTTGTTATTTAGTTTTTAAGTTACTTTCTGCAGTTCTATGCATTCATTGTCGGTTTAATTTACGAGTTTAGTGTTTATTTCTTAAATTGTCATGCACTGCGCTTTTGTTTTTAAACTTTCCTGACCCCATTGTTTCGTTCTTTTTTTTTAACAGAGTTCTATTGCAGTATTGGAGTGTTGTTCGTTTGCCCATTTACCCTAATTTTATTCAAGCTTACTTGCCAATATTATTTGTTACTCTTGCTTATCCTGATAGCACCATCTCTAATGTTGTTCATTGTTATGACTTTGTTTTCCTTTCATGTCCCCCCCCCCCCTATATGATTCCATGCTGGGCCTTTAGGGTACGTCAAAGAGTAAATAAATAAAACCATTTCTTTTCTTCTTTCTTTTCCCACTCACTCCACACTGCTCAGGACTGACATGCTTCATTTAAGAGTTCTTACTAAACCGCTAAGTAAGTGTCGGTTGCCAGCAAGGTTAATATAGAGAGCAGCACCAAAAATTATATACAGAGGTGATAGCCATCGGAAAACTGGCGATCACAGTGACCGCGGATTTTTTCCGTGGTCGATGAGAGACCCCGAAACTTGACAGGGTACGTACGTAGTGATATTGGGTATTTTAGCCAAGCAACTACGGACTCTGAAGAGAGAACAACTATGCCGTATTTCTCAAGAGTCGTCATTTCTGAGGCACTAATGCAAATATTGGTTGGTTGGTTGATAGGGTTTAACGTCCCAAAGCGACTAAGGCTATGAGAGACGCCGTAGAAGAAGGGCTCCGGAAATTTCGACCATCTGGGGTTCTTTAACGTGCACTGACATCGCACAGTACACGGGCCTCTAGAATTTGTCCTCCAAAGAAATTCAACCACCGCGGCCGGGATCGAACCCGCGTCTTTCGGGTAAACAGCCGAGCACCATAACCACTGAGCCACCGCGGCGGCTAATGCAAATATGCAGATAACGTTGATTGCGGCGGATCGTCACCCTCAAGAAAAAAAAATTATACAGAAAGATAGAAGTAAAGTATCAGGAAACCAAAAACATGCAGGATCACCCAAGGCTTCAAGCTACATTCATGTTTCAGAAATAAAGAAACCCTCGCTTGTCTTTACACAATGTTTAATTTTCTTTGGGTATTTAAATCTATTGACGCAGCTACGATTTACTCCCCCAGGTCGTTTTCATGTGCAACGACACGCCCCAATACTCTCCAAACATCTGCACCGAAAGACAGGCGAGCCATGATTTCCTTCATCGAAAAGTAATAGCAAGATTTTGAAGGTGCTTATACTCAACCGCTCCGTTGAGACCAATATCTCCTTTTGGTGCAAAGTGCTACGATTCGCGCGGCAGCAGAAAAGAGCCAGTAAGGGGTAATTATAAAAACTTGTGTTTTACTCTTACTCCATATCCAGGACATCAGTTATCCGAAAGAGGAATATTCTGACACTAAAAACTAAGCTTAGTCACTTGTCATTACCGCTAGGAGGGCCAGCTCACGCGTGTCCCGGAAAGCGGCAACGCTTAGTTCGCCACTGATCAGCAACCATCCCTATATCATGCGGCTTATGGCCTCTTCACGGCACAGCATGTTTCTCATCGCGTCGTTCCAGGTTTTGAAATCCCGCGTAGTTTCAGTAACGTTTCTTGCTATTCTTCGCATTGCTAAAGTGATGTGCTAGTTCTGATCAATACGCGAAAGGTAGGTACGTACATCCTAGAAGAGCCAAAGCGAGAGAAACCAGTCATTATTGATTTCTCCCTTTTGATACCAGGAATGTGTCGGCGAGTCGAAATAGAGGGAACGGGGTTTGTTAGCTCCGTCGGTGCGTGGTGTTTACTTTGAATTTCAGAGGGGGAGCGTTAGGTGTCGTCGTCTTCCGGTTCGCGCGATCAGTTGAGCCGCTTCTCATTCGGTCTTCATTGAATAGCTTTTCGAAAAGGGGTGCCTCGGGATGGGGGGAATCGGGCTCGTCATTTTTGTTCGAAGGGGCGGTAGAGGGCAGCGGCAGAAGAGAAGGATATATTTTTAAAAATTTGGGAAGGAAATACGAAAACAAACAAAAATTAAGTGAGCGAGCGCCCCCACGTTACGAGTGGTGTTATCTTTTCGAGGCCGGAGCCAAGTAATTGATTCCTTTTCTAGCGCGCCGGCCGGCTTATCGCATCCTTTTCTGCTCCTCGCTCGCGCCCGCTAAAAGCTGCCTTTTATTACGAGGCGATGTGTGGCTGCTTTGTAGGCGGGTATTGATCTAACTCTTTGTTTACAGCCTCAGATCTCACCGTCCAAGTTTTACAAGCTCAACATTTGCAGCACTGAACTCCGTGGCATCTACCAAAATTGAACACTTCTTCCTCAGACTGGAGATGATCCTTAAGTTCTGATGGACACACTGTTAGAAACCATGTGTTAATTTAAGTTTTCTTTTTTATGCAGAAACGATCCTTTTTTGCAGGCTTTACAACCGGGGAGAAAATTTTAAAGCTTAAAATTGCTTAGCCCTCCGCCCTTCGATCTCTGCGCTGACTCCTGACCATTAAGAAGAATGGTCTTCTTAAAAAACAAAATCATGCAGGTTAAGTTTGCTCTTTACTGCTTCATGATATTCCATGCGTACCATGTGGTGACGACGCCAAAGAAAACTACGGGAACTTGCTGCCTTCGTTTTCTTTTGTCTTTCAACTAAGCCTGTAGGTTCTTCCATATGAAAGCTTGTTCTCTGACCCATTGGGAGTAAAAACAAAGATTGGTTGAGCAGTAAGGTTTGTTATTGACTGAACAAACAATTATTTCAAATCAAACATAATTACTGTAACAAAGAGCATCTTCTGTCTGTAACCTGACAATGCAGGTGACAGAAAGAATACAACCGGCTGTTCTAGAATATTAATTGTTTATATACATTTGTTAAATTTTGAAGTGAGCAGTTTTTATTGTTGATCATGAATTTTTGCGACGCAAGGGCATCGATGGCCAAAAAGCGCCATAACACTAGGTATTTCCTTTGCACAAGGTGAGGGCAAAGATCTATTTCCTAAGCATTTCACCCTAAAGAAGCCGAGTACCAGGCACGGAAAAGCTTGTACCCATTGTAATACCGGTGGGTATCCAGGGGCACCGGGGATCGAATTCCGCATCTCCCGCATGCGATGCCGATATGCGGATGGTCGAACCACTTGGCCACCGCTGCGGTACAGGAAGTTTTTATTTTATACGTGGCTGTTTGGCTGCCGAAAGATGTACCAAGTTTCTAGGAATTAAAAAAAAAATGAAGTGCTTGACATAGTGTCTCACCCCACGCTGAACACTAACGTTCAGAGAGCCTAGTCCTGGCCCATTTGTTAAGTGAACCAACTTGGAAACAAAGCGTGCCGTTAGTCTGGGTTTTATTGGCCCCAACTGGCATCATTAACCCCCATTTTTTCAATCAACAGAGCTAAAAATGCATGCTCATCGCCCCTGGCACCTGAAAAAATTAAAAAGAAAATAATTCACCTCTTTAGTCAGCAAAACGTACCACAAGGAGCACTTGTGAACAGGTGCTATGTGTGATTTGCCGCCCCCCTGAGCAGCCCAATGGACGTACACAGTCTAGGCCAGCAACCAAGTCACTTGGCATGTGGCTAAGAGCCCGTTCAAGCACCGGCACATAGATTTCAGCAATGGGTAGGGAGTAATGCTGCTACGCGATGATCAGACACAGTGGCCACTGCTTGCTGGAGTTTTCTCGCCATGTATTTACCGCTGTAAGGGAGGTACTGAGCGTCATTTCGACTCAAGTGGTGAGGTCTCACCGAAATGTATAACGAGAGTGAAATGTACGCTGGTGGATTTGGAGATATCTTCGAGGTTTCTTTGGTGCAGCTCTTCTATGGGTCACGATCTATTGGAGCATCTTCCTTTCGACTGCCGTAATCTTGAGTTGGACAGATTGAGAAAAGTACTTGTCGCTCCGATGCATATATGTGCAATGCAAGAGATCTCACTCTCCTTCGGGCCGCGTGATACAAGATATGAGTGCTCCCGGATAGGCCAATTTTCGCGTTCTTATGGGCACTGGTGCCTGCTTGCTCCAAACGTCTGAGGTATAATGCAATAATAGCGGCCCCTACTGCTGCTGCTACCAATTTCAGTAATCATATCGATCAGTTTAGGATGTAGGGTCGAGAAGACGACAGTATATAGTCAAAAGTGGACGACTGATTATCCACCGGACAGGAAGCTCTGCCCCTGTACTTGAATTCTGAGTTCATCATCGCAAGCTCATTTTCACCTACCCACATGAAAAGCAGTACGCCTGTTCCGGCGGAAAATACCATTTTCTTTGCAGGCTAGGATTCCAAGACTTCTCTTGAAAGCACTTATAACTATTCGTAGATACACTAGACCAGCGGAACGCATCTGAGTCGAACACTTTCCATTGAGTCACATTTGCTACGAATAAGCACTTGGGACCAGTTCCTATGGAGCGCCTGCACAAATGAAGCATACAATATTTTCATCACAATTCATGAAATAAACAGAGTTTTATCTGCTGGCAAACAGACCGTGCCCAGTCCTGATCAAATTCATTATCAAATGCTGGCACACCTTTCTCAGGCGTCTGTGGAAGCACGTTTTGTGATTTTTCAACAAAATATGGACTTCGGGAAAAATACCCGAAGCATGGAAAAAGGCCATATTGTACCATTCTTGAAACCCGGACAACCACCAACCTCCCCCAACAGTTACAGGCCCATACCGCTTACATCTATACAGTAGCGAATCTAATCATGAAGTTACTGAGGGAGGCAGTCGAGCGCAGCAATGGGACATCCTGCCAGTAACGAAGGAGGAAGTAAACAAAGCCTTAGGAGGAATGCAAAGAGGGAAAGCAGCTGGTGAGGATGAGGTAACAGCAGATTTGTTGAAGGACGGAGGAGAGATTGTGCTACAAAAACTAGCCACACTGTATACGCAATGCCTTGTGACCTTGAGTGTACCAGAAGCTTGGAAGAACGCTAACATTATCTTAATTCATAAGAAAGGAGACGTCAAGGACTTGAAGAATTACAGACCAATCAGCTTATTGTCCGTTGCCTACAAGGTATTTACTAAGGTAATCGCTAATAGAGTCAGGACAACCTTGGACTTTAGTCAACCAAATGATCAGGCAGGCTTTCGTAAAGGATACTCGACAGTAGATCCCATTCACACTATCAATCAGGTTATAGAGAAATGCGCAGAATATAATCAACCTCTATATATAGCCTTCATTGATTAGGAGAAAGCATTTGACTGAGTGGAAACCTCAGCTGTCATGCAGGCATTGCGGAATCAGGGTGTAGAAGAATGCTATGTGAAAATATTGGAAGATATCTATAACGATTGCACAGCTACTATAGTTCTCCATAAAGTCAGCAATAAAATTCCAATACCGAAAGGTGTCAGGCAGGGAGACACGATCTCGCCAATGCTCTTCACTGCCTGCTTACAGGAGGTATTCCGGGGACTGGAATGGGAACAGTTGGGGATAAGAGTTATTGGAGAATACCTGAGTAATTTGCGATTCGCTGATGTCATTGCCTTGCTAAGCCACTCAGGACAAGAACTGCAAAGCATGATCAATCAGCTAGACAGGCAGAGCAGAACGGTGGGGCTAAGAATTAACATGCAGAAAACCAAAGTAATGTTCAAGAGCCTAGCAAGGGAACAGCAGTTCGCCATTGGTAGCGAGGTGCTGGAAGTAGTAAGAGAATATGTCTACTTAGGGCAGGTAGTGACCGCAGATCCGGATAATGAGAAGGAAATAGCTAGAAGAATAAGAATGGGGTAGAGCGCATATGGCAGGTTCTCTCAGATCATGAATGGTAGCTTACCAATATCCATGAAGAGAAAAATATGCAACAGCTGTATCCTACCGGTACTCACCTATGGGGCAGAAACGTGGAGGCTAACAAAGAGGGTTCAGCTTAAGTTAAGAACGACGCAGCGAGCTATGGAAAGGAAAATGATAGGTGTAACGTTAAAAGATCGAAAGCGGGCGGAGTGGGTGAGGGAACAAACGCGGGTTAATGATATCTTAGTTGAAATCAAGAGGAAGAAATGGGCTTGGGCAGGGCATGTAATGCGAAGGCAAGATAACCGCTGGTCCTTAAGGGTAACGGAGTGGATTCCAAGAGAAAGCAAACGTAGCAGGGGACGGTAGAAAGTTAGGTGGGCGGATGAGATTAAGAAGTTTGCGGGGATACAGTGGCGGCAACTGACAAAGGACAGGGTTAATTGGAGAGACATGGGAGAGGGAGAGGCCTTTTCCCTGCAGTGGGTGTAGTCAGGCTGATGATGATTATGATGACCGCTTACAAGTTGTTTTGCAAAATCGTTCGAAAGCGTTGTTAACATTAGGCTGATGTTTGTCCTTAGAACCCGTGAACTTCTCGGCATCCACCAATGTGGTTTTAAAAAATCTTGTTCAGCAACTGACCATCTCGTCCGCCTGGAAAATAGTTAGAGAAGCATTCATACGTAAAGAACACTGCCTAGGAATATTTTTGATATGGAGAAGGCTTCTGACACCACCTGGATATTTGGCTTACTCCGTGACCTAGCAGACCTAGGTATCCGTGGAAGGATGTTGAACTGCTTAAAAGACTTCTTCTCTGACCGTTCCTTTCATGTACGCCTAGATTCCACCCTTTCCAAAAAATTCGTTCAGGAGAATGTGTCTGGGCGCGAACAAACAAAGGACAGCGAAGAAACCACAGGACAGGCGCCTTACTTGTGGTTTCTCCGCTGTCCTTTGTTTGTTCGCGCCCAGAAATTTTCATCATGAACAACCTACAACTAGCCCAGCTTTCCATTCTGTTGAAGTACTACCCTGTTCCTCGTGAAAATAAATTCCATAGCCAAGATATTTCTAAAGTCCATTATGTATTCTTTATATTATCGCGAGTGGAGGAAAAAGACGAGGAGTGTTTGGGAAGGCTCAAGTTCGGGATCGATATCCAGGGGCAACGTTTTAGGGTCTCGTGACTCGGGCGGGGCCGCCTCCTTAGGCAGCGCAACTGCTTCACGATCGTCGCTAAGTTCTTCCATTTAGGCTACAAGTAACCCTTTCGTCAGGTGCTGCGGCTCGTCCCTGAAGTTGGTCACGAAGATGTTGGCTCGCCCTCGTTGAACATTTGCGACCCCTCGCGCAACACCTATGCCACGCGTAAGTAACATCTGGACACTGCCTTCCAGAACGCCTTCTCCACATGCTGTTGTATCGGTTCGGGCCGGCAGGAAAACTGCCGACAACGGCGGCAAGTGTACATGGTCGGCATCAACTTTCATCGCAAAGCCTGTGGCCCGGGGCGGTACTGGCGATGAAGAACGTGCGCGGAGGGTCAACCTGTTCTGCCCTATGTCGATTACGGCGCCATATTCACGGAGAAAGTCCATGCCCACAATAACATCTTTAGAGCAATTCTCCAATATCAGGAATGTGGCGGGGCATGTCTCACCGTGGATCTCGACGCGGGCAGTGCACTTGCCAACAGGGTTTACGATGTGGCCGCCCGCGTTACGTATGGGCGGTCCGTCCCACTGGGTCGTAACCTTGCGAAGACGCCCAGAGAAACTGCCGCTGAAGACCGAGTAATCAGCGCCGGTGTCCACAAGCGCCGTTACGTCGCGCCCGTCGATCAGAATGTTCACATTGCTAGAGGTTACAAAACGGTTTGCGCTTCCAAGGATACCGCCGGTCGAGCTGGGACACACTAACGTAGGCGGAGGTTCTTTGCTTTGTGCGACTCCGGCAACGCCACCTCCAGGCGTCGCCGTACTCAGTTTTCCCGAAGCGGCGAGAGGCTCTCACGGCGAGACCCGCGAGAAGGGGACGGTGGGCGGCGAGGGGGCGGCGACCGGGAGGTGCGACGAGGAGCTGTAACCGGTGACGGAGAACGTCGAAGGTAGTCTTGTATGTCGCGGGGCTGCTCACCGTAGCGGGGGCACGGATCGGCCCGGTGAAAACCCCTTAGGCCGAGTTCGCGGTATGGACAGGAGCGATACGTGTGATCAGGCTCACCGCAGTGAAAACAGTGGTCGCCGGTCCGCAGTCCTCCAGATGTCGGTCTTCCTGCGTCTCGGCGGTCCCAGGCGTGCATCAGACGAGTGCAGGAACTCGCGGCGTCGAAGGCCGGAATCGGAAGCGCTCTGGTCCTGGCGATAAGCGGGAGGAGGACGACGAACTGCGGCGGCGTAGCTAAGAGTTGGTGGGTCGGCTGCAGCTACAATTGGGACGTCTTCTGGCGCCAGCGCGTGTCGCAGTTCTTCGCGAACGGCGGACACGGTGGAGACAGAGGCGGACTGCTCAGGAGTAGGGAAGAGCTTTTTCAGCTCCTCGCGGATGACGTCGCGAATTATTTCTCGAACATCGGCGAGACCAACTCCGCCCTAGCCAGACGAGCCAAGACTTGAGACGACAGGAAGGGCGCTCAGTCTCTGAAAGTGACTGGTTCTTGTCGCCAATGCGTGCTCGATGTTGGTAGCTTCAGCGACGAATCCGGCTACTGTGGTCGGAGGATTGCGGATGAGGCCTCCAAAGATGTCATTCCGGACACCCCTCATCAGCGCCCATACCTCTTTCTCCTCAGTAGCCTGCGGGTCGGCGCGGGCACTTAGACGCAACACGTCTTCGACGAAGCTTCTGACGCTTTCGGTAGGTCCCTGGATGCGAGCGTGGAACAGATCTTGAGCTTGCTGTCGCCGGTGCTGGCTCGCGAACGTGCGTACCAGTTCGCTCTTGCACGTCTCCCATGATGTTAACGAAGCCTCATAGTTCTCGAACCAATACTTCGCTGTGGCTTGCAGGGAGAAGTACAGGTTCTGCAGGCATTGGTCGGGAGTCCACCCGTTATGTCGCGCTACTCTTTCATAGTGTTGGACCCAGTCTTCAACATCGTCAAGGCCATCGCCACGGAATGGCACGACAGATCTTGAAGTGACAAGCACGTAGACGATCCTCGATGCAATCGCGGGGTCGGTTTGTTGTGACTGGGACGCCATGGTGACGTTGGCTGTCCTAGATGTCCGCGATCCCTCGGGCAAGAGTCCGAATTCCGGCGCTTGGCCTTGCTGACGTCGGCTAGCGCGAGTCTCAGTTTCCGCCGAGGGCTCCTCCAAGAAAACTCGACGGCCAGGACTTAGTACGGGGCTCGAACTACGAGGCGGGGTGCGCTGCATGAGATGCGTTACCCAGCACCTGCACCAAATGTCACGGCTTGACGTACAGGCCGGCGGCGAGAACACTTGAAGACAGGGAGCACAGAAAAACAGGGAGGTCCACCAGCAGCAACGTCGTCGTCGGCGCGCGGCAAACACTCCTCGTCTTTTTCTTCCACTCGCGACACTACCTCCCCAGTGTTGCGAGTGGAAGAAAAAGACGAGGAGTGTTTGCCGCGCGCCGACGACGACGTTGCTGCTGGTGGACCTCCCTGTTTTTCTGTGCTCCCTGTCTTCAAGTGTTCTCGCCGCCGGCCTGCACGTCAAGCCGCGACAATATGTCGATGACCTTCAAATAGCATGTACATCCTCCAGCCTACCATCCTGTGAACGACAGATACAACTGACATTAAACAGACTTTCGGTTTGGGCAGACAAAAATGGGTTTAAGTTCTCCCCACAAAAAGCAGTTGCTGTCCTTTCCTCGCTCAAAAGGGGTTTACAGACTGATCCCACCTTGCACTTAAATGAAACTGTACTTCCAGTAAAACATGAACACAAATTTTTGGGCATAACATTTGACAAGAAACTCTCATTTCTTCCACACATAATTATCATCAAAAAGAAAGCCCCCAAGTCCCTGAATATACTCAAAATACTGTCACGAAAGCGGTTGGGATCTGATAGAAAATGTCTTTTACAAATCCACCGGTCTGTAGTACGCTCCATCCTAGACTATGGATGCGTTGTGTATGGCTCTGCGAGGCCATCATATCTGAAGAGACTGGACCCAGTACATAACCTTGGTTTACGTCTCTCAACTGGTGCATATAGAAGATACCCCATAAATTGTCTCTATGTCCAAACCAATGAACCCTCCCTTACAGACAGAAGAACTATATATGCTCACATGCGCATATGTCTTGAAAATCCGTTCTCTGCCGAAGCACCTCTGTTATTCCATAGTTAGAAAGTGCACCTCCAGAACACTGTTCAACAACAGACCCCGGTCAATCAGACCTCTACTACTCCGCTTCGAGATTAGCTGCCAGAGTTTAGGATTACTGGATACCGTTCCTGACGTCACCTCAGGGCATGACCCACTGCCCCCATGGTACAGCCTGCCCACTGTATGTGAGCTTACAATAACGCATTTTCAGAAAAAACAAACGCCACGCGAACACATACTACAGGAATACTTGACATTGCAAGAGAAATATTCTTACCACACAGAATTTTACACTGACGGCTCAAAAACAGCTGATTATGTCGCAAGCGCGGTAGTACAAGGAGCCTGGAAAAAAATAGTAAGACTGCCAAACTGTACGTCTTTTTTCACTGCCGAATGGTATGCTGTTTCTATAGCTCTTGGTAGAATAATAAGTAACAGTATCGAAAACAGCATCATCTACGCGGATTCACTCAGCCTGCTCTCAGCTTTACATCCCAGAAATGCAGGTGAACCATTAATAGGGAGTATAATACACAACATATAAAAAATCACAACACAGGGGCATACAATAAAATTCTGCTGGGTACCGAGCCATATTGGAATAGTTGGAAATGAAAGAGCCGACTTGTATGCTGCAGAAGCTCACTGTCACGAAATCAAAAAAGTCAGTACACCCCATAGAGACTGCATGAAATTAATACATTCTAACTTGAAAGCTAAATCGCAGACAACTTGAGACAACGAAATAAACAACAAGCTGCATTATGTAAAACCCGTCCTAGGGGAATGGAAGACCTGTACGCACCAGGAGCGTTTTAAGGAGGTAATTTTATGTCGGCTCCGCATAGGACACACACACCTGACACATAACTTCCTAATGATGAAACAAGACAAACCTCTTTGTGAAACGCGTGGAGAGGAACTCACACTAATCCATATTTTAATATCATGTTCAAAACTCGAAACACTAAGAAAAAAGCACTTCACTCAATTTTATAATGAACACATTCCTCTCCATCCAATGCTACTCTTGGTCGGCAATGCATTTGTAGATATAAATTTCGTTTTTAGCTTTTTAAGAGAAGCTGGCTTTCTCGATAAACTATAAATTTTAACCTATTGCCTTACGTGTTTTTGAAACTCCTCAGCCACTTTCTCACTCCTGAGAAGACGGCTGAGGTCCCTATTCCATCGGTTCGGGACCTCGAGATCCTTGCTAAGCCAAGGATGGCTGCTGAGGTTACCGAACCCCTTTAAAGCTTTTACCATAAGTCACTTTTAAAATTTTCTCTTATCTTTTTACTATGTTGCACGAATTAACTTTTTAGGCCCTTAACACCACCGTTCATTTAGACTTTTGTATGACATCCTACATAAAACAATTTTCTATACCCTGAGCTTGGCGCACGATAGCCTTATTTGCTTATGCGCCATTAAACCCAACACAACACAACACAGTTCCTATGGCGCAAACAGATTCTACCGGAAACCCGTGTCAACTCCCTTACGTTTGCAGGCTTTACGATGTAGCTCCTCCAGCATTTACTCAGTGTATGATGGTGGCACCTCCGCATTTCTAAGATCAGTTTCAGCCAGGCAGTCAGTAGTTATGCCACCCATCTAGAGAATCTAAAACAGCTGCCATTAGTGCTCAAGAGTCCAAAGTGCATGCCTGCAAACAAAAACGTCTGTATATTTACTTCCCTTTGCAGTTTTGTCCTTGGGGTGTGTCTAACTCCAGTAATGAGCAGAAGGGAGGTCTTCATCAATCCGACTACCAGCAGCTCTTAAAGTGACAGTCTCTTCTACCCCGAACCCTCACTGGCTGGTTTGGATTAATTGTGCCGTGCACTCTTATCTGTCGATACCCCTGGAGCTCATGTTTTTGCCACTGCGTTGTAGTAGTGCGGCCAACATTTTATTAAGTGCCTGTAACAGGTCATTCGTTCGGGGTTTAGGTGTTGCGTGCATGGGCAGCAGTCGCTGCTTCTGAAAAGTTATAGGTGGGCGGCGACCTAAAATGCGCACATGTCGCGGCGGAAGCGTATTTTTCAAGCTCGTCTGCTGCGCCTTTATTGTACTGCATCTCTAACAGTGCCCATCTAGGGTGCACAACTACCACCCGTGATCCTTGACCGCGACATGCAGATTAAACATTCTTATTCAGGTCATGAACACTTTCATAGGAGTCCCTTTTTTTCTGGAAGCTCATCGGTAAAAATAACAAAGCTGCTTCGTAATTCCCTGCAAACGACATTTTAATCATGCTTGAAGTTGCTTCGGAGAGTACTCTGCGGCCTTTCTACAGCTTACGACGTCATCAATACATGTTCTATTTCCGACATCTACTCGCGTATTGCTCCACATCTGAAAGGTCCCAATTGGCCCCAGTATTGCCTTCGTCTTGCATCGCATGTTTTTGCGTCTTCAGGTGAATCACTCTGCTTCTTTCAGAAACTTCGCCCACGTCTCCACTACGAACCTCCACCAAAAAGCCCAGTTCTCCACAGTCGCTCAATTCCGTCACCGTGGAAATGATAATCATGCCAGTGTAACTTAAAAATGACTGATGATTTGTGCTTGAAGCGGTTGTTTTTTAATAAAAGAAAACTGACTAAGGTAGCGCAGGTTTCGACTGCTTCCAAAACATTGCTTGTTGCTACTTCCCTCATGAGGTGAGTAGTTAATTTGTTTGTTTTATGAAGGAAGCTCAATAACTGCAAAAGAACAAGGACTCGTGTGTAGCATAAGTGTTAATGAAAAATGTGCTTGATGTATCAGAAATTTAAAACAACCGAATAGACTTAAACAGGCGCGGAGCGCTCACGCTAGGCGCACTGCCATTAAATCATCCCATCGTCATATTTCATGTAGTCCTGCGTTCGTCGGCTTCGCGCTACGTAACGACGATCTATTTAGATTGCCACACGCGCACAATATGCTACCTCAATACTGAATTTCTTTGGTAGCGTAAACGACCAATGCGTTCGGCATTCACATGGCCTCGGTGTGAACTGCACGTACAAAATTTTCTATGTGCATATGGTGTGAGTAATACAAGAGCATGAATTCGATGCCTTAAATAGTTTAAAATAAGGCACAAAATCAAAAGGCTGGGAAAGCGACACATTCATAATTTTCCTTGATACTTCGTAATGCCGCACAAGTGCAGTTATGCCTCTAACCATTTGCGCCGCCGAAAAGACAAAACCCGTAGCGTCCTTACGATTACAGAATGCTAAGTGGTCTGCAGAACATTCCACCCACAAGCACACAGAATGACGTCCCTGCGCCTATCAGCGTCCCTATCTATGTTTATAACCTTCGCTGTGAGAGTAGAAGCAGCATTGAATTCAGTCCCAGCGGAATCGTTAGCACGGGACACTAGTATTTTACGGTTACGTATTTCATTCGGGGCAGCCGCCCAGACAAGGTTTTAATACTCTTGCCTCGAAACCGAAAAGACCCAGACGCACAGCCTCCACAAGGGTTCAACTCGGCTTTCTTGGGCTCGGCAAAGCTCGTAGTTCTGCCATGTTCCCCGCTGCAGACGTGCTCCACTTTGAGACGAGACAAAAGGAGATCAAGAGCGGATAAATGATGGGTTGGGGGCGGAAGTAAAGAGATTTCGTGGAACGCGCTCGACAGAAAGCAAAATTGAACAAGAAGGGAAGACGGTGAGTGACGGCGTGAGGGTCTGTGAAGCTTGCGGATGACTGAAAAATGGGGCGAAGAAGAAAACAAAAAACAGGGAATAAAGCGAACAAATTGGGTGGTTGAAAGATTGCAGGACTTCTTTGGAACAGCAGGTCCTCGTGGAGACGGGAAAAAGGCGACCATTCCTCCAGGCTGGCTGCGCCAAGGGCTGCATCAGGAGATGTCGGTGGAAAGAGCGAGGAACAGAAGTGACCAGGCTCGCAGGGGGCTCATTTGAGAAAATGGGGAGGGGTTCGTTTCCTTGCTTTCAGTGGCATAACGGCTGCTACTGCCGCCTGTGCTTCCCGCGACGTTGTGGAGATCTTGGAGAAGGAAACAAGCCCTAATCGGTTTTTGATTTCGCCTTCCGCTGGAAGTCGGGGTCATTAGTCTAGCATCCTCAACTTCACTTCGATGCTGCCTGCACTCCCTACCGTTTCTCCTTTCTCTCTCCTTTCCACACACGTGTTCACGAATGCAGGCCTTTCAGAGGGCGTCTGGTGTGAGCATGCACGAAGGTCTGGTTTTTGGGAAAAGATGAATAGACCGCTGCTACCACTGTTCGCTCCGCAAGCCTCACTGGCAGAAGGTGCGACCTTCATTAATGCAGTGCCCCCCTGTTTGTTAAGGTAAAAGCTTGGGCGAGTCTGTGGTTGATCATTCTAAAACAGCGCAAAAAAGACACGGACAACAGGAAGAGACGTACAAACAGGCGCTGCGCCTGTTTGTACGTCTCTTCCTGTTGTCCGTGTGTCTTTTTTCCGCTATTTTAGAATAATCTCCTTTTTGTCTTCCGCATCCCTCGACTTGATGCGTTGTTTCGCACTTTCCCATTTCCCCATATTTCAAATAGAATGTTGTTCTTGGGTAACGCAGTTATTGTCAGACTCATGCTTCAAATGCATTTTCTCAGCAAAAGCTCCCTTCCCCTTTATGAACGACCGCGTGGCCGATTCGTTATTGACACAACCCCCCCCCCCCCCCCCCCACTCCCTTTATCAGCGCATCGATGCGCCGCCGAGTGGGGGGTACAGTCAGAACACTGAAACGCTAGGAGTACCTATGAACAAAACAAAATGTCTTACCTGTGTACTTATAGCTACAATGTAGAGCTAAAGCGATTCATGCTTCTGGAGGAAATGATTAGTGACGCACATTTTCATAAAATAGCTGTTAAGGAATGTCTCGCTGCAAAGAAGAAAAGTAGGGCGCATGCTTGTTAGTATAACATTCCGACCTGACTGTCTACGGCAGTTATTGGCCGCGGATTTTGGCAGAGCCATTGTACGCGAATACCTTTATTCTGTTATCAGTGCGAAAGCACTATTCAGATGTGTACACCTCAAGCAAGATCTTGCAGTGTTTGTGGGTTTGTGTCAAGAGTTTTAGACGTTTGTCGGTTCGTGGCAATCGAAAGAAATAAATAAAAATAAACCAAATAAATATCCGGAACTGGTATTCTAACCGGCGGTGGCGCGAACAGGTCTGCTTCGCTGGCCACTGTAGCCACGATAGCACTAGGGTATCGCTGCAGCCGAACTCGCCTGGCGTGAAACTGCAACACACTCTTTGTGTGTGCATTGTACTGCGTCTTCTTCATGGAATTATACTACTATCCAACCATTATTGGACATTTCAGCTATCTGGCTGCAATGTCAAAGAGATGTGCGTTGCATGCATTGACTTGGACGAAGCTCCGGCAGGAACACAGCACTAGAGCAATACACGTTGGCGTTGATAACATTGCTGCAGCAATGCGGCACCTGAGCATAGATCGCTGGCATGCATTTTATAAAATGGCAGTCAGGATGAAAAAGTTGAAGACGCACATAACTGACTCCCTGAGTCAGCGGACACCTCAATCGCGATTTCAAGTACGTTGCGTTGGTGCCCACATGCAAAAAAAACTGTGTTTATGTACAATATTTCGGGCCTAGCAATGCTATATCTCCAGTCATTTTTTCTGCAAGCGGCCCAAAGTAGAATCCCGGGGGAGAATTTTCTTCGGTTTTATAATTCGCTATTTCCTTCATACCCTGTCAGAAGCCCTCGGCTTCTCCCTCTCTCGCTCCAAAATATTGTTTTCTTCCATCAAGCGGAGGAGCGGAATCTGTTGAATTGTCTCCCTCGGCTCCAGTTTATTCGGGTGGACGTGCTCCGCTTTAAAAAATTAGACAAACATTTCTTGTCTTCTCTTTAATCGCGCCAGTTGTTTTAAATATATCCATCGAGAGTTGCGTAATGTTGATCAAGGCGGTAAAAAACCGAAGAATGAGAGCCGAAAAAAATGAGAAACCTCCAACCATGCAAACATCTTAACTGTGAGCTCCCACAAAACTTCTGGACTCTACCACCTTCGCAACTGGCTTCCTTGGAGGTTTGCACAAGAACATTTTTTTTCATATTGTTCGGAGAGGATGCAAGAAACGCTGGCGTGGGAGAGGCTTCTAGCGACGGCGTAGGCAAACCGCAGTTCACGACTTCAAGGTGCCAATGTTCCTCCTTGCCTGTACGTGTTTCTGTAGGGTGTGGGAGGTCACGTGGTGAGGGCGGAGCCTATGAAGAGGCTAGAGGCCCATTGGACGCTCGACCAGCTATGGGATTCTCTAGCTAGTTGCCTGGGGCCTATTCATGGTATTTAAGCCTCACTCTGGCGTTTTTCACAGCTTGTAATCTAATCTGAGAACTGCTCTATCTGAGTATCTGTCCTCGCTTCGGCGACCGCGGCTTCGGCCGCTTAGCTGTTTTTTCAGCAGCGTCCGCTCCAGCGGACGCAGTTGTTGCTGCGACGCCCGTCTTTTATTTCCTTTTTCTCTTTCTTCTGATCTTTTAACTCTCCTCTATCTGCACGTGGCAGCGGTGGTGGCTTGGCTCGAGCGAGTAGGCAGGCCCGTGCAATTTCCTTTTCATCCCCCTCTCAGTCACAACAACAACAACAACAACAACACAACAACAGCGCTTCATTTCGGACTTTTTGTCTCCTTGGTATTTTGTAAAGTAGTAGTAGTAGTAGTAGTAGTAAAAGACTTTTATTCGACCAGAATTTATAGGCCGAGCATGTCGACCGCCTGGGCGACCAGAAGCCGCTGTTCTTCTTCCCCTTCAGCGCCAAGCCAGTCGAGCCAGGTGGTGGTGGATAGAGAGGGTGGGGAGAAGCAACCCGACTGCTGAGCAGCCGGGCAATAGAAGAGGCAATGGGCCAGGTCCGCATAGATACAGGGGCAGTTGGGACAGGAAGAATCCGATCGATATCGATAGAGGAAGAGGCGGGACGGGGTGATAACTGCATTCATCTGAATGTGCCGAAGAAGGCGAGACTCCGGCACCGTGAGTGATGGATGAGGGGGAAGGTAAAGGCATTTGTCGAGGCGAATCTGAAGGTAGACCTCTTTTATGGTGCGGCGAAGGGTGAGTCTCCCACCGTCCTCCGAGGGCTTGGGCCAGGGGATCAACGGTGCCCGGAAAAGTGTGTCGCGTGCGAGCTGATCGGCCAGCTCATTGCCGTCAATCCCTGAATGCCCAGGGACCCAGCGGAGAAAAACGATGGAAGGCTGCAGCGCGGAGACCGCCCGTTCGACCTCCTGTTGGAGAGAAGGGGTCAGGGTGCGTTTCTGTATGTGGTGTATAGCGGCTTGTGAGTCTGAATAGACTGTGTACACTTGGAGAGAGGGAAGGAGGGCAAATGACTGCAGGGCATGCGCAATTGCGAGGACCTCGAGGGACAATGCGTCTGGAGGGTGTAGATACGGCCCGCTGGTGTGGGTTTCAGGAGCAGGGAGGTGTGGATGGTACAGGGCGTAGCCGCAGGAACCTCGAGGAGCCACGCAGGAGGCATCCGTGTAACCTACACCCTGGGTATCAAAGAAAGGGGAATGGTGCTGTGCGGCCGCATGACGACATCCGGCGTGCAGGACGGGGGACCTGTTGGTCGGGAGGGGAAGGATACGAAGATTGGAAGCGGGGGTGGGAATAGGAGAGGTAAACGGGGAGATTGGAATGGGCGAGATACCCGCTTGAGTCAATAATCACTGACCCTGACGGGTAAGGGAAAGCCGGGCAAGCTGCGGGTCACGATGGAGACTGAGAAGAGAACCAAGAGGATGGAAGAGGCCTGTGGCAAAGAGCTTAGGGGTAGAGGTAGTGATAGGGAGGTTGAGAGCTGCCTTGTAGAGGCCCACAAGGGCAGTCTCGAGAGCGTTAAGTTGAGTCTGAGTGAAGGAAGCGTAGGGTGCAAAGTACAAGACCTTGTTGAGGACCAGCGCGTGGGCAACTCGGCACGCGTGAGCCTCGTGTAGACCTGAGCGTCGAGTGACCACGCGCTGCAGGAGGTGAGTTACAGAGCGGCAGGTGGTGACAGCGCGGGGGAGGGCTTGCACATTCTTAGCCGCATGCAAAGGGAAGCCAAGAACTTTGCACTGTGTGACGACAGGAATGGGAGAGCCAGAAAGGTGGAGAGAGACGAAGTGGTTGTGTGAGTGCTGGTAGGAGGAATGGTTGAGAAGGAGAAGGTCGGATTTCTCAGGAGCATGAGAGAGGCCAGCTGTGGTGACAAAGGAGTCGATGAGATCTAGGCCACGTTGCAGGGTGTCCTGTACGTGACCTGGAGAGCCAGATGAACACCAGAGAGTGATGTCATCGGCGTAAAATATATGATGCAGGTCGGGAATTTCAGCTAGCTGGGAGGCGAGAGGGGCCATAGCGAGATTGAAAAGGGTAGGAGAGAGAACAGAACCTTGAGGAGTGCCACGGGTGAGGTGGTGTGGGTTAGACAAGTAGGTATCTACTCAAAAGCGAGCCACATGCTTAGAGAGGAATGAGCGGATATAGGAGTACATGCGGGAGCCACAATCCAAAGAGGCGAGTTGAGAAAGGATGTGATCGTGGCAAACACCGTCAAAGGCCTTGCGAACATCTACGGTCACAAGTGCGTAAATTTGAGTGCATGTAGGGGACAGGAACGTTTGCTGGAGAATCAGAAACATGTCCTGTGCACAGACGCGGCGTCGGAAGCCAATGAGAGAATGGGGGAAGAACTCCCGTGCCTCAAGGAAATCAGAAAGGCGAGTCAGAGCCATTCGCTCAAGAGTCTTACCAACGCACGACGTCAGGGACATTGCGCGGAGGTTAGAGAGAGAGGGAGGTTTGCCCGGCTTTGGAATCATAGAAATAAGGGAGGATGTCCAGGAGCTCGGCAAGCAGCCGCTCTCCCAGGCCTGATTGTAGGTTTGAAGGATGAATTCTTTGGCGCAGTCAGGAAGGTTGCGAAGTGTGGTGTATGTAATGGCATCCTCACCGGGAGCCGAGCGTGTAGCATTAGCAGCCAGAGCAGATTCGAGCTCCGGGAGAGTGAAGCATTGGTCCAGATCGGGGTTAGGTCCACCTGAGTACACCGGGTAGGAGGGTGCCAGAGGGGGCGGGAGGTAGAGAGAGGCGAATTCATCAAAAACTTCGGAGGGAGTCCCCTCAATGAGCGCTTTAGCTAGAGTGGGAGCAAGTGCAGGCTTAGTGCCAAGGAGGATGTAAATATGTAGAATAAACCTTCAAGCTTGCCGATTGTCCTGAAGGTTTCCCTTCGTAGTCTGCCTACTTCATCGCTATGCGTTCAAGTCCTCGGCCCCGATCCCCGATTATATAAACACAGACGCACAGACAAGCATGTCGCCGGATTTTCGCGTTATGGAACTAGTAATGTTACTGCATTAAAACATCGGTAAGGAAGGCATTCGGGGCTGTGGACTGTGCAGCGCGATGCAATACACAAGTAGAATTGAAAACCTACAGCTTGAATAAAAGCGAAAGTAGTAAAAAAGATCAAAGGGGTCTTCAGCCATCTGTGAGTATGTATACGTGGGCATGGTGATTAAAAGAAGGATAAATAGAGGGAAAGGATGAGATCTGAAGATAGATTACCTGGAAACAACAGCGTATGCGGCCAAGCAGCATACCGACCACTTTCGATTACCGGGTTTTCTTCTTGTGTTGGCTCGTGTGCCAATGAAGAGCCAGTATTCACAACGCGGCGGAAACGCCAAGGCGATTCCCTCTATTTTATTTCCCCTTTCCTCTTTCGGTAGCATTGTTGGCGCGGGTTCGCGCACCTTGTAAGGGGGCTGATCAACAGAGAAAATGCTATTTGTTTTTGTATTTGCTGTAGCATGAAAGACGTTCTGTGTTTTTTCTTCCGGCCCAACAGACCGCCACGGCTAGAATATCCGCGCTGTTGAAAAGTAACGACCAGCTGTTCAAAACTCATCACAACGAAAACAAATATTTTGCCCAAGAATGAAAACCACTGTGGTAGATGAGAGTGCATCAAAGGTTCTGCTACAGAATGCTTCATCGACAACGAACACAACCGGCTTTATTGTCCGCTCCCCCTGCATCCGCTTATGCCCGTCTGCTGTGGGTTTAACCGCTGTCATGAATTGAGTTACAAAGCGTCCAGGCACCTTAAGTTCGGGTTCAAAGGAGTACCGAAATTTCCACCATACTGCCACTGTGCTCTTAAAACAAATACCAGCTACAGTGCGGAAGTCAGGCATACATATAAAGGAAAAACACTAGGCAGCTGGGCATGTTCACTCTCAACAATCTCGTGCGAGCAACGAAGGACGTATGAAGATTTTTCGAAATGGGCAAGACCACTACGACACAGGCTCATAAAGAGTGGCTCAAGCGCTCTTCATTGTACTTTCAAATAAGAAAAGCTATGTCATTATCTCTAGTGCACATATCCTTGTCGCTCTGCCTCCCTTTCTATTGTGCTTTCCTGTTAGTGCGCTGACGAAGTGCAGTCACATTACGCCAACCTGCTCACCTGTCGATTGCGTTGAACGTTCTGATATCATACAGGGCATTTCACCTAAGACTTTAGACACTTTTAAAAATAGGCTGTCTAAGCTAGAGGAGAGCTTTTTTCGGCATAGCATTGTCAGCATCGTAGTACATAAGAATAAAGCTAATATGTGCTAACTAGCAAGATTGTGAACTAGTATTGAAAAGTTCACTTTTTAACCATTCATGTTAGCCTCTTTGTTTACTGAGAGGTGTGTGCACTATCATAAGTAATATCCAAATCAATTTTTAGAATTCCTAAAAGGCGGTAGAACCCAGCGCTGCACTCCAACAAATTTTGGCTACTTCTCGCAAAAATGCATGCCCTTTCGAGAACCTTGAAGGCAAAGCAACCTATTCAGACCGCAAAACTTGTTAAAATGGCCAACATTTGTTGTGACACAGCGCCGAGGGTAACCGCATTTTATAAATTCTAAAACCTGACCTGGATATTAGTTACGGTCAGTTACACGCCTCTCAGTAATTAAGGAGCCGAAGAGCAACAGGTAAAAGCTAATTATGCAGTATTGGTCAACCATCATGTGAGGTAGCACGTCTTGCTGTATTCTGAGGTAATACACAGAGACAATGTTATGCCCGAAAAAAATTCAGAGGGGCACTTTGTTGACCTAAAATACGGTGAGGCGGAAGCCTTTAGCGCGGTGCTGCTGCTTGTGTCACTGATGTGTGATTAAGATGTTAATTGAGTACACAATTGTTTGTGAATCTTAAATGCTGGAGACACTGGAGGGTGTTTAGGAGGCATCCGTCTGATTAGACGAATTTACGCAAACACTTTCCAGCGTCCTAGACAAGGAGAACTGCATATGCGTTGGCAGGAAGTAGCGTAGATATCCTTTACCAGCTACGCTAGTAAAGGACAGCCACGCTATCTCCTGCCAACGCTTATGTAGTTCTTGTCTCGGACGCTGGAGAAATGCAATCACATTACGCCAACATGCTCACCTGTCGATTGAGTTGAACGTTCTGATATTATACAGGGCATTTCACCTAAGACTTTTGACACTTATGAAAATAGGCTTTCTAAGCTAGAGGAGAGTTTTTTTTTCGGCATAGCATTGTCAGCATCGTAGTACATCAGAATACAGCTAATACGTGCTAACTAGCCAGATTGTGAACTAATATTGAATAGTTTCCACTCCTGATGCGCTGAATATCCATACTGGTCTTTTAGTTCTAATATGTTTCCTATCATGTTTGTGCCACGCAGCGCCTACCTAGGTGCTCTGTAAAGAATTTTTTTTATGTATATACACACACATATATGTATATATATCCTTTCTGTACAAAAAAAAAATGTAAATAAATACCATGAAAGAAAGAAAAAGAAAGGAAGTAGCATAGCCATTAGCACGCTGGGCTGCGGAAAGTATGGATGGTGGTTCGAATCCCATCGTGCACAACGATTTTTTTTTCTGGTCTGACCAGAAAGGCGTGACGCCTCTCCTGACAACCTTCTGCTGACAACCTTCTATTGACAACGATGAGGCATTAAATGCTTTGGCCTTAAAAAGCGATCTTCTAAACCAAAAATCCAGTTTTAAAAAATTGTGGGAAGTTTTCGGTGACACACCCTGTATATATTGCTGTTATCTATTGCACTTCAGTTTAGTGCTCATTCTACGGAACTCGTCGCGAAGGAGATTGTAATTCTTACCCCCATTTGTTTTGCAGTCGTTTGAATGGAAACCTGCCTGCGCTGGTTTCGAAAATCAGTGTTTTGAAAGCCCTTACTTCTGAATTGCGCTGCTGAGATTAGAAGGTAATGGCTATTACCCCCGCTATGTCTAACAGACATAAGTGCTAGGTGTTCCCTCTTGTGCTTTCGTGATTGTGACATTTGCCACGCATGAGTGTGTGGTGATTTTGTTTTGGGAGCTAAGGTTGCCGCCAACCTTAAAGCATGGCCTATGTGCGCAAGGAGGTCACATGATGGCACCCCTGCAGAATGGCAACCCGCACGGAGTGCCACCTAGCACGGAGCCCTCTCACTGGATAATCAGACTGCTATGCATGAGCGCTCGATGATCGCAATTGCTACTTGGATTAGTGCATAGGGCAGCAACCTCGACCTTAACAGCGAGCGCTCTGAAGCTGAAAAACATCGACGCAGAACAACAGAGTACAAGCCTGGTATGTTCTTTCAATTTTACAAGCTAGCCCAGTTACTTGTAGAAACTAGTCATGTTAAAAGAACTGTCATCTCGGCAGCAGGCTACCATTAAAACACTATGTGCCTCCACACATGCCGCCAATCCCTGCGATCACGAACTGGCAACAATGCCTTCTGCATCTTCACCTCCTCATACAACCGCTTATTCATTAATTTTCGAATCCGCAGCACTGTAATTAGCGGACCATTAAAATGGCAGCGGCGAAGGCGAATGTTTGCGCCTCATGGGACTTCTGCTCGCTTTCGAGTGGCATCGAAGACGTCACACATACAAGATTTATGAGGACGTTTGGTAATACGAGCATGCTCTAAGGAATGGAGGTAGCCTAAAATCAGTGAGGAGAAAACTGGGCATAGGTAAAAACCAGATGTATGCGCTAAAAGACAAACAGGGCAATGTCATCAGCAATATGGATAAGATAGTTGAATTAGCCGAAGAGTTCTACACAAATCTATACAGTAGCGAATGTAATCATCAAGTTACTGAGGGAGGCAGTCGAGCACAGCAATGGGACATCCCGCCAGTAACGAAGGAGGAAGTAAAGAAAGCCTTAGGAGCAATGCAAAGAGGGAAAGCAGCTGGTGGGGATCAGGTAACAGCAGGTTTGCTGAAGGACGGAGGAGAGATTGTGCTACAAAAACTAGCCACCCTGTATACGCAATGCCTTGTGACCTCGAGAGTACCAGAAGCTTGGAAGAACGCTAACAATATCTTAATTCATAAGAAAGGAGACGTCAAGGACTTGAAGAATTGCAGACCGATCAGCTTATTGTCCGTTGCCTACAAGGTATTTACTAAGGTAATCGCTAATAGAATCAGGACAACCTTGGACTTTAGTCAACCAAATGATCAGGCAGGCTTTCGTAAAGGATACTCGACAATAGTCCACATTCACACTATCAATAAGTTGATAGAGAAATGCGCAGAATATAACCAACCCCTATATATAGCCTTCATTGATTACGAGAAAGCATTCGACTCAGTGGAAACCTCAGCTGTCATGCAGGCATTGCGGAATCAGGGTGTGGAAGAGTGCTATGTGAAAATATTGGAAGATATTTATAACGATTGCACAGCTACTATAGTTCTCCATAAAGTCAGCAATAAAATTCCAATACGGAAAGGTGTCAGGCAGGGAGACACGATCTCGCCAATGCTCTTCACTGCCTGCTTACAGGAGGTATTCCGGGGACTGCAATGGGAAGAGTTGGGGATAAGAGAAAATTGGAGAATACCTGAGTAATTTGCGATTCGCTGATGACATTGCCTTGCTAAGCTACTCAGGACAAGAACTGCAAAGCATGATCAATCAGCTAGACAGGCAGAGTAGAACGGTGGGGCTAAGAATTAGCATGCAGAAAACCAAAGCAATGTTCAATAGCCTTCCAAGGGAACAGCAGTTCGCAATTGGTAGCGAGGTGCTAGAAGTAGTAAGAGAATATGTCTACTTAGGGCAGGTAGTGACCGCAGATCCGGATCATGAGAGGGAAATAACTAGAAGAATAAGAATGGGGTGGAGCGCGTATGGCAGGTTCTCTCAGGTCATGAATGGTAGCTTACCAATATCCATGAAGAAACAAGTATATAACAGCTGTATCCTACCGGTACTCACCTATGGGGCTGAAACGTGGAGGCTAACAAAGAGGGTTCAGCTTAAGTTAAGAACAACGCAGCGAGCTATGGAAAGGTAAATGATAGGTGTAACGTTAAGAGATCGGAAGAAGGCGGAGTGGGTGAGGGAACAAATGCGGGTTAATGACATCCTAGTAGAAATCAAGAGGAAGAAGTGGGCTTGGGCAGGGCATGTAATGCGAATGCAAGATAATCGCTGGTCCTTAAGGGTAACGGAGTGGATTCCAAGAGAAAGCAAACGTAGCAGGGGACGGCAGAAAGTTAGGTGGGCGGATGAGATTAAGAAGTTTGCGGGGATACAGTGGCGGCAACTAGCAAAGGACAGGGTTAATTGGAGAGACATGGGAGAGGCCTTTGCCCTGCAGTGGGTGTAGTCAGGCTGATGATATGATGATGATTTCCGGCAGAAATAGGGCTTCTGGTGGTAGAGCTCCCGGCTCTGTTTCATGCCTGACAAATGATATGCCATTTCGTGCCGGTATCAGACCCCTGATCGTGACCGATTCTATGGGACTCCAATGTGATGGGGTGGAGGAAGGTTATAGGTTCGTTTATTAGAAAAATTTGACTGCGGTCTGTTAGTGAGAGGTTTGACTTATGAGGGTCCGATACTCCTTAAGCGAACTCTAATTTAGGTCGGGCAAAAGTTTGGTAACCTAATAATTTGATGGAAGGAGTAGTAAAACGAAGATTGCGACGCATAACATCAATGTTGTGGTTAGCGCCATTAGCGATCTGTGGTGTTCGCGGGTCCCGGCAAGGAAGAAGCGATAAGAACGCTGCGTAGTACTTCG
Source organism: Amblyomma mixtum (assembly GCF_055824585.1). Classification (NCBI taxonomy): domain Eukaryota; kingdom Metazoa; phylum Arthropoda; class Arachnida; order Ixodida; family Ixodidae; genus Amblyomma; species Amblyomma mixtum. The sequence continues at coordinate 38,154,366 of NC_143017.1, read as the reverse complement.
TTGGGGAACAGCTGAGATGCTTTTACCCGCGGCACTCATGCAGGTGCTCGCTTTTGAAGAGCCACTGCTGACGTCACTTGGCGCGTCATCACGCGTCTCACTCAGGTCACCCAGAACGCCGGCACGCGTCTCACTCGGCTGACACAGACCGCCGGCACGCGTCACGATGTTCGTGATATGTGAAGATCATGTCAGGGTATGAGTCAAAGTAATGCCCATATACTTACTGGTAAGAACGGAAGACACAGGGAAGATGCAATGTTGGAAAACAAATCATATATGCTTTAGAAGCGTTAAACGAAATTTACCAAAGTGTGCACCAAGTTTCGACTCAAGTTAGAACTTGTTTAAGTGTGTCAGCGTCAGTGCTTGTAGAAACCGGGTGGTAAATTACGCAAATGTCCGCAAATAATCGACTATTATAGGTAATTTATAGGTAATGTAAATGATCGAAAGTAGGGACCCGAGCACTATGCCTTGAGGAACGCCTGTAGTTTTAGTAGTAATGTTTTGTGCGCTACATCATCAGAGGCTTTTCAATGTCAGGGAAGAGGGTGTCAGCAGGAATGTTTAAGTCGAGATGAGAACTAAGGTATCTGATAAAAAGGGCTGGTTGGTAATCACAGGAAACTCCTCTCAAAAAGTGATGTTGGTTAAGGTGAAAAAACTGACAGACTAAAAATTTGATTATGTGAGGATAAATAACATGTTTCATTAGTTTTGAACATATGCATTTGAAGGAAACTGGACGGTAGTTTTTACATAAAAAAGGTGAACATTTTGTGGGGACTGGGCGATGTTACGGATTTTTCGGTTTTCCAGGCGCACACCTATAGATAAGGACTGTTGAAAAAAGTGGCACAAGATGACACTAGCAATATTCTTAATATTTTAGTACTTTCCAGTTTCAGCAATCAACACCATATGAAGAAACACTTGCAATGATTCGATTAGTTTCATAATTTCAGGGAAGTATGGTAATTTGGCATCAGATAATGGGCCCGCGACGTGAAAAAAGTCCAGAATTTACCCTTTTCTCCTGCAGTGAAATTGCTGTATAGCTTCTGGGCATTCTTTTCTCCAGAAAACGATGACATTGCTGGAAGTTATTTCTTTCTTTCCCGGGAGCAAAAAAGCCCCACATACCTAACGCTCCCGGTGCTGAGATAGATGCATTTTCCTTCGGCGTTTCTAACGAGCGAAATACGACCAGAACTTCTTTTCATAAACTGCGTCGTACTTCTGCGCACACAGACACTTCGACACGGAGTTCTGGTTTTAGGGCAAAGGCTCCTGCGCCGGAAGTTAGGAAACTAATTTCAGGGAAATCGCTGAAAGCTGTACATCGCTGGCTGATTCTTAACAGCATCACTCAGGATTCAAAGTCCTCCGCTGGCTTGTGAAGAAGCATCTGGCAATATGCAAGATTTAGTCGGCACGCTGCGTGCATTAACGAGCCGCTTCGTTTAACGCCTCAGCACCGAACGATCTCTCTCCCTAATCTTTTCATCGCACTCCTTATCCATAACGAGCCATCAAAGGTAAAGGGAGGGGAGAGGCGGGGTGATGGATAAGCAGTTTTGGCCTCGGCATAATAAAGCAATGACATCAGCGATGCTAATTCGTAGAGAACCGTAATATTAAACAGTCCTTTGTTACCACAGAGCTGGGACGAGGCTCAGTTCTTTGGGATATGAATTGAAGAGCATAATAAGGCACGAGGGTTCGGCGGGGGGACTCTTGCATAGATGAGCCAAGGTCTGCCTATTGTCCCTCCCTCACCCTCAACCAGTGAACCCCGTTTCTGTCTCTCTTTATTTGCTGTCAAAGGCGGCATGCAAAGTGACTGCTATGGTTCTAGTAGCGGTTCTCTTTTGGTATTGCGCATCTTGGAACGCAGCCTTCCGTACCACTCACTCGCCGCACATTTCTACACTGTTCTCAAATCTTAGATTTCAATTCTTCTCCCGTTATGACATGATGTACGAACATTTACGGCCGATGGGCTGTGACACAAACTTCTGGGCATGTCCGCCAACATTATCTTCCTAGTAATGTGTTCCCACTATCACAGTATGCAAAGCCGACACTTCTACTCTTGGCAGTTCGACCGGCGACACGGCCGCGCGCGCGCAGTTTGCTCATATTTACCTTCATTGTGTCGCTTGCTATTCCAAGCTTTTCTTTTCCTAATACACAAGTATTTTAAGCAATTTTTGCGTCATCTTTAATCGTCAGAAGCAAGACGGCTAGTCGGGCGAGTTGTACATTATTCATCTGAGAAGTGAAGCGCAAACCAGGTAAAGAGAAAGAGGAGTGAAGATAATGACATTAACGATATTTCGGAATTAAACTGTATGATTGAATAAAAACGCACCGAGATACCTTGCATATCTGGAGTTTATCCAGAAGTGCGAAGAAACCAAGGTTGCACTCCAGAGCTTAAAGGTGCACTAAAGAGGAATCTGTACTCGTATTTTTACCGCTGGAACTCGACCTACACGTTCCGAGCGTTCTTGGCAACTCCGAATTATTGCCCTGTGCGGCCGATTTCCCTAATTTAAATCGGATCAACGTCGGGCTCCCGCCTTTTTTTTTTAATTCCGCGCAAACGGTGGGAGGAGTCGATCAACCTTTCACCCAACCTTTAAAACATTGGAATTTAAACTAAAATTTTTGGTTGGAGATATTTCAGAGTTTATTGCAAGTCTTCAAAATTGCAAAAATGTTTAGTTTGTAAGGGCGTTAGCTACGGCGGAAAAGGTTGGTCGAGTTGCGGTAGCTCCGCTAAATGGGTAGAGGCGCCCGATATAGGCTGCGAGGTGTGTGGCAAGAAAGAGAGAGACTTTAATGATTAAAGGAGAGGTCAGCCTGCGTATTAGCTTAGCATGCTACTCCAGAAGTGTGTGGAGATGAAGCAACGAGGTCTTCGTTCTAGCACTGCTGCGACTGAAAAACGTAGAGTAGCCCATTTCTTCCTCGCTCCCTTGGACCCACCTATTCTTACTATTCCCACTGCTTCTTGAGGACCAGGAAATGGGATGGTGAAGAAACATGCTGAGGTTGGCTTGCTTTCCAAGATTTCAAGACAGGCATCACGGAGGTGTGGGAAAATGAGTTTTCTTTTTTTTATTCTCCCGCTCTTGCGGTTAGAGGAAGGAGGAGGAGGAGAACCGGCGTATTCAGCATGGTATGGCCGATGGCAGCAACTGCAGCACCTCACCTACGTGAGGCGCTTAATTAGCTGAACTTGCATAAATAGAGTTACTTTGCGCGGTGAAGCAATGGAAGTGGTTTTGGTTACTGTCCGAGGAGTGATTCGCAAGGAGACAAAGAGGTAGGAAACAGACGTTACTGATGAAGTCAGGAGGATAACGAGGGGGAAAGAGTGGGAAAGAGGCAGTGGGAAAGAGGCTGGTCCTCGCGTAAACACAGCATCACTCCGTGCATCCGACGACGCCTAAGGGTGTAAATAATGCCGCTATGCGGAAGGGACTCACCTTGTAATCTCGCGGCTCCCTTCCTCTATTTTCCATCGCCACCCCCCCCCCCCCTCCCCATCCCCCGCTTTCCACCTCTACCCGATGCTGCGGGTCTCAGAAAGATCGTGTCAGAAGGAGCGATGCCATAGAACGAGGAACGCGTTGGAAATGAATCAAAACAAAATAGCTGCTTTTCAAGATAACTCATCTCCTAGTGAAGGTTCGGCGTTTTACGCGCAGTCATTTTCGAATCCCGTGCAGAAAACCTCTCCCCTCCTTCTCTCGTCCGCCTTACCCTGGTGCTCCACTGCCTCCTTCGCTAGCAGCGTCTGTTCTTTGCTTCGTTGAGGTAAATATCTCTGGAAAGTCGCGCTCTTGCATGAAAGAAAAAAGTTTTGCAGTGGCACGTTGCTTTTTAAAAACCGCTGACTTTAGTCGCCCCGTTAACACATTCGCATACCAGCGTTAAATGAAATGTGAACCGCGGAAAGCCTGGCCAAAGGTCCTACTTACGCATCAACCAGTCGACAGGAAGCGCAGATGCACCCATCAGGTTACCGATACTTTGGCTTCTGTTTTCTTTGGCGTTCCTTTCCCCATTTCGCCACTGCAGCACCGCAACCATTCTTTCAATGCATGGAAACTTGTAGCGGCTCTGGCCAGCGTGAGTGAAGCGAGCACTTTGAATTTGCTTCCGTCATCGCTGTGTTATCACCGTCTGTCTGCGATGGGAAGAAATGAACGTTGGCCGGTTCACGGGAATTAAGACAAGAAGTTGACGGCGCTTACGACAGCCTGGAATGTTGCTACCTTCCACATTACTTGTCCCTGAAAAGTCAAGCGTGTGTGGACTACCTAAGGGAAACTGGACTTCACTCCTTGACGGTTTACCGCCTGCAATTCTTTCACCCTTTCTCAACTTATGCATCATGTCACACTCGTCGAATAAATAAAAATTTGGTACCTTCTCCGCACGCCATTCAAAAAAGAAAAGACATTGTTCAGGGTAACTATACGGATGCGCGAAACCTCGGCATCAGACATACAAAGGCACTCAGGGATGTCCCGTCAAGGGGTCATTGGTGTGCATCCGTTGAAGAATAGGCAGCTGTCTGACGAAGAGTCAGTACTTCGTGAAATCGCCTCTAGCGGTGACCACCGCTGCTATTCGCCGAGCGAGACTCTCATACAGCCAGGCTACAAAGCCCGAAGTCCTTAAGCGCATCGACGCCTCTTGCACAGTGGCCCACAAAGCGTCCTGGGAGCCATCCTCGAGTGGCTGCCGCGAAGGGCCTTCTTCATAGCACCCCACACATTCTGCAGTATGTTCATGTCAGCGGCTTGTGGAGGCCACTTCAGCAATGTGATTCCCAGTTGTTCCAGCAGTCATTTAACTGACTTGGCCGTTTGTATTTAGCTGCGGTCCTGTTGAAAATAGCACAGCCCGTCGGGAAATGGGCCGTCCAGGTCGTAGGGCACAACGACGCTCTGGATGATGTCGCGTTAAGCTGCGGCATCAAAGTTTCCGTGCAGGCGAACCAACTGTCCAAGGCCGTCCTTGCACACCGCTCCCCATAAACTGACCGAGCAGCGGCCGCTGCTTGCAATGCGATGGAAATTCTTCGGCTCGAACCTGAACAGAGAAAACCAACCGAGGATTTCGTAAAAATGATATAATTTTGCCATTCCCAGAGGCGGCGAAAATGCCTAAAAAAAAACGCAGCACCATGTATCGATAGGTCCCAGAATATAACAAACACTTCTTTCAGCGTAGCAATTTTAAACATGACAGCTATGACATTCACGCAATTCTACACGCAAGTCTACATGCTGACATGGCAGAAAATGGCTTCTATCGTTCCCGGTCTACCAGGGGAGCCCTGTAGAGCCCTGTAGCCAGAACTCGCGCCCTGCGCGGTGCTCGTCAATAAAGATTAAGTCGGCACTTGGCCCTGGAGCGCGACGGGAGCTGCGCTCCAGGTTCATTCAGAGCTTTAACGACTTCATTTTTTGAAAACCCGCTAGTTTGCTTTCCTGTTTGGTTCACAACTGGACGTTTGGTCTTGCCTCGGATTAAAAGAGTTTTCTTTTATGCGAAGCATATTACTAGAACTACACTACAGCCCGTCGAGCGCGGCGGTGGAGCTACCACCGTGACCACGTGACACCACGTGACAACATGACGTCACAGGAGAGGAGAGATGGGCTACCGGCTCGCCCGGTCGGCCGCGGCGGTGGAGGCTCCACATCAGAGGCGTTGCCTGCTGCTGCTGGGGGTACATCAATACAGTCTATAGGGAATGGTGCCGGTGGTGGAATAACTTAGGGTGTTTCCAATGTACTTTCCATGGGTGCCATGAATGCTGTTGTAGCCGGTGCTGGGGCAGCGGTTGTACACTCTGCATTGAATTCACCGATGATCCCGTATATAGCTGTCAAGGCAATCCTTGCTACACTTCTAGTGGTTGTATTAAAATGACCAAGTATTCAACCAAGGAAAGCCATGTATTACCAAGCCTAGCCATCAATATGCTTCGCATCTGACTAGGCTTAACCTTAGCTAAGCCTCAGCCATTTTTTTCCAAGTTCACCAAGTGCGTGAATGGGTAATATAACAAGCGCCTCCTCACAAAGTTAAATGCGAAAGTACCACTCTAGACGAGCCAGCCCCGAGCTAGAGTCTCGTCATCTTGTTTCTCTTTAACTCCGAACTAACCCGAGCTTATCCGAGTTACTCGAGTAAGCTTGGGTTAGTTCGGAGGAGCGTCTGGCAAGCTGTATCCAATAGGAGAAAGCTCGGGTAAGTTCGTAGGAGTGTCGAAAAAAGCTGCAGCCAATAGAAGGAAGCTAGGGTAAGTTCGGTGGAGCATCGCGCCAGCTGTGTTTAATGGAAGGGAGGTGGCAGGTGCTGTTAAATTACTTGGTTGCTCGGGAAGAGCATCATGGGTCGCATAATCCCTACCGGTGGCTGTGACAAAAAGAGAAACCTGCTAGTGGACTGGTGGATCACTTAACCGCTGAGCAACTGGCCTGGTATATGTTCTCGCGGCAATATATAAATGTTAAGTAGAGAATGAGCAATTCTTTATATCCGGGCATTAATTTAATAAAGATATCGCATCAAACTGTTAAGGCGGAGCTAAGGTCTCCTCTCGAATTGAGGACTCAACACAAGCTATTGCACGTCTACTTGGTTTACTTAAGGTTTAACCTCTACCGCCTTTTCTTCAGTTATTCTTCTAAAAACAAAATCCCAATGCTTCGAGCAGTGTAATTCCATTCCTCGAGCTTCGTTATATTTCAATTTAAAAATTTTCATTCGACGGGGTTGCTTTTGTTTACAAAAACAAAACTGCAGCAGCACATTCTCCCCTGAAGAAAATTCCTGTCCCCAGGAGTCTATTGAACGAGGACTCCACGAAAACATCTTGGAGACAAAAAGAAGCTTCTCTGAATGTGTAAACCGCATACCGGCAAGGTTGATAAATCGTCCGGGTTCTTGAAATGAGTACAATGGCTCAATTAAAGACTGGGTAAAAAAAGGAATCAATTCTTGCCATTGTTTTTCTTATCGCCTGCAGGTGATGAATAGACCCTAAATTACTCTTCCTACAGCGTATTGCGAGGATGGTTTTTTTCGACACGGATGGAAAAACACCGAACTTTTTTTTTCAGCTTAGCTTCTTAGGCTTTGAAAACAGCGTTAAGCTAAAGCAGACCGGTGTCTGACAGCGATAAGACATATGGTATATTGTCAAGTATAAATACGCAAAGAGCAAGAATATGTATTTTTTCTCCATTATACCTCGTTTAGACTCCCGAACTCTAGAAAAGAAACACAAAGATCGATTTCCATGACTGGCTCCAAATGGCTACAGTCTGAAAAAAAGAGAGAAAAAGGAGGTGACAGATGTCGAATGGAAAAAAATACATTGTATCATGGTCGCAAATTCTTTTAAATTAAGGGCTTTCAATTTTGAGCAGTTATTCCGTCGTTGCCCAGGAAAAAAACCGGTTGTGGAGGTACAACTGCTCTTATGGGAAAGTTGAAGGCTTATTAGCGCGATGGCGCGAAAATTTCTACCTTCATGAAATAAGAGTAGATGTAGTCGCCGTGTCTTCCAGAAGGGATTATCAGTAATACTTCTAGAGAAGTAAGTATTCGATTGCAACGATTTTAGACAATCTGACTTCCTTTCTTATCACTTGTTTCATCTCACGAACGACCGCTAAACGTTGTCACAAGTACTGAGAACTTATTTTATGCTGGTTTAGTCTAGTAATAACACAGCTGCAGCACCTTTTAGAGGAGGGATATAGTATGAAGACACTTGCGGTCGCCAATGAACACTAATTTTGTACTGCAAAGAAAGAACAGCGAGAATAAGGTGAAAAAAGCGCAAGAAGGCTAAGAAGTCGTGTTAGATTGGCTACGCTACACTGAGGGAACGAGAATAAATACAATTGAAATTGAAAGTTGGAGAGTATACGACGCGTGAGACGCGTCCTCTTAGTCACGAAACGCAGCCAAATGCTTGCTTCATTTGGTTCACCGTTAATTCACTTATGATGAATATGTATACTCCATGCCCCCGGATCCAAGTCGTGCCCTCTCTCCCCTAGTTCCTGTCGTGTGACATTTGGCGGTTACCTTTTTTGCAGTCGTAACACAAACACAAGGAACGCTGCAGTGAATCACCACCCTAGTTTTGTGCATTTTCACTAATACAAGACCAAAACAGCGAGAACATCGACTGATAGCTTTTTTCTTTGAATGCGTATTTTCTTCGCTATTCCTTGATTAATTTCTTTTTTGTACTCTGAATGTCTCTAAGTTCTTCATTAAAATAAAGAGCATGAGATGATATATAGGTGTTATCACAGGATACTAAAGGGTTGTCGATACTTCGTGTGGGAATCCTATTCTTTTGAAGATTTATCACCTTTCTCTGTGTGTATTACAAGTTTTGTAATTTAAACAGGAGCCTGGCCCTCTGCTGCTCCTCTCTGGTTTCGCGCATGCGCACTATCAGCCTCCCAGGCTCACGGCGAAATTCTGGACTAGGTAGCGTAGTGTAGCTTTCGCTACTAGAAACTGAAACAAGAAGTGCAGAGAGAACCGCTAAGAAAAACTATACAGATTTCGTCATTTATTTTTCGTAGTACACTGCGCTGCTGCATTGTTCTGTATTGAGCCGCCTGTTTTTAATATTTTTCGCGGTTTTTTCCAAAACTTTGGAGGCGAACTTCTGAAGGGGTCAGTAATCGAGCGGTCCTTTATATTTTACCCTTTAAACCCGAATGTTTTCTGTTCTGCATTTTAGTTCTCGCTCCTTAGTCGGCGAAAAAAGTTTTGCACCAACTTTTTGCCGTCGACACGGGACTCGACATTTCGGGGCTTCCGTGTTTGATGAATTACTCCTCCTTGTGCGACCAGAAAGGAAAAAGAGGAGGGCAAAGGAAGAAAGGGTGAGTCGCGGGGCAGTGCGTGGAAATCGCTGATATCATCCAGGGCAAATGTTTTGGGCATTGATCGCCGTCGGCGCCTTGAGCACTTACATCGTGTAGAAGCTGAAACAGGAACATTATAGCAAATGGAGCATGATTCTTGAGTTTGTCAGAAGCAGATGGCCTTGGGGTCACAGCTTCTGGCACCCTGGATCTATTGTAGAAACTCGGAACACCAGGCGTAAAATATTTGAAGACGTCACGCTTGAGCCGTGGTCCATTAGAGACTTTTTTGCCATCGTGAGGCAGCCCTGTAAACACAGTGACCAACCAACTCCCACCCAAGTTTTGATCGTTGGAATTGCCTTTTATTCTGCAATCAAGCAAAAACAGAGCTTAGACAATGCCGACATAATAGGGTAGACAGTTTCTTGCTGGATGTATGCGTTGCTCGCACTGCAGAGGCTGACATCGACAAATTCATCGAGTCAGTTAACCTTTCATTGGCAGAAGGCAAGCTAGGTGGAATGTTTGGCTAAGCATGGCGGTTACGTGATAGAAAAAAAAAGAGAAATGACCGGCTAATCCAATGCATCGCAGGGTACATAGGGCGCAAATTTATTGCCCGTAGTGACTTTGTAAAGTGTAACAGCTTGTTTCTGAAAGCACCAAATGAAAGTAGCCAAGACATCGAGTTCACTGGGTTGCCAGTGTTATGGACCTTAGGAACATAAACACTTGAGTGCAGTGGGGTCGTGCGGGGATCCTGGGGCGTGCCCCGAATTCCTCTTTAAATAAAGTTTCTCTCTCTCTCTCTCTCTGTAGTTTGCGACAGAAAAGGGTCGCTTTACCCGTCCCGTGTGGTTTTCTTGACAGTGAGAAGTTCGAAGAATTTGTTCTGTATTTTCTTCAGCAAAGACAAGCATTACAGCATAGTACATATGCCCTGAGAAGACTTTTCTTTGTGTGTGATGCATATTAACGAATCGCGACAGGCACGCTGAAAAAAGAAAGTTGGTGAGCCGGAGCTTGTACTTGAGTGGCGAGAAATGCTGTGTAAAAAGGAAAGCAGGGCCTACCTTTGTAACATTCAAGAATGAGTATGATTATTGACTAGGCGTAGCTGCAACATTCAACTAAAGGAGTGGTTTGTTTTTCGCAACATTTTTGTTTTATATTCAACCGTATGAATACATCAGTTGTAACTGATCCCTAGTGCTGACAATTGTGCGAGTTTGAGAGCGGGAAAATCAAACCGAGAGCACACATTTATAATTGTCACTTTCCTTATAGTCTGCAATAAACAGTTATCGCAGAACAATCTCCAAGTAGAATTTCCTAGGAACGAATCTGAATTCTGATTTCTTGTCGAGCCGCCCCTGTAATAAAGCGTTTCTACTAACGTCGCGAGCCATCATGGAGTCATCTCAGCCGCATTTACAATTATGCTGCTTCGTGTTGACTGCAGCACAGTCTCGGTGATCGAGAGCGCATTTATGCCTCTCCCTTTGCCTAGACTTTGTTATGTGCGACGGCAATCATTTTGTGCACTGACGTTAAAACACGCAGCGGTACGTAGAAATGAGCAGAATCAGCCTTGTGAAGGATTTTAAGTGTATCTGTCGTGGCCGCACATTCGCGCCATCACGCTGTTGCATGTTAATTGTTAGGCGATTTCACGTATTGCTACCCCATTCACTCCGCAATCAGTGTGTACAACGGCCACAATTTGTAGGACATCCTTTAAAATGCGCAGCTGTATTTATTCCTCGAAAACGATTCCGTGCCGAGTGTACAGCGTACCACATTCATACAGTCCATGCTCTGGTGCCGCCATCTCTCGTTGACGACATTAGATGCCTCACCAGCAGCCGCTTCCTGAACCCACTATCCAATACTCAAGAGCACTATACCGGGGCCCTGCTAATTAGGGCTTCGCCCGAGAAGGCGATGACGGAGGGCGAGAGATGGTGGTCCTCGCAGCACTTTGCATCTCTGAATGGACCCGCCTCCGACATTTTATTTTAGAGCAACGAAGTTATAAAATACTGGACACCGGCCACGGTAACTAAAGATTAAACACGTGCATGCAGGATGATGCATTTTGCTGCTAAAGCCACGTAACATGCAACTGTAACATGTAAGTAAAAGAACAAACGAGCGTTTCGCGTCAGCTACGGCAAGGTTGCACCGAGGCTGGTTCATGGTAAAACTTCGCGGTTCAGGACGTTGGCTGCAGTTGAGGTGGGCGGCTCACATCTGGCGGCAACTCGCTGGTGACTCCAAGGCTACCAGACGACCAGGTCTGCACGACCATTCGTTTTCAAAGCCGCCAGTACCAGGCTGCGCTTGAACTGCCGAACATGGCACCGCCGCAGTACTCGACAGGACTGGTGCAGTGAATGCAGGCCAGTCAAATGGGTCAGCAGTTAAGGTCTTCACGTTTATTGCATTACCAAAAGTGTCATTGGGCTTGACTAGAAACAGGTGCCCTGAAGCTTTTTTATCGTGGCTCATTCAAATGCGACATGGCGTGTGCAAGCCTTTATTTCTGATCGAAATTTTGTATGATTTTTGTCCACTTCTGGGTAGAAAAAGAAGTGCCGAGTGCGAGGATGGGCGCGGAGACACAGGAAATTCAAAGACGCCTGTTTTTCTGCGCGAAATTAATTACACGCTTCGTCTCACATCTGCCAATAATCTGGCGCCTTTCAACCTGGCCTTTAGAACGGCGTTTTTCCGTCTAAAGCAGCTGCTTTTTTTTATTTGCGAAATTGTTGCTCATTCCAGTAGTGCGTGTTTTTTTTTTCTCTCGCTCACAAAAGCTTTGCGAGACTTCATTACCTTGCATTCAGCCTACCCGTTATCTTTCACTGCAGACCCCAGTTCAGTAACCGTTGTGTGATTTTTTTTTCTGCCTTTGTATTGATTTGGCGTTTTTGGTGCGGGCACGTTTCAGTGGCTGCAGTTCTTTATCAGGCCGTTGAGTACAAATACAGCTGCCTGTTGCTTTCGCGTTGACTGCACGCTGTTTCTGCGTTGAATAAAATGAATAAACAAGAAACACAAATTGCAGTCGACAGGTGCGAGGAAAAACACTCCCAGTGCGGTCTGTGCCTCAGAGGGTGTTGTAAGAAGGCTCGATGACAGAAAAATTATAATCATGAAACTTCTCGGTGGCTGTCTGCTACGTTCACCGATGTATGGGGCGGGTTGCGAATCTTGCCGTCCTCCTTCCCGCACACCAACGGTCACAAACTCAAGCGCAGCGCCACGGTGTTCATACGTTTATTTTAGTTTTCTTTTTCTTTTAACTTCGAGTGGGAAAGAAAGGAAGGTCGAAAAATGTTTTCCCTTTCCGTTCCTTTCCTCTCAATGAGACCCATTTTTCTATATGCCTCCTGTTTTCCTTATTAAGTCCCGCTCAATACACGAGAGTGCTACTGGATCTGACACGTGTATCTATCCCGATGCCTCCAAATATACACGCGCCACTGGCTGTCCACTTACGAGCGGGCGCGGAGCTTCCTCAGGCAGCCGGCTTAGTAGCCTCGTCGCTGCATCTCGGCTGAGAGCCTAAAAGAAAAGGTGAGAAGAGGTGTGTATTTGGGAAGAGAGTAATGCGGAGGACGGGGAAAGGCTAGGAGCTAGCCCACTGTGTGCGTCCGTGAAGTTTGGCCACAGCTCTTCAATGTTTGTTCCAGTACCCACTGTGCGGAATTCGATGGCGGCGGAGGCTCAGTGGTTAAGGCGTGCGTCTACTGAGCCGGAGTACCCGGGCTCGAACCCGACCGCGGCGGCCGCGCTTCGATGGAGGCGAAACGCAAAAGCCAACCATGTGCTGTGCGATGTCAGCGCACGTTAAAGATACCCAGGTGGCCGAAATAATTCAGGAGATCTCCACTACGACAGGTATTTCTCTCTTTCTTCTTTCATTTCCACCTTCCTCCCTTCCCTTACAGGGCGAGTTCGTGTGTCCGCCGAGATGTGAGACAATAACTGCGCCATTTCCTTTCACCCAGGCCAATTTTAAATTTTTGACCAAAAAGAAGTAAACGAGGGGTAGCACTGGCGAAGTACGGAGCGTCATGCAACCAGGAATTGACAGCCGGCGTGGCCCTAGAGCGAGCGAATGAAACTGTGTCTTATAAATCAACGCACAATAGCAACGAAGCAGAGGGGACGGAGATGGGCAGAGTGATTTGCTACTGTGCTTTGAGCGCTATAGAACGAGGAGGTGCGGTGTTGATTTTGTTTTAGTACAGTTTTTTGTCGTCACCGGCTGCTGGTGCGACTAACGGCAGCGCCGCGATACGATCTATCGCTCCAATCGCAATGCGCCGACGTTGAGGACGTGGTGATGCAGCCGGTCGCATCGGTTCCGAAAGCCAGACTCCGGTGTTTATGCCACAGTTATTCTCCCACTGGGATCTGTGGCGGCATTACACACTCTTCCTCTCGTTTGTGTATTCTATAGAGCTCTGAAGATGAAGTTCATCCACTTCCTTACTCGCCACCAAAGGCGGAAATACCTCATTGTATTCTTTCTTTCTCTTTCAGCCCCTCAGGTTGCCTGCACTCAAGCAAATCGGGTGCTTCTTTGTAGCTGAACGGACAAAAGGCAACGGGCTGTTGTGATAACACTGGCCTTGGCTCTCAGCTGTCGGTTTTTGTCCCTGCCCCAATCGGTGACGGTATTTTGTTTTATATTCAGTCGCCGTGGTGTCCCACTGGCTTCGGGGTTCAGTAGCTGATCCATTTTATCGCTGGGGACTGGATGACTACTGACCGGAGGGTGCTCCCTCAGGTGGCTGCTTTAGAGATGACGCCCTCCGAGCACGGCAGGTATTCGAAAGGCTTCGCTGATGGCGCCATCGCATTTCTTCCCCTGGCACCCAGTACGGATGCCGTAGAACCTCCTACCCCACTACTAACTTACAATGACATACTTCAGCACTTAAGATTAGTCCGTTGGGTCTGCCCTCCGCCGGCTGACACTCTACAAAGGGGAGGAGCTACACCTCCGAAAGCTACAGACCAACACTTACAACAACCCACGAAGACTACATGCTATAGACCCGGAGTCAATTAGCTCACAATGTAAACTCTGCGGGGAGAAGGCGGACTTGTACTATATGGTATGGGCTGCCAACGAAATCAGGCGGTCACTGTTAATAACCAGACAACGCAGGAGGGATGGGAGGCCGCTCTGACCAGCTCGGACGAAACGAGTCAAGAACAACTAATCGAAAGAGCCCGGACCTGCGCCAACGGGGTTCCGGACTCAGAGCTCCAACCGCCACTACAACCTCCTAAACTATTTCATTAAAATATTTTCACTGCCACCACCGTAGCCGCAGTTTTCAGGAACTAGCTAAGTGGTAAGGCTTTCAAACGCTTGTGTGCTCTGCAGTTTCAGTCCACCCCACGAGGTCGAAGGTAATCCGGAGGCCCTCATTATGGCGTTTTTCAAAGACCAGGTGAAACACAAAACCTATATACTTGGCTCCGTACCTTCGTGCCTACTTAATTATTTGTTGCTTCTTTTTTTACCCACAGCGCCATGTGTGGCATTATAGGGAGATAGAGGAGAATCTCACGTTTAAGAAAAAGTAATTTAAAAAATATCTGGTGGTGTAGCATTTGTAAGAATGAAATACTCAGCGAAAGCAGGTTTTCGAAGGAGGACACCAATGCCACATACTGTCAGCAAATAATGAAACGCGAACAGTAGAACTGAAATGCGAATACAAAAACACTGATGTATTAGCTTAAGTTACACGTTTGCAGGGCGCGGGCTATCCGACTCACGTGATAGCTTCGGTTGCTGAAAGCTTCCATCGCAAAAGGAAGGAAGCTTATCGCCTGAGTCATGAACAAAGAGTAAAGGACAGGAAAAAGAAAAAGGATAGAAGAGACAAAGAAAAGTTGGCGGTGATACCTTGTATGCATAAGGTATTACACAACCTCAATACGGTGGGTCAGCGGTCTCACGTTAAGGTCGTGTTCACGGCTCCTGAGAGGTTGGGGAGGTTGTGCAGAATGAGTTGCCCGGTCAAAAAGCGTAGACCCGACTGTACTATCAGACATAGGCTGACCTACGTCCATTGTCGGGGGGGGGGGGTAGTCTACAAGATCCCCTTGTCATGCGGTATATTCTACATCGGGAAAACGGGCAGATGCCTCAACGTACGCCTAAAAGAGCATGCGAAGAAAGTCAGAGGTGGTGTCGACGGGCATCTGGTTTTGCACTGCAAGACATGCGACTGTGACCCTCCTTGCCGTCCAATTTTTGAAGATACTGTAATCTTGTACCATGACCGCGACCAACTTACCAGAGAGATTGTTGATGCGTCGAACATCGTGCGGTCTGTACCGGATTGTGTCAGTAAACCTTCCGTTAATTTGTTAAAAAAAGAGCTTGCATATCTGGCACGATAAGCAGATGGCTGCCGAGGGGGTGTATGTCTTGTTGATGTTATCTTCGTTCCTGTTCTTTGTTGCCTTTCTGGACATGTGTATCTATGCTCCCGATTTTGCAATAAACCGTCTGTTGAAAGTTAGCGCTTGTCTGTGTCTCCTCGCTTGTCCTGTCTTCTCATGTGCGCTATTTTTTTCCCTTAAGTATGTCTTACCAACATGCCCAAGCCTCATCTCATCTAAAATGTATTAGCTGCTGGTGAGAAAATGCCAATAAAGCTAGAAAACACTTCTAAGAGCAGTCTTCGCCTATGCAGAGTGACGGTCATCTGTGTCAGCATTTAGCTTCTCCTACCGAGTCGGAGTACCCGGTTGGAACCATACCGCGGTGGCCTGGTTTCGATGGAGGTGAAACGCAAAAGGCACCCGTGTGCTGTGTGATATGTCAGTGCACTGAAGATCCACAGCTGGTCGAAATTATTCCGGAGACCTCCACTACGGCGCCTATTTCTTCGTTCATAACCTTTCTAATCCTTTCCCTTACGCTGCGGTTCAGGTGTCCACCGAGATGTGAGACAGATACTGCGCTTTTCTTTCCGCAAAACCCAAAAACCAATCTTCTTCCCCTAGGGTAAGGAAACTTACCATTTCATTATTTGCGCTTAAGTTGTTTTGTTCTCGGTTCCTTCGTTGCTGGTAGTACATGAAAATGCGATTAAGCTGTCCGATGACCGAAGGAGCGAGTTGTGCGCCTTTCCTTTCGTCAGAATCAGCGGACTCTGCAACGTCTTCATACGCCTCGGGGGCTCAGTGGTTAAGGCGCTCGTCTGCCAAGCCGGAGTACCCGGGTTCGACTCCGACCGCGGCGGCCGCGTTTTGATGGATTCGTAACGGGAAAGGCGCCCGTGTGCTCTGCGATGTCCGTGCATGTTAAAGATTTTATGCGAAGCATATTACTAGAGCCACACTACAGCCCGTCGAGCGCGGCGGTGGAGCTACCATTGACCTTTAGCGTGACCACGTGACACCACGTGACAACATCACGTCACAGCAGAGGAGAGATGGGCTGCCGGCTCGCGCGGTCGGCCGCGGCGGTGGAGGCTCCACATCAGAGGCGCGGCGGCTGACCACGTGACAACATGACGCCACAGCAGAGGAGAGATGGGCTGCCGGCTCGCGCGGTCGGCCGCGGCGGTGGAGGCTCCACATCAGAGGCGCTGCAGCTGACCACGTGACGCTACAGCAGCGGTATAAAGCTGAGCTTGCCTCGCTCTCCGGGCACTTACGAGGCGGCCAGGTGTTGGGATTCCGCCTAGAAGCAGGGCTGATTTGAACGAGAAGCGAAAGCTTCAGCGTGCCACAGAGACCGATGAAGAGCGGGATGAACGTCTGGCTAAGCGGCGTGCTCAATATGCGCCTCGGCGACAACGTTCTACAACAGCTGAAGAACAAAGCGAGGAACTTTACCAAGCCTAGCCTAGTCAGATGCGAAACATCTGACTAGGTTTAACTTTAGCTAAGCCTCAGCCATTTTTTGAAGAAGAAGAACAAGTTGAAGTTTATTTCTCGCTCTTAGTAATACAGTTATCACTGGGGGAGGGAGGACGCACGCAAAGAAAAAAGCTGCTTGAATCAGCTTGAGAGGCACTCTACGCCCGCATTTCTGAGGCAACGTACTGCCTCAGTTGCTCACAAGACAGCTACAGGTGAGGGAGTGAAAAAAAAATGAAGTATCATCAATTAATTATTTGCAGTGGCAGTTCAACATTTAGCTTCACAATCACAACAAAAAGCGATATAGATACTCAAAAACAAAAAAATGATCACATCATCCAAATGTACAACATAAGCAGAATTCTCCCGTGTAAAAGTTTTGTTCGCCGTTCTGAACAAGTTCTAGGTAAACATCTCCCAAGGGGTTAAAAAATTGTTTTTAGGCTGTTCACTGCGATCTCTATCGGCGATATGTTGTTATCTTCTATAATGTTCAGGTATTTTGGCACAATAAAAGACAATGATTGCATACCGTATTTGTTGCGACAAAGAGGTAATGACCATGGAAAATGACAGCGGGTACCATATACAGTTCAATAGTGTTGTATCGGCCGCTGTGTCATTGTGCGGGCTACACACTGCGCAAGCGTGAAGTTTTCTTTCTACCTCGCCATGTCCCCCCTTTCCATTTCCTCTCTCCCCTGGAATACTATATAATCACCCTCTGTTGCAATAAACGTTGGTTTTCGCTTGTCTCGTTCCCAGGCGTGTACGCTCGTTCCGTTCCTGCCGTGGCCTATCGGCCGCGGCTATGTTACAGTGGCGACGAGTCAAAACGACACCCACGCTGTCAAGGCAGACCCAGACACTCCGGCCCTGAAGACAGCACTGCCAGCGACTTCCATGGCCTTCCAGATGCTCCCGAGTTTCGACGAAAGCACAGATAAGTGGAAGCCGTACTTGATCAAAGTGGAGGCGTATTTCGAAGCAAATGGCATCGCTGAGTCAAGTAAGAAGAGAGCACTTCTTGTGGCTGCACTGAGCACGCAGACTATTCAGATCCTTGCCGGAAGGGTGGCTCCTCAGGCGCCGAACTCTTTGAGTTATGATGAAGTTATCAAAGCCCTGAATGAATACTATGACCCAAAACGGAATGAAATTTCGGAGAGCTACAAATTCTTCAGTCGTTGCCAACTGGAGGGAGAATCTATTCAGGCTTTCCTCGTCGAGATCCGCCGCATCGGACACAACTGCAACTTCGGCAGTTGCCTTGACAGGATGATCCGAGATAGAATTGTCTGCGGTGTACGCTCAGGTGCAGTACGGAAACAACACCTGGCAAAGAAAGAGTTAAAACTAGACGAAGCCGAAGCGATAGCGATAGCTGCTGAAGCCGCGGAAAACGATGCGCAAAAAATTTCTCCAGAAGTAACACCACTACTGAAAATGCAAGCGCGACGCCAGCCAGCACCGAGACAAAGCGCCGAAAATGCAGCGTGTCGGCAGTGCGGCAGAAGTGGAAGCTTGAAGCATGACGCTACCAGCTGCAGCTGGGCCAAATCGCGCTGTTATCACTGTGGTCAACGTGGACATCTCGCAAAAATGTGTCCCAATCGCCGTGACAAGCAACTCGGGGCTGCTGCACCTGCGCCTCATGGCCAAACATTAACAGTGCAAGAAACCACTCCGGAAGATTGCTATGAACATGCTCATATCTGGACTTTGCTGTCGGCGCGAACGAAGTCTCTCGAGCCGCCACTTCGCCGTACATTCAATTGGGGCGGTGTAGAACTGGCAATGGAAGTAGACACAGGATCACCAGTATGCGTCATAGCGCGACAGGTTTTCGATAAGCATTGCAAACACTGGCCAAAATTGAAGCCTTCACATCTGAAACTTTCGTGCTACGCTGGAAGGCTGCCTGTGTTAGGCGAGGTTCATCTAGTTGTTGCGCACCAAGGTGTGTCAGTTGAATGCACACTCATAGTGCTAGACTGCAACGGACCAAGCCTGTGCGGGCGAGACCTGTTAACCCTGCTGGATAGAGCTGGAGTTCCGGTACTGCAAGTCAGTAGAAGTGAAGTGCCAGTGGCGGGAGAAGCCATCAGCCGCATCAATGCCTTACGGAGCAACTACGAGGATGTATTCTCGGAGGAATTGGGCCTGGTGAAGGGACCCCCAGCCAGCTTGGTGCTGAGGGACGGTGCAGTTAGCAAGTTTTGCAAGGCAAGACCGCTTCCGTACGCGCTCCGCGACAAAGTGGCAAAAGAGTTGGATCGGCTAGTGTCGCTAGGCATAATATCTCCCATAAAATATTCGGACTGGGCGACCCCCATAGTACCAGTGCTTAAAAAAGATGGCACAGTGCGGATTTGCGGGGATTTTAAAGCCACCTTGAATCAGACTTGTGCACTTGAGCAGTATCCCCTTCCGGTGATTGAAGACATGTTCGCGTCGTTAAGCGGTGGTGAAGTTTTTAGTACACTCGATCTGAAAGACGCCTACAACCAGGTGCCACTAGACGAAGCTTCACGCAAGCTGTGCGTGATTAATACGCACCAAGGGCTCTTCTGTTACAACAGGCTGCCGTTCGGCATTTCCTTTGCTCCTGCTATATTTCAAAGGAAGATGGACACAATTCTAGCGGGCCTTCCTGGAGTTCAGGCATACTTAGATGACGTGCTTGTGTCTGAAAAGGCGGCAGACAACGGAGCTCGGCTGAAAACTGTGTTGCAGCGATTTCGAGAGCACGGCGTAAAGCTGCGATACGACAAATGCAATTTCAGTCAGCCATCGGTTACTTATCTGGGACACCGTATCGATCGTCTCGGTCTCCACCCGACGGAAAAGAACGTGGAAGCTATCATGAAAGCACCGAGCCCTCGTAACGTGAGCGAGCTGCGTTCGTTCGTCGGAATGATAACATTTTATTCAAGGTTTCTGCCGAACATGTCAACCGTGTTGTCCCCGTTATACCAGTTACTGGAAAAGAATACGCGATGGCAGTGGAACCACCCCCAGGAAACTGCGTTCGTCAAGGCCAAACAGTGCCTCAAGGATGCCGAAGTGCTTGCCCATTTTGACCCGTTAAAGGAGCTGAAGCTAGAGTGCGACGCTTCGCCACACGGCATTGGCGCAGTTCTGTTTCCCACAGTAGGCAGCGTCCACAGACCGATCGGATTCCGTTCAAGGACTCTTGCTAAAGCCGAGCGGAATTACTCGCAACTGGAGCGTGAGGCGCTGGCACTAGTTTTTGGGGTCACCAGATTCCGAGACTATCTGTTGGGCCGTGAATTCACCTTGGTTACAGATCACCAGCCTCTCCTCGGATTGCTAAGACCCGACCGCCCGACACCCTCTATGGCTGCAGCCCGCATTCAGCGTTGGGCACTCTATCTCGGAGGATATCGGTACAAACTTCAGTACACTCCCGGAAGACAACTGCTGAACTCGGACGCCCTCAGCAGGCTTCCTCTGCAGTCACCCGTCCTAGTATGGAGCCCCAAGAGCCGCAAGAGTACGTTTTTTCTTTGGAAAGCCTGGACGAAGGCACCGTTACGACACGAGAACTGAAGGAACTCACAGCTGTCGTCTCGACACTAGATCGCGTCAAATATTACGTGCTACACGGTTGGCCGAGAAGCTTTAAAGGCCTTGAGCCGTGCCTGGCGGTATGTTTTGACCGTCGACTTGAGTTGTCCCTGGCACATGGGTTAATTTATTGGGGACATCGAGTGGTTATACCTGCCGGAGCACAAAAACGATTGCTGCAGCTGCTGCATGAAACCTACCAAGGGTCTTCGCCGATGAAATCCATTGCGCGATCGTAGTTTTGGTGGCCAGGCCTTGACCGAGAGATTGAGGAAATGTCGGCTCAGTGCAAGAATTGCATCGACAATTTGCCCATGCCGCCAGCCGCTCCACCAGCAAGCTGGCCACAAACGTTTGAGAAGTGGTCGCGCATCCATGTGGATTATGCCGGACCGATAGAAGGCAAGATGGTGCTTGTGCTGATCGATTCGCACACAAAGTGGATAGAAGCAATCCCTCTGAAGCACGCTACCACGACAGCTACAATCCACTGTTTGCGCGACATATTCAGCCGATTTAGCGTGCCAAGAACGATCGTTTCCGATAACGGAACACAATTCACTAGTCGTGAATTTGCAACATTTGTCGAGAACAACAACATATCCCACGTTAGGACCGCCCCCTTCCACCCGCAATCTAACGGGGCGGCCGAAAGAGCAGTCCGAACGGTGAAAGATGGTCTCCGGAAGTTGAGGCCTGGCAAATTGGAGCACAAACTTATGCGTCTACTGCTCAATTACAGAAGGACGCCCCAGAAGAGCGGCAAGTCGCCATCAGAGATGCTTCTAGGATACCAGATTAGATCGCGCCTGGATACGTGTTTCCCGAAGGGTAGTGGAGACGCACCGTTGGACAACCAGGAGTGGCTGCCCCAACTGAAGAGTCGTGTGCACGTTCGCAACTATGGGACAGGAGACAAATGGATACCAGGGCATGTGACATCTACTTCTGGGACCAGAATGGTTACAGTAGAAACACCTGGAGCAATTGTCCGGCGGCACGTGGACCAGGTACGTCTTCGGCATGCAAAAACGCAGTCACCCGACACTGCGGAAGAGGCACGCCCGGACGGCGCTACAGAAACAGTCACCCGACACTGCGGAAGACGCACGACCGTACGGCGATACATTCAGGCCAGAGGAATCCGCATCACAGCTCGATATGAGACTGGAAGGATCTACTTTGCCGCCTGCAGTTGGGGATCATCATGCTGACGGCGCATTTCCGGCACTTCCGTCGTCCGGAGCAGTAGTGCCAAGCGAACCCGCTCAAGCCTTACGACGCTCGACGAGGACGAGGAAACCAGTTGACCGATTTTAGGAGGAAGAAGTGTTGTATCGGCCGCTGTGTCATTGTGCGGGCTACACACTGCGCAAGCGTGAAGTTTTCTTTCTACCTCGCCATGTCCCCCCTTTCCATTTCCTCTCTCCCCTGGAATACTATATAATCACCCTCTGTTGCAATAAACGTTGGTTTTCGCTTGTCTCGTTCCCAGGCGTGTACGCTCGTTCCGTTCCTGCCGTGGCCTATCCGGCCGCGGCTATGTTACAAATAGAGAGATATTTTTAGAAGTGAGAGAGTGGTTTCATTGGTAGTAATAACGGCAGCTTTGTACATTGGTAGCAATCTGAAAGGAAACAAAGAAGTGATCTTTAGAATGGCATATTTAATGAAGTAGGGATGTGTGTGAATATGCCACGATATATTTGCTATTAGTCTAATCGCTCCCTTTTGTGCAATTATTAGTTTGAATATGTTGTGCTGGGTCGTCGTTCCCCAAACTGTGAGACAGTAGGTTAGTGATGGGAGAAAGAATGCTTGACAAATGAAGACCTTTCCTTGAGACGGAAATGTGTACAGGTGTTAGCAAATAAGACCGTTGACGCGATTCAGTTGCTTCCGAATATGACTGACCTGCTCGTTCCAGGAGAGATACTCTTAGAAGATTACTCCTAAGCATTTTATGTTTTGCACAATTGCAATTGTTTTGCCTCCAAATGATAGGGCGAAGCTGGTGTGATCAGTTTTGTTTCTCGTCCGGAATAAAATTGCCTTCGTTTTTCCACAATTCAGTTTCAGACGGTTTCTGTGCTACCTGACAACAGTGCTGTAATATCGTCAGCAAAGCCCAAAAGGTCAAAGGCAGGGGTAAAAAAGATGTCGTTGATGTAAACAAGCAAGAATAAGGGTCCCGTTGCGCTGCCCTGAGAACACCAGAGAGATGGGGCTGAAGGCTCGATAACTTGTTATTGTAAGCAACCATTTGCCTGCGATGTGCTAAGTATGATTTTAGCAAAGACAAAGTGGCCCCCAGAATTCCAGTTTTTGTAGCAGCAGATTATGGTTAAGCAAGTGGAATGCTTTTCAAAAATCAACATTAATTATGACGGCCACGCAGTTCTTCTCAAGGGCTTTAATTATTAGTTATTTTTGCTTAATCGAAGCTGTCTCTACCAATTTTTTAAGGCCTAAAGCCAAACTGTTGGTCCGACAGTACATCATTCTTATCTAAAATGTTAGTTTTTCTGGAACACAATTTTTTCTAAGCCCTTTGAGAACACAGGCAGGATCAAGATGGGCTGGTGATTTCATAAATGTTAAGTGTCGCCTCCTTTATGAATGGCAATAACCTTTGCGACTTCCATTGCGCTCGGAAAAATCCCCAGTAGCGAGAGCAACGTTGTAAATGTGAGTTAACGGTGCAGCAAGTAAGCAAATAATAAATTTCAAAAGTTTTATGGGGAATCCATATTTGTCCTAAGCACTGCTACATTTTAGGTTACTAAAAACTGCGAAGACGTCAGGTTCGGTGGAGGGGAAAAGGAATATAGATTCAGGAGCAGTTGGCGTTTGCAAAGCGCCACCAGCAGTCGGTGCGGTGCAAGAGAGCAGCGTTTTTGTTATCCTCAAAAAATGTACCGTAAATGTATTTAGGAGATCGTCTTCACTAATGACTATGCCGTCTTTAATTACTTATGTGACAGGAGGTTTGGGATTCCGGTTTAATAGTTTATTAAGTTGGTAACACTTCACACTCACATTTTTAGTAGACATGGAGGAGAAAGTGCTGTTGTAGTAATTAAACTTCGTGGCTTTCAGCTCTCGATTAAGAGAATAGCGGTATTTCTTAAATTCCTCTAGCTTTTATTAGTCAAGGGGTTTAATAAACTGTGCAAGCAGCTTTTCTTTAACCTTCCCTTCATTTTGCACCGTAGGTCCTGCGTCATCCAGGAATTTTTAGCTTTTTGTTTGCGAAGACGATGAGCCAACAAGCATTTGTCGTACACTACATTTACTTTATCAACCGGGATAGTGTATGTGTCAAAATTATTGTCCAGGTGGTCGAAATTATTCTGGAGGCCTCCACTGCGGCACATCCTTCTCCAGTTCTTCTTTCACTTCAACTTCCTCCCTTCGTTTACGTCGTGGTTTAGGTGTCCATCGAGATATGTGATAGAGATACTCCGCCACTTCCCTTCCTTGAAAACCAAAAACCAAAAAAGAACCACTACGTCTTCAACGCCAACGCCAATGAACTCAAGGCCAACGAACGCTGGCGGCCACTTGCTTTGAAGCAAAAGCCTCACTCCGCCATGTAAAACCAAAGTCGCTGTCTTTAGTCGGTCCAGCTTCAAACCTGAGGACAAACAATGAAGATCTTATGGTGTGCTGCCCCACTGAACCCAAGGTCAAAGTCAAAGGTCAAAGAATTATAAATTTTGTATTCGACGTCACTATCTCCGATAACCACGTGACAATGATGCGATGATGACGTCAATACAGCTATATATAATGTGTGGAACACGGAGTTCCAGTCGTGAACTTGGTGGAGCTTGGGGTATCTGTCCCAGCCGGCGTTGTCGCTTCAGCGGATGCGGTTGTTGCGACGCGCGTCTTTTCTTTCCTTCTTTCCTTTCACATCTTTCAAATCTCTTCTGTCTGCACGTGGCGTGGCGCACAGTGGTACCAGAAGCGGTGCGGCCACGTTTATTTGAGCTAATTCCGTTCCAAGGACGAAGGCGGTTTGCAGACCTCGATGAGCTGAAGAGATGGCGGTCGTTCCAGCCGGGCGCCTTAACTGTTCTATTCTGCTCGTGCTCGCCAAGCTCTTCATCGCGCGAGCAGAAGCGGTGGCACTACAAAACCTTTATGGAACTCTTCCGAATCCATGAATCTGTGACCCTCCACCATTGTTTGTGCTCCGCAGTTTACTTAACAAGGACAGAAGCGCTCTGCACTCAGTCTCGAAGGATTCTGGCCCCAGGAACGGATTGATTCCGGCCCCTGGAGCACCACCTGCCATAGAATGGCAATGGCGCATCGCTTGACCGCTGTACCACTGCTCGAGGATTGTTAGCAAAGCTCCCACGGTCTATGAATGCAGAGAATGGTCAATTGCCAATGTATGCACATCAACCCATTCGCGCTATTCGATAAACTCCTGTACCTGAATACTTGTTCTGAACACCGTAACCGAAGTGAAAACCGAACTTCTAGCGCACCTAATTTGCACTTGGCCTTGCTACGGAAATCTATCATCGTTGTTTTTCTAACTGTGGCTGCGAATGGCTGTTTAGACGAGAATTCAGAAAAAGCTTATAGGTTGTCCATTGCGCAGTGTCTATAGCGCAGTGTGGAGGCACATCAGAAAAAGGGAGAATAAGATAACAATAATAGCGTATTGCTCACGCAAGAGCGATATTTCGAATAGTATTCAAGTCCAGCACTAGTGGACATCAATTTCAATTGCGAGGTAACTGTGAAGTATTGTTAGAATTTTATATAACCCAAAACTCCTTTTCTTCAATCCCACCATAGAACATCATTTCAAGTGCTAAGTAATTTCTCTCCTCTCCTCGTTTGAATAAACGTTGATTATTTAAACTTTCAACAAGTATCATCAAAATATTCTAATTTATCTTGATAAAAATATATTGGAAGCATACAAAGGCGAGCAAATCAACAACATCTTGTTCCACACTTGCCATCATCATCATGAGCCTGACTCCGCCCACTGCAGGGCAAAGGCTTCTCCCATGCCTCTCCAATCAGCCCTGTCCTTTGGCAGTTCTGGTCACCGTATCCCCAAAAACTTCTTCATCTCATCCGCCTACCTTAATTTCTGCCGCCCCCTGCTGCGCTTGTCTTCTCTTGGTGTCCAGTCCGCTACCATTAACAACCTTCGGTCATCTAGCCTACGCATTACATGTCTGCCCAAGCCCGTTTATTTTTCTTGATTTCGACTAGGATGTGATCAACCCGCGTTTTCTCTCTGCCCTCTTCGCCTTCCTTAAAGAGCAAGCCAGGAGGTTTTAGAATTCGGCGAGTTTAAAGGGGACGAATATGTGACACTTGCAGGTAAAGCATGCAAAGTATTTTTGTCGTTGGTTTTGAAATGGTGACGTAATCGCGGAGTAAGGGCGCATTGGCGTTCAGGCTTCTCTGCAGTGTGCAGCGACGGGCAGAGGCCGCAATGAGGACGTCAAGTAGGACGGCGCTGCGTTTCCAGCTACGAAACGGTTGTTTCAAGGAAGTAAACCAACGGCGCCGAAGGTGGAGACAACAAAGAATTGCTTGAAGGTGTTAGAAAACGCGCGGCAGCTCTTGGGCGAAGACAGTGGACGTCTGAAATTTCGGCAACAATGATGTCTCTGTCGCAGTGGGGAGTAGCCTGACTATCGTTGCGCTCTTAATCGCCGATTAACTATTTTAAGTGTTAGCGCAGAACAGCTTGCCATGCTTTACCTAGAATATTTATAGATTCGATTTTTCGAAGAACCACAAATTCACAAAAAACCATTTTACCATTTAACGTCACATCTAAATTTTGTTCTCAGTAGCACACTGCGTTGTCCTCAATTTTCGTTCGCCTCCATGTTTCTGCCCCCTCCCCCCTGTACTGTACTGGTACAGTCTTGGCACAGTACAGTCTCGCTATGGAACACTAGTTTACAACTGGTAGCGAGGCGCTGGAAGGGGTTAAGTGAATGCGTTTACCTACGGCAGGTACTGACCGTTGATCCGGATGACGACAAAAAAATAACAGGAAGAATGCGACTCCGGTGGAGCACGCCAGCTGGCCTCGGTCAGCGCCGTCTGAAATCCGTTGATATTTTTCGCACAGATATTCTTCTTTGGATGCTGTTTTACTATGTTTATTTTTAACTTTAAGGAAATGGCGAACGCCGATTTATCTATAACTTTTAAATTTCTGACAGCACATATTTTCTCTTCTACGCCTCCTTTCAAGGTTACCCTTCTATCTTGCCTTCTTTTCGTAATCTGCAGGTTCCGATGAGCCGTGGAGTTGTCCACCATGCATTCAAAACGTCCACTTAAACCACCACAAGGGCTAAGAAAACATGACGCATGGATTAATAGCTGGTAACATGACCCTTCGCGATGATTCTCAAACGGGCTCACTGCTCAGGAACTTCCCTTGAAAACTGCACCCGCGGTATGTTGTTCCTTGGGGATGATGGTCTTTTGGAAAATTCCCGGAGACTGTTGCCGTAGATTGGGCTTTGAGATTCGTTACCTTGGAGTGTACTTTGTTATCGTTGGCAAATGTTCTCGAATTGTGATCCTGTTCACCTGCAGAGCATCCTCATCGCCGAACACATCAAAGCAAGAGTTTTTTGGTTGCACCATATTGCGTAGGTGCCAGAGTTTCCCCTCGAGAAAGACCCCTATGAGACTATCACTCGAAATCGGTGGAAAGAAAAACATAAGGAGCAATACAAGAAGGCACCAGTTGTACTCCGGATTTTTCCTTACCTTCTTAGCGCGCGTCAGGATTGAGCGGGCGAGAAAGCAACTATGCTCTTCCGTTTCGCCGCCCAGCAACTTCGCCCTCGCCCATGCCCTGCGCCCCCGCACAATACAAACCACGTTTCACCCGCTCGCTCAGCCGTTACTGTACACGCACCAGGCTGCGCAAACACAATCTCCGTTCCCATCTACATTCTTTCGCCGGAAAGAAAAAAAGAAACAAGAAAAAATGGGAGGAAGGAAGAAGGAACCAAAAATCACTGCGCGCCCTTAGGCCTATATACCGCTCTGAAGAAAAGAGGAAGAAAAACAGAATTGGCGAAACAAACACCAAAAGATTGGAAACAGGTGCAAAATATAAAATATGAGTTCGGGTACAACAGTATTTGGCCTCCAGGAGCGTGTCCTGATCTGAAGACAGAAATAAGGTAGCAACGGAAGCAAGGTAGAAGAGGCGAGGAAGAAAGGAAGAATGGAGAAAGGAAGGCGGGGACCGCGTCGGGCGCTTGGGCGAACGGGGTCTGACTTCGCATTTCTCTTTTGCTTTATTCCGGTTACGTCCTTGTTGACTTGCATCTTCCACTCCTTCCAACGCCACTCGACCTCTCTTCCTTCCTGTTTCCTCCTGTTCGATTCGCCTTCGGGAACGAAACCTCTGCGACCAGCAAAGGGTTATTTTGCACTTTTTCTCACTCTCTTCACAAAGACCCCGCGTTCAAAGAGCGGAAACAAAACAACGAGCCTGAAAAAAAAATAACCCATCTTTCTGCAGAAAGGAGAGTTTCAGAAAGACTGTCGCCTTCAAGAGAAGTAACATCCGCACAACCTTGTTAGACACAATAAAAAAAATAGGCGAGAAGATATCTCTTTCGCCAGCCTTTCCTTGCACGCTCTCAACTACTTGCCACTTCCGTCTTCATCTCTTCGATATAAAGAAAATACAAAAAAATTAATTTGAAACACGAATACATCTGTGTCCGTTTCAATCTTTTCCGGGCCGTGAGTGACAATAAACAAACGGAAGACGCGACTCGAACCAAATCGAACTGTCGCACGCGATCGGACTGACAACGTCGCTCTGCACCCCACCGTCGACTTACTTCTTATCGACACTTCTCTTCAGTACAGCACGGACCGAAACAATTTTGGTTCCACTCTACAGAGTGAGGCGGTTGACTCACTAGGGCGAAATTCACGGGGCCAACTGCCTTCCGGTTTTTTTTTTCGCCTTTGTCGTTCCTTTTTTTTCGCGACACAAATATCATGGAGAGCTTTCTCATGCACTACGAGAATTCGTCGTGCACCCTAGGAGCAAGAATCTTCACACCGCATGAGGCTGGCTCACCCGGATGCTTCAAATCTCGGCAGGATAATTAGAAACGTATTCATCGTCTTTCGAAGATCACAACAGGTCCCGCACTATGCGGCTGAAAAGCTAAACATATGGCCTTAAGGCTTTCGACCAAGGCTGCATATACCATTTTCACTTGTTGTAGTGTGTCTGGCACCGATTGAAGAATGCACGCGCTAATAAGGGCAGCTGAATTTCTTTTCGAAAAATAAAAATAAACTGAATTCCTTATACCTTGTTAGTTCAGCTCCAAATGTTGAAAAAAAGATATGCGATGGCGGAGAAACAGGCCAACACTTTCTAATATCGAAGGAATTGAAGAGAATTGGAAAATGAATATTTTTTTGAATTTCTACGCATATATGACCAAAAAGTGAGAGTGAGTGAGTGGCTCTTGGAGTTCCCAGTCAACGCTGAACATCTATGCATATACCATTCGGTTCTTTGTCAAGGTCATGGATAAGCCGGTTGCCGATACTGCAGTCTAGGTCATCTTTATAGCGCTTTAAGCCTACGAGGAAAAAGCGCGAAAGCAAATCCGAATACATTTACGTTTCCCTTATTTTCGATCTGGCATAGAGTAAGGAATGAGAAGTGCAATGAAAAAAAAAGTCATGACGCCCAAAAAAGTGAGTGAGAAAGAAATGGAATTAGCTAGGACGCAAGACACGCGGAGAGTAAGAGGCGTATGCAGCGGTAAAGTGAAGGATTAAAGATTGCATGTCTTTTCTTTTTTCCTGTCGATGGCCGCCATCGGCGGCGTTCAGCCTTGAGAGGGGTGAAGTTGTTGCTGCTTCTGTGCTTTGTTCATTGTGAAACTCCTGCCAGAAGAAGAGGCGCTTAAATTTGTTTGCCTTTTCTGACTGGAAGCGGCTGCTGTCGCTAGGCCGGTCAATACAAGGCTTACGGGACTCAATGGAACGACTCCAGTGTGTCGCTCGCCTGCCCCACGTAGCGAAGAAGACAGGGCGATTAAGTGGTGAAGATAGCAGCGTAGCTGGCGCCATTCCACCTCGAAGTCGCTCTCTGGTCTGATTTTTCTCTTCCGAACTAAAGCAATTCTCTTGACGTTGGAGAATTTGTGCTTTGCTGACCGACAGCGTTGCTTTAGAGAGTTCACTTTTGAGCCTTGAGCCTGCCTCTTTCTTTATTTAGTTTTCACAAGTAGGGAGGCGCTGCTGGCTTTATTTTTCGTCTCCCTTAGGTTGCTCTCTGTCTCTGGATTGCGCGCTTTGCTTTCTCTTCCTGATCTTTGCCTTGTATTCTTTGTTTTCGTGATTTCGTGATGTCCGGTGAAACTTTTCATTTTAACGAAGAAATACAGGGCCAGAAAAACGAAAGCCACACGGAAGAAGCAGAAATGCCGCACGGGTCTGCTATGTGCATTTATATGTTCATGTAGTGTCTTTGCGCGGTCTTTATTCCTCATGAAAAAAGTGTATTGCCAACAAGCTATCTCCTCTCTAGATCCTTTCCGGGAATTGTCGATTTATCAGTTTATAAAAGGTGTATTCGATTAACAGAAACAGTCCTTGTCATTGCTACGCGACAGTTGATACTGCGTCAACTGGAAAATGTTGTTGCGGGCCATCATTCGTAAAAGATTTTCTACCGTTGCCATTGCGTTCCTCCAGATTGACACAGAAGGCGGAAAAGGGGCTGGAGGAGTGGAGGGGTAAAGGATTAGGTGCAGCTTTCTCAAATCTATACTTGAGAAAAAGGTGAAAAAACTGAAGGTGGGTATTTTTTAGCGGGTGGTTTTACACCTCATAATGTATGAGCCTACACTGAGCAGTGTGGTGAAACACAACCCGCAGTATGTAATGTCATAAGGTCATAAAGGTGTGGTGATTTGAGGGCACCGTCGCGCAGCAGTGTAACATCACGTCTGATTATGATGGCCACCTAATTATCTGCACCAGTGATGAATACGGCTCTAACGAAAATTTAGAGCTGCATCGTCGATAAGAAAATCTTAAGTGCTTATGGCTGCGAACCGTCAGCGGCAAATGAGGGCAGTGATAGTCGGCTGTCAGGGATATCATCTCGATCTTTTTTGTTGCATACTCAACCAACAACGTCCGCAAACGGTAACAAAATTCACAGGCGATTGTGTGACCGATTGTCGATGGCGAACTGAATCGAGTCACAATAATCGCAATCAAAACATTGATTTTACAATTTTAATATTTGCACATTCCATTATTTCAAATCCGATATTCAATGCACATCAGATATCCGCTCTGATGGTGGTTCTCAGGATTTCAGTCTCCGGCATTGAGGTTGCAAACAACCAACAACGCCGGGTTTTGCCCATAATGACCGAACTAATGCTTGCCCATTACAGCTGCACCCTCCAATATATACGTATTTTTTCATCTCCACTTTCTCCTCCACAACCTCTTACGCTGCACTAGGGAACCTTTCTTTCTAGCATGTTTCCATCCAACCATTTCTTCCGAGCGCGGTTGAAGTGTCCACCGGAAAGCGGAACGGTAAATGTGCGTTTCCTTTACTTTTAATTTTCTCTGTATCTGATACTGAGGCTTGAAACCGTCAACAAAGCCGAGATTTGCACTTAGCAAACTGCATTTTCTGCACCAGCTGACCGTGGTTCTCTCTACCGCATTCTCTTCGAAGGTTTTGCATTTGTTTAGAAGGTCCTCTATGGTACTGTTAATTTTTACTCCACCCACTAATTTTATCTTTTCTGTTCAATCTATGGTAACGCGTAGGCCGACTCCAGCTGCCATTTTTTTAGTTAAACAAACTTTTTTAGAGAATTTTTGTCACCGGGAGCTCCCTGACTACCTTGAGGTATAATGCAACGATTCTACAACCGACTGCATACTCCCTCGAATTTCAATCCATTCACCACAGGCTGAACTGACGACACACCCCTCAATCGCTCTTCGAAATTGTATGAAGCGTAGGAGGCAGCCTCGCTTGAGCCAAAAGCGAAAGGCGGGAAATTCGAGAATAGGATTCATTCGGGAAAAAAAATTATATTATACAAACTGTCGCACTTAACAGACACTTTTTGGTCTCCTTCGTAACTGTCAAAACATGAAATAAATTCTTTCGAAAGAGGTAAACATGCTCTGAGCAGTGTGGGTTTCTTCTTGCTGTGTTTTATTGCTAAAGCAATACTACTTTCACTCTCAGCTCCTTGCATGGCGAGGCCGCGGTAGCTACCATTGAACTTTAGTTTGACCTCTCGTATGACGTCATATGATCTTCCACAAAAACCAGGGGCCCAACTTGTGCCGTCGCGAGGCGAGGCCACGCTTGGTAGCTGTTGCCTAACTCCTGCGCCCGCCGCGCGCGGCGCGCCTAGCGGTGTGACGTCACAGCTGCAAGAGCAGGGCTCCAACTTGTGCCGTCGCGAGGAGAGGCCGGTAACTACCATATTAGCATATTTAATTGGATTGGAATGGATTGGATTGGTTTAGATTTGATTGCATTGGATTGAATTGGATTGGATTGTATAACCGATGCATCACCACAAGTCTAACCACAAGCACCACCACCAGCTACACTACCAGCTGAACCATGGCGTAGCTACGGATATTGTTTTTGCAATTTCCGGGCTTAACCAAGCTAAGCCACAGCCATTTTTTCGTTAATCTTCACAATAAAGGAGTCTGGTATCACAAGAGAAAGGTGTTAGCCTAGTTGATACTGCATACCGTAAGCAAACAGCGCGTGGAAGAACGACAAAAGAAGAAAGAGACTCCACGACTGCTGCTTAACAACACAAGTTCTCTTCCGGAACGCAGACTTTAAATAACCAGTAGGGATGGGTGCAAAAATGTGCATTGCTTTCTGTTCGCAGAGAATCAGTGTAGTCATGCCACAAAGTAAAAAAAATTGCAAATGAAGGCGAAAAACTGAAGCTAAAAGCGAAAGAGACCGACACAGTAAAGGGCTGTGACAGGTGAAAAACTTAAAAGAAGCAAAAGCAGAAAAAATGGCAACACACGTGGCCAAAGGCCGGATAAAAAGCTTTTACGGTAGAGGCATGATGCATCTTTCCGGTTGGAAGACGGCTAGAGCTCCTGCTCAACAGCTCTTTTTTCTAGGCTCGCCTAATAATTCGCAGGCGCCCGCTTTCTGTAAATATTTTTGGATTACATCCCAGCACCCCTGTGGAGCAGTCCTTAGTATTCGCCTTCATAAATCTCTCCTTCCGGCAGTGGCAGAACCGACTTATCGGCCAGCCTGGGCGCACAATGGCGCGCGAAAAAATGTGCGGGAGAGGGTAGCAGGGAAACCCAATAGGGAGGGACATGGAGGGGTGGAAAGGGTCTCAGGCGGCGTGCCCTCACAACGGACGGCAGCCCGGCAAACTTCCTGCTTTGGATTCATTCAGCGTAGTCCGTCATGCAGAGACCGTTGATTAAATGACCCACTTCTCTTCCTCCTCCTAAAGAAAGCCTCCGCTTTCGCCCAGTTCGGCTGCTCGACTGAGGCGCAGCCGGGCTAATCCATTGCGTGCTTATGGCTCCGCCGTCGTGCGCTATCGAATGAATGAATGAATTAATGAATGAATTAAAACTTTATTGTACAAGGGTTCTTTCTCTACGCGTAGGTGGAGCCCTCAGTCCAGGGCCCCTGTGGCCTTTGCAGTCTTGCGAGTCCTGTCGATCAGCTTGAGCTGCTGTTCAGGCTTGGAGCTGGACAGCGCAGCCTCCCACTGCTCCGGTGTTGGTGTGCTGTTTATCGGCGCTGCCTGCATTTTCTAACAGGCCCATGTAACGTGGTAAAACGTTGTGATTTCCATGTTGCCACCGCCCGACGTCTCCACCTTTTCCTCATTAAAATTTCCTTTCTCTCTCTCTCTCGTTGTGGTTTCACAGCGTAGCGGGCATTTGTTGTCATATGTCGAAGGATAGATTTTGCTTAGTAAACTCAGATTGGGATATGTATTATTCTGCAGTTGTCTCGAGGCGACCGACTGCTCTCTACTAAGGTCTTTGTGGGGAGGGGAGTAGGTCCTCGTGAGGGCTCGTCGGTGTTCTAAGATGGCTCCATACCGTCTAGTGGCTGCGTCCAGTTCCCCTTCGGTGCGCGTCTCCCGGTTGGCGTATGCTCGGGCATTGGCGTCCGTACGTTGGTTCCCTTTGACAGCCTCATGGCCTGGTGTCCCCTGCGAAGCATCTCGTAAAGGTGATTGTCCTCGCCTTGAGTATGTGAATGGCTGCAGTGGATATGTGTCCACTGCTGTACCTTCTGCACGCCCCTTGCGAGTCTGTAATGATATGTGCATGGGGCTCGTTACTCTGCTGGGTGATGGCGAGTGCAAGTGCTGCTTCCTCAGCCTCGAGGATGTTGTTGGTTTTTATCGAAGCGCAGTTGATTTCCCTGAGCTGGTGATCCACCACGCTGGCTACCGAGCCGCATCGGTGTCTGTATGTGGTTGCGTCAACGTATAATACGTCTTTTGCCTCGGCGAAGCTTCTTTCGTGAAATTCGGATCTTGCCTTTCTTCTCGCCTTATGCATATCTTGATGCATGTTTTTCGGAATCTGACTGATCTCAATGATCCTCCTGATTTCATTTGGAACGTTCGCTGTGCTGTTGCTCTCTTTCAAAGCGTCCCTCGATCATGCCCAGCAACCGCAGCGTGTTTCTGCCCGTTCCCGACAGCATCAGTCTTGTTTTCTGCGCAAGAAGGTGCGCCTCGACATGTTCTTGTACTGTGTTTTTTATGCCCAGTTTAAGGAATTTCTCCGTCGAAGAGATGACCGGCACTCCGAGAGCGCATTTGTATGCTTTTGTAAGAATTGCTTGGTAGGGGATCGCGTATGAGATCCTACTGACCACGAGGGCCTGTACTAGCCTACATGTGTCTTTCTCCTTCATACCTCTTCTTCTGTTAGAAATTCTTGCTATCATCCTGGTGATCTGTGCTGTGGTATTTGCTAGTTGTCTGATCGTGTGATCAATACGACGGTTGCTTTGGATCTACATGCCGAGGATCTTAACTTTCGATACTTCCGGAACCTTCGTTCCCCCTATGTAGATATCTATGGAGTTTTGCAGATCATACCCTTTTCTGTAGACTCTGAGCACCTCGGATTTTTCAGTGGAGCGTGCAAGTCCACAATGTCGGGCGTATGCATTGACCGTGTCTGCTGCTCGCTGAAGAAGCTCTTGTTTTTCTCCTAAGGATCCCCTTGTCACCCAGATTGTGATATCATCTGCGTAGATGACATGCCTGATTCCTTCAATTTCTTCGAGCGCCCTTGCTAAACCAATCGTTGCAATATTAAAAAGCATAGGTGATAGCACAGAGCCTTGCGGTGTTCCTTTTTCGGAAGTGTTGAAGGCGTCAGTCCTGACGCCTCCTATACCAATGGTAGCGGTTCTCTTAGTCAGAAAGGCTTTCACGTAGTTGAATATTCTCTTCCCGCAACCCAGTTTGCTGAGCCCCTCCATCACAGCCCTGTGACAGACGTTGTCGAAGGTCGCTTCAAGATCGAGAGCCAGGAAGATGTTTCCTCCATATTTTGGGACGGTAGTAAGCTCCTCCTCCTTGATCTGCAGGAGAACGTCTTGTGTTGATAGGTATTTTCGAAATCCAAACATAGTGTGTGGCATGAGTTCGTTGTCCTCAAGGTGGGTCTGCAACCTGTGATGCACAACTCTCTCGTACACTTTTCCCAAGCATGATGTTAACGAAATGGGTATAAGATTTTCCAGGTTTGGAGTCTTTCCGGACTTCGGAAACATTACTATTTCCGCATGGCGCCAGTCGTCCGGGAGGGTCCCCTGTTTCCAGTGTTTACTGAAATATTCCGTGAATCTTTTGATTGAATTGTCATCTAGATTCCTTATCATGGCATTGGTGATGCCATCCTTCCCTGGTGTTGTGTTCTTTGTGGAGGACATCACAGCGTGTCTGACTTCTTCTATGGTGAGGAGTTCGTCAAGAGCGGGATTCGCTTCGCCTGTGTATGCCAAGCTGCTGTCGGCGTGTGTTACACTGCCGATGTAACGCTGCTTGCTGTTCTGTAGCATTTCCACGACAGTGCCATGGAATTAGTGCGCGATTCTTTGGGTCGTCTTACGAGTTTCGGATTTTGTCGCGGCGGAGTCTATGAGCGCCCTTAGAAAGGCCCATGTCTTGGCCCAACCTAGAGTCCCCTGCAGTTCGTTGCATTTCGCTCCCAGTCGCACCTCGAGAGCTCCGCAGCATATTCTTCGGCTTGTTTGGTGACCTCAGCGATCTTACGCTTGAGCCGCATATTATGCTTTTGCCTTTTCCATCTTTTTATCAGGCCCCGTCTGGCGTCACAAAGGTGTAAGAGATGTTTGTCCACCTCGGGTGTATTGGTAGTGAGGGCGACCTTTTTGGTTAGTTTTTGCCAGTCTGTCTTCATTCTTGCGACCCAGGCTTTTGTGTTGGTGATCTCAGCGTCTTCAGACTGTGCCCTGGATTTCCTATACGCTTCCCAGTATGTCAGTCTAGCCTGGCCATGTTGTCTCCGGATCGGGAGGGTTTCTCCGTGCTCCCTGATTTTGCCGCTGTCTGTGTGCATGATTATGACGAAGTTCGACAATGCATGTCTTACGATTTTTACCTAGGTTGCCCTTTTCGGTGGCAGATGGAACACCTTGGTCACGTCACCTTGTGAAGTCATGACAACCTGCCCAGCGGATTGTGCGGAAAATGCCCACTGTGGCAGGTGGCAGTAAAATTAATGCTTAGTCTTGAGGCTTTGCTCGGGAAGAGCAAACTGGGTTTTACAAGCCCTACCGTTGGCAAAATTTGCCAACCACAGCAGTGTTGCATCGCTTAACCACTGCACCACTGTGCCAGGAGTGTGATTAGGATTTTGGATCTGTGATTGTAAAGTAGAGTATTACGGCGAAGGCCTTTAATGCATCATCGTTGTCGAGAGAAGTCTGTCTCAGCAGAATCTTGTCAGCAGAGGTGTCACGCTTTTCACGGGTGTCCTCCTCCTCCGAGGAGGAAGAACATTAATTTCGGCCGAATATGGCGCGGCGAGATATGTGAAACATTACTGCGTGATTTCCTTTCCTCAAATACAATTTTAATTTTCTTCATTACGGCTCCTCTTTCGCTTTCTTCTTTCACTCCCACTTCCTACCTTCCTCTGCAAACGGATGACAGGTGTCTACCGAAATATATGAGACAGTTACTGTGTAATTTCCTTTCCTCTACTCCAATTTTCATTTTCTTCATTATGTCCCCTCTTTCTCTTTCTTCTTTCACTCCCACTTCCTCCTTTCCTGTACGTTACGGTTCAGGTCTCCACCGAGATGACAGAGAATTACTGCACCATTTAATTTCCTCAGAAAGCGTTGTACTTAAAGGGCAATGCATCGCGCCGAACGGGTGATGGCGTTCCGTGGACTCCCTGGCCGCGCTACAGCACGCTGCCGCGTTCCACTCCTGAAGGCGAAGCTTAAGAGTCATTAATTAGCGGCTAATTAGTAATTAATCATTACTCAGCAATTAGCCATCAATTAATATTTGTCATTAATTAGTAATGAGTAAATAATCATGTCTAACGTCATACAGTGCCACGAAAGCAGTCAAAGTGGTGTCGAAAACGCTTTCGCCTCTACGCTTTGGATAGTCAAAGTGCCCCCTAAACTTTTTAACACCTTCGCACGTACCGGCTTTAATCACTAACGCTATCGCGTCATACCCGTAAGGCAGAGATAAATTATCCCCTTCGGTTTGAAGTTCGCTAGCACTCACTAATTTCGGGGACCTTTCCTGGAGCCTGCCTTGCCTAAAAGACCTTAAAGAAGAACTGAATCTACTAACACAACGGATGGGTACTTGGCATGACCATGCTAAATCGTGCATGATTTTTTTTTTCGCGCTATTATTATCTGACTGGGGTTCACTCAAGGTAGGAGAGGGCATAGGCTCAGATTTACTGGGGACCAGACATGAGCGTCCAAGGCGATATATTCATTACACTATTTGCCCGCATTCGTGAAAAGAGATAGGTTAAAATGTTTTGGAACCCGTCGTCAACCGATCAGTTTAGGTCCAAAGGGTATGAGTATACGTAAAAAAGGAGTTGTTTATTTACGAGGAAAGATAGAGAGGTCAACCGGCATTATAGTTATCTGCGCTAGCGATATACACTCGCGGTTGGAAAGTACTGAAGAAAACAATGATGCAAAATTAAGCGCGGTTAGGGCAAATGTGAATTAGACGCTCTACCACGTCGGTTTTGACGTTTGTTTTGATCACCGTTCAATGCTTTGTTTACAAGATAAAACAGGCCTCAGACAAAGATCGCCGCAATCGGTGAGAGGGGCACTTAGTGATAGTGCTTAAAAACTGCGTGAGTGTTTGTGCGTGTGTCAGATTTTGTTTTTTCTCATTTTCTGTGGTTCTTGCACATGTTTGAGCAGATAATTTACGCTTGTGGTTGGCGTTCACCGGTTGTAGTTTCCGTTTAAACACAAAACTACTATCGCTACAATCATCATTACACTGCGCGACAACTTTTTCAAGCGATACTGCGGATCCTTCGCGGCGGAAACGCGCCCTTACTTCCTACCAGTGGAATCCCAGCTTGCAGTAATGTATATAGCATAGCATACGCAGCATATTGTCAATTTTCTTTATTTATGGCAGATTTCTAATCAAAGTGCTTGATTTTTATGCAGAAAGCCAAATAAAAACGTTTTCTCGATTACAGAACATTTTCTAGCCAACTCTAGTTACAAGAAGCTTCCATAGTTCCCCAGGGACTATATGAATGTACCATAGAGGGAAAAAAGTGCCAGGAGGCCAGGGGCACCGCGTCGTGCGGCCGAACTATCTTTGAATTGACACAAGTTGTGGGAGCTCCACCCCTCTAGCCTTCCTTTCATTGTCAAGAAAACTTCTCGCCGAGTGTAGGTGCTTGACCTCTATTGAAGTTGTGCTGCCGACCTGCATGAAACAAACTGTAGCGTGCTAATCTTGCAGTGCCTTGTCGTGAAATGCTTTTCTCAAGTTCCCGAAATTACTATACACACACAAAAAAAGTTTGACATACGAAGGGAGAACTGAGTAAACTTCGATCATAAATAGAGTATCGCTTCTTTTCTGCTTTACAGGTATCGCCAGAAACCAAAGCGGACCAACAAAGTGTCGCGGAACCCAAGGAAGGAAGAATCTCGACGCCGTGCGTCCCCGAGGAAGGCGGAAGAGCGAGCGCCTGAATTGAGGTGGTAAAGAAAAGCGCTGCTGAGGCAGCTTTTCGCGGAACGCATTGATAAAAACCTTCCTCGGACGGATATCCAAGGCGTGGTGAAGGAACGGCGGAACGAAAAAGAGGGGACAGAGGAAGCAGCTCTGGGAGCTATCAATAAAACCACTAGCGACACCATACGGCACACTGGCAGGGTAGGCAGTAGGGTATAGCGGAGAGGGAGTCCTTTCCTCCGAGCTTGCGGACATCAATCTCACTATCGTTTCTCTCGAAGCATTCCCACCGCGAATGCTTGCCCGCCAGATCGTACTCGCTTTTTCTGTCGTTCGCCTCCTGTGTACGCACTGCAGGTGACGGAGGGCGGATTGTGTGCGCACAAAACTACCTATCCAATGGTGCGGTGGTTCCTTCCTGAATGTGAGTGTGGCGAGTAGGCTGAAGGGCTTTCCTCGCAGAGAGTTCGCTGGTGTACCGCGAGTCAAGTCCCAAAGATAGATTTAAAAAGATCCTCTGCTTTTTCATTTGGCTTTTGTCGCTTTTTTTTAAATAAAACGACGAGATACGCAACTAGGGCGGTCGCGCCTTTCTGCACGGCAGACTTCCAACAATGTAAAGTGTGGTATCGCACTTCAACTGAGTCTGACACAGATCGCAATGACATTTAACTGACACTTACAATGCAGTTAGAATTCTATCAGTGTCAAAAGGTTCAGTTCATTCATATCTCCTAAAGCTAGCGCCTAGTGTAAATCTAGGCGGTTCGTACAGGTTTGCAAGTCCTACTTCCGCATTTTTTCTTCAGCAAGACGGTGCTTTTTACCTTTGTGTCCCAATTCGCTTCGTATAATATGCATGCGAATGTATTTTAATACCTATTTGCATAATTAACGTACAATGGTCTAAAAACATGCGAAGGGTTAGTAGATATTCATTCACATGAATAGAGTATTCGAAAAAATGAAAAATTACGGAATGAGAGTGCTTACCAATAGGTGGTTAAAAAGTAGATGAAAAGATTCATACATTTCAGCGGGTTTAAATAAAAAAAAATGAAATGTCGGGGATAGATGCTAGCTATGGTTCTGTTGTGGCAGAATGGACGGCCCAATTAAGTTAGCAGCGACGCTTCTTTCCACACTGCTCCCGTATTTATTTTATTTCCTGTGCTCGGGTCGGGGCTTGTTGTGACGCAGCTCTGATACTTAGATAAGCGCATGAAGTTGCACAATTTTATAGCGACGCGACCAAATCCGCCAACAGAGAGCGCATCCTCGTTTTTTAGAAAGGATGAGCAGCACTGGGTGCCTCTTCTTTGTTAAGCCAGCTGCAGGAAAAATGAAAAAGAACTTAGGACGCAATTAAAAATTAGACGTTTGTACGCAAAACCGATGGGTAAAGCTGGCAAATATATGAGAGACTTCGCGAAGGACTGGGCAAACAGGCAATGCTGGTTGTGGTGGGGGTGAAAAGTTTTTTTTATTTTATAAAGGATGACTGCGAGACCGGTAATCCTGGTCGGGTCCCTCAGCCCAGGGCTGCTGAGCTTCCGCTATCCTGCGGGCTTGCGTGATCAGGCCAGGCTAGAGCTAAACGGACAAGATAACCAAGAGAAGGTATGGGGATGGGGTATTAGTGTGTCCGGGGTTGGGGAATGCTTGGGCATTCCTACATGGTATGGTAAAAATTGGGTTAGGCGCTTTTGGATGACGGGCAGTGAGCCGGGTGTCGTGAAGAAAGTTAGCTGTGCTTGTGGTGGAGGTTAAGAAAGGAGTTCGTCTGGAGCGTGCGCCACGACACGCATCCGCTCTTGATAGGATGGGTGGGATGGTGAAGGTGTTCTTCATTCGATTCTGTAGTATTCGAGGATGCGCGAGTACATATTAATGGCTCTGTCAGTAGTACGTTATTGAGCGTGATCGCCTGTAGGCTTGTACCTGGAATGTATATTCTTAGATGAGCGCGTGTGCGCGCTCGTTACCAGAATGCGACGCGTGACCTGAATCCCAGACGACATGTACTTTGTGGAGTCTTCTGGGACAGGGATATCGTTCGGAATGTGTAGCAAGTGTGAAGTGGAGGCTCCGAATGCATAAGCTCTGCAGGCGTCCTCGCAGTCACTGGAAACTTATATTGCGCTCGCGTCATCATATGGTGGCCGTGATGCGGATTTTAGAATGGCAAGGGCGATGGCTCCCTATTCCACCGGCCGGCTCAATGCGAAGGCGATCGATGCGGCAGCTTGTGCGTGGCCGTTTTCGTTCGTGACCACCATGCACATTGCCGTCTTGTCGGGGTAGCGGGTGGCGTCAGTATATAGCTTGGATGGATTGTTTCCGAGCACGCACGTCAGCGCCTGCACGCTGCCCAGCCGCCTGCGTCTGTGATGACGCGCAAGCATCGCTAGCCGCTCTTGTCGACCGAGTTATTGAGGTGGCAACACCGCACCTCCCAGGCGCCCGTCAGTTCGTCCAAGCAATCCTCGCCGCTTGCCGCGCCTGCCGACTCCCTAGCCGCCTCTGCAACCACTCCCGTTGCCCCTTCCGAGGTTGACCGCTTTTTTACTCGGCTCGAATAATTCATTTCAGCAAATACTCGTCCAGAGCCGTCCCCACGGCGTGGCCGCCAACGCCGCCCCTCCTAAACGCCTCCCGAGCAAGGACAGCTTGAGCGAAGTGAGTCCGCAGGCCCACGAATGTGCTTCTATTACCACTGCTTCGGCACCGACAGCCGCCACTGCCTCTTGCCGTGCTCATCGCCGCAAAAACATCCGACCTACCATTAGCGCAACGAGCGGTCAGTGCCAAGAAGAATGTCGCCTCTTCTTGGTCGTCGACCGAGCAACCGCACTGAAATTACATACTGACACCGGAGCAGAGACCCGCCGCTGCTGCTCAGTGGTTAAGGCACTCGTCTACCGAGCCGGAGTACCCGGGTTCAAACCCGACCACGGCGGGCGCGTTTCGATGGAGGCGGAACGCAAATGCGCCTGTGTGCTGTGCGATTTCAGTGCATGTTAAAGATACCCAGGGGGTCGAAATCATTCTGGAGGTCTACACTACAGCACCTCTTTCTCCATTTCTTGTTTCACTCCCGCCTTCCTCCCTTCAATTACGGCACGTTTCAGGTGTCCGCCGAGATATGTGAGAAAGATACTGC
The DNA here is from genome assembly GCF_055824585.1 of Amblyomma mixtum. NCBI lineage: Eukaryota > Metazoa > Arthropoda > Arachnida > Ixodida > Ixodidae > Amblyomma > Amblyomma mixtum. The sequence goes on along the minus strand of NC_143017.1, from coordinate 38,112,460 downwards.
GCCATTTTCGTTTCCTCAAAAACCATTTTACCTCTTTATTATTGGAGCAGGCGAAAACGTCCTAGCACCTTCCAAAGCTGAATGTGCTTGAGCTGCAATTTTTAAGAGCGTTAGGTCTTATTCACCACGTTTCTAGATTTCTTGGGGTCAGCTACCACCTCTCTTCAACGTGAAATTTTCTAAGTCCGAGGAATTAAAGACAGCGGCCCCCATAGTAAATCGATATAGCAACGCAACTGATGATTGATTGGCGACGTAATTAGTATACCGAACTGGTGATTGGGGACGTCACTAATCTTGTGACGTTGAATCTGCCATCAGTAAGGCTAATTGTCTAATCAAACATGGCCTTCTTGTCGATGTTAAGCGAAAGCGCATCCTTGACTCTGCAACTAAACGCTCCATTCAGAGTATTGCAGCGCACAAACAACTATTCATAAAGACTAGGGGTGTGCGAATATCAAATTTTTCGAATACGAATCGACTACGAATACTTGGTTCCGAATATCGAATCGAATATCGAATAATCCAAGAACGACGCATTTAACCACTACAAAACATTATTTGAGCACCCAAGAACATCACAGTTCAACTATCAGTGATGAAATGAACACAAAAGATGTGTGCGGCTGACAAAACAGTATCAAAGTCTCGAACATTATTCTTAGAAGAGTGGAAATATCAGAGAAGATGGCTAGTACACAGCATTGATTAAGGCTAGCTTGCCATAAGCACAAAAGCGCGTTGCTGGGATGAACATAAAAGGTTGTCGTGAAGAAAAACCGGCTGCTCCACATGGTCAGGCAGAACTAGTTTCTTTCTTACTGAAACGGCTTCTTCAGCCACAGAAAATGCCCTCTGACTTGGCACAGAGTGGTACGTATTGCGAGGTATTTCGTGCACAGCTCTGACCAAACCAGTTTTGCAGGTGTAGCCACAAAAAAGCTCACCAGCGCAGTCAGCTACTGCATGGCCCAACGTTACTCATTGCTCTGGGCGTCGCCATGTTGGTATGTCTCTGTAGGACTTGCGGACCGAATTAACGCTGGTGCTCGCAATAAAATATTCGGCTAGATACGAATATTCGCGTCGGGTCGAATAATCGAAACAACGCGAATACTTGGATTTCGAATCGAATACGAATACTAAAAATATAATATTCGAATTATATTCGAAAATTTCGAATATTCGCACGCCCCTAAATTAAAGACCCATCATGCGTTACAGTTTGCAAGGAGCCGTTCCGAGCCCTAAATAAAGAATTTCCCAAGTTGAAATTGCCACTGGACTCAACACAACCCGTCTGCCACGAAGTTTGGCATTATAGCACCAGAGCCTCCAGTCCTCTCTCGCATACGACGCCTGGCACTCGACAAACTCCAGGTGGCCAGTATAGAACTCAAACAGATGCTGGAACATGACATCACCAGGCCCTCATCCAGCAGTTGGGCATCTCCATTCCATTTGTTTTGCAAAAAAAAAAGTCAGGTGACTGGAGGCCATGAGGAGACTACCGGTTATTCGTACGGTGATGCAACGGAGCCGGCGCAAAGCGAGCAATTCTTTTTGTGCGTGTGCGTGGTTTCCCACGCCTCAGGCACACGTGCACCATGCTGCTTACACCAGACAGCTCCCCAGAAGGATGCGCGAGTCTGTCTCGCGTGAACACCATAGTTCATGTGCGCCGGATGCATGTGCACTTGCGCATTACAAACCCAACATTGATAGTTGGCGACTTGACTATCGATCTCTCAAAGAATGGCGTACCCGATTACATACTTTCTGGAAACATTCAAGTCCACGAACGTTATCAAACACCGAAAATGTGTAACTCATGTAGCTGCTACAGTTATTGATCATATTATACGTAAACATGACACAAACGTCTGTGCTGGTGTTTGTTGAGCTTTATTTGTTTCTCCGGCACTCAAGTCAAAACCACGGTTGTCATAGCCATCATAATATTGTGACGAAGACGAAGCTGGCAGTGGCGCGGGACGGAGCGCCCGTGCTAGGCCAGCGGCCATTAAATCATCTCATAGCCATGGTTCACCACGTCTCATTCTTCGGCTGGCCGCCGCGTAACATTTGGTGTGAGGTGCTGGGGTCCCTTCATCGCCATCCTGGTCACGGAGCTTCGGCGTCCTGGGCCTGCCGTGGACGTCGGCCGTGAGTACCTGGTCAGAGCCGCACGGCCGTGCCCCAGCCCGCTCGACCTGAACCGACCTCGACGCTCACCTCAGCCCCGTCCCCCGCCCGGACCACACTACACGACGACCCAAGACCCGACGGACCCAAGACCCGACGGACCCGACGGACCCAAGACCCCACCGACCCAAGACCCCACTGACCCAAACATGAAGACACCGTCCCCTTGCCTCTGCCGTTCGGTGCGTCCAGAGACCTCGGCCGTCAGCTCCTGGCACCCTACGGCCCGGACGCTTCGTTGACCGGGACTCATTCTCTCATCTTTCTCATCGTGGCGGCCAGCACTGCACCATCTTGTACATATTGTTCGATCCTTCACTCAAGACCATCGCCATTTCGCCGTCTGTTCGTCACCGATCGGGACGATCGCTCGGAGGCCCCGGGTAGTGTGACGAAGACGAAGCTGGCAGTGGCGCGGGACGGAGCGCCCGTGCTAGGCCAGCGGCCATTAAATCATCTCATAGCCATGGTTCACCACGTCTCATTCTTCGGCTGGCCGCCGCGTAACAATATATTCATTCCTATGGACTGTTGACTAGTCATTAATTTAATAGAAAGTACTGATTTTAAAAGTTCCTACGACAGTGACGTTCATTGCTGATTTATTCACTTCAAAGAACCGTTTTGGATGTAATTACGACGTAAACACTATAGATTTCAACATGCAGCTATGTACATGACATCCTTGAATTACTGATTACTGTTAGCGTTAAAAAAGATGCCATACTATTTTAACCTTACAGGTAACTGAACAAACACAGTATAAGCACTGTTAATGCGACCCAGAAATAAATTCGTCGCAGTGATGGAAATGAGAACCTGTATCCCACTAATGTGGTTACTCGTCAGGGAAACGATACTATCAAGTGTGGAAGATAGACAAGTTAGAGGAAGAGATGAACGAAAACACACCATTCCTGATAACTTTTCAACCAAAGTTGCAAACCATTTTAATGAATTCTCCACCACCCAATGTCAGAGTACAGCTAATCCTATTTCGCTAACATCAGTAGCAGAAGTAGCAGCCATCGCGACCTAGAGTTGGCGCAGTATAGAACGGCTGACCACGGCTGCTACTATACAGCGAGGGGCCGTTCGCAAATCGTGGGGGTCTCTGGGTGCCTCCGTGCAATACTAGACCAAGGGCACAGAGCGAACGTCGGACACAAAAGGAAAGAAAGCAAATAGAGGGAGATCGGCAATGCTCTCATAAGGAAGGGCGCTGGACTGGCGCTGTCCCCACATTCGTTTCCATTAGCGGAGAAACCCGACGACTTCAGTTTTGCGAGGGGCACAAACGCGGGCGACAGATATCGCGTCAGTGTGCACGTTGCTCGGGTTGCCCTCCCAGGCGAACATCGTCGGGTGAGCGTTGGCAGGCAGGCGCAATCTGTACGAGAAACTGTTTCTCCCAAAGAACATGCGGGGTAAAAGGGTACACGACAGTCGGGGTCCTCTTCCGCTGAATCCTCTCTAACCATTAGCTTCAACGACACCCATCGGATCATTCGATACTGGTATATGTATTGTGCTAAATACAGTCGGACGCGGCTTCGCCCTAACAATACCGGAATGAGAGAGTGGGCCCCTACGTTTTTTTTTTCCGCCGCTAACAGTGACCGACAAATGGCTCCCGCTCCTCATTGCGTGCGCAACTCCTGTGTGGCAGCGGTCGAGCAAGTTAATGTTGAAAGCCGTGAGCCGATTTGTTGTGCGGCTCACTCGGCCGTTTCGCAAGCAGTGAAACGAATACAAAATGCGCATAATTAAAAGAAATGTGAGGCACGCAGGAAAGACCTTGAGCGACGATCAAATAGTTTCTCGCTCGACCATTGTTACGGTCACTAGCTCGGTAGGCTTTTGGAGCAACTGGCTTTAGGTTGCATATCTAATTTATCTAAAAGATACAGCGTGGTAGATTAGGCAAGAAAGTCAAAAAAGGAGGCTTTTAACTTAAGTAGCGAGCGACACATCATCGTCTGTAGCGCTGCACATTTCGAAAATTAAGAGAGACATACTGATACTTCAATAATTTCGGCATATGGCTGCCTTATGAAAACATCAATTCAACGGGGTGTCAGATGTCCATGACTGGATTTTCCTGAAAGCAATCTGAAATTGCTGGCGTGGCGTTTTCGGGAAGTAGAAAGCGTATTGACTATTGACTGTAATTTTACAAAACTTTGCTCAATATTTCTTCATTTGAGGGCGGCATATATATGCTAAAAACCGTGGCCGATATGCCTCACAGGATGTGCCACCTTGTGTACGTGTAAGGAGCTAAAGAAAACATTTGCAGTGAAAATATTTGGTCAGAAACTCTAGGGAACTGTTACGTCAGGCCAACCCTAAAATCACCCGATGCCTATGAAATTCTCTTGGTTTCTTCCCACGGGCGCCTCTCTACCTAGTTTCCAAACCATCACGCTAGCTCAGAATGCGGGAAACTATTCTCATTTGGTCTACAATTACTTCTCGTTCTAGCTTTCTACATGCAATTTTTAGAATTACAAACTAGGTGAATGTGTCCAGGTGAACAACGTCACTCAGTTCATCAAACCGCTAATGGTTTTTAATTCACCGACGCTAAGGTGACATGTCAAAAATAAATTAACAACTTTTACGATTGACGGCTAGATAGCGAAATTTAGCGAAGGCAACCTGCCTCATTCTGCCCTTTAGTAACCCCTCCGTCACGGTAAAATACAGGTGTCCAGCGGCTGTCGGACTGTGGCTGTGGTATCCGTCATAACTACGTACTTATGAACTCTGCGCAGCAGCGCATTCTTCTCTGTGGCTTGTCATAACTACGTACTTATGAACTCTGCGCAGCAGCGCATTCTTCTCTGTGGCTTCAGCGCAACAAGGACTCTGGAGCGCCGAGCTTTCCAGCGAATAAATTCTGAAGCATCACTACCGGGGACAGGAAATACAGCTACCGCTCAGTCTCCGATATTAACTTACATGACGTAGACGTTGTCAGTTTTCACACAGACGGTTTCTTTATCTGCGCTCAAAGAAGCGACCATCTTCTTGTGACGACGGACGCAAAATTTAAAATTTGACCACTTAGGTCAGCATCTACAGCGCCGCTTAGAAGTGATAGCCATAGCGCTGGGCTAAGGAAAAATGCGAATGATCTACGTAGGCCTCAAATGAATACTTCCCTTCGGCGACCGACAGAGCAGCTAAGCTTAGCAAACTAGCTGATTCCTGTTGCACGTTGAACGCCACGTTAAACCGCCTAGCGCGCCATCTTGTGAAAAAAAAAGTTTCCAACAGAAACCAAGGAGGCAGAGGGACGTAAGAGGAAGGATGGTGAAACATGGAACCGAATAAAAGCGATAAGGAATGAAAGAAGAGCGTATGAAAAGAGGTGGAAAAAAAAAGAGAAATTAGAAGCATGGTAACAACGGAAACCTTCATCATCTACGTACGGTGGCAAACGCCGCCGAGCCACGCCAGACGCTGTGGCAGTGGTAATCCTCGGCCGCAATCCCCAGGCCGGGATTCCACGAAGGAATCTCGTGCACGTTGCGAAAGAAAACGTTCGCTGTCTTTCCCAGTGTCGCCACCGAGCGTCGTCACTGGTCGACGTTCAACGGCGACGGCGCAGGCGTACGCACAAACAAGAAAAAGCGCTAGGGGCAGAGATCAGCGTAACAATACGTTAATGAACGAGAGCTCGGCGAACGCCTTTCAACACGCTTTCCAGAACGGGTACGGCATTCGTTCGCCGTGCGGGACGAGTTTTGTTCGCTGCGAAAGCTGGCGATGAAGCTATGACGTTCGTTGTGGAGCTCGCGCAGATCAGCGCGTTAGTGCCGTTGTTCGTGGATTTGTTGTTCTGTGGCAACAGCCCCAGGACGAGCTTTAAAGAGACGACCAGAAGATTCTAGCGCGAACGTCACCGAACGAGTGGGTGCCTACGCAAGCGGAGTGCAACGGTGTTCGAAGAGGCTGCCAAACAAAATACGCGCACTGAAAAATTGGGCCTTTTTTTAAGAACGCCGCCATATTTTTCTCGATGGTAATGACTGCTTTGTGCAGAAATTACAGCGAACATGTTAAGGCAGGGAGCCATAATTCACTAATACCGTGAGTTATTTTTCTAGATGAGATTTATCGATGTTGTTAACGGATGATGACTGCTGTCTATCTCGATATTCCAATGGTTCGGTGATTCGGCGACATGTTACAGATTAGACTAGAAAATTTCTTCGGGACACTATGCACACTTTGGCCACAGTTATACTAGCGCCGCTATGCCTGCTAAAAACTAGAACGTCCTTTAAACTCTCACTTATGCGAAAATATCTCCCAAGGAGTTCCGCGACTACCTCCGCGTCTCCTATTCAGAATCGATCTGTCCTGGTCCGATGCCTCTTTGCGCCAAAACGCTGTACTTTTTTATTTGCCCAGCATTCTGGGAACCTTTTATTAACGAATAAGAAATGCGCTTGTCCAGAGCAAATGAGTATAGCTTTTTTGGAATTGGAGGGCCACGACGTTGTTTACTCACGCCCGCGCGTGCTATTCACGAAGTTATGTTTTTCCTCTTGCAGCTACGGAACATACACACAAACATACAAAAACGCCAGTGAACACACAAGGAATGCGATCGCACAGTCAGAACTTCGCGCACTGCCATAGTCGCGCTCCTAGCCTTCGCTACCCTTCTCTGAGAATCCGGTGCGTCATGGCGAGTGCTGCCGAAGCAATAACTTATGCACACACCGTTCGAGACCCCAGGGGCCCGCGCATCGGCTCGTTTTGCGGCTTGAATGCGATCTTGAACGGTCTTTCTCTTCGCAGTCAATTGCGGTACAGTCGGGTCACCGTCACTCTTGCACGCACTTTACGACGATTGTATTCAAGCTAACCATTTCAACGCTGACGGGAGCCAGGTGCTCAAAAAGTGCTGAAAAAATCCTAAAATTCAAAACAAAGGGGTCCGCGCGCATGTCTTCTGATTGTGAGCTGCCCGATAACGTTCTGCGCAACAGGCCAGCAACTTAAATACTCCCCGCCAAGAATGTTGTGATACATTTAGCGAGACAACGTCCAGATACACAAAAAATGCAAACAAAGGGGCAAGCATTGCAGACTATCCAGTGATAGAGAATCAAAGTGAAAAAATGGTAAACAAACAAGCAAAAAAACAAACAAACAACGCAATACAATGAATCAAAGCATTAAAAGCAGTGGTCAGTGAGAGCAGGAACGAAAGTGGAGGGCTTACTGCAAATCTGGAAGCTGAAAAATACGTTCAATGGGATAGTTTTCATTCTAGGAAGAATCAAATTGTTCTCGGTTTGATAGATCTAGCAGTGACGATAGCATGGAAGAAAAAGATTGTTCATCATATGAAGCTCAAAGGGTTGGGTACGAACCACACTTCTTTGTGACTTATGTGGGAAACGCTTGTATTTACTTGCAGTTTTGGCAGCTGAACTGCATCATCAATAGTAAATTTAGCAAACGCTTTACACACAACATCACCTTATAAGTGCACAGGCAAACGACAAGATATTTATAAAAAAAAAAAGAATCAGTGGAGTAAATATGATTGTGTGCCAGTTTTGTAACGCAGGGGTGTTTCCTGCTGCAAATATAGTTAGCGTAAATTGTGTACACCGCCGCCGTTGTGTGCACTTACCACGCCGTTTTAAAGCAAACCATTTAAATAGCTCAGGGTACGCAGCTCTTCGAACAGCCCTGGCTAAAAAGGGGGACCGAGTCTGGGTGTGCGCTGCCCGATGACGTCCTGCGCAACAAGCCGGCAACTTAACTTCCTCTATTGCAACGTGCAAGTGCAAGGTTCAGGGATTTCGAGCTGTGTTTCTGTGTTGCACTGCTCATCCTAGATATAGGGACACGGACGAGTGCGTTCCGCAAACGCAGAGGCATGGTCACAGATTGGCGATTCTCTAAGGCAGCATTTTGTTACATTAGATTATACTATGTTGGAGTAAATAAATACTAGATTATATTTAGGGGGCATTGGTTTGAAATCTATTCTGCACATTACACTAGTCACGCTGAAGTCATGCTATATGTTCGTCTGAAACAGGCTTAGCCAGCTCATCTCAGCAGCCGGGTCGCACTGACGAACTTTTGGCTACGATATGCCTGTCGCCAGAGGAGGGAGACTTTAATGAATAAAGGAGAGGTATGCCTGGTTATGAGCCTAGCATGCTACTCCAGAGACTACTAGAGGCCCTAGAAGAGAAAAAAAAGGCTCCAAATAAAGCTTCAAGGAACAAAAGTGCGATAAAATAAACGAAGATAAGTGCAAACTATAAATAAATTTCGAGCGAATAAGACTGTAGCTCCTTCAAAAACACTCACCAACTTAGTCAACAGTTTTACTGAACTCCTCAAGCATTTTTAAGATGTCTGTCTTTGTAGTTTTATTTAATGTTTCGACGCCACTCGGCCACGAATCGCATTTTTAATGTGACAGGGACGACCGGACATTGATAACAATTTTACGGCTACAGAGAATGATCGGTAAAAAGTCGGAACCAGAGTGGTTCGTCTGTAGCAATGGCTAAAGTCTTCAGGGTTAAGGGATCACACGGCAAGGACGACGGATACGCACGTGGTCCTAAGTCCGCCTGTTTGATACTCCGGGTCTTACAATAACAGATGGCTGGCCGTAAACACCCTCAGCCACTTCGAAGTTCTCATCAAAACGACGTAATGGCTCACGATAAAGGTGCCGTTTCCGCAGTGGACATTGACACCGGAATGTCCGCGGCACACTACATACTAGGAGCCCCCGTATGTTTTCAAGTTAGCGAAGCAAGAGCGTGCCCATTCTCATAAGTTGACTGGCGTGCGTAAGTGAAGACACCTTTTTAAAGGATATTTAGGTAATCTGGCGAAGTCCATCTTCAAGGCCCGCTGTTCAGGTTGCTTTCTTCGCGCGGTGAAGCCTGTTGTGTGCGCTCCCTTTGCGCCGGGCAGTACACACAGCAAGCTTGGGGGTGATCTGGCAACTCGGCGACGCCGAACACTCTGCAGACCCTTTTCGGGGAAACCTATTAACCCATCCGACATGTGGCAAGATACAAGCGCCCTTGCTCGTATGGTAATTTGGCCTTTCGTAAGCTGTAAACTTATCGGGCTTATAACGCTTTTCACCGACATCCCGTGGAATCTATTTTTGTAGCAACTGTTGTTAATCCGCTTTTGGTTTTCTACTTGTTCCTTTCCACTCCTGATAATTCGCAGAGCGCACGGAATAACTAACAGCTGGCAATTCTGGGAGAAATGCGCAACACATAGCGGACCGAGTCCCTTTCCTTTGCTTTCCTTTGCCAGAGATGCTGCTTAGCAGGGACAGGGAACTCTGGGAGCAGTTCAGTGTAACATTGAGTCATTGCAATATAGTGAACAACGATGCCACAGAATTTTAGCTTCTACACACGCACACGCACGCACGCACGCACGCGCACACACACACACACACACACACACACACACACACACACACACACACACACACACACACACACACACACACACACACACAGAGACGCACGCACGCACGCGCACACACACACACACACACACGCACGCACACGCACACACACACACACACAGACGCACACGCACACTGACACGCCATTGTGTGTCTTTTTTTGTTACCGTTTGGACCTGAGCACATATTTGCGACGCGAGAATATGAGTCGGCTGACAATTTCAGCTAGATTTGGGATGTTTAGAACAACTCCGGTTTTTCATGGCATGATGTTGATGTCCGTGGGGCGAAGCACTTTTAGGTGGACTCCATTTTTTGTTCTTTTCGTTGGTCCAAAGCCAAAAGTCGCACTTAAAATTTGACGACGCTAGGGGCGCCCTGTCTTTTGTGTAATATTTTAATCTACAAAAGCGTCAGAAAACCGTCTTACGAGGTAAGTTGGAGTGTTAGTTATCCTAACGGTATTGAAGCCTTTTTGGTTGTGTTGCTTTCAGGGAAGTTGCAAAGTGTTTGCCAAGTGCTTGTAGTAAATGCTTCTCTTGCCTTATTCTTAAAAGCGAAAAAAAAAAACGATGAGCCACCTTTTAGTCTTTCACTCTCCAATGTACATAAGCAGTCATTCGTGAAGAGCAGTACAATATATTCCAACCCGGTTGCGCTCTTAAATTAGGTATATGCAGGATCCCTATTCCCGGCCTTCTGAATTATGCAGCCATGTAAAAACCACCGGATTGTGAGTTTGTAGATACAGTCAAGTTCCTTCAGTCCTGTTCGATCAGTATATGCACATTTTATAAGCTCTTTATAAAGTTTCAAGTGGTGGTTTGCGTAATGAGGTCACGGCCATTTTTACCATCCTGCATTCGCTATAAAAAAGTGGACAACAATGTCTCCCCTCATCAAAGTTTTATTCAGATCCACTTCGTCAATATTGGGCTTTTCCGCTGCCTGCTTTTCATCTGTAGGTCAAGTGCAGCGCGAGTCTTATTGACGTGCGTAATGATTTTGCCTTATCGAACGGCATCGATATATTTATTGTCCAATAAAAGTTGTAATGGCCAGAAATTCCCTGACGTTGCACATTCTAAAGAGAGATCTCCTACTAGGCCATGTTTCCGAGCAAGCTTCAGAACTAGCAACAAGCGCCAACGAACTGCGCAAAAAATCCCGCTACCACCACACCCGCATAGCAGTGCGCTCAGCCTGAGCCGTGATCAAGCAGGGCGGAGGTGTCGGTCTTTTCGGCGATCCCGTTTTAGCGATTTAAGCACGAGCAGAGCCGCTTCCGCTCTCCATCTAAGCGTATCGGTCGTGACAACGCGGTTTGATAAAACTCTCAGCTGACATCACCGAGAGAGAGAGAGAAATAAAGAGAGGGGAACAGGCAGGGATTTTAACCAGAAAGGTTTCCGGTTGGCTACCCTGCACTGGGGAAGGAAATGAGGGGATAAAAAGGGAAGAGAGAAGGAACGAGAAACAAAGTCACACTCTGGCAAGCAAGGAAGTCTCTCGGAAAAAACAAAACCTTGTGAGCCATGATGGTAGTCGGCTGCTGTGGCCACGGACCGAGGACCTTGGCCGCTGTGAAAGGGCGGGGATAATCGTAAAATGTTGGGCAGATTCGGTTCACAGATAACCAGAATGGAAAGCGGTTGTAGGACCGAGTATTGTCGAAAAAGTTACCTACCGGCATGAATGCTCTCCTTAAGAGGGACCATCGAGTCTCAGGTTTCTAGAAAACGCAATAACACTGCTCGGGCCCTCACAACCTTAAATGACCTAGTACAGCAGGCCAAAATCAACCAATGAGCAGCCTTCGGTAAACTTTCCTCTCAAGCCTATACTAATCGGCAATAATATATATTCCCACAAAGCCGTCATCAGTATGATCCGTTTTGTAACTTCCATTTGGATGCCAAGTAAAGAAGCCAATAAAGACTGAGGTTATACACAACAGTAGTACCCATACACTAAGCTATAGCGGCCTCCCGTGGCTTCATAGCAAGTTTTCCCTTTCAGCGCACCGTGTTTGTACCGCTTGATTAAAAGGACGGAGTGCAGTTAATCAAAGCAAGTATGCTATGAGTCGTTTATTTGTTCATCATTTTTTGTTTTTTTTTGCCTCCAACAAAAGCTAGTATAATGGCAAGCAAAAGAAAGGCTCATGTAACGAAGTGGGTATAAGAAGAGAAATTTTGATAAGCAAAAATAAATAAATTTTCTCTTGCGCAGGCAGCTACCGCTGTTTTCGCAGCTATTTCAAACCTAAGAGAAATATGAAGTTTTCATTCTTGCGCTATCAGTTTTTATTCACGGCTCAATTGAAAGGCGCAGTGACTACCTAATTGCCTGGGACGTCCACATTCCCCGTACGACCTTTCTTTATGACACAGTTTCCCATAACTTTCGCCACAGGTACACTATAATGGGTCATACATACACTTAAACGAAATCGCGATGCAACTACTGACAATTCAGTAACACCTTAATAGCATATTTTAGTTCAACGGCTTGCTTAACAGAAACGTTTCAGTGCTGACCGCAAAATGTTGTCTGGCGCCGTGCGCCATTACGACTTGCGATTTTCGTATCAATGCACTTTTACCTTCTTTTTAGAAGTTTCTTGCCTGAAGTGAATACGGTGATGCTGAGACATGCAAATTGTGTGAATTCCAGGCCTAACATCTCCGCGAGACCTCGAGCAACCATCTCTTTTCTTTTGCTAAGGATGCGCATAAGCGATGTTCGGATGTTAAAATCTGGTCAATGTCACTTAGGTTTCAGCTAGAACCAATCTAGCAGCGTAGCCTACCTCAACCTGAGAAAGGCCCTAAAGGGAGTCCACCCGTACTGAAAATAGGAACGGGTATTCGAGTGCGACAAAATAAGTGATAACAACGGAATATAAACAGTAGAAAAAAGGTTTAGGTTTACGTTTATTAGGTTTAACGTCCCAAAGCGACTCAGGCTATAAGAGGAGCCGTAGTGAAGACCTCCGGACATTTCGGCCACCTGAAGTTTTTTAACGCCCACTGACATCGCATAGTACACGGGCGTCTAGAATTTCTCCTCTATCTAAATTCGACCGCAGCGGAAGGGGTCGAGCCCGCGTCATTGGTGTCAGCAGCCGAGCACCATACCCAGGCAGCACGCCAGGATTGGACCAACAATGGCTCATTGTTGGAATACAGTGGCATCAATATTGGACTGGCATTGGCATACAAGCACATTACTACATTTTCCAACCTTGGCCCATACTTCATACCAAGATTGGCACATTGTTCAGCCATTCTGGCACTGCCAGTATGGGCATATCACTGGCCTTTCCACTCATACTTCATTGGTCCTGCAAGTATCAGTCCAATGTTCAGCCATGCTGGTACTACCAATATGTACTGAACATCAGGTATTCCATTGATGTCCCATTGTCGATCCCAATATTAGTCCCATGGATAGCCATTCTGGCCCTACCAATATGTACTGAAAACCGGCTACTCCATTCATATCCCACTGTTGATGCCAAGAATGATATGTTCAGCCATTTGGCACTGTCAATGCAGACTAAGCACAGGCTTTTCCATTCATGACAGTGCATACAACCTGTCACATCAGTGGCTTAAAGATTGGCATGTCACTGCCCTTTCCTATTTGCTACTCGCCAGTAAAGCCTATGTAAATTTTTATCTTGAGTTGCCAACATTAATGCAAATGTTGACTCGTAAGCAACCATGCAAATATTCATAAAATGAGACAATCAAAGTATTCATGAAAAGAACATTTATTTTATGAAAAAGTCCAAATAGAATTAATCGTTAGGGGCCGGGAACGGTGGTGCCAGGTGCTGTGGGATGGGTGGTGGCAGGTGCTGTCGGATGGGTGATGGCAGGGACTGTGGGATGGTGGCAGGGGCGGTGGGGTGAGTGGGGTCAGGGGCTGTAGGGAGGGAAAGCCCTCGAAAAGTGGAAGAGGCCAGGGGATTGGGAGTCACACATGTGGGCACAGTGCAGGGGGCTGTCCTCGCAGGTGGCGTGCTTGGTTGGAGTGGGGAGAAGACTTCGGCAAAGCGTCTCTTCTTTCCACCCCCTCTATCACATGAACCGGGCAGCCACCTGCGAATGTAACCTTGTGCCTCTGATGTATCAAATGCAGTTTTTCGCAAATGGCATCTGCACAGGAAAAGTGAACAAAGAAAATATAAATTATTTCCAGGCACACAAAAATCATATCCATCATTTTAGAAAAATGTAAGAAAATAAATTCCAAGAAATGGCCAATGAGAAATGCTGTACTGAAGGGCTCCAGATTAATTTTGGCCACCTAGAGTTCTTAATTTAAGATGCACCGACATCGCTTAGCACACGTGCTTCTTTGCATTTAGCCTCCAGAGCAATGCAGCTACTATGGATGGTGTTTGATCCCTCACTTGGAATCAGTAGCTGAGCACCTGAGCCAGGACATCAGGTAAAAAATAAAGTAAACATATATATTATTACGTCCCTCATAATCAAGGCAACATACAAAACCTTGACACAACTAAACATGCGAAGTAAAGAATCACTAGAGGTCAGACAGAAGTCAGTGTCAATCCATTGACACTGACTTCTCGTTGCGATTGACCACCTTGCACCTGCTAAGTGGCATCATAGATGCCTATAAATAGAAGGCAAGTGACTGCAGCTTCTATTAAACACCGCAGGTTCGGAGGGCATTTTCAGCTCTAATAAGCTTTCTAAACACTTAAAATAAAACTCTGAAAGCATGTTAATTAAAGGGAACATGAAAAACTATTTACTAAAGCTAGAATTTGTTGCCATCATTAAATACTTGTAAATGAAATCAAAACATAATTCTCTTTTCTATAAAAGGGAGATAATGCATCTGTCCAACTTCCATTTATGAACTGTGTTGCGCTTCAACTGTCATGCACAACAATGAATTTTAACCTGACTCTAAATCTTTAACGTGGCTTGCAAGGCATGGGCTTTGTCAAGTTGCGACGACAGCCCACCGCTGTAATATATCGCACGTTGCGTAAAAATTTTACACTGCAGTTCAAAAGGTGTACTGTCTTGTTCCCTTATTACATCATCCTTTTGTTGATGCAATCATTCAGGCTATATACACGACATTACCTTTACATTTACCACTTGAAAGCAACACAGTCACTCTACTTTAATTTCTCAAAGAGAGTACACATCACATTTCCTCAAGGCAAAGCTTTGATCAGCCGGCAACGGCACATAAACAAATCTAGGCGGTCTTAGGAGGGCAGGTCTTAGAAGTGGAAGGTTTCAGAAGCATTCCTTTCAACTGGACAACACTGGCAGATCAATGCATCGTTCTGGAGGAAGCACTTGTGACCATCACAAGGTGTACAACACATGTACTGATAGGGTCATGCATTACTTGCTTCAAGTCTAAGTGAGCATCATAGATGACCAAAGATATTTTGAATTACATAAACAATTATACCAGGTGTTTTCTGCAATGTCCTGAAAACCGTGACACAGGACCAGAAGAAGTCACACACTTTTGGCGGACTTACAAATGATTCATTTTTGGCTCATCCACGTACTTGAAGCTATTTTCTCGCTCAAGCGCCCATGCAAATGAAAAAATCAAGTTCAATCATCTTTCCATCCCAGGCAAAAAACAGCAGTCTTTCACTATGCTAAGGATAGATGGCTCGCTTATGCAGGATTGCTCATTCTTTTTGAATAAAAATGTTTCAACCAGTCCTCGCTCGTGCAAGGACTTCCCCCTGCTAGTAATGCTCGTGCGGTGAAACAGTGGCACACATTTGCTACAGTCCCTCACGTGCAACGCCGGGTTGCTCCCTGTGCTCACACGCAATGTGTTTCCTGAGGCATTCATTTAGGCATTGCCCAGCCTGCTCGATGCATACTTTCCCATAGCACATGGGGTTGAATACAGAACTCCCACCACACACTTTGTGAACCTCGTTTGGTGGTTGGTCTTGCATGCTTTTTCTCTGCGCAGCCAGAGATGCGGGTGAAAAGACCAGATAGCTCATGAGGGGCTGAAAACACCATGTTGATACCAAATTATTTGGACGCTCTTTTGAACCCATGGGAAATTTTATGGAAGAACAGGATCACGTCAGTGTTTCTTGTCCCATACTTCCATAAAATTTGCCATGGGTTGAAAGAGTGTCCAAAAATTTTGGTATCCAGTTTGTGTTTTCAGCCTGCAAGAGCAACCACCATTTGGAGTTCACAGTATGTGTAATGAGGGTTGTGTATTAAATCCATATGTCCAGTTGGAAAGTATACATTAGGCAGACTCGGCAATGCCTGAATGAACGTCGCAGATAACATGGCAAGAAGTTGCAAGCAGTCACCGGTAGCAACCTCGCTTTGTATGTGAAGGACTGTAGCAGATGCCAGCCAACCTTGCTTTGTATGTGAAGGACTGTAGCAGATGCCAGCCTGTTTCACAGCACGTACATTATTAGCAGGGGTAAGTCAGGCAGGAGCAAGAACTGCTTGAAACTCTTCAAACACATTATAACAAAGAATAAGTGGTACAAACATTATTAGCAGGGGTAAGTCCAGTCATGAGCAAGAACTGCTTGCTTGAAACACTTCGAACAAATTATAAAGAAAAATAAGTGGTTCTCTGTCCTTATCACAGAAAAAGAGTGGCGCTTTTTATCGGGAATGGAATGACGACTGGGCTTGTTTCATTTGCATATGTGCTTGCAAAAATAAATCAGCTGTAATTTCGACGGTAGCGTGTGTACCGTCTCATCGACCTGTGTCTCAGTTTTTGCTGTTTTTTTTGCTAGAACACTGAATAACATGTAACAAATTTGGTAAACGCTGTAAGCGATGATGCATGATATGAATAGTGCCAGCTTGCTGTGCTAAGGGCTGCCAAGTTATTAGATTACTCACTAGTGCATAAACCATAAATCCCTGAAAGAAAAGATTTCAGTCCTGCACCTTGTATTGCAGAACTCTATAATAACCCACAAAGCCAAGGAAGCTGACCAGAGGTCAGCTAAGCTTCTTCGTTCGAAGAAGTACTCGATTTTAAGTCATGCATATTATTTGAATGAATTTTTTGCTGCTCCTGAAATCCCAACCTTTATAGAAAAGGTCTTTCTAATTATTTCACACTCATATACCTCTGCAAACGTTCCATAGTGAGAGGGCTGCCGGGTGGATCACAGATGTTGAAACCAAGAAAGGCTCCAAGAAGGAGGAGTCCCACTGCCTTGTCCAGACGTGTCCACTCCTCTCTGTCGACTGCAAGGGCAAGTAGGTGGATGTCGCCCACACCCGAGCCTGCATGGGAACAAAATTACTAGCACGTAATACTATTGAGTCAAAAGTTTTGCTGTGCAATTTCAAGACTAACACAGACTAAGCATACGGCAAGCTTGGTGCCATAGGAAAGACATCAGAGATTATACTCGGTTCACCCTTAAGATTACAGGGCAGCGAAGGCTCTCGGGTTTGTCGTACTGCCGTGTTGTTCTCACTCTGTTATTTTGGGCTGGGATTTCCTTAATCGTCATGCCGCTGTCATCGATTGCGCTCGCGCTGAAGTCGGGTTCTGTGCTCTGCCCCAATCCCTGCCGGACGCTGCTCCTTCACCGCCATGTATTAAAGCCGTCGTAACCGAAGACATCGACCTGCCTCCATGCTCTTCCGTCCTTGTGCGCCTCTCTTGTGCCCCTTCTCGTGATGACACTGTTCTTTTCACGCCAGCCCATACTTTCCTCCGGCGCAAGTGCCTTCCTCTGCCTTACGCCGTATTGACTATTTCTGCTGGCCTTTCCGTACTGTGGGTCTGTAACCCGTTTCCCTACCCTAGTGCTCTGCGCCGTGGTGAATGTGTCGGCAGTGTCCAACCTGTCGCGGCTATTTTAACCCATGAGGAGACTGCCGGTTCATCGCACATCAGTCTCGCTGCGCTCAGCCCACCATCTTCTACACCCACTCCTTCATCTACCGACCTATTTCTCCGCTCCATCGACGCAGATTTTCCACCGCAGCAGCGCACGCAGCTTCTCGACTTGCTCAACCAGTTCCGCGCGTCCTTCGACTGTCATCACAGCTCACTGGGCCAAACGTCGACTGTCACACATCGCATAGACACAGGTGCCCACGCTCCTCTACGGCAGCGACCCTATCGTGTGTCGGCACCCGAGCGCCAAGTTATTGAAGATCAAGTCGACCAAATGCTCAAGAGCGGCGTGATTAAACCCTCAAGCAGTCCATGGGCTTCGCCAGTTGTGCTTGTCAAAAAGAAAGACGGCTCAATCCGTTTCTGTGTAGACTACCGCCGCCTTAACAAGATTACGCGCAAGGACGTATATCCCCTGCCACGCATCGATGACGCGCTAGACTGCTTGCAAGGTGCCGAGATATTTTCCTCTTTAGATTTACGTTCCGGGTACTGGCAGGTACCCATGGATGAGGCCGATCGCCCCAAGACAGCTTTTGTAACACCTGACGGCCTATATGAATTTACTGTGATGCCTTTCGGTCTTTGTAATGCTCCCGCCACGTTTGAGCGGATGATGGACACAATTCTGCGTGGTCTCAAGTGGAAAACCTGCCTCTGTTACCTCGACGACATCGTCGTGTTTTCGCCTGACTTTGACACTCACCTTTACCGCCTGAAGCACGTTTTGACCTGCCTCTCTGACGCCGGCCTCCAGCTCAACTTAAAGAAGTGCCATTTTGCCGCTCGCCAACTCACCATTTTAGGCCACGTTGTTTCCAAGGAGGGTGTCCGTCCGGACCCGGCTAAACTTCGTGCTGTGGCTGCGTTCCCTCGACCTACTTCTATCAAAGAACTGCGCAGCTTCCTAGGGTTGTGCTCCTACTTCCGTAGGTTTATACGCAACTTTGCCTCAATCGCTGCACCTTTGACACAACTTCTGTCCGGCAGTTCCGATCTTTCGCAATGGTCCCAAGTGTGTGACGACGCCTTCGATTCCCTGCGCCGTATGCTCACTGCCCCACCGATACTTCGCCATTTCGACCCGACCGCACCCACCGAGGTCCATACTGACGCCAGTGGGGTAGGCCTCGGCGCCGTACTCGCGCAACGTAAACCTGGCTTCGCCGAATACGTCGTTGCCTATGCCAGCCGCACGATCACAAAGGCTGAATCTAATTACTCGGTCACTGAAAAAGAGTGTCTGGCGATAGTTTGGGCCCTTAGCAAGTTCCGCCCTTACCTCTGCGGCCACCCGTTTGAAGTCGTGACCGACCACCACGCGCTGTGCTGGCTGTCCTCTCTGAAAGACCCATCCGGTCGCCTCGCGAGGTGGGCCCTTCGCCTCCAGGAATACGACATCCGCGTCGTGTATCGTACTGGCCGCAAACATCAAGACGCCGATGCTCTATCGCGCTGCCCACTCCCAGCCAATACTTCGAGCCTTTCAACCTTAGACGCCTCCTCACCGATGCTTCACATCAGCGCCATGCCTTCGGCGCAGCGTGCCGACCCATGGATCTCTTCTCTTCTTGACTTCCTCACAAACCCTATGGCTGCTTCTCCGTCGCGTGCTCTTCGCCGCCATGCTTCCCATTTCTCAATTCGTGATAACCTCCTTTATCGCCGCAACTACAGCTCAGATGGCCGCAAGTGGTTGCTAGTTATTCCCCGTCACCTTCGCTCGGAAGTTTGCGCCCATTTTCACGCTGACCCGGAGTGTGGTCATGTCGGAGTGTTCAAGACCTACGCTCGCATCCGGCTACGTTATTATTGGCGTGGCATGTACACCTTCATCCTCAAATACGTGCGCTCGTGCCTTACCTGTCAACGTCGCATGCCGCCACCTCAACGTTCTGCTGGAGAATTGCAGCCGCTACACTGCCCGCCACGCGCATTTGACCGCGTCGGCATTGATTTATACGGCCCCCTTCCGTACACTTCGGCCGGCAACCGTTGGGCTATCGTCGCGGTTGACCATTTGACAAGGTATGCTGAAACCGCCGCCCTTCCAGCTGGGACAGCCTCCGAAGTTGCCTCGTTTATTTTAAACCGATTCATCCTTCGTCATGGCGCCCCTCGCGAATTGCTGAGGGACAGAGGCCGCGCCTTCTTATCCGATGTTGTGAAGGCACTGCTCACCAAGTGCAATGTAATTCATCGCACCACCTCCGCATATCATCCGCAAACCAACGGTCTCACCGAGCGCTTTAACCGTACCCTCGGTGACATGTTATCTATGTACCTCTCTTCAAACCAGTCTAACTGGGATCTTGTGCTTCCGTATGTAACCTATGCGCACAATACCGCAACGCAGTCCACTACTGGCTTCTCTCCTTTTTTTCTCCTTTACGGCCGTCACCCTTCTGCTACCATCGACACCATTCTGCCGTACCAACCCGACGCTTCCGAGTATACGCCTCTATCTGAAGCCGCCCAGCACGCCGAAGACTGTCGCCGCATCGCCCGTGTTCTCACAACTGACAACCAGTGCAGAGAGAAATCCCGCCACGACCTCAATCAAACAACGCCACACTTCCCCAATGGCTCCCTTGTGTGGCTCTGGATTCCGACAAATACTCCGGGCCTGTCGTCAAAATTTCTCGCCAAATACCATGGCCCATACCGTGTCCTGGCGCGTACATCTCCAGTTAATTATACAGTCGAACCTCTCGTGCCGTCTTCTGATCGCCGCTGCCGTGGACGCGAGACTGTTCATGTCCAGCGCCTCAAGCCATTCTACGACCCAGCCGTCCTGCCCGCGCCCTAAGTCGCCAGGTTGGCTCCTCTTTTCCCCGCGGGCAATTGTGAAGACGAAGACGACCGTTCTGCTTAGCGGCGGCGCTGCCATCGCTGCGCGTGCTGTGTTCTCGCCTTCGCCGACCTCGGACTGTTGCCGCCCTGCTCCTGAGGTCCCAGTGCCTTTAACAAACCCCCATCCTACACAAAGGGGTAAACTAAAAAGCAAATATCTAGTAGTGCCAAGCCCAAGATTTAGCAGAGGAAGCTCAACCCTAGTTACGTTTGCGATCCTGAGAAGCTGTCCTTCGGTAAACAAAACTAGTTATTTTTTTTTATTACGTAGATCGATGTTGTTGTGAGGCATTTTTGACCGCTAGCAGAATTTCTTGAGCTTCTCTAACTCGATGATGCGCTGGTCTCTGCGCTTCTAGATTAAAAAGGGATGCTTAAGTACCGTTCTGCAATTGTAGGACCTGCAGTGTTAGCCCATAAGGTTGCCATATATTGCCACTTGGCGCTATTTCCTGCGATGTTCTCTGAGACGCTCAGTTATACCCCTCCCTGTACGGCTGATGTAGCAGGCACATCCACACGTTAATGAAATTTGATAAGGCAGTTTTGTAGTTCGTAGCCTGTTCTCAACGCTTGTGTACAAAACACTGCTGAGCTATTCCGTCTTTCAAATACATGCTGAGAAACTTGCACACTGTATACTGTAACACTATAGTGGTACTGTATACGGCAACACTATAGTATGCAGTAAAGCTATAAAGGTAACACTATAATGTATCCTTTTCCTGTTCTGCATCAAGTTCTGAAGATCGAGGTATACAAGAACAAATCTGTGTTTTTTGGTGATAACCACAAAAGAACGAGCTGATTCGAAGTATTCAAATAGTCTTGTGAGTGTCCCAAACACTATCACACGCTTCTACTCTGCTTACAGCTTGGCATCGAGAGCACTTGGTAGCCTCCGAGGAGCTCTAACTTTTGGTACTCCACCTTCGAATAGGTGGATGCTTTAATGTTCTTGGAAGGCGTCTCAAATTCTTTCAAAAGTTCTTGGGAGGCATTCAGTATTAGTTGCAGGTTGTTGCATCTCAATAACTCATTTTCGTTTAGTTCAACATAAAGCGAAATTTTACTCGCTGATGAGAATGCACACTGTTGCCCTCAGAGAGAGCACTAAGAAGCAGAAGTTCAAGTCCGAGGAGGAAATTAAGCAGAAAACGACAAATACCGACAAAGCCGCCGCGCTGGCTAAGTGGTTATGGTGCTGGCCTGCTATGCCGAAATACGCGAGTTCGATCTCGGCCGCGGGGATCAATTTCGATGGAGGCAAAATGTTAGAGGCCCGTGTATTGTGCGATGTCACTGCAGGTTAAGGATGCCGAGGTGGTCGAAATTATCCGGTGCCTTTCACTACACCGTGCCTCATAGCCTGAGTCGCTTTGGGACCTCAGATCTCATAAAAGCATACTAAACCGAATATCGACGAACCCGAAGAAAGTGCTGGGAGTTCCTTTCTTTCCTGTTTACCAAACGCTCGACACTTCTTAAGGCGGCCGCAAGTTCTTCAAAAAGCACCGACTGCAGCTAACGCTTCAGATTTTTCTATACACGCTCATGCCTACCCGGTATGTTTGTGAACGCTTGCACCCTGCGTCTTCTTTGGAAGCACTCGCCTCTAAAGGAAATCCTGAGATGTCAAATGCTCGCATTTCATTAGACGAGTAGTCGCTGCAGTCGGCTCTATCCAATGTGGCGCACTCTGTTCGTGAGCCTTTTGCGTAACTCTGAACAAGGCTTTAGACATAAATGGCTGCTAGCGGAAGGGCCTTTTGTAAGTAAAAGAAAAACTGCAGACGCGTTATGTTCACCGAAAAAGCAGCAAACAAAGCGCAGGTTGATGAAACAGGAACGAACGTACCATACCCAGCGATTCTGGGCACGAGCGTTTTTGAGCGGGAAACCTTTGATGAACTCTATTTTTTCATATACTGTGAAACTTCACTAAAGCAATCAATATATCCGCAGAACACTCGACGGCAGTCTTGAATTTTTTTCTATTAACGTTCTAGCTATGGTCAAAAGCATTCCCCAGTGGTTTTCTAGGCCACCCTAACAGTGCAATGCAATCGATGGAAACACTTTAAAAGAAAGGGTTTGCGACATATAGGAATAATGGACCATTACCCTAAATATATTCATAACTGCAACTTACAATTTTCTAAATTTCAATATTTTTGGACGAGATTGTTGGGCACCTCGGGACTGAGCTTTGAGTTAATATTCTTCACTCGAGCAGCTCGTTAAATCTTGTCCTATTCACTAAAAGATCGAGCGAACTGACACGAAACAGAAAGATGCTTCCACCGCGGCTGACTTTCTAAGAGGCCGTCATCGCAGGCGCAACAACGAAAACAACCTAAAGAGAAATATGAGCCAATAGGGTTAAACACAACAACAAAGACTCGAGGAAGAAAGCTAGTTAAACTAGGAAAATGCGTTCGAAATCACAAACATTAAACATTCGGGGTCCAAAGTTGTCACAAAATTCGGCGCATTTTAGAAACAAAGAAAAACCGCCGCGCGCAGGGCGTCTCGCCGGCGCCAGCCCAACGGGAGAGAGGGAAAGCCCCCGCCGAGCACGTGCCTCTCTCCCCTCCACCACTGCTCACCGCCACGGCGTGCGCCGAAGGAATGAGTCATCCACACCGATCTCTCTAGAACGTGCGAGTCGTTTCTTCTGTTAACGGGGGGAAGAGGGGGAAGCCTTGCGTGCGCTAAGACATGTCCCCCTCCTCTGCACTCGGACGTCGGCTACGCCGCCACGACGGCGCCACGCTAGAACACGCTGGAACCTTCGCGAAACGACTCCTGACTGGACGCGCGGCCGGCGAGCGAAAGGAAGGGAAACTACACGGGAGATGCTGCGTGTATGTGCGCGCCTACTCTGGCGCGTAGAACAAACAGACGTGCAAGCGCGGTTATAAAAAGGGCGTTGACTGCTATCAGTCAGTCCGGACCGCCGTTTAAGCTTCATCGAAGCGCGCCCGTTCGACTCCCGGGAAAACACCACTCGGCCAGCATCGGACCAACGAGGAAACGGTCGCTAGTCTGCGGGACGGCATCGTCGTGGAACTCTGGTCGTCGGGCTGCCGCAGTGCCCGGTGAACAAATTGTGTTTTGTTTGTTTACCTCTCTCTCTTGTGTTAGTGCACTTAAGGTACAATATTGCCTTTGTGTTGCGTTCTCTCTCGAGTTTAACTTCGCACGAAGTGCATTGTTTTGTTAATCACTTTGTATATGTTTGTACTGGTGATTGTGAAATCGTCTGTATTGTCTCTTTGCTGTATAAACTTTGTTTTGTTTGTGAACGTTTGGCTCCGACCCATTCTCTGGCTTGCGACTGGCGAAAGCTGGGCACCAAGCGCCCAAAAACCTCTTGTCACTTGGTAGCTGGTCTCCGCTGAGCTTGCCACGCTGAGTCGAGGGCATCTCCTTTAAGTCCGAGACCGCTACCCCCACACGCTCTAAGGGTGTCTGGGAGCTTCCCACGTAAAAGTGCGCGAAGTCTGGGTGACAAAAGTACAGCTGATGCTGCACAGAAGTACAGTGGTGAGCAGCCTTGTCGGGAGCGCTCGGGCGGTGCACTTCCTTGCAAACAAATCCATATTTTGTGGCAGCCTCTAGGGTCCAGCTGCAACGCTTGCACGGAAGTAGCGCCAGATAGCCTCGTAAACAAAGCAGGCACGAAAACTTTGCCCTGTAATGAGGGACTGCTCTCTAATTTCGGTTTTTGTTACCAAGTGCGCACTGCTCAAGCGCTCTAGACAAAGCTGCTCACCACTCTACCAGTAAAAAAAGCGACCGGTCCAAAGAAAGGCTGATGTGGCTTGTAGGGCAAAACGGGCGAGTTGCTTTGGCGCAAAACTTGCCTTCCCGCCGACAGCGACGAGGACGCCAAAGTTCTCGTCGTTCGCTGCTACAGTATGAGCCCGCAAAAAGACAATAAAAAAGGCAACGCTCAAGTCGACCGTGAGCGGATAGGCAACAAAAGGGACAGTGTACGAAATGAAGGGATCCTTTATGCCGACAGCAACAAAGCAAGGGAGGCACCAGCCTGGCTACAGTGACAGCAGTGGGCTGTGTTAGTGACAACGATGGCCGCGCGCGAGCGCGTGTGTGTGTGCGAGGCGGGATGAGGTGGTGCGGGAGATGATGGATGTGAGAACAAAACAGCAGTGGTAAGAGTAGTCAACTTTGGTACGGTCATAAGAAATCATTGATTCCAGGATTTTGTCGTGGATGCATGTCGCAAGCGGCGGCCGCTGCTTGCGGCCCGGTCAGTGTATGTTGTCTTGGTCGTGGTTTAATAACCATTTCTATGCGGGCAGTTTCGTTAAAGAACCGTCCGTTTTCACAGTGAATGGGAGGCCGCGTGACAAAGGGTGCGCAGAGGGAAACAAATGAATGAGTAGAGTTCAAAAACGGAAGAAAAACAAAAAGAACTGGTCTAGAATAGCATCGAGCAATCCATCTTTTGGGCCGATGTGAACGTCACCCGTTTCCCCAAGTCCGCCATTCCTCCTGAAGGATATATGAACGAATAATAATACCTACGCGATCGAAGTCACCAGACTCGTTCAATGTAACTGCAAAAAAAGACGAATAATTGCGAAAAACAAGAACACTCAACAAGAAACTATGCAAGAGAAGCTTTTAAGGCCGCTATCATATCTCTTTGCAGAATGCAAATAAAAAAAAAGAGACAGGAAGCATATTTCTCTGCAGTGAAGCCCGTTAAGTCTGTATAAAGGAAAAAAAAGAGCATTATACGCATAAAAGAACTGAGAGGAGAAGATTCTTTCTGACGAAGAGGGATATTGCGGAAGTTGCTTCGCTTTTCCAAATGACGTCCAATCCCTGCCTTGTTCACCGAAAGAAATATAAGCTAGAATAAGAAAATAATAAGCCCAGGACTTCACAGTGCATTCAATATGGTCAACAGTCGCAGCTTCCCCTTGGTAGAAACCGGAGAACGAAGGAGTACTTTCGCTTTTCGGAAAAAGAGAATTTGCGTCAAAACCGAGCGCCACCAGGCGCATCCAAAATTGTTTTTGTCATTCTTTAGATCCCTTCTTATTCCTGCCGCGTTTTTGTTTCTTCCTGTTTTCTTTCCTTTTATAATCAAAGCGCGACTTCCGGGCCGTCGGCTAGACAATTTTTCTTACTAAAGCCGAAAATGACCCCTTTTGTTACGAAGCGCTGATTCGGAATAATGAGCTCGTTGTTTGCTTTTGTTTTACGCACAGCAGCATGGATTGAGGACAGGTATTTCCTCTATTGCACATCTTGTCCATACAATTGACAGTTTCGCGGTGGTGATTGATGCAAAATAGGATATCGACGTAGTGGCTTTACATGTTCCAAAAGCTTTTTCTTAAGTGGCGCCCAATAAATTTATTTTTAGTCTAGAGGAAACGGCACTGATTTAGTTATATAATAAATTTGATTAAATTCTGCTCAACGAATCGTAACGAGCTAGTCATAATGAATGGTCACGCGTGCACCTCATTGATAGAGATCACAAAAGCCCGGTGGGGTTCTTCCCAAGCAGCACATGACAGTGGTCCAATGTAGGAATTGAGTTGGCAAACAACGGTCCTATGAAGGCCCCGCGTTGCCAATGTTCTCCCCGCCTTGGCTCAGCCATTTTCAAAAGTTGGCAGTATTGGACCAGTTTCTCGGGCGTTTTCCCCGCCTTGGCTCAGCCATTTTTAGAAATTGGCAGTATTGGTCCAGTCTCTCGGGCGTTTTCCCTCTCTTGGCTCAGCCATTTTTATAAGTTGGTAGTATTGGACCAGTTTCTCGGGCGTTTTCCCGCGTTGGCTAAGCCATTTCTAGAAGTTGGCAGTATTGGACCAGTTTCTCGGACGTTTTCCCTGCGTTGGCTCAGCCATATTTCGAAGCTGGCAGTATCTCACCAGTTCTACAATCGCTTCCTGCAATAGGCAGCTCGACCTCGTGTCGTAGGCGGCGCGACGCTGCCTACGACATTGAGAGCAGTCTAGGAGCGGAAAAAAGGGTGGGTTAGATAAACAAAAATGAAAAGTCTTGATCCCCGTTCCCAAGTCGCGAAGCTATGTTGGAAAGCTTTTTCTGAAATATGGAGATTAATCGGGCATTATCCCTCCTGTAGCTTGAAGAAGAATTAGTTGGGCGAGAACGAAGGCTCTCTAAGAAGAGCTCCGCGTTTACATAAATACCGCAGTAGCGCATCGTAATTCCCAGTGGCGGGGCTAGTTGGTGATTTTCTTTTCCCGAAATTTCCTCGCGGAGGGGAGGCGCCATGCTCGCATGTAAGAATACGCCACGCGGAAGATGGGCGGGGGGGCAGCCGGTCACAACTTGAGCATGGTCTGCTTTGTTTTCCTTCCGAGAGGGTATTGTGTAGGCGCCCAGGGCGGAGGAGGGGGCCCCGAAACTAGGGTGTCTCGATGTGTGGGAGGGGAGAGCGGAGAGAAGCGCACGCACATCTAGGCGCCCTACGAGCACCTGTTTCTATTCACCCCCGCACAGGACTTGCACTTGCCGATCTGTGCCCTTCCTGTGGGATTAATGCATTTTCCTGGCGCATTTTCAATGTTTACATGAGTGGGATGCACGAGAAAGTTGACATGATGCGCTGCTCTCGCGTTTATGTAAACGGAGCTTATCAGCCGTCCTGGTGTTATGCGCTTTTCTTACAGTTGCACTGTAAAAACTAGCCGTCACTTTGACGGTCACCCTTTGGTCAATTGCGACGGGTCCTCGGTGTATTCCGAAAAGACTGTTCCTTCGGCGTGAATCAGGGGGAGAGGGCCGAGCAACGAGGAGCACAAAAAAATAAACAAAATTTTCGGCCTTCTGATTAGCTCTTCTTCGTAAACGTCATACGACCGATGACCTATCGCGATGCGGTCGCGTTTGGCGCCGCACGGACTGCGCGTGCGATTTTCCAGTCTCCCCGGAGCCTTCGAAGGGAGCGGACCTGCGTCGCTCGCTTCTCTGTTCCTTGCTGCCTCGTTTTCGCTGCCAGTCTCGTCCTAGCAGTCAACGCGGTCGGTCGCGCGCGGCGCTCGCTCCGTCGAGTTCGTGCGCGCCTCGAGGCCGCGGCGTGTGCCGCTGGCCCTTGCGGCCCTCCGCCATCCTGTGCCTACCGTGATCGTGTGTGCCCTGTGCGCTGGAGGCCTGTGTTTTGGATTACCGCTCCTATCAAGTGTTGCTCGGCCCTTCCACCATACCAACTACCTGGTGTGGTTATCCTCGTGCCTGTTCAGGAGCCTGGACCGACGGCCGCAAAAGTAAGTTTTTGTCACTTTTCTTAGGCCTTTCGCCGCCCGCCCACGTGGTTTGCGTCTCCTCATTTCATCTTTTTCCGATCTCACTCACTTTAAATCTAGTCTTTCCTCACTATTTTCTCTTTTCCTTCCAAATCTTCCTACTCTTCGCGTGCTCACTGTGTGTTCTAGCGCTCGCATTTCTTCTCATCGTTCTTCTCTTTTCCACTATCCCTTTGTCCGACCAGTAGCCCTATTCCTTCCACCCTCGTGTCCTAAGCCTTTTTTTCCTTGCCGTTCCGCGTGGGACTCACACGTCACTTAAACTTTCTTAAGTCATTTACTTCAACACCAGTCTTTTCTATTTATTTCCACTCTTCCTTCCAAGTCTTTCTACTCTTCTTCCCGTGTTCACTTGTTTTTTACTCGTGTTCCCTGACCACCTCCCTCGTGTCCTAAGCCTTTTCTCGCCCACCCAAGTGGGACTCACCTGTCCCTTGAGCTTTCCTAACTCACTTACTTCGACACTAGTCCTTTTCTCCTTACTTTCTCTTTTCCTTCCAAATCTTTCTACTCTTTCTCGCGTATTCGGTCGTGTCTTTTACACCGGAGGGCAAACATTTCCTCGTTCTTCTGCCTATCCTTGACCATCCCTTTGTCCCACCCCTAGCCCTATTTCTTCTACAAGCCTGATGCAATAAGGGAACAAGACAGTACACCTTTTGAACTAAAGTGTAAAGTTTTTCGCAAGGTGCGATATATCACAGCGGTGGACTGTCGTCGCAACTTGACAAAGCCCATGCCTTGCAAGCGACATTAAAGAGTTAGAGTCAGGTTAAAATTCATTGTTGTGCATGACAGTTGAAGCACAACACAGTTCATAAATGGAAGTTGGACATATGCGTTATCTCCCTTTTATAGAAAAGAGAACTATGTTTTGATTTCATTTACAAGTATTTAATGATGGCAACAAATTCTAGCTTTAGTAAATAGTTTTTCATGTTCCCTTTATTTAACATGCTTTCACAGTTTTATTTTAATTGTTTGGAAAGCTTATTGGAGCTGAAAATGCCCTTCGAACCTGCGGTGTGCAATAGAAGCTGCAGTCACTTGCCTTCTATTTATGGGCATCTATGATGCCACTTAGCAGGTGCAAGGTGGTCAATCGCAACAAGTCAGTGCCAATGGATTGAGGCCCCTCTAGTGATTCTTTACTTCATTGTTTAGTTGTGTCCACGTTTTGTATATTGCCTTGATTATGAGGCACGCAATAATATATCTGTTTACTATATTTCTTACCTGATGTCCTTCCTGACTCAGGTGCTCAGCTACTGATTCCAAGTGAGGGATCAAACACCATCCATAGTAGCTGCATTGCTCTGGAGGCTAAATGCAAAGAAGCACGTGTGCTAAGCGATGTCGGTGCATCTTAAATTAAGAACTCTAGGTGGCCAAAATTAATCAGGAGCCCTTCAGTACAGCCTTTCTCATTGGCCATATCCTGGAATTTATTTTCTTACAATTTTCTAAAATGATGGACATGATTTTTGTGTGCTTGGAAATAATGTCTATTTTCTTTGTTCACTTTTCCTGTTCAGATGCCATTTGCTACAAACTGCATTTGACGCATCAGAGGCACAAGGTTTTATTTGCAGCTGGCTGCCCGGTTCATGTGATGGAAGGAAGAGACGCCTTGCCGAAGTCTTCTCCCCCCTCCAACCAAGCACGCCACCTGCGATTGCGGGGACAGCCCCCTGCACTGTGCCCGCATGTGTGCCTCCCAATCCTCTGGCCTCTTCCACTTCCTGAGGGCCCTCCCTCCCTACAGCCCCTGCCACCACCCATCCCACAGCCCCTGGCACCACCCTTCCCGGCCCCTAACGATTAATTCTATTTGGACTTTTTCATAAAATAAATGTTTTCATGAATACTTTGGTTGTCTCATTTTATGAATATTTGCATGGTTGCTTACGAGTGAACATTTGCATTAATGTTGGCCACTGGAGATAAAAATTAACATAGGCTTTACTGGCGAGTCATAAATAGAAAACGGCAGTGGCATGCCAATCTTTAAGCCACTGATGTGACAGGTTGTATGCACTGTCATGAATGGAAAAGCCTGTGCTTAGTCTGCATTGACAGTGCCAAATGGCTGAACATATCAATCTTGGCATCAACAGTGAGATATGAATGGAGTATATGAAAGGAGTAGCTGGTTTTCAGTACATATTGGTATGGCCACAACGGCTATCCATGGGACTAATATTGGCATCAACAATGGGACATCAATGGAATAACTGATATTCAGTAGGTATTGGTAGCACCAGCATGGCTGAACATTGGACCGATACTTGCAGGACCAATGAAGTATGAGTGGATAGGCCAGTGATATGCCCATACTGGCAGTGCCAGAATGGCTGAACAATGGGACAATCTTGGTATGAAGTATGGGCCAAGGTTGGAAAATGTAGTAATGTGCTCCTATGCCAATGCCAGCCCAATATTGATGCCAATGTATTCCAACAATGAGCCATTGTTGGTACAATGCTGGCGTGCTGCCTGGGTTTATACTGGGGCCTTCTTTATTTTGATTGTTTTCTTTTGACATTGGTGATGTCAAGGAACAAGTTTTAACCCTAAAACTTTTCTCAGATGACAGATTATTTATTTTACAGTTAAGAACGAGGATGACCAGCCCAAAAATTAAGGATTGGTTACACTGTGGGCATTAAGCGGATAATTCAAAATACATCAACTAAATTGCAATATTGCAAATCAACACATAAACATATTTCTGATTGGAAATTCAGTGGAGGAAGACATTTCGGATTGAATATTTCGGAGGAATATTTGTATTTTGGCAAATGAACAGAAAGAGCGACACATTCAGTTTTTACTATGATCAAAAATGTACTCGAGTTGTCATGCATCTCCGTTTATTCACAAGATCAAGCCTAAAAAACAGAAAATTAAGGCAGAGCGTTTCCTCAATTGCAAAGCTCTAGCATAAGTAATCACACAAGAATGTAAAACTGCAAGAATAACATGAGTCCACCAGCCTTACACTGAGTTCTCGTCTGCTTTCTACCCGGCCGCTAAAAAATAATTCGAAGACGGTTTCAGATGTTAACGGCCAACCAATATCTTCCTAAAGGTCCTTCAAGGCAAGTTTTGTTATAAGTTTAGCTCTGTTATCTTTCAAGCTGTCAATCTTCGCAAACTGTCGCAATTTCTACGTAAACTATAGGAGCAAGCAGAAAGCCGCAGAGTCAGTGCATGTGGAAAAAGGTAAATAATATGTCCTTCTGCCGCACACATTCTAAATTCCTTTTGGCTGCCTTTCACCTTGAAGTAACGTTCCAGCAGTGCCTTCTACTGTTGGAGTGCACTCTACTAATTATCTTCCTTGGTCGGTGTCTACAAAAAAGTGTGCTGACTGCTCATCCTAAACCCGTCGCATCCGCACTTGATGCTGGCTGTTATTTTCAACAGACGTTTGCGCAGTCTAGTTTCAGTAAGGCAGTAGTAGCCGCTTTTCGGCGCAGAAAGACACAAAGAGTCGAAAGCCACTAAAGAGAACAGAAAACAAGGAAAGGGTGATCAATTTCAGGGGCCTTTCAACACAAACCGAATAATTATAAAATCATTAAGTATGTTACCTCTATCGCGGGCTTAAAGGCTTTGAAATATTTCCCATATAAAAGTACTGAGGAATTTCTCATAATGTTCACAAGTATCATGTGCCTGTGTCAGGTAACTTTAACATTGTGTCAGGAGGTGGCAATTGCAATAAACATTTTAGTTCGAGGATCTTGATTCGCAAAATTACTTAATTAAGTTGTACATTTAATAAAACGGCATTACGGTACAGACTTCAAGCAAAGCTCTAGCCAAAGGTTGAAAACTTTCGTAGTCTTCAACTATTGCCAGAAAGTAAAGAGCCTTCTAAACGATTTCATAGTTGGTTAGGTAACATTATATTTTCATATACATCGCACACGATAACCATTCTTAATCTGATGCCTCCTATTTGTGGTATACTTGTGATTTCCCATGGGACACCGCTCTTTGCACAACGAGAGACAATCCATGAAGGGTAGTACGACGATGATGATGATCGTAGTGAATTTTTATACCGCAAGGGCATTTTCGGCCAACAAGCGCCATGGCAGAAGGTATTTCCGTTTGTTCAAGGGGAGGTCAAACACCCATTTCCCAAGCATTTCAAACTGATAAAGCCCAGCACCAGGCGAGGGGAAGCTTGTACCCATTATATCATCGGTGGGTACCCGGCTTAAGTGTAATATTACAGATAGTTTATACATATTTGACCTCTGTTCGCTAATAAACAAGGATACACCTTAAACGATGAAAAAAAAAAACCGTTTCGAGCACCTGATCTTCTGCAAAAGCACGCGTAATGTACATGACGTAAAATTGAAATGTCTACGCCCGTGCATTTCTGCTCCACATCGTCTGGATTCTACGCACGCTTTCCGTCAGTGTTTAGGGATTCAACTTAGAGGACTTGAACCTGCACAGAAATCTGCATGGCATCAACCCTGAGACGAGGACACATTCTTTGCACTTCACTTCGGGGTTGAGTGCCCACTTTCCTTCGCTTCTACGCATAGGAATACACGGGAATCTATAGCGTAGCAGTCACGCCTTCGCCAAGGTAGATGTACTATGGTAGCGTAGGCTGCATAGAAGCCCATACGTTCAAAATATGGCGGCTTGTCGTGCGCAGCCAGCGGCGTCTTCGAAATCCGTGGGCAACTATAAAGTGACGTCATAATTAAAACAAAAACGCGACGTTGAAGTCACGTGTTTTAGTGACGTCATATTCGTGACGTCAGCGTCACGTGCTGCTTGGCGGGAAAAATTAACTGCTGAACGCCGCGACGCTTCAGCGCGACACCCGACACGAGAACGAAGAAAGAAGACACGACGAGTGCCGACCACCAACGCTATTTTTAGGTAGTCAGTTCTCGTTGTGCCTTTTTCCTTCGTCCTCGCCTCAGGTGTCGCGCTGAATGTCGCAGGTGTAGCGCTGAAGATGAAATGTGACACCGCCACACAGGTTATCGCTCGCGCATCGTGCAACTGCACACCTCTTTTTTGCGTACGGGGGCCCCATGGCCACAGACGATGCCCTTTTGGGGCAAAAGCGACAGAACCGCACCCAACCGAACGAAACTACACAGAAGCGCTGGCAAAAGGGAAAAGCGGAAACTGTACACGAACGATGCACACCAAGAACTCGAGCAACAAGCAACGAGGAAAAAGTAGGGCTAGCAGAATCGAGTTTCAAACAAAAGCAAGCAGAATGGTCAAAAGATATGACCAGGGTCATCAAAGCACCGTCAACCTTGGCATCGTCCCGCTGCCATTGCTGCTGCTCTGAGCGAACGCTGTCATAAAATTTTTACAAAGCAAGCGCTATACTTTCTAACAAAATGCACACAACTAAAACATTTTAAGACGGAATCACTGCAATTGTTTTTGAATGCTTTTGAAACACAAAATATGTCCTAATTATTTTCCTCTTCTAGTCGTGTTTGTCCGCTCATTTCATTTTGGCGCTTTAGTTCCACCACTAATTTGATGTCGCTAGCATTTGGTTCTGGACCGCATTCAAGCCCCGGCTTCGCGACCTATTTCAATTGACATTGCCTTCGCCGTCGTCTGCCGAAGAAACGCACCATTGCCTTCGAAGCGAAGCGGTGATGGCGGCAAGGGCGCGAAATCTCAAAAACAGAATAACAAGAAGTAAAAAGCTTACGTTCTTACCTACAACACTAAAGCTCTTCGGCGTAAGCAGGGAAGGAGAGGATTTCTTCAGCAGTATTGTCAAACGCCCATGCCGCCGTTCAGAGGAAAACGGGGAGAGGGGAGCTTGAGAGCAGTGAGCACTCGAGGGGTCGTGGAGACCTTTCCTATTTCGATTCCATAGTTCAATTTCAAGTAGGAATTTAAAGGAGCAAAGGGCAGGCTAAGCAGCTGGGTAAAAAGCCGAAAAAACAGAAACAAACGACAAAAAAGCTATGTTCAGGGGGAGGTGGGGATGAGTTGCTGTCCTAACGTATTCTTGGATTGCAGCAACGCCCAGAGTGGTAGGGGGTCTCACCAAAATGAGAATTCTCCTCACGCGCCCTGGTAGCCCCCCCCCCCCCCCCCCCAATGACGCCAGCATGGCTAGCACTGTCCGCTCGTTCCCAAGTCTACATAGCCGTGCTCTGACATCCCCAGTCTTCGGAAACATTGTTGAGGTTCTATGGCGCTCGGGAGTGTTCGGTTTCTTTTGGCATTTCTACATGCTCAAGTTCAAATTGCTTCAAACACGAAAACTAAATGTAGTGAACTGTCCTCAGCTGCAAGAGCAGGAGGTGCTGCTGAGACGTCTTGCACGTGCATCCACTTTCACGCACCCTTGAATGCGCTGTGAGAAATGAGTGACCTTGAAATAACAAACGCAAGGAAATGCGCAAGAACCAAATGTGAAAAACAATTCTCAGGACTTCCTTTCTTTAAAGAAACTTTCTCGGTAGGAGAAACGCAGCAACGTCTTCGTGCTCGTCTTCTTCCTTCTCTAAATCCGATTGTATTGGATGGAGGCGACTTTCTATCCACGCATAAAATACACATTTCAGACGAAGATCAGAATGGAGGTAATGCATTCTGCAGAAATATTTTAAGAAATTTACATTCGTGTCCGAGACACGAGTGCCAAAGCCCTAAATGCACAAAAGAGTGTGCGCCAGTGCGCCGCTTTTCGAATGCACTGCGGGGAGTTGGCTCCGAAAATAAAAGGTTTTCTAAAATATCTGTTCAGCATGAGGCACAGCTTTCGTCTAGAATGTACAGCCCGACGAACTTGCTTGATGGTGAGAGGAAATCTGATCATCATCCCTCTTATTCTTACTGCTTCCAGGGGTGCTAATAAGCCCCACTACACGGCTTAGGAGCAGAACCTTGCGCTTTCTTTTTTATATAAAAGTTGTATAAGCATCGCATTCATGCAGCCGCTGTTAATGACACATCAGCACTCGAGGACAAGTTGGGAGGGACTGCGAAAGGGAAAGTCATCGGCTTGCGTTCATTTCCAAGTGACCTCTTGAGAGCTGTCAATGCACTTAAAAATTAAATCTTAGCCATTTCTCCCAGAAACTGTAGCTAGATGAACTTGTCGTAAGTAATTGCTAGATCCCAGCGAGATCAATAAAATTTTCTTGGAAACTTGTTTTTGGCAGGTGCTCTGCAGAGCTGCGGCAAGATGCACCTTCTATCATCTTATTCAGGCATGGAGCTAGAAGTATTTTCATGAACGGCCCTGGGTATATTGCTGGAAAGGCGGATTGGAGGGCGGGGTACAAGGGGCTTGATTTCGACCTGAAGGGGGGGGGGGGACGTGCCTGATGTTATTCACACACCTTAATCCAGGCCTCATTGGCGCGTTTTTTGTGCACACAAATCCGCCGCGTTTGAAACGTACGTGGCCATGACGCTGTATTGCGATATCATGGCTGTTTATCACTCCCGCTTCTTTCGCCTGTTTTGTAGCAAGATTGTCTTCCCGGCCGCATGCGTGTCACGCGCGGCGCGTTTTCGCGCGCACATGGTATAGGAAGAAAGTGACTAAAAATCAGTAGCGGCACTAGAGATGGAACAGCCAGCCGAGGTAGACAATTCATCTTCGAGCTCAGTTTATCCCACCCATTTCTGTCGCTGAATTACATTTTAGTGCCGATTTCTGGAAATTCCCTGCTGGAATAAAAATCTCACCCTTCCAGGATCCGTTCTATTCTCCCGGAAGTTGGGCGTGGTCTCTCTCGTAAAAGTTGAGAGAAAGTGGCGGAGAGGATGTGTCACGCCCCGCGTAGAACAAAGCGATGCGCCGACCTCAGTTCTGGCGCGTACATAGTATACGAGTGCCACCGAAAGCTCCCAGCGGATATAGTGGAATCGAAGCAGTTCTGTCTCCTCCACTAAATATGCTATTTCCCCCACTGCCACTGTATCTGCTCGTAGGAGCTGATCCGCAAAGGGATGCGCCCTCTTTCTGTGCGCCCTCTTTCTTGCTTTATCTTTATTCGCAACTCACGGCTCTTGAATGACACGGGTGTTGGTATTGGGACACCCCATCGCGTGCAGAGATTTTAAGGCTATCAGGATCTAAGTTGCAGACGCACGCTTTCTCCGTCGTTACCTATACCTTCTTCCAAGCAGCTTGTCATTCGTGTCACTCTGTTATATATATATATATATATATATATATATATATATATATAGCGAACAAGAGAAGGGGAACGAGGGGCTAATTATAAATATTAGAGAAGTCAACAGCCGCAGACACCAAGCGACACAGGGGATTTTAAATTAATTAATTTATTTTGTGCTGTTCGATTTAGAATTTTACTAAATATGTTATCGCTTAAGGCTAATTGATTAGAAAAGCAGAAGAAAAAACAACCACAT
The DNA here is from genome assembly GCF_055824585.1 of Amblyomma mixtum. Lineage (NCBI taxonomy): Eukaryota > Metazoa > Arthropoda > Arachnida > Ixodida > Ixodidae > Amblyomma > Amblyomma mixtum. Next base: position 38,076,244 of record NC_143017.1, on the reverse strand, counting down.
GCCGCCGGTGGCGTCCGAACCCACGACCTCCGAATTCCGCGTCCGGTGCTCTACCGCTGAGCTACGGCGACGGCTGTCAAATCTGCTTTCGGGGGTATCTATGTTTACAAATAACCTAACCTTGAGAGTGTTCATCACCGCCACCCACGTTCTTAAGCGGCGGATGTAGCACGTCCTGAGTTACCGCTGATGTGACGTAGACCGTCATCGAACGGCGAGGGCGGAAGCTGTGTGAGAACCCTCTTATGCTTCCTATGGCGTCAAGGCTGCCAGAACCGAGGCCCTCGCTAAGCAATTAAGCAAACAAGAGAAGGGGAATGAGGGGCTCGTGAGGGGTTCGTTGGCTTCTCTCATATTTATAACAAGCCCCTCATTCCCCTTCCCTTGTTTGCTTAATTGCTTAGCAAGGGCCTCGGTTCTGGCAGCCTTGACGCCATAGGAAGCATAAGAGGGTTCTCACACAGCTTCCGCCCTCGCCGTTCGATGACGTTCTACGTCACATCAGCGGTAACTCAGGACGTGCTACGTCCGCCGCTTAAGAACGTGGGTGGCGCTAATTAACACTCTCAACGTTAGGTTATTTGTAAACATAAATACCACCGAAAGCAGAAGATTTGACAGCCGTCTCCGTAGCCCAGCGGTAGAGCACCGGACGCGTAATCCGGAGGTCGTGGGTTCGCCTCCCACCGGCGGCATGTGGTAGTTTCTTCTTCTGCTTTTCTAATCAATTAGCTTAAGCGACAACATATTTAGTAAAATTCTAAATCGAACAAGCGCACAAAATAAATAAATTAATTAAAAATCCTCGGTGTTCCTTGGTGTCTGTGGCTGTTGGCTTCTCTCATATATATATATATATATATATATATATATATATACAGAAGAAGGGGTCACAACGTTGCAATTATCTTCATTTACTACCGACAGTTTCGAACGGAGGACCGTCCTTCCTCAGGGGTGTGTACGTATACCCTGACGAGGTACGGTCCTCCGTTCGAAACTGTCGGTATTAAATGAAGATAATTGCAAAGTTGTGACCCCTTCTTCTACAAGTATTCCTGGCCCATTGAATGACAAGACCTGCTGCTACTGTATATATATATATATATATATATATATATATATATATATATATATATATATATATATATATATATATATATATATATATATATATATATATATATATATATATATATATATATATATATATATATAGGTCGAGGTCGGTTCCGGTCGGGCGGGCTGGCTGGGGCATGACGCGGACCAGGCACTCACGGCCGACGTCCACGGCAGGCGCAGGACACCGAAGCTGCGGGACCAGGATGGCGATGAAGGGACCCCCGCACCTCCACCAAATGTAAGGTGGCGGCCAGCCGAATGAATGAGGTGTGGTGAACCATGAACAAGAGATGATTTAATGGCCGCTGGCCTAGCGCGAGCGCTCCGTCCCGCGCCACTGACAGCGCCGTCTTCTTCGTAACTATATATACATATATATATATATATATATATATATAAATATATATATATATATATATATATATGTATATATATATATATATATATATATATATATATGTATATATAATCAAGCACCACCACTTCATATAATTTCTGGTACTTTAAAGGAACTAAATAAAACGCTGCCTTATGATGCGCAACATGAAGAGGGCACATTCTGCCAGCTGCTTCTGCGTCCTTGGCCTGAATGTACAAAACAAACAAGGTAACGAACTTACAGTGGTCAACTACATTCTTTAACAGGTGACAACATAAACAGGATTGAATAGCTGTCCGTGCCACCGTAAGTAAATGAGCATCTGTGATCAAGATTGACACTTGTAGGCTTCATCCTTAAATGTTTAATGAACTCATCCATTACATTTATATTTTATCAAGATGCACCGAATGCCCCATGGTACCATTTTACAAGCTGGTTAAGTTTAGACTGCCTAGTCTAGTTAGCACTAAGGTGATCCCACACCAACAGCGACATATTGCCTGCGGTCCCTGCACCTTGTGCTACGCGTTAAATGCAGTGCATTTTTTTTTAAACTGGTGCCTTGAACATTGTTGCTGGACTCTCGCCTGCAAGTCACCAGCGAAATCCTCCTAGAATTTATCCCCCCGCAAGAAAATGAGCTGTCGTTTTCAAGCAAAAGTGCTATTTAAAAAGAATGCTTTCTACATGATCACCCTATCATTTTAAATAATAGAGTTCGCCCTTTCAAAATGAAGCTATGACTAGGGCCAGCGCCGCGGCCGGTGTTTAATGTGCGTCGAAAAACAGCGGTGAGCTTTCAGGATAGCCCTGTCCTCTGTGTAGCAGTTTTCCGGTGTCCGTATGAGTCATATCATGAATACTCTTTCCTTGCGGTGACGACACACAAAAGCTACATCTGGTACGCTTCTGGTCACTTTTTTCTAAATAGAAATGGAAGCTTAAATTCCTCCACAGCCCTCGCACTAAGAAAAGACCAAAGGTCACAAATCTATAGAAGTCGCAAAACCGTACTTTTTGTTACGCCTGCCATCGCGTGGATGAAGTCCTTCCAAGGTAACCTATCAAACTGGGCAGGAGAGGAGGAAGAAAGGGGTGACGATTGGAGAAAGAAGGGAAAGAAACCAGAGGCACGTTGTCGCAGACTACGAGATCCCGACTAATCCCAACTAATATTTTCGCCTGTGGCTTGGCCAGTCCCCCGTAATGGGTATGGGCCATTTCATTTGAGGCCAACAAAGAAATCATCAAGAGTGAGCGGCATCCCGCTTCCGCGTTCTACTCGCAGCAGCCGCGGCAGAGAGACCAATTTCTAAACTGTGACTCCGAGATTCTCGAGAGACGCCGCCGCCTAGAAGCGATGTTCCCACCCGTCGAGGTGGTTTCCGCAGTGGAAGAAAAAAACTCGAGGGCGCATCCGGCGATAACATTAAAGCCTAGTCGTAAAAAGTAAACGGAAGAAAATTGGTAGCCGCAAGGGATCGCTCCACGTAGTAGTAAGAGGTCGAGGAAAAAGGAAAGGAAAGATGCCCGGGACTATGACTGATGCGTTGTCACCACCACCACTGGCGGCGTGCCGAGAGAGAGAGTACAGCGTCTCTAGAGGCCCTGTCGCTGTCATCAGCTGCCATGTGTTAGCAATAGCTATCCAGGCCCGTGTCCACCAGGAAGGCAAGGAGAGACCGGAGGGCCTTGGAGGCGTTGGGTCCGGCAGGGAACAGGAGGGCACTTGCCGTCTCAGAAGGAAGAACCAGGGCCCTGTAGCAAGCAGCCAGCTTTGCATGGTGGACGGCAAAATAGGACATCCGCACAGAAAGTGGACGATTGTCTTCTCCTGGTGGCCACAGCGGGGGTAGTCTATACAGGGGGTCAAACACTTCCGGTACAGCGTTGCCCCAGTCCATGAGCAGCCCATCCGGAGCCGGAGGAGAAGGAATCTCTGCTGCCTTAGAATCCCCTTGTCGGGCAGGAACTGGGGGGTGTCCCTTGGTCAACCCTTTGGGTCGGGGTGCACCAGGAGAAGTTGCCGATCTGTTATGGCCCGGGCAGCACCCAGTGGTACCACCGATGTACAGCAGGGAGTGGACCCCCCGTGAGCTGCTCTGTCCAGGGCGTAAGCAGCTTCATTGCCCAGGACTCCAACGTGGCTGGGGATCCAGGCAAAGGAGATGGGGCAGCCGCGGGAGCAGATGCCCATGAACCTGCCTGCCAACTTGCAGACAATGGAGAGCCGGCACTGGGGCTCTTGCAGGAGCTGGAGGGCCACCCTGGAGTCTCCTCTAGAATGGCTGCAGACTGCACAGCGGTTTTGTTTCTTGTGCAACAGCGTAATAGAGGAGTAGAAGGGACCACACATACGATTATGCCATTGCGCTGTTGCACAAGAAATCATGTGCGACCAACGTGCCCATCAGTTATTGTTGTGCGCAGCGGGCTTTGAGTCTAGTATATCGGCAGATAGGTGGAGGGCTGCCAGCTCTGCTGTGGTGGAGCTAGCCATGAATGGGAGCCTGGCTTTCCTTCTCTCACCCAATGCAGGAGTAATGCAAACAGCCGCTGCAGATGGGAAGGCGCCCATCAGGACTGAACCATTCGTAAAGAGCTGTGTGCAGCCAGCCAGGTCCTCCTCCACGTTCGCCATTGCCTCCTACCGGAGGCCAGCTGCCGGGGTGAGTCCCTTTGACCTGGCTGCTCGTGCTGTTAGAAGCACCCGGAACTGGTGACCCAGGTATGTTCGTGGAGGTGTAGGAAGGCGCTCCAGCTGCACCCCCATCAGTTCCTCACAGACCAGAGCAGCCTACCTCATGTGAGAATAGGGATGGCTGAGGAGGCGCTCTAGGGGGTGGCGTCCGTCGGAGGCAAGGTGGAGTCGCACAATGGGGCGGAGTGCTGTGCGTTGGGCCTGGAGCTCCATGGGCCACACCGCCGCCTCTGCAAGCGTTGCAGGGCCTGGGAACCGCGAGGAAGACCCAGGCTCAGGTGGACGGCAGCCTTCTGGCAGCGCACTTTGGTCGGCTGCTGGCTGATGGACAGTTGGATGAGCGGAAGGGCGCACAGGAACTGGGCCCCTGCCATGGCCACGTGATAGCATACGGCGATATATATTGTCACAGAAGCAGGTAGGCAGGTTTGTATTTGCCACAACGTCCAAGCGCCAGCGGAAACGGCCCGGCCGGCTAACCGACTAGCGAGCGAGCTCACGGGCGAAGAAGAGCGCGCGCCAGCCTCCTGAGCGCGACTACTGGGCGGCGCCAGTAATGCGTTGCGGCATTGCCCCTCCCGGTGGAAAAAGCATCGTCCCGATGCTGCGTGGCGAGGTCAAGCAGAACCGTAGGCTTGACCTAGCGGGCGTGGAAGGGCTTCATCCTGGCAACGTGTACGACTTCCGATTGTGTTTGTCGTCGGGACGTACGAACAGTTCCTTGCGGAATCACTTCGTAGGTGACGTCGCTGAGTTTGCGCAGCACTTCGTACGGGTCGAAGTAGCGGCGCAGAAGCTTCTCGGAGCGACCCCGCTGGCGAACAGGAACCCACACCCAGACTTTGTCGCCAGGGTTGTAAATTACCTCCCTGTGACGAAGGTTATAGCGTTGAGCGTCTTTAACCTGCTGCGTCCGGAGTCTCGTTCGAGCAAGCTGACGGGCGGCCTCAGCGTGCTGGACGAATTGCTCAGCGCCGGCAACTGATGGAAGGGCGACATCGGGCAGTAACATTGCATCCAGCATGGTAACGGCTTCGCGACCGTACACCAAACGAAACGGGGTGAAGCGCGTCGTTTCCTGGACTGCGGTATTATACGCAAATGTTGCATACGGTAGTACCTGGTCCCAGTTCTTATGGTCTTCGTCGACGTACATTGAAAGCATATCGGCGATGGTCTTATTCAGTCGCTCAGTAAGGCCATTCGTCTGAGGATGGTAAGCTGTTGTTCTGCGATGACAAGTGCCACTGAGCCGCATAACTTCCTGGGTGAGAGCTGAAGTAAATGCAGTGCCTCTGTCAGTTAAAACGACCGCAGGGGCACCATGACGGAGGACTAGGTTAAAGATGAAAAAGTTCGCAATATCAGTAGAAGTGCCGCTGGGAAGAGCTTTGGTTTCACAATAACGGGTGAGGTAATCAGTGGCGACTATAATGTAGCGGTTGCCCAAAGATGACGTAGGAAACGGCCCGAGCAAGTCCATACCGACTAGGTGAAAGGGTACTCGAGGAGGACCAATAGGCTGCAGCAGACCGGCCGGCTTGACAGGCGGCGTCTTCCGACGTTGGCAATCACGGCACGTCTTAACATAGCGCTGGACAATAGCAGCAAGCTTGGGCCAGTAGTAGTTTTGTCGTACGCGAGCCAAGGTCCGTGAGAAACCGAGATGGCCGGCAGAAAGCTCGTCGTGGCATGCCTGCAAAACGTCGGGACGCAGCGGCGTTGGGACCACCAGCAGGTACTGAGTGTCTGTGGAAGCGTAGTTTTTCTTGTAAAGGACGCCGTCCCGCAAGCAGAACGACGACAGGCCACGCGTAAAAAGGCGAGGTGGCGATGAGGCGGCTCCCTCGAGGTAATCGATGAGGGGCCGCAGTTCGGTGTCATCTCGCTGTTGTTGAGCGAGATCAGGCGTCGTGAGAGCGCCGAGAAAAACGGAGTCATCTGTTTCAGGTGAAGAACACGGGATAGGGGCTCGGGATAGACAGTCAGCGTCACTGTGTTTCTTGCCGGACTTGTACACAATAGTGACGTCGAACTCCTGCAAGCGGAGACTCCAGCGGGCTAAGCGGCCAGAAGGATCTTTAAGTTTGGCTAGCCAGCAGAGAGAGGGGTGATCACTGACCACTCTAAACGGCCGACCATACAAATACGGCCGAAATTTTGTCACCGCCCAGACAATTGCAAGGCACTCCTTTTCGGTAGTAGAATAATTCGCTTCGGCACGAGAGAGGGTGCGACTGGCGTAAGCAATGACCCGCTCAGCGCCATCTTGCCACTGAACGAGAACTGCTCCGAGGCCAACGTTACTGGCGTCGGTATGCAATGCTCTATCCGCCTCCTCGTCGAAGTGGCCAAGTATGGGCGTTGTTTGGAGGCGTGTGCGAAGCTCCTCGAAAGCCCTTTGCTGCTCGTCGGCCCAGATGAAAGGTTGGTCGTGCTTTGTTAGACGAGTCAGTGGTTCGGCTATCCGGGAGAAGTCATGGACAAAGCGTCTGTAATAGGCACAGAGGCCCAAAAACCGTCGAACAGAACTTTTATCAGTAGGAGTCGGGAAAGCAGCTACGGCAGCCGTCTTCTCTGGATCAGGGCTAATACCATCAGCGCTGACGACATGGCCCAGAAACTTCAGCTGTTGGAATGCAAAGTGGCATTTTTCCGGTTTTAGTGAGAGGCCGGCCGCGCGGATGGCATTTAGGACGGCCGTCAAGCGCTTGAGATGCTCGTCGTAAGTCGCAGAGAAAATGACGACGTCGTCAAGGTAGACGAGGCACGTCTGCCATTTGAGGCCGGCTAGGACAGTGTCCATCATTCTTTGGAAGGTCGCGGGGGCGGAGCACAAACCAAAGGGAAGCACCTTAAATTCGTAGAGGCCGTCAGGAGCAATGAACGCCGTCTTTTCACGATCACGTTCATCGACTTCGATCTGCCAATAGCCACTGCGTAGGTCGAGCGATGAAAAGTATCGGGCATGGCGGAATCGGTCGAACGAGTCGTCGATTCGAGGCAGTGGGTAGACGTCTTTTTTTGTAATTTTGTTGAGCCTCCTGTAGTCGACGCAGAATCTGAGTGTTCCATCCTTTTTAGCGACCAGCACAACAGGTGAGGCCCATGGGCTTGTGGACGGTTGGATCACATCATCGCGAAGCATTTCATCAACTTGCGCCCGAATAGCCTCGCGTTCCTTAGTCGACACTCGGTAGGGGTGTTGGCGAATAGGGCGTTCGGTGGGGTCAACTATAATGCGATGCTTGGCTACCGACGTCTGTCCCACCTTGGACGTGACAGCAAAGCAGTCATGGTAAGAGTCAAGAATTGCTTGAAGGCGGCGTTTCCGGTCAAAACGCAAAGCAGGATTCACGTCAGTTCGAACTGTATGGGCAGTGCTCTCGGGAGGGTTCTTGTTGAGCAACGATAGGGCGCAGTGGGCTGATGGCTCGCCGACTTCATCAAAGTAGGCGATGGCTGCCCCTTGCGGTAAATGGCGGTATTCGGCGGTAAAGTTCGTTAAAAGCAGTTCAGTTCGGTTATTACTCAAGGAAAAGACCCCACGAGCGACGCAGACTTGTAGGCTCAACAATAAATTCACATTAATTTCCGCGAGGCCTTGAAGGGCCGGAGGGTAGTCGCAGTGCACTGTAACAAACATGCTGGTGCGTGGAGGTAGTGTGACATGGTCATCGCATACCCGGAAAACTGGTCTGTCTGCTGTGTAGTCCTCGGAAACTGCGCGCTGGGTCGAAAAAGTCACCATGAGGTCACGGAGGTCGATGATTGCGCCGTTTTCTCGAAGAAAATCAAGACCGAGGATCAGGTCCTTGGAGCACTCCGCCAGCACAGCAAAGCAACAAGAGAAAGTTACGTGGCGAATCTCGACTCGGGCAGAGCACACTCCTAGCGGCGTCAGCACATGCCCTCCGGCTGTCCTTATCGGCGCGCCGTGCCAAGGAGTCAGGACTTTGCGTATGATTGTAGCAAGGCCACGACTCATAACGGAAAAATCAGCGCCCGTATCTACAAGGGCAGTCGTATGGTGGTTGTCAACGGCGATCGGTATCTCAGCGGAAAGAAGCTCACCGTCGACGAAGTGCGCCGTATCACGGATCGTCGGACTGACGGGTCGTTCAGTGCGTCGAAGTGCGGCGTCGAAGGTAAGCTTCTGTGATCGTCGGGAGGTCGTCGGACTCGTTGGTCGTTCGGTGCGTCGATTGGGGGCGTCGGAGGAAAACTGCGGCGATCGTCGGAAAGTGGTCGGACTGCTGGTCGGTGTGGGGGGTCGGAGGTCGGAATGTTTGATCAAATCGGCGAATGGAGGATCTTGGTCGTAGTGCTCATCGACGGCGGCTCTACCTCCGAGAGTCGCCGTCCTCAGTTTTCCCGGCGCGGACTTGGGGACTGCCTGAAGGAAGTACGCCGGTTGGGGGAAAACTGTCGCGGCGATGGCGACCTGGACTGGCGTCGCGGTGGGGACGCAGGTGGGACGTTGGCGCTGAGATACTGGTCGATGTCCCGAGGACGTTCACCATAGCGCGGCCGAGGGGCATCCGGTGAGAATCCGCGCAAGCCCATCTGACGGTATGGACAGTGGGCGCAGTATGTGTCCGGCTTCGCCGCAGTGGAAGCACAGCGGTAGATTGTTCGGCGTACGCCACACGTGTGCTTTGCGAACGGGCGGTCGAGTGTCGGGCGCATCAGCCGGAGCTGGATGTCGGGGTGCAGGACGGACGAGAGGAGCGGGCCTGTAGGGTGCCGGCGGTGCTGGCGCAGGGGTACGCAACGCGTCGCTGTAGGACATGACGTGCGGCGCAGGCGGCTGGGGGGATGGCATTGATGGCACTGCTTGCCGGAGCTCTTCACGTATAACATCCGAGATGCCGCCAACACGCGGGTGTTGCTCGAGAAAGGGCATCTTTTGCAGTTCTTCACGTACGATGCTTCGGACAAGCTCGCGAAGGGCGCCACTCTCGTTGCCGTTCATCGGCAAGCGGAAGTCCACAGCAGTGATGTTCGCAGAACGATCAAATTGCACAAATCGCTGTTGTAGGGCACGCTCCATACTTGTCGCCTCCTTCTTAAAATCAGCCACAGTACATGGAGGGTCACGTACAAGGCCGACAAAGATCTGTTCTTTAACGCCACGCATAAGATGGCGCACCTTCTTTGCCTCCGACATGGACGGATCCGCGCGGTTGAAAAGCCGAGTCATTTCTTCTACAAACATGGCGACGCTCTCATTGGGCCGCTGCGCTCGGGACTGTAGAGCCAGTTCAGCCATCTCTTTTCTTGCGTCGTTGCCGAATGTGCTGAGCAGCTTTTGCCGGCAATCTTGCCAGGTGGTGATGGTAGCCTCGTGGTTTTCGAACCACATCTTGGCGGCGTCTTCAAGTGAAAAATAAATGTTCCGCAACTTTCGCTCCTCGTCCCACGCATTAAACGCAGCGACCCGGTCGTAGTTGGTCAACCAGTCCTCAACATCCTCAAATTTGTCGCCATGGAACGGCGTGGGCATACGCGGAGCATGGAAGAACAGCGGCTGGGCACTTACTGGAAGGTGAACGGGCTGGCTTGCCTCTGTAGTCGTCATGGTTCGCGGTAAGGAAAGAAGGGGACCACACTCGGCAGCTAAGGCTCTCAAGCGGCGGCTGGCCTTGTGCACAGGTGTGTCCACGGTGTGTAGCTGGGCTTCGGAGGCACCCAAAAGCTCTTCGGACAAGGGATGTACCCAGCACCTCCACCAAAATGTCACAGAAGCAGGTAGGCAGGTTTGTATTTGCCACAACGTCCAAGCGCCAGCGGAAACGGCCCGGCCGGCTAACCGACTAGCGAGCGAGCTCACGGGCGAAGAGCGCGCGCCAGCCTCCTGAGCGCGACTACTAGGCGGCGCCAGTAATGCGTTGCGGCAATATCAACGATACGCGCGCATGCGCGGACCAGCGCTGCAAATTGGCGGTGTACCATCTCTCTTTTCTATGCAAATTCCTGCGCCTGAGCCACGCATACGCATGCACTAAAATATGACGAAACAAAACATTAGGGACTGACTCGGAGAGCGAAGAACGGTGGAAGGCAGCGGCTTCATGAGAACTAGCCGTGAGAAAGCTGGTCGCTTGACGCCCCCCTTTTTCTTGAGTTTTCTTTCCTCCATGCTTTCAGCCGCTGTCTCGGGAAACTGAGAGGGGACGAGGGGTGCATCAGCAGCAATAAGGACGTTGGCGCGGTGAAACGTTCGAACGAGGCCGGCGGATAGCGCCACCTGGGCCTCCTTGCATCGGCGGCGGTAAGAGCGGAAGCCGGAGTAGCAGGCAGCCCCGCTTAAGAGGGCACTTCCGGTTAGGGGTTTGCACCGTGCCTGTAACGACTGCTTTCTTGCTGCTGCTCCATCGCCGTCAAGCGAGGATTCTTTATCAAGGTCCCGGTGCCACTCGACAGCTTCCATTCCGGGAGTGCGAGTCACGAGGGGCTATTTGTTCTCCCCCTTTGGCACGCGGCAGAATTTAGAGTTATAGAAGAGCGATTTTGTATAGCATGCACCGCCAAGAGGGGGACGTCGGCGAGTTCCTTCAAACCAAACCACTGGGGCCTGCTTTACTGCTCATGTCTCGGAGTAGACTGCGATCACTGAACATACGGAGCGCTTATTTTCCGCGACAGAAATATATTCCCGATTCAAAGCAAGGTAACTTGATCCGACTAGCAATCGGACGAGGCTTTTAAACGCGGCACTGGAGGTTTAGCACTTAAAAAATAGATGAAACTGAACCACAGTAAAATATTCGTAACTTCCAGAACTTTACATGCACTGAAGAAGGAATCTCAGTATGTTGCCATCCGTTAGGATTCCGTATCTTTAGGGCAGTCTGACCCACTGCTTGGGCAGCATATCCCACCCCTTATGATAGTGCACTAGAAGAAGGTTTACTCCCTTTTTAAGGCGGAAACCTTACTTGTACAACTCGGTGAAAACCCGTCTGTTTGTGTGTGCGCGTGTGTGTGTGTGTGCGTGTGCGTGCGTGTGCATGTGCGTGTGCGTGTGCGTGTGTCTGTGTGAGAGAGAGAGAGAGAGATAAAATACATGATAGTGCTGGCGTTTTTGCCGTAGCAATAAATTCCTTGTTTTTTGTCAGCCAGGGTGTCGTTCCTTTGTTCTCCCAGAGCAAGGCCCGCCGTGTTCGGCGCGCACTCGGTAGAGTACGCGATCACGGGGTGGGGTCTGGTACCCGTAAAAGCGTCAAAGATGTCATCTTCATCAACCTGGCGCCGACAGTGGTATGAGGACTCCCAGGGGTCTGAATCTAGGTATAGAAAAAGCAATTCTGCATGAATGGGCCTTAACCCAATAGCTTTTGCCTCCTAGCCTTAATGCAGAGCGCGGTCCGCAGTACGGCGAGACTGCCTTCACGAAGTTATCGCGCAGATAAGAAGGGATGTGGCGGCGGCCACATAGAGCCAGGCAGAGGTAGAATTACCAGTTGCATGGCATCGGATGGCATCATGCCATCGGATGGCATCACGCCGTAGCGGGCGGCTGCACCACTGTTAAGATCGGAGAACACGGGCCTGGGAAGAATTAGTACCAGACGTGACTCACTGCGAAGCAAAGATGCGCCGAGGTCTGGCGACGACGACAGCAGCGGCGCAAGCAGCGGTGACGGTGACGGCGTCAGGCGGCCGAGTAAGGCCTCGCGTCGCCGGATGGAGTTATGCTGTGAAAGGTCAAGCTATTTATGGTACTTTAAAGACGGCTGCGACACTGACAGATGTCTTTCATTTTGTACATCAGGCGTGGGAGTGCAAGGTCCTTCATGCACCTGCTGGAGAACGGAGTGAAATTCCTTTCCCAAGTAGGCAACGGACAGAAGACTTACCGCAGTGGTCAAAGTGACACAGTAGTGTTTGATGACTCTGTCTCCGCTTTCCCATCGACCAAGCTGCGAGAGAGCCCAGCACCGCCCCCTGCCGTGGGGGGTACTACCAGTGTCCATAACAGCCCACCTGATTGGACATCGTTCTCCGAACTTTATTCCCCAGACAGGAATCTGCCGTATGCGAAGCCTATTTGACCGAATGTTGTTTTGTGACCGGAGCACTCCCTTATTGACTGTAAATATGTTAAATAAACCTGCTGTACAGTTTCCTCCATAACGGAGTTCGACACCGACCTTCGCAGCCGGGACCTGCGGGGCTGAACGAGTCAGTCATCACCAGGCCCTCTACATCTCCAACAACCCACAAATTGAGCGCCCGGCCTTACGCCTTCTCAAATGTAAGCAGCTTTAGGGGTATCTGCTGACTTTTTATTCCTTTCATGCTTGCAGCACACAACCTTGGTCGGTTCACCCTTTTTTTTTTACTGCTTACCTGAATTCCTCCAAAAGGTGGGTCCACGAAGGCATAACAGAATCCATAGGACAGAAATGAGCGCTACACATTTCGCTGATATTATGAATTATTTTCTTGCAGCATCATCAAAGGTTGCAATTTTTCTTATTGTCGAATCCTTACCTGATGGCAGAAACAGTTATCCAAATTAACCTCTCTTCCACGACACATGCCAACACATCACGGTAGTACCGGCTGCTGTCTGACGATGTCTTATTGCCTTCAAGCGGCAATGTGGAATGCGAGTGAGACCAACTGAAGAAGCCGAACATGATGATTTGTGACCCTCGACACAGGAGCTAAGCACCATAGAAAAGAGTCCGCCGAGGTTTGAACTGTGCGGCGGAACTGGGTGTCGAGTGGTTCACTGGTGTATGCGTTTCCGAAGCAGTACATAATGCCCCAAGAACGCTTGGAAAAGAGCAGGATAGCACGTATCGCTCACAGATATGAGGTACGTGATCGGCGGGCAGCGCATACTATCCTGGAATTTTCTCACGTTACAGCATCAGTTGTGCATTTTTTTGTTTCCGGCAACTTCTTTTTGTGTTGCATGTCTAATTTCCTCACATGGCTGCTTCACGATGATCAGGCACACTTTCCTCTTTGTCGTGATACTGTTATGAAAAGTATTTTCGCTACTTTGAAAATTTCTTTATTTTCATTCAGTACGCAACAAACTAGTTGATCATGTAGGACACACACAGAACTGATAATAACTCTCCTCCATGATCACCTCTCGATTTGTCACCTGATCAATACCGCGGCTTCGCATAGGCATTACGTATTTGTTCCACCGGCTTCTTACCTCTCCTGTAATTGTTGCAAAAAAAAAACCATTGCCGTCCATTCTGCCAACTTTTCTCGTGCTTAACCGGGTACCCAAATTGCCTTCTAGTCTTTAAATCCTTTGACCCACTTCGAGCCCTTCGCCATAATGATTTCACTTTCTTAGACGGTAGAAAATCCCGATGCAGCGGTCTCTCCCGAACGATTCTCGAGTGATTTAACGAAAGACAGCAAGACCTGGAATTCCTTTCGATTGACCCCAGTCTTCATTCCAACCTCCAGTTAACTCTGCTAGTTCACATCAGTACAGAGCTGCTGGGATCCCAGAGGTTGCAATTGTCAATTTCTCATCTATGTACTTTTTATTTCCAGCTCGCCAGCAAACGGGATGATGAATTGCGGCTGTGGAAGACATGCCTACGTAGTAACGCTCCAGGCCACTTCACAGCTCGCTCGCTGCTCTGTATGAATATTTGGGGCGCCGCCAGAGGAACCCAAACTACACGCGCGAAAAGAAAACAAAAATCAACGCAAGGCAATAAAGATAGGTATACCCCTGAGCTGGCTAGCCCGTTTCTTTCAGTGGCTGCGCACCCGGGCACACCACTACGCCTCAGTGGAGCCATTACGGCGCTCAGGCTTACGGCGCACGCACTTTCCTTTGAGCGCTAACTGCGCGATTTGCTAGCCTCGGTGACCGTTTACGCTTCGTTGTGACCGTCGTGGCTCCGGAGCGACGCACTTTCTTCGCAAGTCGCGAAGCGAGAGTATGGATATAAGAGCACGACGCGGATGCGACAAAACTTTGCACAACAATTTGGTTTGGTTTGGTTTATGGGGTTTAACGTCCCAAAGCGACTAAGGCTATGAGAGACGCCGTAGTGGAGGGCTCCGGAAATTTCGACCACCAGGGGCAAATAATTTCTTGTCGCTCTAGTTAACTAAATTGCACAACAATTTAGTTAACTAGAGCGGCAAGAAATTATTTGACGGGCATAGAAATGCACTGTTCCGCAGAAAAGAAACCCCTTAGAACAAGATTCCCCCATGTAACGCAGCAAGCGAGAATTTTATGCCTATTAGTTCTGGATGTTTTTACAGAGACAACTGTTAATGTGGCCAAGTCTTTATCCGCTTCAGTGAAGTCATATCATAATACTCCGGTCTGTGTCTCGTTTATGATAAGAATCAAAAGAACAAGAACAGTTAAGAGAAACAACAGCAGAATTAAGTAGCACTAAGGAATCTAGACCTCTAAGCTTAGTTTTAGGCTCAGCTGGCTATTGAACTAGTTCCAGATTAGTTCTGCCAAGCAAAGCCTCTAAGTTTCTCTACCACAACTTTCTTTGTCGCTATTGCTTTGTGGCGCTCTTTCGTTTCCTAAACTATATCTTGCGATGTACTCACGACTGCACCATTGGAAGCGAGCTTGGAGTCAATCGATCTGAATGCTAAGAAAGACAGGAAATATCTGCAAATAATTTCAGGGTGGCAAGAAATACATTTGGCAATTCGAGGGAGCCTGGGGCATTAGTGTTTGAACGTCGATCAGGACACCGATGAAACGCGACCTAACCGAACCTTGCAAAACGCCCTGAAAAAAAAAGATAAAGACATTTCTTTTTTTTAACTACGAAGTTTCTGAGAAAGCTGTTTAGCTTTCCTTTGTAGCCGTATGGCTGCGCTCGGGTGGATGTCTATGAGTAATTACTCCCTTATTACAAATCTACTCCGCCTTGGGGGATTCCCCTAACCTTTTGACCAGACATTAAGAAAAAACGACGGCCTTGTTGTGCGAAGACGATGGTGGCGGTGTGGAGGTCCCGGCATCGCATCACTTTAACGCGCTCCAACGTTGGGGCAGTGCTGTTCTGGCACTCGCTATCTCCTTGGCCTGATTAGATGAAGCTTCGCTGCGTCCTAAACGTCTGCAATTTCCTTCGAGCCTATCTTGCAGCTTCCATCTTTGAGGCCTATTCCAGGTTTCTGAACTTTTCCTTGATTGACTCGCCGGTCACTGAATCTCCCGTCGGTGCCAACACCGTCGGCTCAACAGGACGGACACGATTCTCTTTCACTGTTTTCTTAATCGTAAACAGCGATGGGAAACTGCGGTATGGGCTCTACGGATGAAGCAATGTTTTCATAAACGACCACCGACCTTTAGCTGACCGGACAGAGACAATAGGATGTCCAAGGGCGAAATGGGGTAGGAGACTTCTTGGGATGCGACATTGCCGCTGCGCAAAGGTAAATGAGAATAGGAGTACAAGACAAAAATAGAGGAGCAAAAAAAAATGGGCCCCCGCGGGCGACAGCAAAATGAGACCATGCAAACAGGGCGACAGGGACCAACGCGGAGAACTAGACGGCGGGATCTCGCCAGTTCAGCGAGGCGCAGATGAGCTGTCTATAGGAGCGACGCGGTGGTAAGAGAAAAAGGCACTGGCTGCATAAGTAAGAAGCAATGGCAGCGGTCGTCAAGAGGGATACTGGAAAACCTAAAAATTACTTCTTCCCTAGAATTATATATCTGAACAAGAAAGAAGCATCGTGAAAGTAAGCTTTCACTTTGTTTGTGCGGTGTAAGATTATGAAATGGACAGCACTTTCTGTCCGTCTTTTTTGTTGTAGCTCCTTAGTTGAGCGCGCTATCGCACAGGCGGTTAGGGACATATAAATACACTCTCATCGGCAAGTAGTAAGCAGGGAGTAAGCTGTGCTCTACCGCATTCCCTTCTGTAAAAGGGAATGCGCTAGAGGACAGCTTACTCCATTTTTATCATGTGTAGGCGTACCCGTGTTTAGAGTGTTCGTCGGGACGGTTATGCTGATTGGAATCATCCCTTGCCATTCGCATCACCAGAGTAAGTAGAACGGAAATGGTTAGTGTAAGCAGCTGACCACTACAGAAACCAACAGCTTTGAGTATATATTATATAAGATTGCTAGCACTCAGACATTGTTTCCTGAGGTGAGAAAAGGCATGTTTAGGAATTTAAGGAAATTATTATGTCCTCATTTTAACCTAAAGCTCAGTGATTGTCTGTGAAATGAACCGAACACTGCGTTTTTCAACGAATCAGAGACGCCTGAACATTGAGCCACACAGCTTCAAAAATGCGCTGCCCAAAAATTATTAATGACGCACTGGATACGCCCTTAAACGACTTTGCTTCATTGCCCTTCAGGTACGCTGCTTTATGCTGGGGAAGACCATCTACGTGGGAGCCTGTAATTACTATTTCATTAATGACCACCCATCTACCACCCATCTTCTAGTTTATTTTCCGTGCAGTAAATATAAAAGGGATGTCGGTACTCGAATCGCTCCTTTAAGCAAACTGCCTATACCCTCTTCTTATGCCGAAACCTTTTCCTAATTTTCTCTCACTGCCGTTTCTTGGCGGCCAGAAACTCAGCCGCGTATACGAGAAAAGGAATAATCACTCTTCGCTCGTGCTTGCTATTTCTTCTCTCCTCACCGCCACTGTAACCTTTCTGTTTTCCCTTCTAGTAATTTCCCCCTTAATCTGTTACGTTTGGCTGGCCTTGATTACATTTCGCGTCGCACTGCTAATTTTCCTTTCCAGCACAACAAAATTCGTACTGCCAACGCTAAGGAAACCAACTGAGTAGTTCGCGTCTGCGCTGTGTTTCTGAAGCGTCTCTTCGTTCTCCTTTGGCGTGTGAACCAGCTTGAAGAAAAACAGAAAGGATAGGAAAAGAGTCTAAAAAATCTTGGGTTTGAAAGCTGGAAGTAATGAAAAGTTCGAGCGAACGCGGGAAGGCGGAATCTTGCCCCCTTTTCTCGTCGTCGGTGCGTATTCAGAAAAGCCGCTGGTAACCAACCCTCAATAAAAAACGAAAAGCGGTATATGGTCAGATTTACGTTTCCGTCTCCCGTCTAAAAGCGCCGCACGCTTTGTAGGAATCCTGTGCAGCCAAAAAGTCTTTGTCTTCGCTGGTTTGCCTATTTCTATAAATTATTCAAGAATTTTGTAAATACTGTATTGAAAAAATTTTGTGTTACAAAAAAAAAGGCAATAAGGCATATTGCCGGACTTAGCCTCACAGCTCACACCCGATCTTTCTTCCTTGAATATAGGATTGTATCAGTCCATATTACATACGAATACAGACTAATGTACCATTTTAGGTTTTCACTCCCTGTCGTGACTTCATTTCTGAAATCCTTTGCTGAAGTTAGACTGAAGGAAAAAGTTGTCGCTACAAGATCTAGGAAACAATGGACGGTCACCCGTAATAGAACGAACTATGGAAATCAGACACTATATTTTCTCATGCCAATCATTTTAAAGAAATATAACGTATGCAATAGATACATTCACACTTAGAGCCCTGAAGAGTTAAAAATGCATTTTGTTCAGGCTAACGAGTAGAGGATTTCATTTGCGAATTTAAACCATTGTAGAGTGCACGTGCAACAATATTTTTTTTCTCCATTTTGTTGAATTGCCTCCAGTGTGTGCGTTGTTTCTGTCTCGCCCTGTGGTTGTACTTACATCGCGTACCTGACCACATTCTGTATGGCATGTCTATGTGTAGGGCCTCAGACACTCTCAAGGTGCTGCTTGGCAGCGTTTCGTCTGGGGCCCCCCTCCCTTGTATTAGAATGGAAATAAACGCTTTCTTATTACTTACTCATTTAGCGAAATGGGCTTTCATCAGGTGCGTGTGCGTTAGGGAGTAAAGGCAGATCAGGTGCGGGGAGGCGAACGCTTTCATCTTTCTCTTAATGCTTCCGCTTTCAGTTTTCCGCTTCATAACGCACTAGCGCACTCGTCGTATTGGGGAAGGCCAACGGCAGGGACGAAAAGGGTAACTGGAGCCTTTACGTTAAGGTGCGCCCCGTCCGGATCGTGGTTTGTGCTCGCACGCGGAAATAATAATTTTGCGCTGGGACGTAACAGTCAGCGCTACTGTCGCGGACATTGACGCAGTGAAGCTGCTGCTTATGACGCAATGCGTGCTGATGTTGCAGAGCAGGCAAATTTGAGAAATGCGAAAATGAATTCTCGAGAAGGCTCCAAAGTGGAAAGTTTGTGGGCAGCGAGAAAATACTGTCCCAATCTTGTTTCTGCCACATCTCTGCGCATGTTGCAAACGAATTTCAGAAAACCTCTTATGGAGCCTGCGCACAACCTTAAGCACCCTATGTGCACGGAGGATCTCTAAATGGAGTAAAGGATCCGCCTGTGCGGAAACATTGTCGCTAACTGAACCCAGCGCACATACAAACAATAGAGAAATGCTAGTGATGTTACTCACAATTAAAAAAAACGTTTATACATTACTTCAATAAAATTTTGCACATAAAGAGCTATTTAATGCATGAATGTAAAGAATGGCACTGCCCATTCGCTCCTCTTCACGAATGAAAGTGTTTGTCCCCATAAATACTTTTTCAGCTGTATCAATGCTCTAGTTACTGACGCCGTATCGCCTTTAGCTACGATTATCCGAGCTAAGTTGCTTGTTCGGCCAGTATCTATCACGGCCGGTTGTCAACTAATTCAAAACTTGAGAATTCTCAAAACAGTGCGTTTAGTCTATGTATCTACCATGTACGCTAATACAGGCTGAACCCAAAGATGAAGCGAGCGATCACGAGAAGCTGCCAGAAGCCTGAAAGGGGCTTGTAGCCAAGTCTGAAGCGAGGAGGTGGATATTCCACGTGCACAACTCTCCTCGCTATCTCTCATCATCCCATTGTCACGTATCATTAAAGTGTCCGTTCGTTCGCGCTCAAGCACGCAGGAAAGGGGTGTTATCATTTCTTTCGTGACGCAAGAAGCGACCGGACTAATCTTGATTGTTCACAGCCATGTAGAGCTGCATCTACGTTTTTCCAGATTACTGTAGATGATCGTGACCAGTTATCTCGAGGTTTCCTTGCCGGCTTTAAATTTAGCGATGCCGCGAGCGGCGGGCATTCGTAGTTCGACGATTGATAAGTAAGCACCTTTGTTGCTTACGCCGCAGCCGTGCAGTTTATTCTTTTGCGGGCGCAAGTCAGCCCAAATAAAAAGCTTCGTTTGCAAGTCTTGTTACTGACTTCCTGACCGCTCGACTGCAGTCACTACAACGTGACACTATCTCTAAGGTCCATACCCCCCCCCCCCCCCCACACACACACACACACACCCACACTGTCCATCCCGTCGACGCAACGGGTTTCATAGAAAGATCAAGCCAGAGCTGGCGATGCTGTGAAACGAGGAACGGTTTTGAGGGTAATCAAAACATGTTCAACAGGGGCTCTTAAGGATCAATAGTACCCCCGTGAATGTGCTGGGCTTTAAGCCAGAATTTTTTTGTGTATTTTATTATATTTTTGTCGTGATTGCATTCTCGTTAACTTTGTTATCGAGTCCCGCTCTGAACTCATCTCTTTCACCCACCTTTCCATCGGCCACCACTGCCTCCTTCGGCATCAGTGTGTGTTCTTTGGTTTGCTGCGGTAAATGTGTCCGAAAGGACTGTTCAGTCTTGTCATCCAGTGCCTGTTTTTTGGATTTCCTTCTAGAAGTGCTTCTGCTGTTGGCGACGGCGTGGTTTTTGGCGAAGCCCTCCGCAGTTCCGTGCCTAAAACGTTGAGACAACACTGTCAACGTTTCGGTGCCTTTTAAGTTAGCAGCCCCATCTGCATAGGTAATGGATCTATTGTTACATGACAGGCAGTAAAGGAGCGCAAACCTTTTTTTTTCTTTGCGCATTGTTTCCGAAGCTCATACTACCTGATTCAGACAGCGTAAATTTAAGTTTCACTGGAAACACTCCGATTTTATTCCTCCTCTTTGTCATCACTCTTTGTCTTTTAAGGAGGTGGTGTATACTTATCGAGAGCAGTGTTCAGTAGTGTAGCTTGCCGAGGACCCTAAGTAAAACCTGAGATGGTTTTTCAAGCAAAATTCATTCATTCATTTAGAGTCTTCCACTGTTCAATAGTAGTAGTAGTAAAAGACCTTTATTCGACCATAATTTATAGGCCGAGCATGTCGACCGCCTGGGCGACCAGAAGTCACTGTTCAATATATTCCATGTTGAAATTTGAGGTTTGGCATAGCCAACAAGGACTGGCAAAATAATTTTATTTGTTTTCACTTCTGTTTGCGAAAGTATGATGAAAAAATTGTTCTCTATCTCCTTGATTTTGGGCGCTGCTCTTACCTGTTGCAGAGGTATTGATGCCAGGTTTATAATCTGGGACCTTCTACAAGAACTAGCGCTGCACGCGAGAAGTTTTCTATCTTATTGTAATCCTCTCTTCACTGTACTGTTGCTGCGTAATTATATGTGTGTTAAAACGGCATGCAGCGCACATCAACCCGTCCGTAACGCTTGTTGTGGAAAAAAAATACTTAGCCACGAATATCCACCTCCTCGCTTCAGACTTGGCTACAAGCCCCTTTCAGGCTTCTGGCAGCTTCTCGTGATCGCTCGCTTCATCTTTGGGTTCAGCCTGTATTAGCGTACATGGTAGATACATAGACTAAACGCACTGTTTTGAGAATTCTCAAGTTTTGAATTAGTTGACAACCGGCCGTGATAGATACTGGCCGAACAAGCAACTTAGCTCGGATAATCGTAGCTAAAGGCGATACGGCGTCAGTAACTAGAGCATTGATACAGCTGAAAAAGTATTTATGGGGACAAACACTTTCATTCGTGAAGAGGAGCGAATGGGCAGTGCCATTCTTTACATTCATGCATTAAATAGCTCTTGATGTGCAAAATTTTATTGAAGTAATGTATAAACGTTTTTTTAATTGTGAGTAACATCACTAGCATTTCTCTATTGTTTGTATGTGCGCTGGGTTCAGTTAGCGACAATGTTTCCGCACAGGCGGATCCTTTACTCCATTTAGAGATCCTCCGTGCACATAGGGTGCTTAAGGTTGTGCGCAGGCTCCATAAGAGGTTTTCTGAAATTCGTTTGCAACATGCGCAGAGATGTGGCAGAAACAAGATTGGGACAGTATTTTCTCGCTGCCCACAAACTTTCCACTTTGGAGCCTTCTCGAGAATTCATTTTCGCATTTCTCAAATTTGCCTGCTCTGCAACATCAGCACGCATTGCGTCATAAGCAGCAGCTTCACTGCGTCAATGTCCGCGACAGTAGCGCTGACTGTTACGTCCCAGCGCAAAATTATTATTTCCGCGTGCGAGCACAAACCACGATCCGGACGGGGCGCACCTTAACGTAAAGGCTCCAGTTACCCTTTTCGTCCCTGCCGTTGGCCTTCCCCAATACGACGAGTGCGCTAGTGCGTTATGAAGCGGAAAACTGAAAGCGGAAGCATTAAGAGAAAGATGAAAGCGTTCGCCTCCCCGCACCTGATCTGCCTTTACTCCCTAACGCACACGCACCTGATGAAAGCCCATTTCGCTAAATGAGTAAGTAATAAGAAAGCGTTTATTTCCATTCTAATACAAGGGAGGGGGGCCCCAGACGAAACGCTGCCAAGCAGCACCTTGAGAGTGTCTGAGGCCCTACACATAGACATGCCATACAGAATGTGGTCAGGTACGCGATGTAAGTACAACCACAGGGCGAGACAGAAACAACGCACACACTGGAGGCAATTCAACAAAATGGAGAAAAAAAATATTGTTGCACGTGCACTCTACAATGGTTTAAATTCGCAAATGAAATCCTCTACTCGTTAGCCTGAACAAAATGCATTTTTAACTCTTCAGGGCTCTAAGTGTGAATGTATCTATTGCATACGTTATATTTCTTTAAAATGATTGGCATGAGAAAATATAGTGTCTGATTTCCATAGTTCGTTCTATTACGGGTGACCGTCCATTGTTTCCTAGATCTTGTAGCGACAACTTTTTCCTTCAGTCTAACTTCAGCAAAGGATTTCAGAAATGAAGTCACGACAGGGAGTGAAAACCTAAAATGGTACATTAGTCTGTATTCGTATGTAATATGGACTGATACAATCCTATATTCAAGGAAGAAAGATCGGGTGTGAGCTGTGAGGCTAAGTCCGGCAATATGCCTTATTGCCTTTTTTTTTGTAACACAAAATTTTTTCAATACAGTATTTACAAAATTCTTGAATAATTTATAGAAATAGGCAAACCAGCGAAGACAAAGACTTTTTGGCTGCACAGGATTCCTACAAAGCGTGCGGCGCTTTTAGACGGGAGACGGAAACGTAAATCTGACCATATACCGCTTTTCGTTTTTTATTGAGGGTTGGTTACCAGCGGCTTTTCTGAATACGCACCGACGACGAGAAAAGGGGGCAAGATTCCGCCTTCCCGCGTTCGCTCGAACTTTTCAATACTTCCAGCTTTCAAACCCAAGATTTTTTAGACTCTTTTCCTATCCTTTCTGTTTTTCTTCAAGCTGGTTCACACGCCAAAGGAGAACGAAGAGACGCTTCAGAAACACAGCGCAGACGCGAACTACTCAGTTGGTTTCCTTAGCGTTGGCAGTACGAATTTTGTTGTGCTGGAAAGGAAAATTAGCAGTGCGACGCGAAATGTAATCAAGGCCAGCCAAACGTAACAGATTAAGGGGGAAATTACTAGAAGGGAAAACAGAAAGGTTACAGTGGCGGTGAGGAGAGAAGAAATAGCAAGCACGAGCGAAGAGTGATTATTCCTTTTCTCGTATACGCGGCTGAGTTTCTGGCCGCCAAGAAACGGCAGTGAGAGAAAATTAGGAAAAGGTTTCGGCATAAGAAGAGGGTATAGGCAGTTTGCTTAAAGGAGCGATTCGAGTACCGACATCCCTTTTATATTTACTGCACGGAAAATAAACTAGAAGATGGGTGGTAGATGGGTGGTCATTAATGAAATAGTAATTACAGGCTCCCACGTAGATGGTCTTCCCCAGCATAAAGCAGCGTACCTGAAGGGCAATGAAGCAAAGTCGTTTAAGGGCGTATCCAGTGCGTCATTAATAATTTTTGGGCAGCGCATTTTTGAAGCTGTGTGGCTCAATGTTCAGGCGTCTCTGATTCGTTGAAAAACGCAGTGTTCGGTTCATTTCACAGACAATCACTGAGCTTTAGGTTAAAATGAGGACATAATAATTTCCTTAAATTCCTAAACATGCCTTTTCTCACCTCAGGAAACAATGTCTGAGTGCTAGCAATCTTATATAATATATACTCAAAGCTGTTGGTTTCTGTAGTGGTCAGCTGCTTACACTAACCATTTCCGTTCTACTTACTCTGGTGATGCGAATGGCAAGGGATGATTCCAATCAGCATAACCGTCCCGACGAACACTCTAAACACGGGTACGCCTACACATGATAAAAATGGAGTAAGCTGTCCTCTAGCGCATTCCCTTTTACAGAAGGGAATGCGGTAGAGCACAGCTTACTCCCTGCTTACTACTTGCCGATGAGAGTGTATTTATATGTCCCTAACCGCCTGTGCGATAGCGCGCTCAACTAAGGAGCTACAACAAAAAAGACGGACAGAAAGTGCTGTCCATTTCATAATCTTACACCGCACAAACAAAGTGAAAGCTTACTTTCACGATGCTTCTTTCTTGTTCAGATATATAATTCTAGGGAAGAAGTAATTTTTAGGTTTTCCAGTATCCCTCTTGACGACCGCTGCCATTGCTTCTTACTTATGCAGCCAGTGCCTTTTTCTCTTACCACCGCGTCGCTCCTATAGACAGCTCATCTGCGCCTCGCTGAACTGGCGAGATCCCGCCGTCTAGTTCTCCGCGTTGGTCCCTGTCGCCCTGTTTGCATGGTCTCATTTTGCTGTCGCCCGCGGGGGCCCATTTTTTTTTGCTCCTCTATTTTTGTCTTGTACTCCTATTCTCATTTACCTTTGCGCAGCGGCAATGTCGCATCCCAAGAAGTCTCCTACCCCATTTCGCCCTTGGACATCCTATTGTCTCTGTCCGGTCAGCTAAAGGTCGGTGGTCGTTTATGAAAACATTGCTTCATCCGTAGAGCCCATACCGCAGTTTCCCATCGCTGTTTACGATTAAGAAAACAGTGAAAGAGAATCGTGTCCGTCCTGTTGAGCCGACGGTGTTGGCACCGACGGGAGATTCAGTGACCGGCGAGTCAATCAAGGAAAAGTTCAGAAACCTGGAATAGGCCTCAAAGATGGAAGCTGCAAGATAGGCTCGAAGGAAATTGCAGACGTTTAGGACGCAGCGAAGCTTCATCTAATCAGGCCCAGGGTATAGCGAGTGCCAGAACAGCACTGCCCCAACGTTGGAGCGCGTTAAAGTGATGCGATGCCGGGACCTCCACACCGCCACCATCGTCTTCGCACAACAAGGCCGTCGTTTTTTCTTAATGTCTGGTCAAAAGGTTAGGGGAATCCCCCAAGGCGGAGTAGATTTGTAATAAGGGAGTAATTACTCATAGACATCCACCCGAGCGCAGCCATACGGCTACAAAGGAAAGCTAAACAGCTTTCTCAGAAACTTCGTAGTTAAAAAAAAGAAATGTCTTTATCTTTTTTTTTCAGGGCGTTTTGCAAGGTTCGGTTAGGTCGCGTTTCATCGGTGTCCTGATCGACGTTCAAACACTAATGCCCCAGGCTCCTTCGAATTGCCAAATGTATTTCTTGCCACCCTGAAATTATTTCCAGATATTTCCTGTCTTTCTTAGCATTCAGATCGATTGACTCCAAGCTCGCTTCCAATGGTGCAGTCGTGAGTACATGGCAAGATATAGTTTAGGAAACGAAAGAGCGCCACAAAGCAATAGCGACAAAGAAAGTTGTGGTAGAGAAACTTAGAGGCTTTGCTTGGCAGAACTAATCTGGAACTAGTTCAATAGCCAGCTGAGCCTAAAACTAAGCTTAGAGGTCTAGATTCCTTAGTGCTACTTAATTCTGCTGTTGTTTCTCTTAACTGTTCTTGTTCTTTTGATTCTTATCATAAACGAGACACAGACCGGAGTATTATGATATGACTTCACTGAAGCGGATAAAGACTTGGCCACATTAACAGTTGTCTCTGTAAAAACATCCAGAACTAATAGGCATAAAATTCTCGCTTGCTGCGTTACATGGGGGAATCTTGTTCTAAGGGGTTTCTTTTCTGCGGAACAGTGCATTTCTATGCCCGTCAAATAATTTCTTGCCGCTCTAGTTAACTAAATTGTTGTGCAATTTAGTTAACTAGAGCGACAAGAAATTATTTGCCCCTGGTGGTCGAAATTTCCGGAGCCCTCCACTACGGCGTCTCTCATAGCCTTAGTCGCTTTGGGACGTTAAACCCCATAAACCAAACCAAACCAAATTGTTGTGCAAAGTTTTGTCGCATCCGCGTCGTGCTCTTATATCCATACTCTCGCTTCGCGACTTGCGAAGAAAGTGCGTCGCTCCGGAGCCACGACGGTCACAACGAAGCGTAAACGGTCACCGAGGCTAGCAAATCGCGCAGTTAGCGCTCAAAGGAAAGTGCGTGCGCCGTAAGCCTGAGCGCCGTAATGGCTCCACTGAGGCGTAGTGGTGTGCCCGGGTGCGCAGCCACTGAAAGAAACGGGCTAGCCAGCTCAGGGGTATACCTATCTTTATTGCCTTGTGTTGATTTTTGTTTTCTTTTCGCGCGTGTAGTTTGGGTTCCTCTGGCGGCGCCCCAAATATTCATACAGAGCAGCGAGCGAGCTGTGAAGTGGCCTGGAGCGTTACTACGTAGGCATGTCTTCCACAGCCGCAATTCATCATCCCGTTTGCTGGCGAGCTGGAAATAAAAAGTACATAGATGAGAAATTGACAATTGCAACCTCTGGGATCCCAGCAGCTCTGTACTGATGTGAACTAGCAGAGTTAACTGGAGGTTGGAATGAAGACTGGGGTCAATCGAAAGGAATTCCAGGTCTTGCTGTCTTTCGTTAAATCACTCGAGAATCGTTCGGGAGAGACCGCTGCATCGGGATTTTCTACCGTCTAAGAAAGTGAAATCATTATGGCGAAGGGCTCGAAGTGGGTCAAAGGATTTAAAGACTAGAAGGCAATTTGGGTACCCGGTTAAGCACGAGAAAAGTTGGCAGAATGGACGGCAATGGTTTTTTTTTTGCAACAATTACAGGAGAGGTAAGAAGCCGGTGGAACAAATACGTAATGCCTATGCGAAGCCGCGGTATTGATCAGGTGACAAATCGAGAGGTGATCATGGAGGAGAGTTATTATCAGTTCTGTGTGTGTCCTACATGATCAACTAGTTTGTTGCGTACTGAATGAAAATAAAGAAATTTTCAAAGTAGCGAAAATACTTTTCATAACAGTATCACGACAAAGAGGAAAGTGTGCCTGATCATCGTGAAGCAGCCATGTGAGGAAATTAGACATGCAACACAAAAAGAAGTTGCCGGAAACAAAAAAATGCACAACTGATGCTGTAACGTGAGAAAATTCCAGGATAGTATGCGCTGCCCGCCGATCACGTACCTCATATCTGTGAGCGATACGTGCTATCCTGCTCTTTTCCAAGCGTTCTTGGGGCATTATGTACTGCTTCGGAAACGCATACACCAGTGAACCACTCGACACCCAGTTCCGCCGCACAGTTCAAACCTCGGCGGACTCTTTTCTATGGTGCTTAGCTCCTGTGTCGAGGGTCACAAATCATCATGTTCGGCTTCTTCAGTTGGTCTCACTCGCATTCCACATTGCCGCTTGAAGGCAATAAGACATCGTCAGACAGCAGCCGGTACTACCGTGATGTGTTGGCATGTGTCGTGGAAGAGAGGTTAATTTGGATAACTGTTTCTGCCATCAGGTAAGGATTCGACAATAAGAAAAATTGCAACCTTTGATGATGCTGCAAGAAAATAATTCATAATATCAGCGAAATGTGTAGCGCTCATTTCTGTCCTATGGATTCTGTTATGCCTTCGTGGACCCACCTTTTGGAGGAATTCAGGTAAGCAGTAAAAAAAAAAGGGTGAACCGACCAAGGTTGTGTGCTGCAAGCATGAAAGGAATAAAAAGTCAGCAGATACCCCTAAAGCTGCTTACATTTGAGAAGGCGTAAGGCCGGGCGCTCAATTTGTGGGTTGTTGGAGATGTAGAGGGCCTGGTGATGACTGACTCGTTCAGCCCCGCAGGTCCCGGCTGCGAAGGTCGGTGTCGAACTCCGTTATGGAGGAAACTGTACAGCAGGTTTATTTAACATATTTACAGTCAATAAGGGAGTGCTCCGGTCACAAAACAACATTCGGTCAAATAGGCTTCGCATACGGCAGATTCCTGTCTGGGGAATAAAGTTCGGAGAACGATGTCCAATCAGGTGGGCTGTTATGGACACTGGTAGTACCCCCCACGGCAGGGGGCGGTGCTGGGCTCTCTCGCAGCTTGGTCGATGGGAAAGCGGAGACAGAGTCATCAAACACTACTGTGTCACTTTGACCACTGCGGTAAGTCTTCTGTCCGTTGCCTACTTGGGAAAGGAATTTCACTCCGTTCTCCAGCAGGTGCATGAAGGACCTTGCACTCCCACGCCTGATGTACAAAATGAAAGACATCTGTCAGTGTCGCAGCCGTCTTTAAAGTACCATAAATAGCTTGACCTTTCACAGCATAACTCCATCCGGCGACGCGAGGCCTTACTCGGCCGCCTGACGCCGTCACCGTCACCGCTGCTTGCGCCGCTGCTGTCGTCGTCGCCAGACCTCGGCGCATCTTTGCTTCGCAGTGAGTCACGTCTGGTACTAATTCTTCCCAGGCCCGTGTTCTCCGATCTTAACAGTGGTGCAGCCGCCCGCTACGGCGTGATGCCATCCGATGGCATGATGCCATCCGATGCCATGCAACTGGTAATTCTACCTCTGCCTGGCTCTATGTGGCCGCCGCCACATCCCTTCTTATCTGCGCGATAACTTCGTGAAGGCAGTCTCGCCGTACTGCGGACCGCGCTCTGCATTAAGGCTAGGAGGCAAAAGCTATTGGGTTAAGGCCCATTCATGCAGAATTGCTTTTTCTATACCTAGATTCAGACCCCTGGGAGTCCTCATACCACTGTTGGCGCCAGGTTGATGAAGATGACATCTTTGACGCTTTTACGGGTACCAGACCCCACCCCGTGATCGCGTACTCTACCGAGTGCGCGCCGACCACGGCGGGCCTTGCTCTGGGAGAACAAAGGAACGACACCCTGGCTGACAAAAAACAAGGAATTTATTGCTACGGCAAAAACGGCAGCACTATCATGTATTTTATCTCTCTCTCTCTCTCTCACACAGACACACGCACACGCACATGCACACGCACGCACACGCACACACACACACACACGCACACACAAACAGACGGGTTTTCACCGAGTTGTACAAGTAAGGTTTCCGCCTTAAAAAGGGAGTAAACCTTCTTCTAGTGCACTATCATAAGGGGTGGGATATGCTGCCCAAGCAGTGGGTCAGACTGCCCTAAAGATACGGAATCCTAACGGATGGCAACATACTGAGATTCCTTCTTCAGTGCATGTAAAGTTCTGGAAGTTACGAATATTTTACTGTGGTTCAGTTTCATCTATTTTTTAAGTGCTAAACCTCCAGTGCCGCGTTTAAAAGCCTCGTCCGATTGCTAGTCGGATCAAGTTACCTTGCTTTGAATCGGGAATATATTTCTGTCGCGGAAAATAAGCGCTCCGTATGTTCAGTGATCGCAGTCTACTCCGAGACATGAGCAGTAAAGCAGGCCCCAGTGGTTTGGTTTGAAGGAACTCGCCGACGTCCCCCTCTTGGCGGTGCATGCTATACAAAATCGCTCTTCTATAACTCTAAATTCTGCCGCGTGCCAAAGGGGGAGAACAAATAGCCCCTC
Organism: Amblyomma mixtum; assembly: GCF_055824585.1. Classification (NCBI taxonomy): domain Eukaryota; kingdom Metazoa; phylum Arthropoda; class Arachnida; order Ixodida; family Ixodidae; genus Amblyomma; species Amblyomma mixtum. The sequence continues at coordinate 38,047,079 of NC_143017.1, read as the reverse complement.
GTGACTCGCACTCCCGGAATGGAAGCTGTCGAGTGGCACCGGGACCTTGATAAAGAATCCTCGCTTGACGGCGATGGAGCAGCAGCAAGAAAGCAGTCGTTACAGGCACGGCGCAAACCCCTAACCGGAAGTGCCCTCTTAAGCGGGGCTGCCTGCTACTCCGGCTTCCGCTCTTACCGCCGCCGATGCAAGGACGCCCAGGTGGCGCTATCCGCCGGCCTCGTTCGAACGTTTCACCGCGCCAACGTCCTTATTGCTGCTGATGCACCCCTCGTCCCCTCTCAGTTTCCCGAGACAGCGGCTGAAAGCATGGAGGAAAGAAAACTCAAGAAAAAGGGGGGCGTCAAGCGACCAGCTTTCTCACGGCTAGTTCTCATGAAGCCGCTGCCTTCCACCGTTCTTCGCTCTCCGAGTCAGTCCCTAATGTTTTGTTTCGTCATATTTTAGTGCATGCGTATGCGTGGCTCAGGCGCAGGAATTTGCATAGAAAAGAGAGATGGTACACCGCCAATTTGCAGCGCTGGTCCGCGCATGCGCGCGTATCGTTGATATTGCCGCAACGCATTACTGGCGCCGCCTAGTAGTCGCGCTCAGGAGGCTGGCGCGCGCTCTTCGCCCGTGAGCTCGCTCGCTAGTCGGTTAGCCGGCCGGGCCGTTTCCGCTGGCGCTTGGACGTTGTGGCAAATACAAACCTGCCTACCTGCTTCTGTGACATTTTGGTGGAGGTGCTGGGTACATCCCTTGTCCGAAGAGCTTTTGGGTGCCTCCGAAGCCCAGCTACACACCGTGGACACACCTGTGCACAAGGCCAGCCGCCGCTTGAGAGCCTTAGCTGCCGAGTGTGGTCCCCTTCTTTCCTTACCGCGAACCATGACGACTACAGAGGCAAGCCAGCCCGTTCACCTTCCAGTAAGTGCCCAGCCGCTGTTCTTCCATGCTCCGCGTATGCCCACGCCGTTCCATGGCGACAAATTTGAGGATGTTGAGGACTGGTTGACCAACTACGACCGGGTCGCTGCGTTTAATGCGTGGGACGAGGAGCGAAAGTTGCGGAACATTTATTTTTCACTTGAAGACGCCGCCAAGATGTGGTTCGAAAACCACGAGGCTACCATCACCACCTGGCAAGATTGCCGGCAAAAGCTGCTCAGCACATTCGGCAACGACGCAAGAAAAGAGATGGCTGAACTGGCTCTACAGTCCCGAGCGCAGCGGCCCAATGAGAGCGTCGCCATGTTTGTAGAAGAAATGACTCGGCTTTTCAACCGCGCGGATCCGTCCATGTCGGAGGCAAAGAAGGTGCGCCATCTTATGCGTGGCGTTAAAGAACAGATCTTTGTCGGCCTTGTACGTGACCCTCCATGTACTGTGGCTGATTTTAAGAAGGAGGCGACAAGTATGGAGCGTGCCCTACAACAGCGATTTGTGCAATTTGATCGTTCTGCGAACATCACTGCTGTGGACTTCCGCTTGCCGATGAACGGCAACGAGAGTGGCGCCCTTCGCGAGCTTGTCCGAAGCATCGTACGTGAAGAACTGCAAAAGATGCCCTTTCTCGAGCAACACCCGCGTGTTGGCGGCATCTCGGATGTTATACGTGAAGAGCTCCGGCAAGCAGTGCCATCAATGCCATCCCCCCAGCCGCCTGCGCCGCACGTCATGTCCTACAGCGACGCGTTGCGTACCCCTGCGCCAGCACCGCCGGCACCCTACAGGCCCGCTCCTCTCGTCCGTCCTGCACCCCGACATCCAGCTCCGGCTGATGCGCCCGACACTCGACCGCCCGTTCGCAAAGCACACGTGTGGCGTACGCCGAACAATCTACCGCTGTGCTTCCACTGCGGCGAAGCCGGACACATACTGCGCCCACTGTCCATACCGTCAGATGGGCTTGCGCGGATTCTCACCGGATGCCCCTCGGCCGCGCTATGGTGAACGTCCTCGGGACATCGACCAGTATCTCAGCGCCAACGTCCCACCTGCGTCCCCACCGCGACGCCAGTCCAGGTCGCCATCGCCGCGACAGTTTTCCCCCAACCGGCGTACTTCCTTCAGGCAGTCCCCAAGTCCGCGCCGGGAAAACTGAGGACGGCGACTCTCGGAGGTAGAGCCGCCGTCGATGAGCACTACGACCAAGATCCTCCATTCGCCGATTTGATCAAACATTCCGACCTCCGACCCCCCACACCGACCAGCAGTCCGACCACTTTCCGACGATCGCCGCAGTTTTCCTCCGACGCCCCCAATCGACGCACCGAACGACCAACGAGTCCGACGACCTCCCGACGATCACAGAAGCTTACCTTCGACGCCGCACTTCGACGCACTGAACGACCCGTCAGTCCGACGATCCGTGATACGGCGCACTTCGTCGACGGTGAGCTTCTTTCCGCTGAGATACCGATCGCCGTTGACAACCACCATACGACTGCCCTTGTAGATACGGGCGCTGATTTTTCCGTTATGAGTCGTGGCCTTGCTACAATCCTACGCAAAGTCCTGACTCCTTGGCACGGCGCGCCGATAAGGACAGCCGGAGGGCATGTGCTGACGCCGCTAGGAGTGTGCTCTGCCCGAGTCGAGATTCGCCACGTAACTTTCTCTTGTTGCTTTGCTGTGCTGGCGGAGTGCTCCAAGGACCTGATCCTCGGTCTTGATTTTCTTCGAGAAAACGGCGCAATCATCGACCTCCGTGACCTCATGGTGACTTTTTCGACCCAGCGCGCAGTTTCCGAGGACTACACAGCAGACAGACCAGTTTTCCGGGTATGCGATGACCATGTCACACTACCTCCACGCACCAGCATGTTTGTTACAGTGCACTGCGACAACCCTCCGGCCCTTCAAGGCCTCGCGGAAATTAATGTGAATTTATTGTTGAGCCTACAAGTCTGCGTCGCTCGTGGGGTCTTTTCCTTGAGTAATAACCGAACTGAACTGCTTTTAACGAACTTTACCGCCGAATACCGCCATTTACCGCAAGGGGCAGCCATCGCCTACTTTGATGAAGTCGGCGAGCCATCAGCCCACTGCGCCCTATCGTTGCTCAACAAGAACCCTCCCGAGAGCACTGCCCATACAGTTCGAACTGACGTGAATCCTGCTTTGCGTTTTGACCGGAAACGCCGCCTTCAAGCAATTCTTGACTCTTACCATGACTGCTTTGCTGTCACGTCCAAGGTGGGACAGACGTCGGTAGCCAAGCATCGCATTATAGTTGACCCCACCGAACGCCCTATTCGCCAACACCCCTACCGAGTGTCGACTAAGGAACGCGAGGCTATTCGGGCGCAAGTTGATGAAATGCTTCGCGATGATGTGATCCAACCGTCCACAAGCCCATGGGCCTCACCTGTTGTGCTGGTCGCTAAAAAGGATGGAACACTCAGATTCTGCGTCGACTACAGGAGGCTCAACAAAATTACAAAAAAAGACGTCTACCCACTGCCTCGAATCGACGACTCGTTCGACCGATTCCGCCATGCCCGATACTTTTCATCGCTCGACCTACGCAGTGGCTATTGGCAGATCGAAGTCGATGAACGTGATCGTGAAAAGACGGCGTTCATTGCTCCTGACGGCCTCTACGAATTTAAGGTGCTTCACTTTGGTTTGTGCTCCGCCCCCGCGACCTTCCAAAGAATGATGGACACTGTCCTAGCCGGCCTCAAATGGCAGACGTGCCTCGTCTACCTTGACGACGTCGTCATTTTCTCTGCGACTTACGACGAGCATCTCAAGCGCTTGACGGCCGTCCTAAATGCCATCCGCGCGGCCGGCCTCTCACTAAAACCGGAAAAATGCCACTTTGCATTCCAACAGCTGAAGTTTCTGGGCCATGTCGTCAGCGCTGATGGTATTAGCCCTGATCCAGAGAAGACGGCTGCCGTAGCTGCTTTCCCGACTCCTACTGATAAAAGTTCTGTTCGACGGTTTTTGGGCCTCTGTGCCTATTACAGACGCTTTGTCCATGACTTCTCCCGGATAGCCGAACCACTGACTCGTCTAACAAAGGACGACCAACCTTTCATCTGGGCCGACGAGCAGCAAAGGGCTTTCGAGGAGCTTCGCACACGCCTCCAAACAACGCCCATACTTGGCCACTTCGACGAGGAGGCGGATAGAGCATTGCATACCGACGCCAGTAACGTTGGCCTCGGAGCAGTTCTCGTTCAGTGGCAAGATGGCGCTGAGCGGGTCATTGCTTACGCCAGTCGCACCCTCTCTCGTGCCGAAGCGAATTATTCTACTACCGAAAAGGAGTGCCTTGCAATTGTCTGGGCGGTGACAAAATTTCGGCCGTATTTGTATGGTCGGCCGTTTAGAGTGGTCAGTGATCACCCCTCTCTCTGCTGGCTAGCCAAACTTAAAGATCCTTCTGGCCGCTTAGCCCACTGGAGTCTCCGCTTGCAGGAGTTCGACGTCACTATTGTGTACAAGTCCGGCAAGAAACACAGTGACGCTGACTGTCTATCCCGAGCCCCTATCCCGTGTTCTTCACCTGAAACAGATGACTCCGTTTTTCTCGGCGCTCTCACGACGCCTGATCTCGCTCAACAACAGCGAGATGACACCGAACTGCGGCCCCTCATCGATTACCTCGAGGGAGCCGCCTCATCGCCACCTCGCCTTTTGCCGCAACGCATTACTGGCGCCGCCCAGTAGTCGCGCTCAGGAGGCTGGCGCGCGCTCTTCTTCGCCCGTGAGCTCGCTCGCTAGTCGGTTAGCCGGCCGGGCCGTTTCCGCTGGCGCTTGGACGTTGTGGCAAATACAAACCTGCCTACCTGCTTCTGTGACAATATATATCGCCGTATGCTATCACGTGGCCATGGCAGGGGCCCAGTTCCTGTGCGCCCTTCCGCTCATCCAACTGTCCATCAGCCAGCAGCCGACCAAAGTGCGCTGCCAGAAGGCTGCCGTCCACCTGTGCCTGGGTCTTCCTCGCGGTTCCCAGGCCCTGCAACGCTTGCAGAGGCGGCGGTGTGGCCCATGGAGCTCCAGGCCCAACGCACAGCACTCCGCCCCATTGTGCGACTCCACCTTGCCTCCGACGGACGCCACCCCCTAGAGCGCCTCCTCAGCCATCCCTATTCTCACATGAGGTAGGCTGCTCTGGTCTGTGAGGAACTGATGGGGGTGCAGCTGGAGCGCCTTCCTACACCTCCACGAACATACCTGGGTCACCAGTTCCGGGTGCTTCTAACAGCACGAGCAGCCAGGTCAAAGGGACTCACCCCGGCAGCTGGCCTCCGGTAGGAGGCAATGGCGAACGTGGAGGAGGACCTGGCTGGCTGCACACAGCTCTTTACGAATGGTTCAGTCCTGATGGGCGCCTTCCCATCTGCAGCGGCTGTTTGCATTACTCCTGCATTGGGTGAGAGAAGGAAAGCCAGGCTCCCATTCATGGCTAGCTCCACCACAGCAGAGCTGGCAGCCCTCCACCTATCTGCCGATATACTAGACTCAAAGCCCGCTGCGCACAACAATAACTGATGGGCACGTTGGTCGCACATGATTTCTTGTGCAACAGCGCAATGGCATAATCGTATGTGTGGTCCCTTCTACTCCTCTGGCCTTGTGCTATTACGCTGTTGCACAAGAAACAAAACCGCTGTGCAGTCTGCAGCCATTCTAGAGGAGACTCCATGGTGGCCCTCCAGCTCCTGCAAGAGCCCCAGTGCCGGCTCTCCATTGTCTGCAAGTTGGCAGGCAGGTTCATGGGCATCTGCTCCCGCGGCTGCCCCATCTCCTTTGCCTGGATCCCCAGCCACGTTGGAGTCCTGGGCAATGAAGCTGCTTACGCCCTGGACAGAGCAGCTCACGGGGGGTCCACTCCCTGCTGTACATCGGTGGTACCACTGGGTGCTGCCCGGGCCATAACAGATCGGCAACTTCTCCTGGTGCACCCCGACCCAAAGGGTTGACCAAGGGACACCCCCCAGTTCCTGCCCGACAAGGGGATTCTAAGGCAGCAGAGATTCCTTGTCCTCCGGCTCCGGATGGGCTGCTCATGGACTGGGGCAACGCTGTACCGGAAGTGTTTGACCCCCTGTATAGACTACCCCCGCTGTGGCCACCAGGAGAAGACAATCGTCCACTTTCTGTGCGGATGTCCTATTTTGCCGTCCACCATGCAAAGCTGGCTGCTTGCTACAGGGCCCTGGTTCTTCCTTCTGAGACGGCAAGTGCCCTCCTGTTCCCTGCCGGACCCAACGCCTCCAAGGCCCTCCGGTCTCTCCTTGCCTTCCTGGTGGACACGGGCCTGGATAGCTATTGCTAACCCATGGCAGCTGATGACAGCGACAGGGCCTCTAGAGACGCTGTACTCTCTCTCTCGGCACGCCGCCAGTGGTGGTGGTGACAACGCATCAGTCATAGTCCCGGGCATCTTTCCTTTCCTTTTTCCTCGACCTCTTACTACTACGTGGAGCGATCCCTTGCGGCTACCAATTTTCTTCCGTTTACTTTTTACGACTAGGCTTTAATGTTATCGCCGGATGCGCCCTCGAGTTTTTTTCTTCCACTGCGGAAACCACCTCGACGGGTGGGAACATCGCTTCTAGGCGGCGGCGTCTCTCGAGAATCTCGGAGTCACAGTTTAGAAATTGGTCTCTCTGCCGCGGCTGCTGCGAGTAGAACGCGGAAGCGGGATGCCGCTCACTCTTGATGATTTCTTTGTTGGCCTCAAATGAAATGGCCCATACCCATTGCGGGGGAGTGGCCAAGCCACAGGCGAAAATATTAGTTGGGATTAGTCGGGATCTCGTAGTCTGCGACAACGTGCCTCTGGTTTCTTTCCCTTCTTTCTCCAATCGTCACCCCTTTCTTCCTCCTCTCCTGCCCAGTTTGATAGGTTACCTTGGAAGGACTTCATCCACGCGATGGCGGGCGTAACAAAAAGTACGGTTTTGCGACTTCTATAGATTTGTGACCTTTGGTCTTTTCTTAGTGCGAGGGCTGTGGAGGAATTTAAGCTTCCATTTCTATTTAGAAAAAAGTGACCAGAAGCGTACCAGATGTAGCTTTTGTGTGTCGTCACCGCAAGGAAAGAGTATTCATGATATGACTCATACGGACACCGGAAAACTGCTACACAGAGGACAGGGCTATCCTGAAAGCTCACCGCTGTTTTTCGACGCACATTAAACACCGGCCGCGGCGCTGGCCCTAGTCATAGCTTCATTTTGAAAGGGCGAACTCTATTATTTAAAATGATAGGGTGATCATGTAGAAAGCATTCTTTTTAAATAGCACTTTTGCTTGAAAACGACAGCTCATTTTCTTGCGGGGGGATAAATTCTAGGAGGATTTCGCTGGTGACTTGCAGGCGAGAGTCCAGCAACAATGTTCAAGGCACCAGTTTAAAAAAAAATGCACTGCATTTAACGCGTAGCACAAGGTGCAGGGACCGCAGGCAATATGTCGCTGTTGGTGTGGGATCACCTTAGTGCTAACTAGACTAGGCAGTCTAAACTTAACCAGCTTGTAAAATGGTACCATGGGGCATTCGGTGCATCTTGATAAAATATAAATGTAATGGATGAGTTCATTAAACATTTAAGGATGAAGCCTACAAGTGTCAATCTTGATCACAGATGCTCATTTACTTACGGTGGCACGGACAGCTATTCAATCCTGTTTATGTTGTCACCTGTTAAAGAATGTAGTTGACCACTGTAAGTTCGTTACCTTGTTTGTTTTGTACATTCAGGCCAAGGACGCAGAAGCAGCTGGCAGAATGTGCCCTCTTCATGTTGCGCATCATAAGGCAGCGTTTTATTTAGTTCCTTTAAAGTACCAGAAATTATATGAAGTGGTGGTGCTTGATTATATATATATATATATATATATATATATATATATATATATATATATATATATGTATATATAGTTACGAAGAAGACGGCGCTGTCAGTGGCGCGGGACGGAGCGCTCGCGCTAGGCCAGCGGCCATTAAATCATCTCTTGTTCATGGTTCACCACACCTCATTCATTCGGCTGGCCGCCACCTTACATTTGGTGGAGGTGCGGGGGTCCCTTCATCGCCATCCTGGTCCCGCAGCTTCGGTGTCCTGCGCCTGCCGTGGACGTCGGCCGTGAGTGCCTGGTCCGCGTCATGCCCCAGCCAGCCCGCCCGACCGGAACCGACCTCGACCTATATATATATATATATATATATATATATATATATATATATATATATATATATATATATATATATATATATATATATATATATATATATAGTAGCAGCAGGTCTTGTCATTCAATGGGCCAGGAATACTTGTAGAAGAAGGGGTCACAACTTTGCAATTATCTTCATTTAATACCGACAGTTTCGAACGGAGGACCGTCCCTCGTCAGGGTATACGTACACACCCCTGAGGAAGGACGGCCCTCCGTTCGAAACTGTCGGTATTAAATGAAGATAATTGCAACGTTGTGACCCCTTCTTCTGTATATATATATATATATATATATATATATATATATATATATATATATATATATATATGAGAGAAGCCAACAGCCACAGACACCAAGGAACACCGAGGATTTTTAATTAATTTATTTATTTTGTGCGCTTGTTCGATTTAGAATTTTACTAAATATGTTGTCGCTTAAGCTAATTGATTAGAAAAGCAGAAGAAGAAACTACCACATGCCGCCGGTGGGAGCCGAACCCACGACCTCCGGATTACGCGTGCGGTGCTCTACCGCTGAGCTACGGAGACGGCTGTCAAATCTTCTGCTTTCGGTGGTATTTATGTTTACAAATAACCTAACGTTGAGAGTGTTAATTAGCGCCACCCACGTTCTTAAGCGGCGGACGTAGCACGTCCTGAGTTACCGCTGATGTGACGTAGAACGTCATCGAACGGCGAGGGCGGAAGCTGTGTGAGAACCCTCTTATGCTTCCTATGGCGTCAAGGCTGCCAGAACCGAGGCCCTTGCTAAGCAATTAAGCAAACAAGGGAAGGGGAATGAGGGGCTTGTTATAAATATGAGAGAAGCCAACGAACCCCTCACGAGCCCCTCATTCCCCTTCTCTTGTTTGCTTAATTGCTTAGCGAGGGCCTCGGTTCTGGCAGCCTTGACGCCATAGGAAGCATAAGAGGGTTCTCACACAGCTTCCGCCCTCGCCGTTCGATGACGGTCTACGTCACATCAGCGGTAACTCAGGACGTGCTACGTCCGCCGCTTAAGAACGTGGGTGGCGGTGATGAACACTCTCAAGGTTAGGTTATTTGTAAACATAGATACCCCCGAAAGCAGATTTGACAGCCGTCGCCGTAGCTCAGCGGTAGAGAACCGGACGCGTAATTCGGAGGTCGTGGGTTCGGACGCCACCGGCGGCATGTGGTTGTTTTTTCTTCTGCTTTTCTAATCAATTAGCCTTAAGCGATAACATATTTAGTAAAATTCTAAATCGAACAGCACAAAATAAATTAATTAATTTAAAATCCCCTGTGTCGCTTGGTGTCTGCGGCTGCTGACTTCTCTCATATTTATAATTAGCCCCTCGTTCCCCTTCTCTTGTTCGCTATATATATATATATATATATATATATATATATATATATATATATAACAGAGTGACACGAATGACAAGCTGCTTGGAAGAAGGTATAGGTAACGACGGAGAAAGCGTGCGTCTGCAACTTAGATCCTGATAGCCTTAAAATCTCTGCACGCGGTGGGGTGTCCCAATACCAACACCCGTGTCATTCAAGAGCCGTGAGTTGCGAATAAAGATAAAGCAAGAAAGAGGGCGCACAGAAACAGGGCGCATCCCTTTGCGGATCAGCTCCTACGAGCAGATACAGTGGCAGTGGGGGAAATAGCATATTTAGTGGAGGAGACAGAACTGCTTCGATTCCACTATATCCGCTGGGAGCTTTCGGTGGCACTCGTATACTATGTACGCGCCAGAACTGAGGTCGGCGCATCGCTTTGTTCTACGCGGGGCGTGACACATCCTCTCCGCCACTTTCTCTCAACTTTTACGAGAGAGACCACGCCCAACTTCCGGGAGAATAGAACGGATCCTGGAAGGGTGAGATTTTTATTCCAGCAGGGAATTTTCAGAAATCGGCACTAAAATGTAATTCAGCGACAGAAATGGGTGGGATAAACTGAGCTCGAAGATGAATTGTCTACCTCGGCTGGCTGTTCCATCTCTAGTGCCGCTACTGATTTTTAGTCACTTTCTTCCTATACCATGTGCGCGCGAAAACGCGCCGCGCGTGACACGCATGCGGCCGGGAAGACAATCTTGCTACAAAACAGGCGAAAGAAGCGGGAGTGATAAACAGCCATGATATCGCAATACAGCGTCATGGCCACGTACGTTTCAAACGCGGCGGATTTGTGTGCACAAAAAACGCGCCAATGAGGCCTGGATTAAGGTGTGTGAATAACATCAGGCACGTCCCCCCCCCCCCCCCCTTCAGGTCGAAATCAAGCCCCTTGTACCCCGCCCTCCAATCCGCCTTTCCAGCAATATACCCAGGGCCGTTCATGAAAATACTTCTAGCTCCATGCCTGAATAAGATGATAGAAGGTGCATCTTGCCGCAGCTCTGCAGAGCACCTGCCAAAAACAAGTTTCCAAGAAAATTTTATTGATCTCGCTGGGATCTAGCAATTACTTACGACAAGTTCATCTAGCTACAGTTTCTGGGAGAAATGGCTAAGATTTAATTTTTAAGTGCATTGACAGCTCTCAAGAGGTCACTTGGAAATGAACGCAAGCCGATTACTTTCCCTTTCGCAGTCCCTCCCAACTTGTCCTCGAGTGCTGATGTGTCATTAACAGCGGCTGCATGAATGCGATGCTTATACAACTTTTATATAAAAAAGAAAGCGCAAGGTTCTGCTCCTAAGCCGTGTAGTGGGGCTTATTAGCACCCCTGGAAGCAGTAAGAATAAGAGGGATGATGATCAGATTTCCTCTCACCATCAAGCAAGTTCGTCGGGCTGTACATTCTAGACGAAAGCTGTGCCTCATGCTGAACAGATATTTTAGAAAACCTTTTATTTTCGGAGCCAACTCCCCGCAGTGCATTCGAAAAGCGGCGCACTGGCGCACACTCTTTTGTGCATTTAGGGCTATGGCACTCGTGTCTCGGACACGAATGTAAATTTCTTAAAATATTTCTGCAGAATGCATTACCTCCATTCTGATCTTCGTCTGAAATGTGTATTTTATGCGTGGATAGAAAGTCGCCTCCATCCAATACAATCGGATTTAGAGAAGGAAGAAGACGAGCACGAAGACGTTGCTGCGTTTCTCCTACCGAGAAAGTTTCTTTAAAGAAAGGAAGTCCTGAGAATTGTTTTTCACATTTGGTTCTTGCGCATTTCCTTGCGTTTGTTATTTCAAGGTCACTCATTTCTCACAGCGCATTCAAGGGTGCGTGAAAGTGGATGCACGTGCAAGACGTCTCAGCAGCACCTCCTGCTCTTGCAGCTGAGGACAGTTCACTACATTTAGTTTTCGTGTTTGAAGCAATTTGAACTTGAGCATGTAGAAATGCCAAAAGAAACCGAACACTCCCGAGCGCCATAGAACCTCAACAATGTTTCCGAAGACTGGGGATGTCAGAGCACGGCTATGTAGACTTGGGAACGAGCGGACAGTGCTAGCCATGCTGGCGTCATTGGGGGGGGGGGGGGGGGGGGGGGGGCTACCAGGGCGCGTGAGGAGAATTCTCATTTTGGTGAGACCCCCTACCACTCTGGGCGTTGCTGCAATCCAAGAATACGTTAGGACAGCAACTCATCCCCACCTCCCCCTGAACATAGCTTTTTTGTCGTTTGTTTCTGTTTTTTCGGCTTTTTACCCAGCTGCTTAGCCTGCCCTTTGCTCCTTTCAATTCCTACTTGAAATTGAACTATGGAATCGAAATAGGAAAGGTCTCCACGACCCCTCGAGTGCTCACCGCTCTCAAGCTCCCCTCTCCCCGTTTTCCTCTGAACGGCGGCATGGGCGTTTGACAATACTGCTGAAGAAATCCTCTCCTTCCCTGCTTACGCCGAAGAGCTTTAGTGTTGTAGGTAAGAACGTAAGCTTTTTACTTCTTGTTATTCTGTTTTTGAGATTTCGCGCCCTTGCCGCCATCACCGCTTCGCTTCGAAGGCAATGGTGCGTTTCTTCGGCAGACGACGGCGAAGGCAATGTCAATTGAAATAGGTCGCGAAGCCGGGGCTTGAATGCGGTCCAGAACCAAATGCTAGCGACATCAAATTAGTGGTGGAACTAAAGCGCCAAAATGAAATGAGCGGACAAACACGACTAGAAGAGGAAAATAATTAGGACATATTTTGTGTTTCAAAAGCATTCAAAAACAATTGCAGTGATTCCGTCTTAAAATGTTTTAGTTGTGTGGATTTTGTTAGAAAGTATAGCGCTTGCTTTGTAAAAATTTTATGACAGCGTTCGCTCAGAGCAGCAGCAATGGCAGCGGGACGATGCCAAGGTTGACGGTGCTTTGATGACCCTGGTCATATCTTTTGACCATTCTGCTTGCTTTTGTTTGAAACTCGATTCTGCTAGCCCTACTTTTTCCTCGTTGCTTGTTGCTCGAGTTCTTGGTGTGCATCGTTCGTGTACAGTTTCCGCTTTTCCCTTTTTCCAGCGCTTCTGTGTAGTTTCGTTCGGTTGGGTGCGGTTCTGTCGCTTTTGCCCCAAAAGGGCATCGTCTGTGGCCATGGGGCCCCCGTACGCAAAAAAGAGGTGTGCAGTTGCACGATGCGCGAGCGATAACCTGTCTGGCGGTGTCACATTTCATCTTCAGCGCTACACCTGCGACATTCAGCGCGACACCTGAGGCGAGGACGAAGGAAAAAGGCACAACGAGAACTGACTACCTAAAAATAGCGTTGGTGGTCGGCACTCGTCGTGTCTTCTTTCTTCGTTCTCGTGTCGGGTGTCGCGCTGAAGCGTCGCGGCGTTCAGCAGTTAATTTTTCCCGCCAAGCAGCACGTGACGCTGACGTCACGAATATGACGTCACTAAAACACGTGACTTCAACGTCGCGTTTTTGTTTTAATTATGACGTCACTTTATAGTTGCCCACGGATTTCGAAGACGCCGCTGGCTGCGCACGACAAGCCGCCATATTTTGAACGTATGGGCTTCTATGCAGCCTACGCTACCATAGTACATCTACCTTGGCGAAGGCGTGACTGCTACGCTATAGATTCCCGTGACTGCAGTCGAGCGGTCAGGAAGTCAGTAACAAGACTTGCAAACGAAGCTTTTTATTTGGGCTGACTTGCGCCCGCAAAAGAATAAACTGCACGGCTGCGGCGTAAGCAACAAAGGTGCTTACTTATCAATCGTCGAACTACGAATGCCCGCCGCTCGCGGCATCGCTAAATTTAAAGCCGGCAAGGAAACCTCGAGATAACTGGTCACGATCGTCTACAGTAATCTGGAAAAACGTAGATGCAGCTCTACATGGCTGTGAACAATCAAGATTAGTCCGGTCGCTTCTTGCGTCACGAAAGAAATGATAACACCCCTTTCCTGCGTGCTTGAGCGCGAACGAACGGACACTTTAATGATACGTGACAATGGGATGATGAGAGATAGCGAGGAGAGTTGTGCACGTGGATCATTTCGCGTCCAGGACCCGCCAGTTACACGGAGTCATGTAGTATTCTGAGAGGTCCAAAATCTCTCTCTCTCTCTGTTGGACCTTGCCCGTTCCACATCGTCCTCTCCTGATCAGTGGTACTTGTTTCCTGCTTACTTGTTCCTGTTTTCTTTTCACAGAATTCACCCTTGAATCTCTACACGAAGAGCCATCCCTGTTTCATTGTGCAGGGTAACTCGATTTTTCTCTTTAAACTAATTACGACCCTCAGTCAGATTGGCAGAGATTTGAAGCCTTATTGCCCAAATACAATGAGCGAGACAAGGAAGAAAAAAGGGGAAGAGAATGCACCCCACTCCTCAGTCGTAGTGCTTCCATCGAATCCTTAGAGAGGGAGCAGCATCCTGCCCTTGCTTCTTCCCCCATCCCATTTCATCGCACTAAAGAGTCAGCGGGGAAAAGTTTAACTAGGGGCGGGAGCATCGAGGGACACGAGAGATTAAATTGCTAGTCTTTGCTTTCGAGCAGCAGTGCTGCTAAATTGAATGTCTCCTTTCCCAATCGCCTCGAACCCCGCTTTCTCTCGCGCCTTTCTATTCATCCCGGAGTTTCCCTCCTGCCGGACGGCCTTGCCGCCCATTTCTGTATTTCTTGTTTGTTTTTTCTTTTCTCACCCGTGCAACTTCTGTCTCCCCGCTGCCATGGCTGAAATACTTCTGCCTATGCGTTCTTTTGTATCCCCTCATCCTCTTCAACCAGTGCAGGGTAGCAAGCCGGTTCGCTCTTCCGGTTAACCTCCCCTTTGTTTCTATCTCTGGCTCCTCGATCATCCCTCTTTTTCGCTCGTTGATGATTATTAATTTCCCAGTCTTTCTATGCTCCCCCCGGTATAGTACTTTTTGTTATTGTAAATCATCTTCTTTGTGGCTGCATCGCGCATTATGTATACGAAAGCCGTACGCATATTCTGTAATTACCAAATACTATTAGGTTATGTGGGGATCCTCAGAACCATGTGCACTGAAAATAAAAGAACCCCCTGTGCACCGCGTATTGGCCATCTTCATGAAATAGACTCATCACTGGCGTGGCGCCACGAATTACTCTGAGAAGGATAGGTTTGCGCGAACCACAGTCAGTTGTCCCATCCCGATGCATCTGTGGGTCGCCGGTCATTTTGGAGGCTGCTGTCATCGTTTAGCTGTAAAATATATCCCAGGAAATATGTTACGCAAAGCGTCACAGCGTAGATATTATCGGACGCCCAGCCTATATTTCTAAACAGATAATGTTCGTGGAATAAAAAAGGTACTAAATACTAGGCGAGGTCTTTCGAGAAACAACAAGGGGTCAAAATGTGTGACGGGCACATTTCATGCGCGAATAATTTTCTGCGTGTTCGTCTCTGTAATTGCAGACCTTGTCACGTCTTGTGTGTAGGGTAGTATGGTACTTTCCCATAGATAGCGGGGGATGGGGTCGATATGATAATTTGAGTAAAATTTGGTTTTCTTTTAAATCTGTTTGCACTTCGCTTATCTCATGTGCTCGCGGTTGCTGCAGTTAGTCATACAGGTAGGCCAATGTTAAGAATCGAATAGAATAAGACGAAAATATTCGTACGACAGCGTCTTCGGTGCTGGCAAAGCAGGCGGCCCACCTGCCACATAGGTCACGTGAACTTTTGACGCCAACGCATCCTGCCCACCGTGGCTGGCGTCAACCTGCCCACTGTATTGTGAGTAAACTTCCCATCGTACCAGCTGTCAGTTAGGCTAGTGATTGATCCCAAAACGCTGAACGGGAAGAGAAACCTGGGTCAGACGAACCCCACTAGTGGCTATGTATGAGATAGATTCCTGCCAGTGCAGGGGCGCATCGCTTAACCGCTGCTAGGAATGATATGACGATACCAAGCGATGTTTCAGTGTTAAGTAGAGGATGCCAAATTCCTCATATATGAAGATGTAGGCATTACCTATGCCAAATGGTACGAAACGACGACCCCAGGCAGCTGAAGAGGCCCATTAAGGATACCGCGTCACACCGTTAAAGGGATACTGAACCAAACTTTTGGAGCTGCTCTTTTACACGTAAACAAGAGCTTAGATGCTAATATAGATAAATGCTCAAGCATTTTAGGGGGAAAAGGTGGATGGCATGTTTTTTTGGTGATTTATTGCCGTATCGTTGCACCTGGCGGCCGCCTGTGGAAGCTGCGACTAGACGTCATAACACCCCACGAGGCCACTGTTCCCGCAGGAGCACGATTGCCATCGCTACTCGCAGATTTGGCAATTTTGCGTCCGCAGCGTCGGACGTTGGGAGCCTTATCGCTTGGTCTACCCGTGGTCTACCCAAACCGCAGTGCGACATCGCGCTTCGAGGGACGCGACCGGTTGCCTATCGAACGAGGGTATCATGACGTCACGGTCTTCACCTCGAACCGGCCGGGAGGGCTTGGCGCGCGCTCATAAAACATCAAAAATAAAACCATCCGCTGAAAAATACTCGAAGTGGCGACTAGATTTCGGTGTAGCCACATTCCGAGAATCTATTTTCAGCCTTTTTGTTCAATTTTAAGATTTTGCTTCAGTATCCTTTTAAGGCGTAGCTAAAGTTTTGCTTCACACCATCGAGAAAAGATAAACACAATTCTACCTAGTCTGAACCCCGAAGGATCGAGGCCTTCGCAGCGCTTTCATATTCTGTCAATTGAGGCGACATTTTCCGTCGTGCATTCTTGGCTTCAAGAAAGTGGACGTTGCGGCTGTGAGCCTTTTTTTACTGTTCCTTCTGATTTATTCTGCATTAGCATGCAGTAGAAAGCACGAAATCACCTAAAAAGACTGAGTACGTTCATGATGTTGCAGCTCTTGTGTAAAACCAAAACCACATACGCGCTAGGTGACCACCGCACACGAGCGGAAAGCACTGAACTGTGAAGTGGACCCCACCTCAACAGCGTTCGCTTCAGCGGCTGGTTTTTAAGTACAACATTCGAATTCGTCGCTTCTTTTTCTTTTTCTCGAAGCTTCGTCTCAGCACGGCAAGCGCATTTCATTGGCGCAGGGATCTCTGGCTTTCGGTACATCGTTTGTTTAATTTTGTGACCTTTTTTTTTTCCGGAGCGAGCCATTGTGGCAAAAAATCGCGAAAGAATCAGTCGCTTCAGCGTGCAGAAAAATGCCTATGTGCTGGTGACCCATTGTGCAAAGTGCCTAAACGACACATTTTTCTTTACTGAAGGATAGCAGGACAGCTGGGCAATAATAGCTCATTGTTTTTAGTACAGCATGAAACAAACAATAAACACAGCACTCGTCTGGGTTGTCTTGTACTATTGTCTTTCTCTAGTTTCCCGCCGTACCATTCACAATGAACGTTTTACTTTGAAACAACGACTGGTATAAACTGCCTTGGAAAGCGTCACCGAGAGAGAGAGAGAGAGAGAGAAACGGAGGAACGGAACAGCAGGCGGGTTAACTAGGCGACGCCTAGTATGCTACCCTACAAGTAGAAAGGGGACAAAGGAGAGAAAGAAAGAGGAAGGGAGGAATAGGAGATCAGTTACACTGGGTACCAGGGTGCATGGATGCTCAGGGTACACAGGTACCACGAGTACCCTGATAGTTTATAGTCTAGATCTGGTCCCTGAGTCCTTTAGGAGTGTTATGAGCTCAACAAAAATATGCAGAACTCTACTGCAAAAGCGAATTCAAAACAGCGATATGCCGTACTCAACCAGCTTCCTTACAGGCCCACGCTCTCGTGGCAGCCAACGTCTGACCATTCATGATGACGCATAGATTGCTTGAGAAACTTTTAATACCATAAAAATAAAAACTTGCAATAACAAGAGGCTTATCAGAGCTAAATGCGAGCAAACTGTGAACCGAGTCGTGTTGGCGGCCTGGCGCTTCTGTCCTGACGCAAAGGCAGAAGAAATCGCATTCAAAATGAGGCGATAGTGTAGTAACGTACGGCGAGAGCCCGGTCTGGCTGGGTCCGCTCCCGCTTTCGAGGTTGCAGCCGTCGCTCTGCAAACTGCCTATAACTGTAGATAAAAAAAAAACGAAACTGGCTAAGTTGTGAAGAGTAAAAGACCAGAGAAAGACCAAGGATCCCGTCTTGAAATCGCCCCGGCCATACCCTTGCGGCTTAGTATTCAGCTCTCGAATTCATATTCCCTGGAAAGGGGCTACGCACTGAGCACTCTCCTGACACAGAACTGTTTAATTATACGGTTCAGTACAAATTAACATCGCTGATGCGTCTCTCTTATTATGCGGTACGCTCTCACCCCTTATTTCTCAAGCTTCCGCTGGCTCTTGACCCATAGATGGGCCGTTATCGATGAGAAAATACGGCGAGGACAGCGCGGGTTACTGTTAGGTGCTGACACGGTAAACGACGCGGGTCGTTAATGCGCGCAGTGTGCTGACTAATTTTTCCATCTTGCCAGCTGGTTCTTCACTCGCCATCAGAGGCTTTGAAACCTGAGTAATGCTTCAGGGATCAAGATGTCGCTTTCAGCGATCTTACGGAAAATAGCTTCCACACTTTCGCTCTAAGGCTAGCGCGCCCGCTGGGACTGAACTTATTTTTTGAAAGCAGAACGTTGTTGAGGACAATAAAGTATGGTTTATTTCGCTAGTTAGAAACTCCGGATCAAAGCGCATCTAGTTTCGCCAGCAGCGGTCAAGATACGCATGCGCGGAGTCGTTCCTTAAAAAAAACATTCGCCCTCCAGCATTGTCCACGTTTGTGAAAAAACGAAGACACAGTAGTGACATAAAAATTTCATTGCTGGAGTAAGAAATAATTTTGTCTTATTTTAATGTAGTCAACCCTATATTTGCGCATGGAATAGTGGCTGTCATCATTTGCATTGTGTGAGCATTTAGATAAGTGCGTGGCTACAGCGGCCTGCTATGAGGCAACTGGCGCCCACTGCCGCCAACTGGCGTCCAGGAAGACAACAAAGAGGGCACGGAACCAGTGCCGATAAAACCCATGGCAGTGACCTTCTCGTGTTCTTCCGGGGTATTACCTACATACACACAAAACATTTCCTGTTTAGCAACATTATTTTCTTTTTCGTCACTCTTTCGTTACCTTGCCATTTTTACTTATTAACTAGATACACATAAACCATTTCCTATTATAACATTATTTTCTTTTGCGTCACCTTTCTTTAATCTCGCCATTTTTACATAGTGTCAGTAGCTTACAGGAAAGAGTCGCTGGCAATGTGGATCGCCTGCAGAAACGATGCCTGTTTAGGCCTAGTCATTAATCCCCTTGAAGAAGAGTGTCCTCAGCACGGTCATACACAATCAAGCCTAACGTCAACTCTGTTCACGCGGAGTAAGAGAAAAAAAAATTCAGCTCAGCACCACGTTCTTTTTTCAGCCGCATATGAGAAAATATCTGTAGATCCCAACTCCACACATATTCAAGCCGCGAAACAAAGCCATTACTTAGCATCACTCTTTTTAAGCTATGTTTCCCGCATTAACTCCCGGAACCCTCCGAATAGTCCATTTCTTTACTTCCTAGCCTGTCGTAGATTCGCACTTTTGTTTTTCCATACCCTTCACGCACTGGGATATGAGGTCCAAACCACAGAGCAAAAGGAGGAAAGACTTCATTCAACGTAAGCACCTGGTGCATTCCGAAAAGATGTTCGACCGAGGTGGACCCAGCTGGGCATGCTATAGGACGGCAGTAGGGAGGTATCGATCCGGATATATGTGCTGGTACAGTCACTCTCCCTGTGTGCCGCCGCGGTGGCTCAGTGGCTATGGTGCTCGGCTGCTGGCCCGAAAGACGCGGGTTCGATCCCGGTCGCGGCGGTTGAATTTCTTTGGAGGAGAAATTCGAGGCCCGTGTACTGTGCGATTTCAGTGCACGTTAAAGAACCCCAGGTGGTCGAAATTTCCGGAGCCCTCCACTACGGCGTCTCTCATAGCCTTAGCCGCTTTGGGACGTTAAACCCCATAAACCAAACCTAAACCAACCAAGTCACTCTCCCTGTGGTCCTAGGGTTAAGAGTTCGCAATGATCAGATGAATAAGAATGGGGTGGAGTGCATACGGCAGGTTATCTCAGATCACGAATGGCAGTTTAGCAATATTCCTGAAGAGAAAAGTATACAGCAGGTGTATCTTACCAGTAGACACCAATGGCGCAGAAACGTGCAGGCTAACAAAGAGGGTTAAGCTTAAGCTAAGAGAGAGAAAGGAATTTTAATGAGGAAAAGGTGGAGAGGTCGGCCGGTGGTAACATGGCCCTGGCCTGCTACTCCACACAGGGCAAAGGAAAGAGGAGGAAAAGGAAAGTGCGTATAAAGGTTGATGATGGCATAATACAATGAGTTTCACGGGTGATGTCCACACACACACGCACTCGCACGCACACACACACACACACACACACACACACACACACACACGCGCACGCACGCACGCACGCACGCACACACGCACACACACACACACACACACACAACACTCACAACACTGGCTGGCACTCGCATCGCGGTTAGTAGACGCACATAAAACTCATAAAACTGGTGTCTGCAACACAAACACCGACACATATCATTAACCATGTAGGTAGCGCATAGGTGGTCACAGACGAGTATCCAGGCCTGTTTCATACAAAAAGTTGAGGAGGGCCTTTATCACACGCAACCAATTAGAACGTCTCGTCCTGGCGCCCAGAAGAGTTTCCTCAGAGAGAGGGCGAGAGTCCAGTTGTTTCACGGTCGCCTCCAATGTTCTTCTTTCAGCAGTATAGTTCGGGCACTCGCAAAGAAGGTGTCCAATAGTCTCTGGAGTGTGGCACTGTACTCAATTTGGGTTACTTTCGATACCAATCTTGTGAAGATAGTGTTTGGTGTAGGCAACGCCAAGCCGTTACCGGAGGAGTATAGTCCCATGACGTCGCACCACCATAGATGGCAAATGTAATCGTGAGCCGGCGTCAAGCTTACAGACGCGATCCTGTTGATGATTCGAATCATGCCTGTGCGACTGAATTGCGGCTTGCATTAAATGCGCCAACAAGGCTCCAATGTCTGATCTAGAAGAGGCTATCTAAATGAAAGCACCATCACTATGTGCCATCCGAGCCTCGGCGTCAGCACGCTCGTTTCCCGCTATGCCGCAATGGCTCGGTATCCATTGAAACTTTATGATATGGCCGCGGTGGAAAGCTTGGGCTAACAAAAGCACAATCTGTTGAACCAGCTGCTCGCATGCCCTTGGTTTTACATGTTTGCACGACCTGCAATGCTGATCTCGAGTCGCAGAATATAGTCCATTCCTGCGCTGGCTGATGACCAATATAAAGGACGGCTTCTCGTATGGCTGCCAATTCGGTTGCCGTAGAGGACGTTTTGTGCATGAGCCTGAAACGGTGACATGAGGCATTTCCTGGCACTATCACCGCTGCAGCTGAAGAGGTGGTCGTTACGGATCCGTCCACGAAAACATGCTGGGTGTCAGTATACATAGATGTAATGTATGACAGCGCCAGCTGTTTCAGAGCGACTATTGGAATGTGCGTCTTCTTTGTTATCCCTGGGATTGTTGTCCGTATAGATGGTTTTGGTACTGCCCAAAGTGGCACCTCCGCAATCTGGTGTGGCGCGTAGTTCGAAGGCACCGCATCGCACTGCATCCAGAGGGCTCTGGAAAAGGCTGCATCTGGACGCACCGCACTAATGTTGGTGAGGGGGTGATGACGATGCCTGGTCAGATGCCGCAAATGCACACGAAGTGGCTCCTGTTGAAAATAAATTCGTGCTGGGCAGGCGCGGGCCTCATAAAATGTGCCCCATGTAGCAGTTTTACATGGCAAACCCAAGCATACTCTTAAAGCACGAGCCTGCGCGCTTTCAAGCGCACGCAGGCCTGATAGTCTGACCCCGGAAAGAACGGGTGCACTGTATCTGAGAAG
Source organism: Amblyomma mixtum (assembly GCF_055824585.1). Classification (NCBI taxonomy): domain Eukaryota; kingdom Metazoa; phylum Arthropoda; class Arachnida; order Ixodida; family Ixodidae; genus Amblyomma; species Amblyomma mixtum. The sequence goes on along the minus strand of NC_143017.1, from coordinate 38,025,508 downwards.
ACCGACTACCAGCGCCTGGTACATGAGAAGTAAAGATCGCTCAGAGGGACCCCAACATTTTCCTGCCATACACCGCACAATGCTTGCAAAGCTGTCGAGCTTTTTCTTGAGCACAGAAATGTGCTTCGTCCAGGACAGGTCACGGTCTATCGTAACACCTAAGAATTTGTGATGTGTTACGTATGGAACAATTTACCCGTCGATTGTGACCGGATACCGCGCCATTAACTTGCGTGTGAAAGCCAATGTTACGCTGTTAGTTGGCGAAAGTTCAAGCCCCTGACGGCGCAAGTACGCAGACGTAATGGTAACCGAACGCTGCAATCTTGCTTGCATTTGGGGACGCGTGACACTTGATGTCCATATGCAAATATCGTATGCGTAGGCGGATATCGAAACAGTCTTCGGTAGTTGTTTGAAAAGGCCAATGAGCACGAGACTGAACAACGTTGGACTGAGCACTCCTCCCTGAGGAACACCACAAGCAACATGATGATCTGCTGTGTCTCCTTCAAGAGCCTCCATGTAGACTGTCCGGTTTGTCAAATAGCTTGTAATCCAATTGTGTAGACGTCCGCCTATACCACATTCATCGAGTGCATTTACTACTGCATCATGTTGAACATTATCGAATGTGCCTTTGATGTCGAGGAAAAGAGCAGCAGTCAACCTGTGACGGCGTTTTTCATGTTCTACCGTTGACACGAGATCAATTACAATGTCGATGGCAGACCGGCCTTTGCGGAAACCCGTCATTGTGGAAGGGTATAGTCCACGTTTTTCAAGGAACCATTCTAGACGGGTGAGCACCATACGCTCCATCGTCTTGCCAATACAACTTGCCAGAGCTACTGGTCTGTAGGATGCTAAGTCGAGTGGTGATTTCCCTGGTTTGAGCAAGGCCACAATGCGGCTTCTTTTCCACTGCTGTGGAACAGTGGCAGAGGCCCAAGAGTGGTTGAACAATGTTAAGAGGGCTTCCATTACCTGTGGGCCTAAATGACGAAGCGCATTGTATGTTATTCCGTCAGGTCCTGGGGACGAAGGATGCGTACGAGCAGAAAGAGCTGCTTTCAGTTCTTGAATTGTGAAGGGGATGTCCAGTCGATCGTCCATCCTGGGGGGAGCACATCGATGCTGCCGAGGTGAAGAAGCGCTTCCGGCAATTCTCGAGCAGAAATCCTCCGCCACCTGTAGTTCTTGCAGTCTTTCATAAAGTGCCAATGCACGGAAAGGGTGTTTCTGCTGGGGAAATGTCGGCAGTCCTCGAACGACGTGCCAGATTTTAAGGCGGAAGCCTTTAATGCCTCATCGTTGTAAGCAGGAGCTGTCGACAAGAAATGTCACGCTTTTCAGTTGGTCGAAACGGTCGTAACGTCACAGTGCGCGAATTTCAAACGGGGCCAATTGTACTTTGGCTACTAACCATGCAACCAATTAAAGGGATCGTATAGTGATGCTCCAAGTAAGTTTGAGTTTAGTTAATTGCTTACTTAACCAATTAGTCCAATTAACCTTTCTAGTCAGGCCAGATAAATAAATAAAACCGAGTAAGAAATTGACCGAGCTTGGGAATCGAACCCCGGTCTCCGGAGTGCGAGTCGAGCACACTACCACTCGACTATGCCAGCTCGATGGTTTCGAATGAATGAATGAAAAACTTTATTGTACAAGTGTTCTTTATCGAAGAGTAGGTGGAGCCCTCAGTCCAGGGCCCCAGCGGCCTTTGCAGTCTTGCAAGCCCTGTCGATCAGCTTGAATTGCTCTTCAGGCTTCGAGCTGGACAGCGCAGCCTCCCACTGCTCCGGTGTTGGTGTGTTGTTTATCGGCACTGCGTGCATTTTCTGACAGGCCCATGTAACGTGGTAAAGCGTTGGGTGTTCACCGCATAGCGGGCATTTGTTGGCATATGTGGAAGGATAAATTTTGCTGAGTAAACTCAGATTGGGGTATGTATTAGTCTGCAGTTGTCTCCAGGCAACCGACTGCTCTCTGCTAAGATCTTTGTGGGGAGGAGGGTAGGCCCTACGGAGGGCTCGTTGGTGTTCTAAGATGGCTCCATACCGTCTAGTGACTGCGTCCAGTTCCCCTTCGGTGCGCGCCTCCCGGTTAGCGTATCCTCGGGCATTGGCGTCCGCACATTGGTTCCCTTTGACAGCCTCATGGCCTGGTGTCCACGTGATGAAGCATCTCGTAAAAGTGATCGTCCTCGCCTTGAGTATGTGAATGGCTGCAGTGGATATGCGTCCACTGCTGTATCTTCTGCACGCCTCTTGCGAGTCTGTAATGATGTGTGCATGGGGCTCGTCACTCTGCTGGGTGATGGCGAGTGCAATTACTGCTTCCTCAGCCTCGAGGATGTTGGTTTTTATCGAAGCGCAGTTGATTTCCCTGAGCTGGTGATCCACCACGCTGGCTACCGAGCCGTATCGGTGTCTGTATGTTGTTGCGTCAACGTATAATACGTCTTTTGCCCCGGCGAAGCTTCTTTCGTGGAATTCAGATCTTGCCTTTCTTCTCGCCTTATGTATATCGGGATGCATGTTTTTAGGAATCGGGCTGATCTCAATGATCCTCCTGATTTCATTTGGAACGCTCTCTGTGCTATTGATTTCTTTCAAAGCGTCCCTCATGCCGAGCAACCGCAGCGTGTTTCGGCCTGTTGCGGACAGCATCAGTCTTGTTTTATGCGCGAGAAGGTGGGCCTCGATATGTTCTTGTACTGTGTTGTTTATGCCCAGTTTAAGGAATTTCTGCGTCGAAGTGTTGACCGGCAGTCCGAGAGCGCATTTGTATGCTTTTCTAAGAATTGCCTCTAACTGCTCCTTTTCTTGCTCGAGCGGTGTTTGGTAGGGGACGCCGTATAAGATCCTACTGACCACGAGGGCCTGTACTAGCCTACATGTGTCTTCCTCCTTCATACCTCTTCTTCTGTTGGATATTCTTGCAATCATCCTTGTGATCTGTGCTGTGGTATTTGCTAGCTGTCTGATCGTGTGATCAATACGACGGTTGCTTTGGATCCACATGCCGAGGATCTTAACTTTCGATACTACCGGAACCTTCGTTTCCCCTATGTAGATATCTATGGAGTTTTGCAGATCATACCCTTGTCTGTAGACTCTGGGCACCTCGGAATTTTCAGGGCAGCATGCTAGTCCACAGTGTCGGACGTATGCGTTGACCGTGTCTGCTGCTCGCTGAAGAAGCTCTTGTTTTTCTCCTAAGGATCCCCTTGTCACCCAGATTGTGACATCATCTGCGTAGATGGCATGCCTGATTCCTTCAATTTCTTCAAGCGCCCTTGCTAAACCAATCATTGCAATAATAAAAAGCATAGGTGATAACACAGAGCCTTGCGGTGTTCCTTTTTCGGGGGTGTTGAAGGTGTCAGTCCTGATGCCTCCTATTCCAATGGTAGCGGTTCGGTTAGTCAGAAAGGCTTTCACATAGTTGAATATTCTCTGCCCAAAACCCAGTTTGCTGAGCCACTCCAGCACAGCCCTATGACTGACGTTGTCGAAGGCCGCTTTAAGATCGAGAGCGAGCAAGATGTTTTCTCCATATTTTGGAACGGTAGTAAGCACCTCCTCCTTGATTTGCAGGAGAACGTCTTGTGTCGGTAGGTATTTTCGAAATCCAAACATAGTGTGCGGCACGAGTTCGTTGTCCTCAAGGTGGGTCTGCAACCTGCGATGCACAACTCTCTCGTACACTTTTCCCAAGCATGATGTCAAGGAAATTGGTCCAAGATTTTCCAGGTTTGGAGTCTTTCCGGACTTCGGAATGATTACTATTTCCGCATGTCGCCAGTCGTCCGGGAGGGTCCCCTGTTCCCAGAGTTTATTGACGAATTCTGTGAATCTTTTGATTGAATTGTCATCCAAATTTCTTATCATGGCATTAGTGATGCCATCCCTCCCTGGTGTATGAACAAAGGTGCGTCTAGTGAATACGGTGTCTTCGTTCACTCCCATCTTCCTCCCTTCCCGTTACGGCGAGGTTCAGGTGTTCACCGAGATATGCGAGACAGATACGTTTCCTTTCCTCAAAAAACAATTTACTGACGAGCAAGGCGTCTTTGTCAGCGTTTCAGATTGGTCCAAATTGTCGTGATGTCACCACGCGCGAATTTTGACGGGTGTCCACCGAAATATGTGAGACAGTTACTGCGCAACTTTCTTTCGTCAAATACAATTTTCGACTAGTGCTACTGATATATGCGAGACAGTTAGTGCGTAATTTCCTTTCCTCAAATACGATTTTCATTTTCTTCATTACGGCCCCTCTTTCTTCTTTCACTCCACTTCCTCCCTTCCTGTACAGTGCGGCTCAGGTCTCCACCGAGACGACAGAGAATTACTGCGCCATTTACTTTCCTTAAAAAGCGTTCCGTTCAAAGGGCAAGGCATCGCGCCGAACGGGTGGTGGCGTTCAATGGACTCCGTGGCAGCGCTACAACACGCTGTCGCGTTCCACTCCTAAAGGCGAAGCTTAAGCGTCATTAATTGGCAGTTAATTAATGCACCAACAAAATGTGAAGTGAACAATCGTGTAGCGGAATGCAGCACTCAGGCTTTCGCCTTTCAGCACTTTAGCCGCTAAAGTTCCTCGTAATTTTTGGAGAGTGGTTTGCGGGAATCCAATCTGCTGCAAAATGACCGCCACCGTTGTTTGCCTATGTAGTTGATGTAGTCGACACAATAAACGTCCAGATAAAACAAATAAATGGGCAGGTTTATTAGCCTGCGAAGGTTACATAAGAACACAGAAAAGACGGAGCACAGCACGCATGTCCTTTTCCGCAAGCGAGTTCGTACGGCACTGCCCGTGTCCCTCTCTCCGACCGGATGTCGAGGGGGCCACGGCAACCGGCGAGCGGTGTCCAGATGTGGCTTCGCGCCTCTTGGGCCTCCCGCTGCTCTTCCAAGAAGGGGAGCGTGGTCGCCGGTGCTCGGAGAATGGCGGCCGCTGCAGGACTCGAACGGCCGGCGTCGCCTGTGCACTTGTCTCAAGAAACCGGAGCGCCTCCGTCGACAACACCTAGGTTCTCCAAATAGCGCTGTATTTGCTTCTCGGCACATCGAGAGGCCCGGAGATCCGAGACATCCTTTGTCCTCCGGTATTTTCTTTCTGCGCGTCGACGAATCGCCCGAAGCTGCGCGTAGATCACATCCACTGGAGCTGTGGAATTGGGCGCTGAGATGTTGCGCGTTGTATCTTGCATGGCCGAAATAATACGCTGTTCCACATCTGTTGGATGAGCGAGGTTCACCCAGATTTTTTCTAGAACAATGCGGAAAGCACTCCAGTCGGTGCAGCGTATTTTGGCGTTTGGAAGACGGTTAAACCACCGTAGCTGCACATACGTTGGTATGTGGTCACTTCCATCAGTTTCAATATCAGCACACCACGTTCCGAACGATGAGAGGCGCCTGGATACAAATGCCAGGTCCAAGCAGCTGCTGTAGGTAGTCCCGCGTAGAAATGTCGGCGTGCCATCATTGAGCAAAACAAGACCTGCATTGACCATGAACGTGGCGATATCCCGTACTCGAACGTTCGTAATGGCTCTTCCCCAGCCGTGGTGATGCGTATTGAAATCTCCTACTATCATATGGGGCTCCGAAACGCTGTCGAGTAGCGATTGTAGTCGTACGGCATCAAATCGCCCCCTTGGTGGTATGTAGCCACCTATAATAGAGATTGTGCGCCCATTCAAAGTCACAGTGATTGCTACATACTCGTTGCTACTGCCCCCAGGAATTTGATGCCGAACGTAAGTGAGGTCAGGACGGACGCATAGTAGTACCTTGTTCAAATGCCCAGCCGCTTCACAGAGGAAACTCTCATAATCGGACAGTCGAAAAGGAGATGTGATATTAGGCTCGAATATTACAAGCATTGGAAATCGGTACTTGAAAATCCTCTGCCTGAAATCTGCTAGGCGGCCTCGCAGACCTCGAGCATTCCATTGTAATAGTGCCGATCGAGAGATTCTCTCCTGTAGTGAGGGCGCTGATGACGGTAGAGCCATAATTTTTTACTGCTATTAAAGGGTGGCAAGCACCGGTTCAATAGCGTCTGAAATTTGGACAGCAGCCTTAGCAATTGGCGTGTCCACTCCAGAAATTCTCAGCCGTAAGGTGCCTATCAGTTGTTTCAGCATCGCCCTGATTTGATCACCTGTTGTAGACACATCCGGCGGAAGCACAGGCGGACGTGTCACAGAGCTCACAGTACCGGATGGTAGAGGTGACCACTCTGCGGAGTCCTCCTGGGTGGTTGACAGTCTTGGCTCTTGCGGAGCTGGAGGCGGTGGCTTCTGCGCGGCATAGCGGTCTCGGTCCTCCTGATGTAATGACACTTCATTTACTGAGCTCAATTTCTTCTGCCGGTTTCGTGTCCTCCTTCTGGAGCGGCGCACCACGAATGCTGCTTCTCGGTGAGTAGAATGGTCTCTCACCATTTTCTTCAAGATCTTCATCTCTGTTTTTACTTTCGGACATTCCCTAGATGTAGCCTCATGAGGACCTTTCCAGTTCGCACAAACTGGAGGCTCAATCGTACATGTAGGCCCCTCGTGCACGCCACCACAACGCGGACATGCTTTCTTGCTCGTACACGCGCAGCACTAACATGCCCAATCTTCTGGCATTTTCGGCACTGCTCCGGTCCGGGCACACAAGGACGCACTGGGTGCCTCACAAAACCCACTTTCACATGGGATGGTAAAATAGTACCCTCAAACACTAGTTTGACACACCGTGATTGGCCGAAACGGTGGATGTCAGTTATGCGAACAGAACTTGATAGCAGCTGCACCAAGTCCATATCCTTGATCTCTATGTCCACGTCAGAAATCACACCAGCAGTAGTGTTAAGTCCATGAGCGAAGAAAGAGCGGACTCGTATGTTGCCAAGGACAGACACGGTCTTCAACTTCTCCAGGGTGGCCTGGCTAGAGACATCAACAGAGAGGATATTCCTTCTTGCATTAATACGCACTTTGACTTGGCCCGGAACCAGTCGTTCAAGAAGAAGAGTCAAAGTCTGCCTGTTGATGGAGTTGAGATTCTCTAAATCCTCAACAGGCATGTATGAAATTGTGTAAGTGAGAGATTGCTCACTTACATTGGCCTCGTCAGCAGTTTTCTTGCTCCCACTGTGTTGGTTAGGCATCTTCGTGGTCACAATGGACTTGTTAGCCCGCTTCGTACGCACACTGGGCCCACACTCAGTCGGGGTTTTGGAAAGCTTCCTCTTCAGGCGCCGACTCACAGTCTCGGTGTAGCCACCGTCGAACTCCATGTCATCCGAGTCGGAGAAGCTAGACGACCCCGGGAGCTCTGAGGGGAGATTCATACTGCATCCAGGTTGATCTGTGCGGTTCACACTGCTAACCACAGAAGGCAGCAGAGGCGGCGGGTCATCCGCCATCGCCTGGGACGGCGAGGTTGCCTTGAAGGCCACAGAAGCACAAATTATTTTGAAAAAGCAGGAGCTCGATCAAGAGAAGCTGCCGTTCGCAGTGCTCTTCTTCTTCTTCCAACAGCACTACCGAAATGTCTTTCTTGCTTCTCTGTGCCTAATATAAGGAAGGGGTTGTTATCAGCGCAATTAGATCTCCGTGTGGCATTCAGTTTGCGTGTGGTTTACGCATAAGTGGAAACACTTTAGTTAAACTGTATATCTATTTTAGTAACTGTTACAGTTAGTTTTCTTTAGAGTGCACTGATGTTATTCTCTCATCTCACTTCCTATTTAATTGAGACTGCTTCATACTCCAAACATCCAGTTTCTTGCGGTGGATTTCAATGTGTGATTTGTGGAGTTTAATGCTTTGATGCAACCAAAGCTATGATGGACGCCGTAGTCGAGGGCCGCGGATAAATTTCTAGAGCCCGAGGTTCTTTTTCGTGCAATTGCATAGTACAGTACACGGGCCTGTCGCCCTTCGCTTCCATCAGAATGGGGCCGGGATTGGACTCGGGTCTTCGTGATCAGCTGCCGAGCGCAATAACCATTGAGCCACAGCGGCTGGCTCGTTTAAGTGCTCTGCTAATTGCTATTCCAATATTACAAACTTATTCTACATGATGAATGCTTTGCTTCAGCAGGGAGAAGGGGCTTCTCTAGAGGCTTGAACTTAATATTGTTGGATTTATTCATAGTGAAATACTTGTACCTTTGTTGGACGAGCAGCGTTTGTGGAAGTGAAATAAGGAAAAAGTGTATTTATCTGCTTCGTTAGCGCGCTCATGCAAGAGGGGTTCGTGCCTGGCAGTGGTTCCGGTGACTACATTTCATCTAAGAGAAGTATTTATTTGAGAAAGCTTGTATACAGGTAAGATGGTGCATAGCTTTTTAAAACATTTATAGGGCAAAAAGCCATACAAAAGGAAACCGGGGAAGATACACGACAACCGCTTTTCGTGATTTTTTTTCGCTATTATTTCTTCCGAAAGCCATTGCCAGTTTCTGCCCGTTTTCATAATTGTAGTATGCGGTGTCACCGCAAGTTTTGGTTTTTTAGATGGGTGATGAAATCAACAGAAAAGGTTTGGTTTGGTTTGGTTTATGGGGTTTAACGTCCCAAAGCGACTAAGGCTATGAGAGACGCCGTAGTGGAGGGCTCCGGAAATTTCGACCACCTGGGGTTCTTTAACGTGCACTGACATCGCACAGTACACGGGCCTCGAATTTCTCCTCCAAAGAAACTCAGCCGCCGCGGCCGGGATCGAACCCGCGTCTTTCGGGCCAGCAGCCGAGCACCACAGCCACTGAGCCACCGCGGCGGCTCAAATCAACAGAAAAGATCAATGCTTTGGATGAAAGCAGTATTCGGTGAAACATGTAGAACTTTGCAAACACTCTGTTCAGACGACGGCTGGAAAGAAAATATTAGGATTACGCATGCACTATTCCTCGAACTCGTGTCACTTGTGACCAGCTTTTCCTTCACACGAAGTGCAATGTGCGAAAGCGCCCATACCAACAGAAAGCAGAAGGGTCATTCCTGTTTAAAAAATGCCCAGTTGGTGCGAGTACTGGGCAGTATCCTATAAATTTGTTGTACTCGAGAGCAAGGTGACAAAGCATAAGTGTGCTCTATGAAGAACAGGCGGCGCCATTAGCTCCACATTTTGAAAATAGGTGTCACCTGACGCAGGTATTTCTAACCATCGACTGCTTCCACATACCTGCTGTAGCGCCCAAAGGCGAGTATTGAGATTTAATAGCAGAAAAATGTTCACATCATATAATATGCAATGAATTGTGGATCGCGAGACCGCTAAGTGTTGTTTCGACTTTCGTTCCAACAGGCTTTTATATTTTTTAAACAAAGTTTTCGCATGATGCTGCCCAGTCACTTCTCAAATGCATATTTTACTTCACAGTATTAAATTGCTTGCATGATAAAACCACATTAAAAATCTAATTTGCTTTCTTTAAAAGTTTCAAGCTGATGATGAAATCTTTATCGTCATGAACATGTCCGCAGGGTCCCAGGTAGTCATCGGCTGTAGTGAGGTATCCTGTGCATCACATGTAAAATTCTCGGAAGCAGGCATTAGTATACTGTTGTTAGGACCTTGAATGATTTTCTGTGGAGTCACCAGCTGTTGCCCAAGAGGAAGGATGTTCTGAAAGAATGCGCACTTCTTTTTGTGCTGTTGGCCGAACAGCCTTATCTTGCTCTTCCGTGGAGAATAAAAAGTTATAGCTCACTGCATTGAATATCTACAAGAGAAGAAGAGTAATTTAAAGTTTACCGCAACTCTTGCCTCAGTGTGGTGGAGCATGCTTTTGGAAGACCCTAGGGGCGTTAACGCATGTCTATTTTGGTGCGGCAGATTGCATTACACGTAATTTTCTGTGAGTAGAGGGTTGTTCCTGTGTGCGATGTTGAGTTAGCTGATGTTCAGTTGGCTATGAAGGCCTGTTATCTGACCGGCCACCGACACATCATCGGCAGACTTATTTCGCCAGTGAAGTACGAAACTGTTGGTGATTTGATACAATTTTCTCCTTCGTTGTCCTTCATGATGAGTGCAACTGAACATTATGAACATACCACCAGCAGAGGACAGCGACTGCTGTTTTCTGCTTCTTCTACATGGTCGTCAGTAAAATTGAAAATGTTTTAAGGAAAATTATTCTCTGTGTCGTCCGACTTTGTGTTTTAACTGCAAAACTGAACTTCATGTGTCTTGGTTATTGACTGGGGGGGGGGGGGGGGGGGGGTTGCTGCAGAGAAGCTGGAACCAGTGGCTCTACTTCATAAAATAAGGACATTCAGCAGACAGAGAGAGGAAGCAGTTTATTATTGTGTAAGGTGTAAGCACGTGTTTAGGTGACCATTCTTTTACTGCCTACATTGCCGCTTTACTGTTGCGTCTTTGCTCTTCCTGGGAGGTTGGGGGAGATATCGTGGTCTGAACATGACAGGGGAGCTCAATCACAAGAACCTGTCTTGTGTTCATCCACAAGTGTCTCGTATTTTCTGTGTAGTGTATTCTGTCAAAATGAACCAATACCAGCATGCCAAACTTTTCGCCCCACTGACATAGGTTGCCAGAAAAGCTGTACGGACTGGCGAAATACGTGTTGCATCTGGGTAGTTAAAAATTGGATGGCACAAAGCGTGCGAGGGTTCTGCCATTATTTGCGACATTGAGACCTGTATTGCTGGAAACAAATTTAGGTCGTAACTAGGGTCATAATCCCATTAAAGTTTTTTTTTTATCTCATTCTAGCAGCTCCTTTTGTCTCTCAAAAATAAGTATAGTCTACTCCTTCAGGTGCTCACTGGTGCTCACTGCTTAGGAAGCGCGGAGCTCTGAATTTCTCCTTTGTCGATGCCGCTCTGACGGTGGTGCCGAGCTGCCGGCACCTTTCGCTGCAGAGAATCAAGAAAAAAGGTGGGGAGCAAAATTTGAAATTTTAGTTCAAGACTAAAATTGTTGCTGTTGCTAATACACTTGACCTTGTTCTCACTTCACATCCCGACCTTGTTTCAACATCACTCACGTTCCGGGAATGAGCGACCACTTCTTACTTTCTTTTGGGTTATACCTCGCACATCCTACACGTGTCAAAAGACCAGTAACTATCCGTAATCACAATAAAGCAGAATTTGACGCGATTAATAACGAATTATGTTCATTTTTTGACATTTTTCTTCAGGACTTTGACCAACTTACAGTAGAAGCTAACTGGGTGATGTCCGTAGAAAAAGTTGCGCACCTGACCGACAAGTACATTCCTATACGCACAATAATAAACAAACCGGACGCTCCTTTGTATAATTCTCACATAAGGCGACTATCAAACAAAAAGAAGCGATTGTACAGGTCAGCCAAGCTTTCTTCGAGAGAAGCTCGTTGGAATGCCTATAAATTAGTTTCCAGCGAATACCTATCAGCGCTAAAGATCGCTAAGAATAACTATCTATGCCACACGCTGCCGTCAATGTTAACAAATGATACTAAGAAATTCTGGCGCGTTACAAACCAAAAAGATGATGACACTATAACCCTCGTTGACAACTCTGGAATTGTTATACCTCATAATCAGATCGCGTCCATTCTTAATGACACATTCGTCCAAAACTTTTCTGTAACTCGCAATGTCCCGCTACCCACTGCACCTTGTTACGACTACCATGATATGTTCCCGCTTACAATTGAACCGTGTGGCGTCGAAACTGTGATTATCTTTGCGTTTCTCCTCTGCTCCCGGTCGTGACCTAATTACCGTGAAATTTTTGCACCGCACTGTTGCTTATTCATCCATTGTATTAGCAAACATTTTTCAGCAATCACTTGCGACAGGATGCCTGCCTTTTGAGTGGAAAGTCAGTAAGGTGATTCCACTCTATAAATAAGGCGACAAGCATTGTCCTCTCAATTACCGACCTATATTTCTAACCAGTATCCTGTGAAAAATATTAGAACATATCCTATATTCATGTATTGCAAACTTTCTCGAATCTAACTCATTTTTCTCTAACTTGCAGCACGGCTTTCGTAAAACGTATTCTTGCGAAACTCAACTCGCCTCTTTCACACACAAGCTAAACATTATTCTTGATAATCGTTCAATGGCAGATTGTATTTTTCTTGGCTATTCTAAGGCTTTCGACAAAGCGTGTCATAAACTGTTACTTTACAAATTACAGCTAATGAACATGGACCTCAAACTTCTTACTTGGATTGAATATTTTCTCACTAACCGTTCGCAGTACGTATCAGCCAATAATCAGAACTCTCAATCAAATGACGTTTACTCCGGCGTCCCGCAAAGCTCCGTCCTTGGTCCTCTTATTTTTCTAATTTACATTAACGACTTGCCTCCTTCTGTTTCCTCACATATCCATTTATTTGCTGACGACTGTGTAATCTTCCGGGAAATAACATGCAGCGACGACATAACTACCCTTCAATCAGACTTAAACGCTGTTTCTTCGTGGTGTAAAACATGGCTAATGGAACTTAACATCAATAAGTGTATATCTCTTCGCGTATCCAGGACTGACAGAAGTATCCCCACTTATTTTCTGAATCATATTCTCTTAGAATCAGTACACTCATACAAGTACCTTGGTGTGCACATCACTTCCACTCTCACTTGGTCTCTACATATCACATACATAGTTAACAACGCCAATCGTATGCTGGGTTACATCCGCCGCAACTTCGCCAGAGCTCCTTCATCCCTGAAACTGCTATTTTACAAGACATTAATACGTCCAAAACTAGAATATGCCGCATCCATCTGGGACCCTCATCATGCAAACCTTATTCATTCACTCGAAATGGTCCAACATAACGCAGCCCGCTTCATTCTCTCCAACTATAATAGGACCGCTAGCATATCTTCAATGAAATCAAGCCTTAATCTGCCATCCATAGCTTCGCGTCACGAAATGTTTTGTATCTGCCTATTCCATAAGATCTTTCATCATCCACACCTGCGCAGTGAATTACTCTCTTCCCCGCATCACCTATCATCAAGATTAGATAATGCCTACAAAGTTGGTGTCCCATTTTGCAGAACTAACGCTTTATTTCAGTCATTTTTACCTCGAACAGCAGCAGAGTGGAATCACCTTCCCGCACCAACAGCAACCATCAAAGATTACCAGCTTTTCAAGAACGCCTTAGCTAACATTGTATGATTAGACACATCTGGAACTTTTTTGATAATAGCCCCATTTCGTTTATTGTAATGTTATGTTTTTTTTTCACCTGTAACCACTCCCCTCTCTAATGCCAATGACCCTGAGGGTATATGAAATAAATAAATAAATAAATAAATAAATAAATGTGTACTTTCTTTTCGAGTGACTTTTCTGTAATTACTGCTTTTGAGTGGAATGGACTATATTTGATTTATGTTCGTAATACTTATTTGTTGTACATTTTTTATTATAAGTGTCTCTCCTAATGAATTCTGCATTTTTCTGATGGATTCTTCACAGGGCTCTACACAAACAGATTTTATTTTGTTTAAATATTGGCACGAGTGCTGTGCACAAGTTCAAACATCATGTTGAATTGTTTTCGTTCTAAGTGTTTTGTATGTGTTTCTTCAATAGTATATGATTAGATAATTCAGAGTGCATCGCTATCAACTTTGTTATGGGGTCAGGGGTATAGCCAGGTACCGGTTTTGTATCTTTTGTTCCCGGCCCTTAGTTTCGTGTACTGAGAACTAAAATGTTAATAAACTCAAACTCAAACTGGCCGCATACGGGGTGAGCGAACCCTCACGAACGATGGTCAGGAAAAAAAAAGAACAGGAAAAAGAAACAGAAGAGGGCTTCACCTTCGCGCTGCCTCCGCATTACGAAAACTGAGACCCCATTGCCATACCAGCCATCTAGAGAAAAAAAAACCGGAAATCGAAAGTTGTTGGTATGTTGAAAAGCCGCAAGTGCACCGTTTTTCCCAGTAGCCTGCCTACACGTCTCGTTTACCTCTGATTTGCCTTCTTTTCACCTTACCACCCGACCAGACAAACACACCGGTGCCAGAAGACCGCGTTGGCCGGGCTTCGGATTCGGCTTTGACCCAAGCTGCACGAATTGAATTCGCTTTGTGCCGTGCACCGCGCTGCAGACTTTCCAGTCTCCTTCGCCTTCCCCATCACGTTTCTTTTCCACATCTCCCACCCCTCGCCTCCTCCCCTCTTGCCTCTAACCCACAAACACCAGCACACAAAAGGCTCTCACTTGGACGGATAAAGCTGTGACTTCCATTTCCGCTCTGTGATTCTTTTTCTTCTTCCGTTTATGTTTTATTCCACTTATTTCAGCTGTAGCGAAGCTCCATTCAAAGGTTGCAAAAGGGCAATGGCTTCCAGGCCGGAAAGGAAAGGAAGGAGGAAGTTTAGGAGTTGCTTTCGTAACGCAAAAAGAGGGGGCCAACCGTAAGGAAAACCAGGCACCCTTACCATCCTTACACGCAATTGTTAAAGAGGAGAAAAAAATAGTAAGACTCACTCTCCAGCTGTAATTTCAGTGGTTGAGAACTCATCGCCCTCTCTTCCTCTCTCGTGCTAACCTGGGCTACTTACGGTTTCGCGCTTCAAAACAACCGTATTTAATTGGCGTTTCCAACCCCTTTGTATACAGGGACCAGAATTGAACACTTTCTCAATGCCGCCATCATTTAAGGTAGCGTCGCGGCGCTCAAAATATTATATGTTGCTGTTTAATGAATAGAGCAGAATGACATCATGCCATATCTGATGAGTACGCCTAGCGTAGTGCATTCAAGTGAAACGTTATGCAACTGTAGCGCTCCATGCTTGATCCTTGAGTTTGGCGTTGTCGCTGGACCTGACAGGCGATCAAGATCACAATCAGGCAGCCTCCAGAATCGCCCGAAGAGTATCTCGTGGAAGGGGCGACGCAGTTCCAGCCTTAGCGTTGGTGACCTTTCGTAAATGCTGCTCATTTTAATTACAATGTGCATGCAGAAAGTTTGTATTTGTCCAGGTTGCCCAACAGCGATCTCAGTGAAAGATCTCTAAAAGGATTGTGAGAGAACTTCGAAGAAACTGCGTTGTAAAGAAGCTCGAGTCTGCAATCTTTGTTGGACATCTCAATTCTGGAGTTTTCACTGCTGGAGATTTTATATTTTTTATTTGGTCAGTTTTAGAATTTATCACTGTTATACAACTAACGATAGATATCCTTAAAGCTGCTGAAGCTGTGAGGCCGGAAACAGCTTTTTCTGGTTTCTAAATGCGGAGGGCCCCTAGGCGGATCAACTTGTGCTTAGGCAAAATTCACATTGAAGTCAGTGTTTCCGCTTGCTGGACGAAACCAAGCGATGAATGACTGAGAAGGGAGAAGGGGGGGGGGGGGGGGGGGAGCGCCAAGGGACACTCGGAGCGTGCGCAGCACACAGAGAAGTAAGCTACCCAAGAACATTTCCAGAGGGCGCCCTCCCTGGGACTGCTTAAAAAAGTAACGGCGCGAAGTTATTCACGTAGATCATTACCGCGGCTCTCCCCAAGTCCAAGAAAATTAACTGCCAAGCGGACCCCACAATCAACGGTGCATCGGCGAGAGCTCCCAGGAAGTGATGGCATTCGAATCAAAACTCGGGAGAGCATTGGTCTTTAGCCGAGGGCAATCGTTTGTTTAGAGAAGAGATTTGAAGCATGAGGTCCGTGATGCCTTGATATCCAGAATAGGGCATTCTATGTGAAATTTCGAGAGCTGGAAAGTTTAGAACAACGAACAAATTTGAATGACGCGGAGAGGGCAATCGTTTGTTTAGAGAAGAGATTTGAAGCATGAGGTCCGTGATGCCTTGATATCCAGAATAGGGCATTCTATGTGAAATTTCGAGAGCTGGAAAGTTTAGAACAACGAACAAATTTGAATGACGCGGAGTAGGAGCTGGTGAACATTGAATAAAAAAAACCGTCTTCCGCCGACGAAGCCCGCAAAGTGAACAGCGGTAGGCGCACAGACTCTTTCTTTTGAAAATGCCAGCAACGCGTAAACGCTCGCGTCAGTGGCCTTCTGATATGCCTCGATTCTTAACCCTGTCTGTTGTGAGGGAAAGTTAAAAAAGATGTTGGGCAGGCGGCGTGGAAGGGAAGTTGAGGATTATAGACTAATGACCCCGAAGAGCCGCGGAAAGCGATGTCAAAAATCTATTAGGGCTTGCTGCCACTCCGAGACCCCGACCGCGTAGAAGGCAACATCGTGGGAACAGCAACCCTTATACTACTGGATGCAAGGAAGGGAACTCCCAAACTTCCACCTTATCCCTTCGGAAACAAGCCGCCTGCGAGCCTGCTCATTTCTCTCATTCCCTACTTGCATCCTCAACACCGCCTCGCGCCTAACTGCGTCTGGCGAAGTCAGCTCTGAGCAGGGATGTTCTTTCTTCCGTCTCTGCGACGCCCTGCTGTTTCAAAGAAATCTTGTGAATCCTTGGAGATGCCCGCCTTCTTCTCTGTATTTGTTTTCTTTCTTTCTGCGCCCCAATATTTAGTCATCTGCAAGTTTCATAGGCGATCACACCGACATCCTTCTTTTCCGTCCTTTCTTTCCCAGTTTGTTTCTTGTGGAGTGTATTCCTAGAAATCTCACCGCTCTCTCCCCTTTCACCCAGACCATGCCTTATCCGGTCCCTTCGTGATTTCCCTCTGTCTCGTGTCGAAGTGGAGCTCCTGGTGCGGGCAGCATGTTAGGGCTAGGAGTGTTGCCGTGTGCGGGAAAACTGAACTGCGTCGTTGTAGATCCTCCTCATCTTGGCCCTCCAATGTCTGGTCCCGGTGAATTAAAACCTTGTCTGGGCGGCTGCCCAGAACGAAATGCATGAACGTACACCATTAGTGTACGGCGCTAACCATTATGCTGGGACAAAATAACATGCCAGAGCACGGATGGTCCCGGTGCGAAACAAAAGCTGGGAGGGTGAGCGGAGAAGGGACGTCATTCTTGGGGTCTTTTTCTAGTGGATAGCTGTGTAGACATTTTGCCATTTGGGATCGCGAGGTCTGCTGCGATTTTTGTCTTTCCGGAGGCAGAGATGTTTAACTAGGTGCCTGCATTTGCGTTGGAATGCACGCTGTTAAAAAAAAAAAAAGAAATAAATGCGTCAGTGCAAGTACATTTTCATTTCGAGCATCATTCTGAATCGTCTAAACAGATGGACTCAAAATTTCTTACTTCTTAGAGCACGAGCATGTAAAAACCGCGTGTACGAAGCTTTTACCTTGGCTATGGAAATGCACTATACTTCTGTGATTTCGAGTACAAAAAGCTTCAGTCCTGATGCAGCCAGCAGGGCAAATCTGTCAGAGTAACGAGGTTATGTATGCTTTAAAATGCAGTCTTATTGTTATTGACACATACCCCGGTTTGCCAAAGGGCGTATAAGCATCGGGGGGGGGGGGGGGGGGGGGGTGTTACAACTTGGACAAAAACAAATCTTCATTAGTACAGCGCACTTGGTTATAGGACAACCGATTTCACTCTGCCACAGTTCTTCTGAAAATTAGTTAACGTAAACGTTTTCAATTAAATATTATCGCCTGAATACTCTGCACCTCATCTCTAATACCCCTCTTCTGTAATATGCTGGAGATGCCCACATACTCATAAATATATTTCCAATGGCAAGGGGAACCATGAACCCCTACTGTATTGTATCGGCTAAAGCAAAGTACCCACCTTTCGGCACGATAAAAATGTGTCAAAGCATGCACTGGAGGAGGGTATGCATGGCGAAGGTCCATGCTGGACATAGAAACTGTTAACAGTATTGTTCACATAAGAAAAAAAAGCAATATCAGTGAGTTCTCTTGAGATGGCCGAGAAAAAAGTATTGTATCCGACGAAATGGGCTTATCTTTCATTTTTGGCGCACTGAGCCCGCTTTATTTTGTACGCAAGAATGCTGGACATCTGGGCGTGTATTTCGCTTTCTTCGCTTTCTTATTTCGCTTTCTTAAAAGCGCAACCTCAGTATTCTGAATAAATTACCTGTTCATAGAGGTACTGAAGAAACAACTTGTGTCACTTTGGCAGCAGTCAAAACCTCCTGGTATATTTTGATTTCCTTTTAATAGCATTATTGCCGCTTCGAAGCCAACATTCGAGGGAAATGACAGCTGATATTTGTGCCTACAGGGCGCAGCTGCAGAGGTGTTTGCCGGAGCAGGTGGATATCAGCCGATTCGACATGCCCAGCTGCCATTGCGCCGCTTTTCATGCGCACCATTATAGCAGCCGCTGTGCTTTTATTGAATAATCATTATATTGTCGCGAGTGGAAGAAAAAGGCGAGGAGTGTTTGCCGCGCGCCGACGACGACGTTGCTGCTGGTGGACCTCCCTGTTTTTCTGTGCTCCCGGTCTTCACCCGTACTCGCCGCCGGCCTGTACGTCAAACCGTGACAATATTCCGCAGGCCTTTTCGTGGTGCAACGTCCTCCTTGAAACATGATCACTTAAGGTGTACAGAGTGTACTTCCCACTTTCGAAACAAAATGTAGAAATCGTAAAACCTGCCTGCAAAGCGGCTCTTCTGAACAGGCTCGGTATAGAGGGGTAAAATTTGGAAAGATCGCTTTATTCACTTTAATCTAGATTAATGAGACGCTGGCAGCAGCACCAGACGCGCGTGGAGTCCGCCATCCTTCGCATGATGTGACATAATCGGCACCCAGAGAGGACGCAGAAAGTTCCAGGTTTCACTGAAACGCAGGAAAAGAAAGATGGACTCAAACACACGGATACGATTCTTGAGGAACGGATCATCGGTTGTTCTGCTTGTTTGAAGAAATTGGCTGCAGCAAAGTCATTAAACTTTTGAAAGGTATCTGACTCTGCACCTCGTTTAAGGCTAGTCGATGTAAAAAGCTCCCTAGGTGATGCATCTTCGTATCGATTCTTAATCCTGTGCTAATGTTGTACTGCTTCGAAAAGCTGAAATTTAATTCCTTTGTGACCCGCTTTCAGCGCATTCGCTACTTCTTCCTGTGATTGAGCATTTTTGGTGAGACAGCATTCCACTAAGTACTCATGTCTTCAAATGTGATGTGCTTCAACTGAATCGCCTACATAACCGTAATAGCAATTGGTCTCACTCACTTTTATTCCTCATCTGCGAAATCTCTTCCTTGCGCCATTGCCCAACATAAGAGTCTCGCCAAGCTTTAAAACAAATAATTTTCAGCCGAAACGCTGTATCTGTATCTATAAGAAGGTCACTTACGCAGTTTTTTAACGGAGTACACTAATGGTTAGTTTTCTACCGGCATTTACTTTTGTTCTTGCCGATTTCCAAAATTTGTGTATACTGTAATGCTAAATGTCCCAGAATATGATAGCAACATTCTTCACATCAGATGATGATGATGAAAACATTTATTGAAAGCCATAATGCCTTAGTTGAAGGGAAGGCTGATCGGGTCCCTAGTCCGGGACGCCTTTGGTGAAAGCCGTTGCCCGTGCTCTGGCGACGAGGGCTCCTTGCTGCTCGAGGTCCGAGCTGGACAGGGCCGCCTCCCAGCCCTCCCGGGTTGGCTGATTTATGATGTCAATGCTGTCATTTTTCTGACAAGCCCATACCATATGGTATAGGAGAAAATGTTTTTCTACAGCATGGACATTACAGTAGAATTTCTAAAAAATACATTTATGGTTATTAGCATCGATCTCAAAATCGGTCATCAAAAATGGCACAGAATGCGCTGCCACTCACTGTTTCGGTGAAATACTATATGCTGTCTTTGGTATTTGCTACATAAAGCGGTCTATTTTGCGATATGAATAAGGATAAATTAAATAACTAGAAACATACAGATGATAGGTATGTAGAGCAAATGCTGAGGAAAATTTTCGCGTTTGAAATGTACACTACTTAGTACAAACCCATTTGAAGGACTAATTTTTGAAAGCACAAACTGAATTCAGGTTGCGTTCAATCCAATGGCTAGATCTGGCTAGATCTAGAAAAAATTCTTTAGGTGTAAACCGTCCGCCGTCTTTGCCTTCCAAAGGTTACGAGGTGTATGGATTCAATATGTACTGCGCCTCGCAATTTGTGTTTTACTTTTTATGGATCGAGATATGCGGAGGTGGCCGTCTAGGCATATGTGTTAATAAACTAGAACCCCGTAAGAGGATCACCATTACCGCTGAACTCTCCTATCTCGACCGGCAACAGTTGAGCAGGACACTCCAGTGGAGAGCTTTCACGGCAATACCTATTGCATGAAAACCGAAGTGGTGAGGATTTCTGACCGAACCACTGAGATCCGCGTGAGAAGTCAAAAGAATGCAACGTTATACTACGAGAGCACATATGTCGACTACGCCTCTGACATATGTGGTAGACGTGAAGCAGCTGTAGAAATTTTTCATAAACTTACGGCATGATCAGCCGGAAGCAGGTCGCAACACTCTTTGCGAAGCTAGTTCAATTATTATTACGATGTTCATTGCAGAGAGTTGCGATGTTCCTTTTATTGAGCGATGTTACCCAGATGTTATACCCTCCTGTGAAGATGTTATCAACGGGAACGACAATTTTCAAGCTGCTTATCCTATCCTCGGATCACAGGGCTAATTTCTGTGCAGTTAATGGATATCGCAAGATTAACTGCTAAACATGAAGTGCAGCAAGGGTAAATGAGAGAAGCTTGTGCAAAGGCATGGCCGTAGGCTGTGCATTCTCTTATGGCTCCTCCCATCTGCAACCTCTCCACAACGCTGACCAGGACCTACGTAAACAACACCCGCAGCCACTATGACAAACTGGGACCGACACTCCAACGAATGGATAGATTACAAAGCATGGATGCAAAAGCAGGCGCTGCAGGGGCAGCGGCCGATAGGACTGCACGCCAGTAATCAGTGAGCGGATCGTTGAAGGTGGCTGTGGGGGAGGCTGTTTTGAACAGGGCTTTTCAAAGAATGCTAGAGAACGGCCTCTTGCTCCTTACTAGGGATGGATGACATCAGTTAAATGGAGGCTGTAGTTTAAGAGTAAATATGAGCATTTTTCACGGAAATATTCAGTGGCCTCTTCAGCAGCACGCAAGGAAACAGTTCTAGGATTTTGCAGTGAGTTAGTGTTGCTATGCCTGCCTGGCCTAAACTCATCTTCGGGAAAAAGAGGTGCCAATAACACAACCAATGCACCCTTAGTACATATGGAAGGGGTGAAGTTGTCAATGCTTGAAGGGTTAGGGAGATCGATTGAGGCTTTTTTGAAATATGTACTCACAATGGAAAAGCGTGCAATGTGCTGGTTTCAAACATGTTGCTGAGTTGGAAGTGGTGGCCTGAACAATTTTCTTGGGGCAAATGTATCTCTGGTTTTTTATGGTGCTCAGAAGGGAAATGTGGAAATCATAGCCGGCATTGACAAGGATATGCGACTGCTCAACGTACTTCTGCTTAATAATGGTGACTTCTGTACGCACGTAGAGGTGCTGGCAATGTCTACGGACCGAATGGGCATGCCGCTTCGGAGGCGGGTTAAAGAGTCGAAGAGTGCGGTTGATCCAAAAATTCATGTGCAGGGACAAGGCTACATAAATGGAGGGCGACAAGTCGTCCACTTTTCACTATTGTCTCGTGTTGTCAACCTTGTTTCCTCAGTTGGTCGATATGGTTAAAGACTGCGATGGCAGCAACAGTAGTGTCCGCGATCACTGCAGCACACTCGAGTCTTTTGCAAAGAGAGATAACGGTAACTTTTGGAAGAAAAAACCAGCCCTACCGGAGAGTAGTATTCTTTTTTATCACATATCTTACAGATTGATATCTACTGCGTCGTGGAGACAAACCTCGAAATGGAAAGGAACATGGCTTTTACCGTTCCAACTCCAGATGCAGGCCGTCAACAAGTGATACTCCGGGAGACAGGGATCTCAGGGAGGGCTGCACCAAAGAAGTCGCTTGTATATCTCCAAAACCCTCCTTCTGACTTCGGGCCGGCTCTCCAACTCTGCGATTCTTCATCACTGGAGTGGAATAATATGATACGCAATGTCTCGGTTACAACGATGAATACAGGTTATAAAACTCCAGCACAAGCTGGCCACTGCCTCTGATGACCGTGTAACATCACTGCTATCAATCCCATATCTATACACAGTCCCCCAGCAAGTGTCTGTACTGCCCTCAGCTACATACTGGGAAGCTTGGCTGCTTTCCTCGATTGCACGCCTCATTTAGTGATCAGCGAACTCGATAATGCACGTAGAGGCTGTTAGGGATGCCCTCAGTGGCGCGCCGCTGAGTTTCAGTGTGCTAGGAGGATGGCGATGCCCCAAAATACATCTCGTTTTTATGAATGAACTCTATAGATACGTAGCGCAGTTCTGATGGCAGGCTACTTTAACATTCTTCATGCACCCATCGTTCGGCCCCATCATCCGCGCAAGGAGGCAGAGATGAGCGGACGAAGAGAAAACCCTTCACAGACTATCGCCGGGCCTGTGAACATTATCTTGATGGCGAAATATGACCTCTTGCCTCGCAAATTCTAAGACGCGCTCTCGCCGATCCAACTCGAACAAAAGTGATCTGGGCTCCTGGCCACCAGGGTCTACGAGGCAATGAGGCCGCTGATGCGGCCGCCCGAGCGCTCACGCACCGGGCTCCTCATCCTAGCTCTCCTGGCTCAGAAGCTCATAAACCGCTTCTGCGGTTCCGCGAAATCATAATTCATTATTGCGACCGCCACCGTCTCTACCCGGCACCTGCCAAGGGGCTGAGTAAGGCGGAGGAGCGAACTCTGCGGCGCCTGCAGACAGGAACCCTTCTCTCTCCTGCCATGCAAAACACTTCGATCCGAACACAGATGGGCGCTGCCCGCACTGTGGAGAGATCTGTGATATCTTTCACATGGTGTGGGAATGTACTCAGAATCGTCACCTTCCCCCACCCCCACCCGAGAGGCATGAGAGACTGCCCTCCTCAACTGCTCCACACTGGAGTCCCAAAGGGCTCTGGTCAAGCGGGCGCGAGACGGGGCCTCGTCGTGCGGTGTCCCGGACTAAGGGTACCGACCATGCAGCAGGGTTTTTTGACCCTCAAGCTCTCTTTGATTAAAGTTTTTCACCACCACCACCGCCACCCACACATGAGGACACCGCCCCCTACCCCTGCCGTTTGGTGCGTCCAAGGACCGCGGCCGTCAGCTCCTGGTACCCTACGGGCCGGATGCTCCGTAGATCAGGCCTCATCCGCCTGTCATCTCATCCGCCGCGGCGGCCAGCACTTCACCGCTTTGCCACTTCTTTTCTTCCCTGGAAGCCCATTAAATCATCTCTTATCCGTCGTTCATCACGCCTCATTTTTCGGCTGGCTGCCACGTAACATGTCGAGAAAGCTGAGTGGTGGGATGTTTCCTACGAGAAACGTTGCTGCCGGCATGAATAGTGGATTGCCAAGAAAGAGCTAGCATTTCAAAAATTCAGGGGGGCACTTTGTTGGCCTAAAGTGCGGTGAGGCGAAAGCCTTAAGCGCGGTGTTGCTGCTTGTGTCACTGATGTGTGGTTAAGGTGTTAAGATTCGCCTCTAAGAGCGGAACGCAACAGCGTCTTGAAACGCTGCCAGGGAGTACACAGAACGCCATCGCCCGTTAGGCTCTACGCCCTGCTCGTCGGTAAATTGTTTTTTGAGGAAAGGAAATGTATCTGTCTCGCATATCTCGGTGGACACCTGAACCTCGCTGTAATGGAAGGGAGGAAGATGGGAGTGAACCAAGACACCGTATTCACCAGACGCGCCTTTGTTCATTCCAAACCATTGAGCTGGCATGGAGGAGTGGTTAGCCGTGCTCGTCCCGCACTCCGGAGACACTGGTTCGATTCCCCAACTATACCAATTCTGTACTCGGCTTTATTCATTTTTGCGAAAGCAACACTACGCCACTACGCTCATGAACGGCCTCATGAACGGCCTTTCACGCAGCGGCGGCCGGTACCCACGATTGACTTTTAGAATGACCCATGATGTCATACGAGGGAGAGAGATGGGCTACCAAGTCAGCGCCATCTTGAATTCCAAGTCCAGTCGCCGCGCAGCGGCGGCCGGTAGCCACGCGTGACATTTAGAATGATCTCGGACGTCATGATATGCCGAATGACGTCATACCAGGGTGAGAAATGGGCTATTAAGTCTAGTCCTCGCGCAGCGGCGGCCGGTAGCCACGCGTGACCTGTAGACGCGGCGCACTGCGTTCCTTCTGTTGGAGGCGCTGCGCTTTTGCTTTCGCAACCTACCAGGCTTAACCAAAGCTAAGCCCCTGCCATTTTTTGCTTGAACTTTGGTGACAGCAATCACTCGGATTTTTATTCTCTTGAATTTAACAGCTGCACGCGCTATGACAAAGAAAATGCAATTAGTGTGATGTATCTGCTGTCGGAGGCACACAGAGGACCTGCAGGGCATTACGCCAAGCTTATAGGCAGTCGATCAACGCGGGCTGTCTGATATGGCATCACGAGGCAGGGCATGATGGAATAGGCTACAACACCTGTTCGCTGCCGTACTACTGGTGGATGTGTCTTTTTGTGGTCAGACTAGAAATGTTAATTACGCAAATTGGTTAATTAGATAAACAGTCCCACATCACTACACCATCCATTTAATTGGATGCATGGTTACTAGCCGTAGTACAACTGACCCCGTTTGAAATCCGCGCATTCTGACGTCATCGCCATTTCAACCAATTGAAAAGCGTGACATTTCTGTCGACAAGTCCTGCTGACACCGATGAGGCATTAAAGGCTTCCGCCTTAAAACCAACTTTATGAAGAGCTCACTGGTGGAATACACGCGGTTCCTTCGTGCATGTGAAGAGCAGTTTCTTAAACTGTTGTGATGGAGGAGTTCCTCCATCGAGAAGGAGAACATGGTAAAGGAAGAAAAGATCAGAAAGGCAGCGAAATGACCAGGCAAGGTGGTGTTTCACTCTACATCTGCGCTAATTCGCCGCGAGAACATCGAAACAAAAAAATTCAGGGGTCACTTTGACTGCCTAAAGTGCGTAAAGGCGAAAGCGTTTTCCGCACCACTTTCGCTGCTTCTGTGCCACTGGTGACGTCACATATAATTGAGTACTAATTACTAAGTGATGACAAATCACTAATTAATAGTTAATTACTGATGAATGCCTGAATACTAATTAACTGCTAATTAATGACGCTTAAGCTTCGCCTTTAGGAGTGGAACGCGACAGCGTGTTGTAGCGCTGCCAGGGAGTCCACGGAACCCCACCACCTGTTCGGCGCGATGCCTTGCCCTTTGAATGCAACGCTTTTTGAGGAAAGGAAATGGCGCACTAATTCTGTGTCATCTCGGTGGACACCTGAACAGCACCGTAGAGGAAGGGAGTAAGTAGGAGTGAAAGAAGAAAAAGAGGGCCCGTAATGAAGAAAATGAAAATTGTATTTGAGGAAAGGAAATCACGCAGTAACTGTATATCTCGGTGGACACCCGTCAAAATTCAGGGGGGCACTTTCGGTAAATTGGTTTTTGAGGAAAGGAAATGTATCTGTCTCTCTCTCACATCTCGATGGACACCTAAACCTCGCCGGAAGGGAAGGGAGGAGAATGAGAGTGAGCGAAGGCACCGTATTCACTAGACGCGCCTTTGTTCATTCGAAACCATCGAGCTGCCATGGCGGAGTCAGGCAATAAAGACAGAAAAAAAGCTGGCATGGCGGAGTGGATAGCATGCTCGACTCGCACGCCGAAGACCGGGGTGCGATTCCCGAGCTGGACCAATTTCCTACTCGGTTTTATTTATTTATATGGCCTGACTAGAAAAGTTAATTAGGCTGATTGGGTAGTTAAGCAATTAACTAAGCTCAGTCCCACTTATACGGAGCATCACTATACGATCCCTTCAATCGGTTGCATGGTTACTAGCCAGAATACAATTGGCCCCGTTTGAAATTCGTGCACTGTGACGTCACGACCGTTTCGACCAATTTAAAAGCGTGACATTTCTGTCGACAACTGCTGCTTACAACGATAAGACATTAAAGGCTTCCGCCTTAAAAGCACCCTTCTTTGACCGTCCGCATCATCCTCGGATACGAGTTGATCGGTATGAATCCGCGAATTCAAGCCACGAAGTGCGCGGCTCATCCTCGAGGTCGGCGGTTCCGCCTGTTATGAACTTGTGACGTGTCGAGTAGGAACGGAGAATATCTTGTGCCACTTTAAAAACAAAGCAGTGTCATTGATCCTTAAGCATTTGACGAGGGGCAGCGCACAGCAACTAATGTCGTTTCGAAGAAAGCCCGCGACATCGGATGCACACTTGGTCAGGACCGCTCGCGTTTTGCGTAACGGGGGTTTAATCCGTGGCGACAGCAAACCTTTTTCTGCCGGAAGTTGACGCGGGAAAATGCCGAGGAAGTCCGAGAACAGTACAGAAGAGCGAGTCAGTCGTAATATCGTTGACCTGAAGGAGTCTCCGAAGCTGAAGCGGGGGCTTTCTCGGTGTTAAAAGGGCTTGGAAGCGGACACGCAACGATGGACAATGGACAGGGCGATGAAGGCCAGCCCAGAAGAAATCTGACGCACACCATCCTGCCGCCGAGTTGACATGAAGTTGACATGAATTCGGGTGAGTACAGTGGAGTGAAGATTCACCGAGCGGACGATTAAAAGATCAGCGCCATCTGGGTGCCAATTCGGTCCTTACAAAGTACAGTGATGCGACAAGAACATGCGGTAGGAAGTGTCGGATTCGTCGGAGCGGAGGCGGTCGATAATGGAGCGCAGAGATGAATCGCGGCCCTGTTCTTCGCTGAAGCAGACTAAGTGTTGTCGTGTTGTCTTCTTCGTAAAACAACTGCGGAAAGAACAGCGGCATTGGAGTTCACCACCATAAAGCGGCGACGAAGTCTGTAGCCCTGTGTTGAGACAGTTCGGAAGTGTTTGTGCCAATAGCGCTTAAAACTATTTCAAAACTACCGGGTGGTACCACTCACCGGACACCGGACCGGCTTACTGAAAGAAGTAACGCCTCCCTCTCTGAACACTTTAATAAGCGCACACGGGGCTCCCGATGCTTATGCACCGTTTTTCATGTGAAACAGACATTGACGGAATTGCGGAAGTCTTTGTAACGCGTTTCAAGAGGGGCTGTATTAGAGATAGGCCTGGGAAAAAAGAGGAGTTAAGGTGGCCATGTACGGATGCGCATTTGTTAGCCTTAGAAAAAGATAAACGTTTTATTATTTCGGTGGAGAATTCGAAAGACCTCGTGAAAGAATACTAGGAATTAGAGAAGTTCAAAAGTATCTCATCCCTAGGTTGCACAATTTTTTACGATGGAGCTCTTTTTTGACAGTCTTGTTTCTCCTCTTTTGGGGACAGCCTAGTTCGGAAACATTAGAAAGACAAAAAAAAGGGTTCTAATATGAGCAGTAAAAGTTACCAATCTGAGCAGGACTGCGGGAACTGCTCGCAACCGATCCATATTGCGCGAAGGCGTAAGAATTTTGTTCTTCTCGAAAACTCGACGTTCGCCATCGTCCAGCGTCATTCGGGAAAAAACCCCAGAATCCCTGAATTTAGCATACAGAAGAGTAAAATAGCAAGAACTGGGGTTCCACCCCAAGCCCTCTGCGTGCCATGCGGGTACGCAACATATAGGCCATGAGGGATTATTGGTTCAAGCGTATTAGAGAGACATCTTGTGACCGCGTTGTGATGTGCATGTCTTGGTAACGTGTGTTTGGAATTTGTGCTCGTGTTTTAGCTAGTGAAAATTAAAACAAAGTATTAATATACTAAATATGCATCACAATTTGCGCGGAGTGAAAAAGAGGAGTTATGTTGGTTTTTGTACTGAAGCGAATGGTGTGTATGCGCATATGTAGTGGCATATTTATACGCATTTCGTGCAGTGTAACCAAGATAGTAATTGGTAATCGATAAAGATGACTGGTGGCTGGTAATCGGTAATGTAATAGGTGATTACGGCTGTGGATTTTCAATCGGAGAAAATGTAGAAAGGAAGGAAATAAAACAGGAAAAAGGAGGAGAAGGCGCTATGGCATATGCTCTTAAGGCGGCGCTTAAGCGCCCACCTAATGTTTTTTTTTTCTACAGAGCTGCTGGCGATGACGTCTGTGACAGACCTGAGGACAATACTAGCGAAAGGGTTTAAATTTAGTGAGGCAGGAAAAAGCAAAAGATATTAACATAAATTAGAGAGTGCTGCGTACAAGCTGGCACTTCAAAAATTAACCGGGGCCTGTATTTATTGCGAAATCATTTTTCATTACGCGGTGCGCGTTCATATATTTGCCTGTGATCCTACTTGTCTCAAGAGGGCTCTAAACCACTGTCTTCTCCGTGCTTTATGGTCAAGCGTGCAATAACATCAACCATTAGGTAGTGCACAGCGAAGGCTTAGAATTGAAAGGGCTGTACCAGCGCAGGAGATAATGAGGAAGCTGAAGAGTGCTCTAACAGCGCACAACTTACCACAGACGCAAGAAATTGATAAAGACGCAGCGCTGTTCTCGGCATGCTCGGCTATGAACTGCTAAACTACAAAGCATCAACACACACCATACTATGTTTACTCGGAGAAGTACCGAAAATTACTGTGGTGACTAAAAAGGTAATTTTGCTTTGGTCAAGAAGCGGCGACTTCTTAGTACGACGTGATTGAAAGCCTATGCCTGAAGTGGGCGCGCTGTGCGATGTACTGTGCGTGCCAGTACTTTGCACCGCACTTGTTGTTGGTGGCTCACTGCTAAAATAAGCTTTGCGTGTGCGACGAGAGTTGGTGTAATACATTACGTTATCGTTCGCAGATCACGTGCCTAGAGATCAATCACGTGACTCATACGTCACTCTTGATTAGATAGATGGTAATGAAAGGAGTTTTGGGCATACATTAAAAACACATTACGAAAGACCAGGCTATGGGATAGCTGATCAAGCGAAAAAAGGATAACACCTGTTGCCCTCCAAGGTCAGAAACTTCGGGTTATGAACTGACGTTGCTGCGTCTGCTAGGATATGCAGAGGCAAATGTCATTTATTTCTTGAGAGACCCGGATACCTGTTCACAATATGTATCCTGGGAAGACGTCAAGGGGCAAAGCAAGCGGCTGGCGTAAACCAGGAGATGGTCTCCACTCCGCTTCATTAACGCGGCGAGAACGCGCCAACGACAACGCAACCACACAACACAACCCAGGGCCATGAATGCCACCAGCGCCATCACTCCAAGAATTTGCGGCTTGAACACTTGTGCAATCTGAGAGCCGCGAACTCACGACGAGCGTAAGGCGATTGACTCAGTTAACGGTGGCCCTATCTCTGCGAATAAACGACACTGCACCCGAGCGAAGTCTCGCCTCTGCACTGATCTCTTCTCCACAGCAGTCGAGAAAGAAACCCCGCTTGCGCATTTACAGTGTGCTGCCATGGACCGCGTTTCACTGCGCCGCCCACTAATTGAGGTACCAGACAGTGGCCGTCTACACTGCTGGAGGGATGGGGGCCTCTTTACAACAGCCCATTTCATTTGGGACTCATCAAAATCGCATCGAATGGAATTCCGAAGTGCACGTCGTCGTCGGAGACTGCAGCAACTCTTCGGGCTCGCCTCGAAGAGGAGACCACCGCTGCCTCGGGGTTGATTTCCCGCTGCAAAGAAAATGCGCCCACAATACTGTCCGCACGATGTTTTGTAACCGCCCAAGCACCCACCTTTTTCCTTCTTAATGCCGCCTAAATTATCACCCGGCCAGTCAATAAGCGCTTCAGAGACTATCCAGGTGATGACGCAGAGAAAAAAAGGAAGGAGGAAGAGAGAGGGAAAAAGGGGACCGTAGATGTACCGAGGCCCTGGAAGGACCTGCGCATATACTTGGCCTAGTCATCGGCGATCCTATAGGGTGCGTGTTGTTATAAACTTCCGCTTTGACTAGGGCATAACCCCCGGCGCTTCATGTTCAGTTCGCTTGTGCCTGCTTACGCGTGATCTGGTGTGGCAAATCGTGAGGGAACAAGCAGCCCTCGTGGTTTTGTTTTCCGAACTACGAGTATTGCTGATCGCCGGCGCAAACCAGTTTCGGCTCCTTTTCATTACAATTACAAAAGTTACCCGGAATTAAGGCATGCCGTCTCCTTATTTTATCCTGCGTGGCGGTAATGACAGCGGGATTGTGCAAGACCCGAGAGCTATATGAAAACTTCCGCTATGCTCATAGGGCGGGTGACATAATGAATCAGCTGCCGCGGAGCAAGAGGGATGAATTGAATGCGCGGAGCCCTTAAGTGCAGCTGCGGGCTTGTAGTTGGACGCGACGTCGTTAAATCTCGGTTGCGATCGCTGTAGAGTTCGATGGCTAACACAGTTACCGTTCTTATGCTACTTCGGAGCGTCTAAGCCGTCCAGTCCCAGCTTAACGTGATAGAAGTAGACAGCAAGCAACTCCACCCATGAATTCTTAAAGTCGTCTTCAGCCACATTGGGGTCATACGTAGGTATCCACACTAGAAGGGATAAATACGGTACTAGCATGCACGCAGTCAGTGGCAACAGATGAAGGGTCATCGAGTAAATCTACTTCAGCGGCAACCATTGATTGATTTTTTATCGAAATTTGACTTTTGTCAAGAAGCACCATAGGGATCTCAAGCTCGAAAAACTGGACGCCGTTTACTGTACTGCTGTCACGACGTGGCAAACAAGTCTAGCTGAGTGCATTGCCGATGGGCCATAGTTGTATCCGGGTGAGAGGCTCTCCGTGATTGAGAGACGAACTGAATAATGAAATGGTGCATCGGCAGCATTATCAGGGTAGCGCACGTAGTTTTCAGCTGTGTCAAGGGCTCGGCAAAGCGTCCGGGTGCCCCTGTGTCAGTCTAGCTGCATGGAGCATTATAGTAACGTTTCATTGTTGACCGCCGAACCATACACCTCTCACATTGGGTCGCAAGCAGGTTAACTCGCTGCGACAAATGAAGGCGCCGCTTACATGGGAAATCGGCCTAAACGCGGCCCCCTGTCGCAACGCTGTATAGGAATTCCGCCGTGGCATAGCAGCCGATTGACCCGCATATTATCAGGTAAGCAATAAAAATAAAATAAAACAATTTTGTAAGGAAGAACCTTTTGACCAAGTTGAGCATATGATTTTGTCCACTGCTAAATAAATAGCAGAACGGGTCGTGAGCTGCTAAGTTGAAACATATTCGTACAGAAGGTGGAAAAATTCTTAGGACTTTAACGTAGTTAAACCTAGCAGCCGTGGGAAAGATTTGTTTAGCCTGGTTGGCTGATTGTGGAGGGGTCGGCGCGTCTGGAGGAGATATTAAACACTGGTTAAGCTCTCATCGAAGTGAAGCCGATCTGGGGCCACATTCCATCAGCTGTCATTTTAAGATGGTCATTTCGCGTCCATGTGGTTCTCCGTCATTGGTCACCAAATATACCCGCAGCTTTCAAGCCTCTGTGGAAAGCGACCAGACCACTGGGTAGAAGGCGACCAGATGCACCTTTGGCTGCATATTGCAACCAATGGCAGCCAGCGGGCAGGTCCGGTCGCATGCTGTTCATTTTCTTGACCAAGTGCTGTTAATGTTCAAAGTTCAAAGTTTGCTCTTCATGTACAAAGTTCATTTTCTTCAAATACAAGCAAGACTGAGAACTTTATTTCTCTTCAGTGCACCACTTACGAATAACCTACATGTTATTGCTCGGACTTGAGCGTCGACGCTCCTTTTGGGTACCGATCCAGCATTTAGAAAAAGAAGATCTTGATTATGATCTTCAGTACTGAATTCTGACGCAATCCGCTTAATGTATGGACCATAAAACTGTGAAGAGGTCCCTAACCAGAATCTATTTTGGCAAAGCTATACAAGATACTTCTGCTCTTTGATGATGGCGGCGGCTTTGAGCGCCAAGCCGGCGGAAATGGTCACCATAAAGGTCTCTGTTTTTGGCCCCCTTGCTATCCGCAGTCTCCGAGTACCACTTAGAGTCATAGGCGCCTCCAAATCCCGAACTAAAGGCGGCCAAAATCCGCTTCAACAGCTCGTTAGCCGTGTTCGCTTCGACACTTTAAACGTGAAACATTGGCGAGCGCACAATATGAACTCGGCGGAGAAGAAGAAGAACCAAAAAGGAGAGAAAGATAAACCAGCCAGAAGGTGAGAAGGAGGGCGATGGAGATTTGCTACCATAACAACCAGCGCGCGCAGCGAAACCATAAAGACAGCTTACATGAACCTCCGCCCACCAAAGCAGCCCGGCTGTCTGGCGAGCACAGATCGAAAACTGTTCATTTTCTTCGTGCTACTCTATGAATGTCCTTTTGTAAACCATTACAGTCGTCAGGCGCATCCACGTGTCGCATTCAAGGATTCTTCAAAGGTCCTTTGGCGCAAACGCCTGGGATTGTGTAAATAATTAAAGAAAACGAAGAAGGCCCACAGAGGGCTTCAAGGAATCCTTTATGTCCGGGGAGCGAATAAAAGTCGCACGTTGCAACGAAAATGAATGCTAGGGAGTTAAACATGATATCTGACAAATTTCGCGCACCCCTCCTCTTTAGCAATTTCCTCTTTCTTACGCCCGCGCAACCACATTTGTTCCTTATACTCCTTAAGTCTGATGTTCCTGTCGGCTCGCCATTCGTGTCTTATTCCTTTTCTTCCCTCACCATCCCTCTTCTTAAGGCAGACTCGGTTCTGCTAGATACAGCGAATGGCCGTCACGGGGTTTACAAGCAGCGCGGTCAGGAAGTTGCTAATGGCGGGAGTTTTTCAGAATCTAACACAAAAAATATGCCCATAAATAACCACCCAGCAATGTGGCACCACCTCTTCCCGATAAATATTTCCCTCCCACAAGAACAACAGCCTTGCTTTTAGGGTTTCGTTAAATATTTGGATCGGATTAAAACCGCTGACGTCGAATGATGACTGATGGCCAATACGGAATATGTGACACCGGCTTGAAGTGCAAGGTGGCGTGGTTTTGTGTTAGAGATCCGCACTGAAAAAAATTGGCTGCAGTTAAGCTCTGCTTACACCTGGACTAACTGGAGAGCTCCGCCGAGCCACCTATTTATACAGCTACGACACCTCTCCCCGTCTTCACTGCCCCCCCCCCCCCTCGACACGGCGCACGCGCACAGCTGTTGAAGCTCGGCTTCGCCGGCGCGCCGCGCCGCCGACAGCAGCAGCTGCTCCGCACCACGTGACCGACTGGCTCAAGGCCACGGCGCCGTCACGGTATTCAAGGGGTACTACACTGAAGGCTCCAAGAGCTGGCGTAAAGTAGCTCTCGCTACATAAATGTGGGTGCCAACATCTTCACAACTTTCAACTAAAACGGCAGGCGGCAGTTATGCTACTACTTACTTTTCTGCCCCTTCTTAGCCTATAGGTAGAGAACACCGACGTCACAGGGGTGGCCATTCTGCGGTGCATGTAGCCCAGCTACATTCGGTTTTAACCGACGAAGACTACCTCAGTGTGCAAGCTGTCAAATATGATCTCAGAGGTAATTATGAAGTGAGTAGAAGTAAGCGGTAGAATTGTTGCACAGGATACCGGCACGCTATTTCCTTAGAGAAAAGATATGATTCAGAAACGCCAAACTCTGAAAGCCTCTAACCCCACACATAAAATAATAGTGGCAAAACTGCAGAAGCTCACCAATAAGCGCAATAGCCAACATAAGGAATTAGAATATGGGTAGAATTGAGCACGTTCTAAAGAACGGAGGTAGACTGAAAACGGTTGAGAGCAAATTAGTCATAGGAAAAAAAGTTAGTATTCAGCGAAAAAAAGGCTGTGCTGAAAATGGGTTGCGAACATATTGTATTAATTGCATATTAATTTTGTATGTTCCGTACCTATGTCTAAATCCCAATACTAATTCTTCTAAGTATGCTAGGAGTAATATTTTAACATTCTTACAAATATGTCAAAAATACGCCTTTTCCCTGCTGGTATATTTATTTTAAATTAATATATCATAAAATATCTGTTACATACATTACATTACATTAAAAATACACTAAAAACGTACATTTAATACAATCAAATATATTCACTTCGACTTAAGAAAGGGCTGCTGGTTAGCTTTACGTTGGAACTATGGCTTTAGTTTTCACTCTTTTCTGAAGCGTGATTTCGAACAGTACGTACAAAAGTTGAGGCAAAACACAAGACAGTCACAAGAAAGATGGACAGGAGCCCCTTTCTTGTGATTGTCTTGTGTTTTGCACTAACTTTTGTACATAGAACTATGCACCGACTAGCCCCGTAACAAGTGCTTTTCGAGCACTAGATTGTTCCACGGCAGCTTGAAGTGTACTGCAAATATGTTTAGGTGGAGTGCCCAATTGTTAGAACTGAAGCACACCTTGGAGGAATTAATTGCGTATTTACGAATGCACACAATAAATACATTGCTAACATGCCAATTTTAGTTCACCAAAATGCATTTTCGAGCTCTAGATTGTTGTGCAGCACCTAGAAGTGTGCTGCAAATATCTTCACAAGGACTGGCCGTTTGTTAGATTTAAATTATACCTCAGTGGAATATATTTCATATGTACGAAAGCACGCTCTGAATACATTAACAAGATGCTAAAAGTACATACAATTTTTTTCATGTATTTGAAAGCATGGTTTAAGCAAGGTATTTTCAGAATTTTTTAAAATATAACTTGAATACCAAGCGTGAAATTTCAGGAAATCATTTCCTCTATATTTTTAGTGCTGTCATGACTGCAATATAATGACACGGGGCAGAAGTCCGTCGCAGCAGATAGAAAGACACAACAAAATACACAAGCATATAGGCGCACAAGGAGCACCAGACATAGGCGTCCCCGGTGAATTCGCTCAGGAAGCACGCGCCTAACACAGACAACTTTGTCCATGCCGTCACCGTTCCCTTGGCTCGTAGGAATACGTTTAAAACACAGTATAAATGTCAGCCCTTATATTCCACACATAGTAGTTTTTGCTAAGGAAAATGTAAGAGACGAGCAAGGAAGAGTCAATAGCAGTATGGATAAAATAGTTGAAGCAGCCGAAGATTTGCACACAAATCTCTACTTGGCTATAGTTCTGCCCGACTGAGCAAAATAAAAAGATCTATGGCACGAAGACAGAAAAAACGTTTGTACGAATGCACGAAATTCTGAGGCATCGCGTAAGCAGACTACACGTACAGCGCAGTTGTTTTGGGGTACTGAACAAAATAGCTGACAGTTTCGGCTTGCTTACACTGTCTGTCATGCGATTAGGCTGGCAAACATTGCGAATATGTTCATGGAATCCGCTTAATATGCATTCATCGCAATGATCAGCAATATATTTTCTTGCCTCCGAGATGGTTCAGTTTTTGTGGGGCTCTGCTGCTGACAAGAAAGAGGCGCGTCAAATCCCACATGCGGCGATAGCAAATGATGAAGGCCAAATGCCAGAGGCCCGTGTACTGTGCAATGTCAGTGCACGTTAAAGAACCCCAGGTGGTCGAAATTAGCCGTAGCTCTCCACTACGGCTTCTCTAACTGTCTGAGTCGCTTTCGG
Organism: Amblyomma mixtum; assembly: GCF_055824585.1. NCBI lineage: Eukaryota > Metazoa > Arthropoda > Arachnida > Ixodida > Ixodidae > Amblyomma > Amblyomma mixtum. The sequence continues at coordinate 37,989,911 of NC_143017.1, read as the reverse complement.
ACGTTAAAACCCATGCAACCAAACCTATAGCTTGATTCTAGAACGGCGTTCACCTTGCCTTGTGAATTGTCTTTAGAACCAATAGTGGCCCAAAATGTGAAATTCTGAACATCTAAAATTCATTAAACTTTCTCTAATCCTCTTCAGTTGGCATGTTTTAATTTTGCGAGTGTGATGCCAGAGCGGAAATAATTTGGGAGAGTTTATTTTTGATACCTCAGAATAAAAAGTAAGAGAGACAACTTTGGTACTTGTGTCCCATTTTCCTCCACTCTTTCCCATGCAGGTAATTTTTTTTTCATGTTTATGATAAAAGAATAAAAAAACACTGGAATACAGAAGGAGGTCCCAAAGTCAGAGACTGTGGACGGGACATCCTGTGAGAACAATTGTAAAAATGAATATAGAGGCAGCAGACGCAAAAAATATAAAGATGTTGACATCAGTAAAGAGCAGGAAGTGAGATACAGGAAAGAATGCAAAGACTTATTTGAATGAAAAATGATTACACACTTATAAGCGTACAGAACAACACAAAACAAAAATCATAGAGTGATATAAATTACAAAACTAGTACAATTTACCATGAGAAATACTATTAGGGGGATTGTAAAAACTGACGAAGAGCGCATTTAAAGGCACAGATATTTGATCATTGCTTAATGGTAACAGGTAATGAGTTCCATAAAGTGGTAGCGGAGAAACGAACTGTTTGTTTACCATAATTAGCGTTAGGTTTAGGTAGTAAGAAGTTATTGTGGTCAGCAAAACGTGTTTCGTTGCGACGCGGAATTTGTTCACCGGTAGTTAGCGAAAAAGGAAGTAGCTGTCTAACAGATTTATACATAATGGTACATAATTTGTATTCGATTATTTTGCGCACAGACAAAATATTGTGGGGTAGGAGCAGGCGAGGCACATTTACAGAGTAGTGACTATAAGTTAAAATGCGAATAGCTTGGTTTTGAATAGTTTGCAGAGATGATAAATGCGAGTGATATGTGTTTCCGCAAGATGAAATGCAACACTGAATAGGGGAGTGGATGAACGAATAATAGAGGGAAATGAGAATGGGCACATGAAAATATGGGCGAGCTTTAATTAGTACTCTAATACCATACGCCATTTTTCGTGAAATGGATGTAATGTGGGTCTGAAATTTAAGATGTTTGTCAAGTACTACACCTAGAAAGGATGCGTGATCAGCTGAAAAGAATGAGTTTGAGCCTGTGCTAACAGATGGGTTTTCGCAAAGAATATGTTGGGGGGACCTAAAAACTATAAAGGTAGATTTGGAAGCATTGATGGACCGCAAATTATTTCTGCCCCAATCGAATACATTCTGTGCATCAATGTTAAGTTTGTCAACCACTTTAGTTATATGGGAATCCGAGGTTAAGATTGATGTGTTGTCTGCATAAAGAAAACAGTTGGAATTATGAAGACATGTATGGAGGTCATTGATATATAATAAAAATAGAAGAGGGCCAAGAAGGGAACCTTGCGGAACTCCAACGTTAGTGCTCTTGAATTTTGAGTATGTTCCTGAGATGAACACGGCTTGTTTTCTATTGAATAAATAGCTTCTGATTACCGAAAGCGCAGGCCCATTTATGCCAATGGCGTCAAGCTTGCTGAATAAAATTGCATGGTTGAGGGAATCAAAAGGTTTGGATAGGTCCATAAATTGAACGTCAATAAATTCAAGGTCAAGAACATTTGAACAGAATCTCAGAGTGGTGCGTTAAATGGAATATGAATTTTAATTTGTCCAAGACTGTCCATATGAAGTTTACAAGAAAGAAAAACACTGATGTGTATTCATATGTTATTAGGAACACAATGTTAGAACAGGTATTCGAATTTAAATATCTAGGCGTTTATTTTACTCCTGATTTGAGCTGGCGCCGTCACGTCGATTATACCTCTGCTAAAACATGCAGAAACTTGGGATTTCATCGCCGAAATGCGAGCAGTTTTCCACTGTCATGTGTGACATTTTATTCAAGACTTATGTCAGGTCGTTTCTGGACTACGCGTGCACTGTCTGGGACCCGCCTACTGCTATAGATAAAGATAAGTTGGAGAGGGTGCAGAACATTGCCTCTCGTTTCCTGTCTGGCGCACGCGGGGCTCGTCACAGTGCATCACGTACGAAGGATGCACTCAACTGGGAATTGCTTGACACGCGCCGAAAGAAGTTGCGTCTGAAGCTATTTCATGCTCTTTATTATTCAACTGTTCGGGTTGAACGCGAAAGGTATGTGCAGGAGCCTTTTTATAGATCCAACCGTGTTGACCATGTTTTTAAAGTCCGCGAATTCGCGGCAAAAACTGAATTGTTTAAAATGTCTTTTTTTCCGAAAACCATTAGGTTTGGTTTGGTTTATGGGGTTTAACGTCCCAAAGCGACTAAGGCTATGAGAGACGCCGTAGTGGAGGGCTCCGGAAATTTCGACCACCTGGGGTTCTTTAACGTGCACTGACATCGCACAGTACGCGGGCCTCGAATTTCTCCCCCAAAGAAATCCAGCCTCCGCGACCGGGATCGAACCCGCGTCTTTCGGGCCAGCAGCCGAGCACCATAGCCACTGAGCCACCGCGGCGGCCCCGAAAACCATTAGAGAATGGAACAGACTACCGAGCGATGTTGTGAGTGTGTCATCAAATGATGCGTTCTTTCGTTCTTTAATGATGTGATGCGATTGTGATGTGCTCTTTTGAAGTGAGATGTGCATGGCGAACGCTTTATGCTTGTAACTCTGCCTGCGAGCGCAGGTGTCATGAGGGCTTCTTTTTTGTACATTGCCCCCCCCCCCCCCCCCCACTGTAATGCCACGGAGCTGTGGGTTCCTTACTAAATAAAATAAAATAAATAATGCACCAAGAAAGTTACCTCCGTGGAAAACGATGGAAGACTGCAGTGCGGAGACCGCTCGTTCGACCTCCTGTTGAAGAGAAGGGGTCAGGGTGCGTTTCTGTATGTGTTGTATAGCGGCTTGTGAGTCCGAATAGACTGTGTACTCTTGGAGAGAGGGAAGGAGGAAAAATGACTGGAGGGCAAGCGTAATGGCGAGCACCTCGAGGGACAATGCGTCTGGAGGGTGTAGATACGGCCCGCTGGTGTGGGTTTCAGGAGCAGGGAGGTGTGGATGGTACAGGGCGTAGCCGCAGGAACCTCGAGGAGCCACGAAGGAGGCATCCGTGTAAGCTACACCCTGGGTATCAAAGAGATGGGAATGGTGCTGTGCGGCCGCATGACGACGTCCGGCGTGGAGGACGGGGGACATGTTGGTCGGGAGGGGAAGGATACGAATATTGGGGGCGGGGGTGGGAATAGGAGAGGTAAACGGGGAGATTGGAATGGGCGAGATGCCCGCTTGAGTCAATAACCACTGACCCTGACGGGTAAGGGAAAGCCGGGCAAGCTGCGAGTCACGATGGAGACTGAGAAGAGAACGAAGAGGATGGAAGAGGCCTGTGGCAAAGAGCTTAGTGGTAGAGGTAGTGATAGGGAGGTTGAGAGCTGCCTTGTAGAGGCCCACAAGGGCAGTCTCGAGAGCGTTAAGTTGAGTCTGAGTGAAGGAAGCGTAGGGTGCAAAGTACATGACCTTGTTGAGGGCCAGCGCGTGGGCAACTCGGCATGCGTGAGCCTCGTGGAGACCTGAGCGTCGAGTGACCACGCGCCGCAGGAGGTGAGTTACAGAGTGGCCGGTGGTGACAGCGCGGTGAGGGATTGCACATTCTTAGCCGCATGCAAAGGGAAGCCAAGAACTTTGCACTGTGTGACGACAGGAATGGGAGAGCCAGAAAGGTGGAGATAGACGAAGTGGTTGTGTGAGCGCTGGTAGGAGGAATGGTTGAGAAGGAGAAGCTCGGATTTCTCAGGAGCAGGAGAGAGGCCAGCGGTGGTGAGAAAGGAGTCGATGAGATCTAGGCCACATTGCAGGGTTTCCTGTACGTGACCGGGAGAGCCAGATGAACACCAGAGAGTGATGTCATCGGCGTAAAATATATGATGCAGGTCGGGAATTTCAGCTAGCTGGGAGGCGAGAGGGGCCATAGCAAGATTGAAAAGGGTAGGAGAGAGAACAGCACCTTGAGGAGTGCCACGGGTGAGGTGGTGTGGGTTAGACAAGTGGGTATCTACTCGAAAGCGAGCCACACGTTTAGAGAGGAATGAGCGGATATAGGAGTACATGCGGGAGCCACAATCCAAAGAGGCGAGTTGAGAAAGGATGTGACCGTGGCAAACACTGTCAAAGGCCTTGCGAACATCGACGGTCACAAGTGCGTAAATTTGAGTAGGTGTAGGCGACAGGAACGTTTGCTGGAGAATCAGAACCATGTCCTGTGCACAGACGCGGCGTCGGAAGCCAATGAGAGAATGGGGGAAGAACTCCCGTGCCTCAAGAAAATCAGAGAGGCGAGTCAGAGCCATTCGCTCAAGGGTCTTACCAACGCACGACGTCAGGGAGATTGGGCGGAGGTTAGAGAGAGAGGGAGGTTCACCCGGTTTTGGAATCATAGAAATAAGGGAGGATGTCCAGGAGCTCGGCAAGCAGCCGCTCTCCCAGGCCTCATTGTAGGTTTCAAGCAGGAATTCTTTGGCGCAGTCAGGAAGGTTGCGAAGTGTGGTGTATGTAATGGCATCCTCACCGGGAGCCGAGCTTGTAGAATTAGCAGCCAGAGCAGATTCGAGCTCCCGGAGAGTGAAGCATTGGTCCAGATCGGGGTTAGGTCCACCCGAGTACACCGGGTAGGAGGGTGCCAGAGGGGGCGGGAGGTAGAGAGAGGCGAGTTGATCAAAAACTTCGGAGGGAGTCCCCTGAGTGAGGGCTTTAGCTCCTTGGCACTAAGCCTGCGGAGCAAAAGCAGGCTTAGTGCCAAGGAGGGATTTAAAGAGAGACCATGCGGATCTCGAGTGCTATGCAGAATCAAGGCCATCACAAAGAGCACTCCAACGAGAGTGCTCGAGGGAGGCGCAGTGGGCGACGATCTCGGCCCGCAAAGCAGTGATCCGGGAGGAAAGTTGGGCATTGTGTGGTTGGGAGCGAAAGGAGCGTTGAAGACGTTTACGGCGACGCCATAAACGGAGAAGGTGAGGATCTGGGTCTTGGATTGGGTAACGAGAGCGAACGCGACGGCTACTGGACGTGAGCGCTGCAGAGATGCGCGACGTCCAGTCGTCGTAGGATTGAAAGGAGTCGGAGGCGAGATTAGTGCGAAAAGCATGCCAGTCAGAGTGAATAATCGGATGACAGCGAGGGATGTGGAAGAGAGAGGTGGTGATATGGATGAGAAAGTGGTCACTTAGAAGAGTTTCGGCTGTCACCTGCCAGTGAAAGGAAAGTGAACCCCGAGAGAAAGTGAGGTCGGGTGTCGTAGGGCGTTGTGAGGCAGTGCCCGCTCCAGTAGGAGAGCCAGGAGTATTAAGAAGGGTGAGGTGGCGTTCCTGGGCCAGACAATGGAGGAGGCGGCCGGGTTTGAGGGTTTGTGGGTAGCCCCAGAGTGTGTGAGGGGCATTAAAGGCACCACCAAAGAGGAGATGGGAGGTAGAAGAAAGAGAATGAAGGAATTTGCCCAGAGCAGAGAATAAAAAGGAAGTGACAGGGGGGTTGTAAAAAGACAAAAGGACGAGTGAGATGCGGGAAGAAGGGTGGTAATAAACCCCACCAACTAAATATTTAAGGAGGGTGGAGGGGATGTCAATTTGCTCTACGAGTACGTCACTGCGTACATAAAGAGACGCAAGTGGTGTGGCCGTACTGGCATGGTAGGCGCGGGAGCCTGGGACATTGCGGGCCGTCCGGGTCTCCTGGAGAAGGAGAAAATGAGGTAGGGAGGAGCGGGTGAGTAGATACTGGTGGAGGGGGGTCTTATTGTGTTAAAGATTTCGGCAGTTGCACTGCACAATCTCGAGGTCCTCGCCAAACGCCATTATGATAGTGGAGAGGAACGCGATGGTACGCGTTGCTTCTTTTTTGCCGGGGGCAGTGACTCATGGACGGATTGCAGCATAGATGCGAGGGATTCCAATTGCTTTGATTGTGATTGGAGGGTGGTAAGGATCTGGAGAACCGAAGTTTCCAGCTGAACCAAGCGAGTGTGATGTGCCTGTGTGGTGGTTTCTACAAGGTCAGCCAAAGGGGCGACCTGGGCGCTGGAGGAAGGAGTGGTGAACGTGGCAAGGTGCTCATTTAGCTTGCTAAGCTGGGAGGTAAGAGAGGAGGTGGTTGTCTGGAGGGTTTGAGTCAAGGCATGTATCTGCTGTTGTAGATCGTGGGAAATGCGCTGCTGCTCTCGCTGCTGGCGTTCCAGCATTGCGAGCCGGAGGTCGAAGGAGCGGCTCTCGTCAGTCAAGGATGGAGAGGGTGGTGTAGTGTAGTGTGGTGACGTGATCGGAGCTGATGGAGATTCATGATTAGAGGAGGAGGAGGAGGGGGTGGTGGGTTGAGTGGCCCGGCACAAAGCTAGGCGTCGGAGGTATGCAGCTTTAGCACACTCGCGTTGCTTAGCAAGGATGAAGGGGCAAGTGGGGTCGAGGGAGGGGTGGATGTTCACCTGGCAATGAACGCACCAGGGCTGGGCACTCACATGAGAAGAAGGGTCAGCGGGTAGAGGTGCAGCACAGCGACGGCACTTGGCCGGAACGCTGTGCTGGGGGCATTGGTGTGCCCCTAGCACAGCGGATATAAGTGGCGATATAAGTGGCGGATATAAGTGGGGATATAAGTGGCGCCGCCCTGGTTAGCTGGCTGCCTACCGCGCTCTGCTTTAACCTGCCCCTGGCCTGGTCCAGGGCCTCGCCCGCCCCTGGATTTACACTCCATCGCTTGAGGAAGGCTCCCGAAGCACGTGGAAACCATCAGCATCACGGCCCGCTGCCGAACTTGCCCTCCAAGCGTCTCCAAAACTGTGAAGCGGCGCGGCGCCTCGCTAAACCTAACGCACCGCGCCTGCACTGCCGCAATGCAGCGTCTGACCAAGCCCCTGCAGCCCAGACCCACCGATGCCGCCACCGCGGGGCCTGCTCCAACCACGTCGACAGCTGTCTCTCAAACGGGTACGTTCAACGCCGCCCACGCAACCGAGCACATTACTGCCGCACTGCACGCCTTGAGCGACGCTTGGAGCACCGGATCGACGGCCGCAGCGCAGCCGGCAGAGTTCGTCGTCGGCGCAGCGTCCACACCTAGCCAACTCCACGCTCTAAGGGACGCCAAGAGCTTCGGGGCCATAGACGCGTCGCAGCCGGCTGCGTTCGTCGCCGCCGCTGGAGCCGCTGCACCTACTCCAGCCAAAGGTCCCACTTACACCAAGACCTCCAGCCCGGCACCCGCGTAGCACACTGAGACTCCGACTGAGGACTCAGACATGGACCTTACGACGTCCGCGGCAGACGACACTCCATCCCAGGAAATCGGCTGGACCACCATCGGTGCCAACCGTAAGCCTGCCACCGCAGCCCGACCCCGCGCCGAGCTCATCACAGTTGCCATCCAGCTTCCCCCTGGAACCCTCACCCCCAAGCTACCTCTCTACGACGTACTCGCCGCAGTCGCCTCCGCTGCACAACTTTCCTCGAAGACCAGTGCCGACATCACCCTTCAGGCCAGGGCAGCCCAAAGCACTGTGTTTCTAAAAACTCATTCTCCTCTCACCGCCCACCTCCTACTCTCTGTCACGCATCTTCAGCTTCATGGTAAGCCTGTCACTATCAAAACTTACACCCCCCATCCTCCCATCTCATGCCTCGGCGTCATCCATAACGTCGGGGGCCACTTCACTCCTGATGACCTCATGCATGACCTGGAATCTTTCAAAACAGATATTCTCGCTGCTCGCATGATGGGATCCACTCAATCAGTGCTCATAACGTTCGCTGGTACCGTCATCCCCCACTTTGTTTATTTCAAACGCGTTGCCTTCCGGTGCCGTCCTCATAAACCTAAGCCTCCCACCTGCACCCGTTGTCTCACTCTAGGCCATCGCGCACACCAATGATTGTATATTATCGAGACCTGGACTGGCGTCTTTCAGATTGCTGATTATTTTGCCAATTTCATCAGGAGAAACAGGAAAAAGGAAAATGCTGTTGGGAGATCGTTGTAAAGTTTGATTAGCGGCATTACTTAAATCTCCTGAGACTAGAGCAAATAAATCACTAAAGGCTTCAGCAATGTCTGAGGGATTTTTATATGTTTCCTTACCGGAAGTAATTGTTGATACGGGTGCTTTCGTGTTGTTTCTGTTTAGGAAGAAATTAATAACTTTCCATTCCTTATGAACGTTATTACCAGCGCGAGTTATTTCTCTTTCGTAGTACTTTTTCTTCGCTGTTCTAAGGAGCAAGCCTAATACATTAGAGTATTTCTTATAACGTGTTAAAAGCCTTAAGTTAAATGGTTGCTTTTTGCATTTTCTATAGAGGTTGTCTTTCTTTTTAAAGCTGCTTAGAAGGCAAGAAGTCATCCAGGGATTATTCGGAGTTGAAAATTTCTTTTTGTGGTTATATACTCTAGAACATTCATCGGTATTAGAGATAATAAGAAACGACTAATTGAATGCCATATCAGCGTCATCAAGAGCCTTAATCCCTGACCAGTCAATAATAGCAACCCGTTCAAGGAATAATGCAGAGTTCAATGTTTTTTGAATGAACTGGGTATGCCTAACATAGTTCACACAGTTGTCCAGCTGTATAAAAATAGGGTAGTGGTAGGTTATATCGGCTTCTATGACACCTGTATCAGGGGCGGTCATTAGGCTGGATAAAGCATGATCTATGAGGGAGCTAGCTTGAACCATTAGTGGCTATGCGTGTGGGAATGTTAATAAGATTTTCGAAGCCATGAGTATTTAAAACTTCCATATAATCTACATATGAGGAACAGTCGGGATCTAATGTGTTAATGTTGATGTCACTCATTACTATAACATTTCTGCGTTCGATTGACAGTACCCCTAAGACTTAGTGTTGAGCTGAGCAGAAATCTTTGACATGGGACGATGGTGACCGGTATATGCAGCCAATGACTATATTTTTTGTATCTAGTGAAAAGAAAGCTTCGTCTGGTTCGATCCATACAGATTCACAATTTACCATTTTCAAAGATAGATCAAGTCGGCGACGATAGTGATAGCAAGAAGAAATAAATATAGCTGAGCCACCGTGCGCGCCATCGCTACGATGGCAGTATTCAGCGCTATATGTAGGCAACATGTACAGGTTCTTATCGCCATCAGACAGGCAAGTTTCGCTCACGCAGATTACGGAGAATTGGTGTTCAATGGCTGATAATAGGTTAGTTAAGTCGTTCGAATGTTTTCGTAGACTTCACGCATTAAAATGAATAAAAGACCGACAAGAAGGGGAAAGAAAAGATTTTATATTTGAAGGCGTAAAGTATGAAGCCATGTTGATGGACGAGATTAGAAGAAAGGTGCATAGTCTCAAGTGAAAATGGAAAGGTCGGATTAAGCTTTAATGCGGAAAACATGGCTGGTCTCTGTCTTACGTGCCAAAATTTGGGCAGTTTTTCGTCCAGAGAAACAGCCACCCTTTTTCCTTCTTGAGTGTTCGTGCCTTAATGAGAAGTTTCTTGTTTTTCACAGTAAGGTGGTCATTTACATGAACTGGTTGCTTTACTTCACCAGGGAAACCTAGCGTAGGGAAACCTAGCGAGCTTTATCCAAGAAGTAGTTTCTTTTAGCGCGTTAAATGAAGCGAGCAATGATGTTCTGCCCTGACTGAGCGGGCACCCGATGAACAATGTCAAGGTCGGCAGTGTCAACAGGGCAACTTATTTTCTCTCCAATCGACGCCAAAATTGCAACACAGTCCTCGCCCTGTGAGCAAGGAACACCTTTGATTTCAACAATGTTGATCCTGGAATATTGATCTTGATTGGCGATTTGATTTTTTAGCATTTCATTCTAGAGTTTGAGCGCTTTGTTTGCGGCCAAGAGATCCGCTTGACTACTCTGAACTTTTTCGACTATATCATTCAATAGCGTGAGACTTGCATCCATGTCAGACACTTCCTTAGCCAGTCCACCTACGTCTAGACCAGATTCTTGAAGCTTGAAAGTTCTTTTAGTGAGGAGTTGATAGACTAAATCATTCATCTTGGCCTCAAACATAGCCTCCGAACTCTCAATTTTATTATCCAGCTCGACATTATTCGGTATCATGAGAAAAATGTAGACAATGAACACAACGAAGCAAGCAAAGTTCGCAGCAGCAGTGGTTGCAGTCAAGGTAGTCCAAATTGCAAAAAAGCAAAGGCACCAACCTGGGTGAAGAATGAACGATGCTTAGCGGTAGGTTCGATGACCGCAACCACTCCTGCAAAGAAACTGGGGGTCTCGAGGTGACCGCTTTTAAGGCCGGAAGAAGGATGCTTGCGCAGGCGCTTCAGCGATGACACGGTTCCGTAGTATACATATGACTGAAGACAGTGCAGTAGCCGCCCCGTTGGCACGTGGCAGGAATCAGACAAGCTTGAAGGAAGACGCAACACTGAGCATGCACTTTGGGATCTGCAGGGTCTTGGAAACCTGGGTGAATAATGAACGATGCTTAGCGGTAGGTTCGATGACCGTAACCACTGCTGCAAAAAATTAAAGTTGAAAACCGGCCAGTGAAATTGCTAGCCAGCCGGTGATTCCTTTCATTTTATTTCAATGGCAACAGTTCCAATATTCACTGTTTCCTTTGTAATGAAAAGACTGAAGTGGAAAACTGGCCGGTATTAAAATCCCTAACCAGCCGTTGATTCCTTTAATTTTATTTAAGTCTCAGCAGCTCGAATATTAACCAGCTGGAGTAGGCTGCCGCAACATTTATTCATGTTTGTTTTGTTTTTAATTTAAAAGAATAATGATTCTTTACCTCTTATCGATAATGACGGAAAAATGCGTTAAAACAACACTAGAGGTGCAAAGAAAGCGAGAAAAGTACGAAGTTTCACGACAGAGCCCAAAGGAGGCAGAAAGTACACTTTTCTGTGACTTCTCAGGCAAACGCCGATGATGGCAGTCATGACAGAGCCTCTAACGACAGCGAACAAAAGCGTTCCCCGTCATCCAGAGCAGCTAGACCTCATAATTTCATAGCGCACCAACCGAAGCAATTGGTGGATCATTCTTTCGGGTGGCACACTTGCTTTCTAGTTTAACAATGCCAGTTGGCCGAGTTGTTGAAAAGGAAAGAAGGAAAAAAAAAGCTGCGAAAGGTATCCAGAGAGAAGAACGGCTAACAATAGTTCCGGAACGGAATCATGGCACAATGGAGGTTCGATTGCTGAAAGGCGGGCCGCGGCGATCTGTGCCTGATTTGTCGCTGAACATAAATTGAGAGGCGCGGCCACACCGCACTTTCATCTTTGTGGTCGAAAGGAAGAGTGAAGAGAGGAAGAGAAGTTAAAATAAAATAAAAAAAAACAGACAGCGAAAGCGGAGGCAATGTTCAAGTATGAAAGCAAAGTGAAGCTACCACATAGAACTGAAGCCGCACAGCCAGGATCGCCGATTGCGCTCACGTTTGTGTCAATGGATTTCGTCGTGCAGCACTAGAAGAGGAAGAGAAGGGTTCCACTCAGGGAGTGAAGGAGAGGGAAGTGAGTTTGTGGCGTCCTTCCGGTCAATTCCGGGTGCCATCGGGCATCACAGCTGACAAGCAGAAAATGAAATAAGGAAACGACGCTCCAGCAACCTAACTATAAATTCTAGTAGGACATGAGAAACGGAACTAGCCACTGGCAACTAAGCAAAAGCAATACATGCGATGGTGCCCAACTAGCGTCACAGTCAACAGCGGATTATAGAGTATCGAACGGAGGGCGATCAGCGGACCGGAAAGCTAAGAATCCCAAAAATTACTTGGTATACGAGGCCTTACAGAAATAGAAGGAGCAGATTTAGCTTTCTTTTAGATCCAGCGGGAAAGTATGCTTCGTCGGTGCATTTGCCGACTTCTCCATTGCTGAAGCTTCGGCTGCTGGTGACATCTCAGTGTCGATGCCGGCGAAGGAGGGGGGGACACCGAGGAGAGTTAACTTCAAAAGAGTGCGTAGAGACAGGGGAGAGGTGGGCGTCAAAATATATGTTCGAAAGAGCGCGAAAATAAAGAGTGGGCGGCTCGAACTAGTGAGAAAGGGTTTTTTTTTAATGAAATATTTATCGTGCCCACAGCACGCCGGCGGCCGCGAAGTAGCAGTGACAGCAGCACATCACTTGTGATTTATCTCGCTGCGAGCGCCGGTGGTGTTCTTCGAACGAATCTATTCCGTGGACCAGTAGATGTGGCTTGCCACCGGCAGCGAATAAGGAAGAGGAGGAGAAAACGTGAAACTAAAAGAGTGAAGGACAAAGGACTGAAGCAGTTTTCCTCCCCAATATGAAGGAACTCGGCCACGAACACGACCCGCAGGATGGGACGTTGCTCCGTTGCGGTTTTCATGCTTTTGTCAAGCATCGCTAGGCACTTCACCATCTGATGCGGCCTTAGCTGCGATTCTTTTAACGCGATAGCGTTAAGGCTTCTGTTCTGGAAAATCTTAATTTATTCTACCCTCAAGGCCCGAGGACATTGAAGAGGGGAGTGGTTGTATACAGTGGTTGAGTACAGGGCGTTTCATTTCTAATTATAAAATGGTAGCTAAGGCGGAACAAAAACGCTGATGGTCGATGATGGAGGCTGTACTTCCGGGAAGGTGGTTCCAGTCCTTTGCTGTTCGTGGAACGAAAGACTCAGCTGCGCATTTTGTTTTAAAGAAAGGAATGCCGAATTTATGCGCATGATCAACTCGTGATGAGACATATGACGAAGGAAGTATAAGATCGCGGTGCAGTCTGGCGTTATGATACATTATTTTATGAATTAGGCTAAGGCGAGCATGCTTTCGACGGCTGGCAAGAGGTGGTAACTGTAATGTATTCTTCATAGAGGTTGCGCTAGCGGTACGGTTATAGTTCTGAAGGATGAAACGTGCCTAGTTATTCTGAATTATTTCGAGGGAACTGATCAGGTTCTCCGTGAAGGGATCCCAAATGGACGCAGCATATTCCAACTTACTACGAACGAGAGATTTACAGAGGAGAAGTTTCAAGGAGGTGGGAGCAGAGAGCAAGTTACGGCGAAGGTAGCCGAGGGCACGGCTGGCGTTCTTAATCATTGAATTGATGTGAAAAGACCAAGTTAGATCACTTGTAATGTGAACGCCAATATAGCGGTATGAAGACACTTGTTCTTGTTCGATGTTATCTAGATGATAAGAAGTGGGGTGTGTAGAAATGTTTTACACACGTAGTACTTTACATTTGGTTTTGTTTAGTTCCATTGACCGCGTTTTACACGACTCACGAATTCCATCAATGTCTTTTTGCAAAAGAATAGTGTCGTTAGAGTCGTTAATTCCACGAAATATTACGCAGTCATCTGCAAATAAATGAATGTGGGATGTAACGGAAATAGGGAGGTCATTAATATATATCAGGAACAAAAGGGGCCCAAGGACGCACGCCTGTGGGACCCCAGAATGCACCGAAGTCAATGGAGAACGAATGTTATTAGCCTTCGGACTGGTTGGCGTCGCCATCGGCGTGGTGAGCGGTAAACAGGGTCGCATAGGGTGGCCGAGGCGGCCACCCACGGAGAAGCAACGAATGTGGGCTGCTTAGGTCTCATAATGTGGCTTCATCACAACCTGCCTACCAAATTGTGGGCGAAAAAACCACCGTGAAGGTGGTAACTAAATTGATGAATGATCACGAGAGTTTGCTCGGAGAGAGCAACTTGGGTAGCACAATCCCATCGATGCCAACGCCCGCCATCGCAGGGCAGTGGCGCATTCCTTAACCACTGCCTCAATGCGGAAGCAGTGTTATGAGGACTCCCACGGACATAGTTGAGAATGACCAAATCCGCATATATGGGCACCAGTTCATTTAAGCTTTCGCGTCATACCTTTGAGGATGAATCTTCTTCTTTACTTTATTTATTCTTTTTGACTTTATCGAAAGCTGCTTGTTATTCTCGCGGCCCAGTGCAGAAAGATGATGATGTAGTGACTCCATTGCAACTCAACGAGAAAGTTGGTGATTTCACCCATAATCGTTCTGAATGTCACGGCCCCCACAGCCATCTGACTGACCGTCAGCGTCAACCGACGCGTCTGGCGAGCGTCGACCTTAAGGCGTCTTGGTCACCAGACTGATGTGCCTACATACTCAGTGCGACCACTTGATCAGCTCGCGCAGGCGAGCTGATCAATGCCGGGGAACAAACGAGACCTTTGCATAATTAAAGTCCCCCTACACAACAGGCTGGAAGAAATGAATGAACCTTTCTTTAATGCGCGTACGTGTAAAAGAAGAAGAGTGAAGTGGGAAAGAGAGGTTGGTTTTCAAACTTGAGATATAACCTCGTTCAATTCACGGCAAACAGGAGAAGGTGAAGCGTTACGCGAAATAGTGGAAGCTTTTCTGACAAAGACTTCGCGCAACTGCGTAAGTGACACGTCTGTGGCCTTGTACAGAAGCGAGTCAGCCGTACTGAAATCTTTATTGTAGGGTGTGGTGATGCTACTTTTACCAGACATGACGTGAGAATTACTAGTGCGCACGCAACGACTTTTACCTTATATTTGTAGATGCAAGCCACCCAATAAACCAGTTGTCACTTTGCGCTCATCCTGCGGTTTTGTCTGTGTGTCGTCTTTTTTGCGCAAAAAAATCTGTCATGGCGCATGAGACAGTGAATGAAGAATAAAGCCAGAGAAAGGCAATTAAGGCAAAGAAGGGGCAGACTTCCCTTTATTGCTAGCATCTCCTAGAGGAAGATGTAACAACAGCGCGCCAGAAACACGAGGGATGGAAAGGAAACGACGCAGACAAGCGCTAACTCACAACTGGAGTTTATTGCTGAAACACGCAATGTTTAGCAGTTACTTTACAAACACAAAAACATAAACACGCAGCCCCTCCTCGGAAGCCCAAGTCAGAGCGGCAAAAAAAGAAATTGTAGACATGAGGCGGCCCTCATCGCTGTGGAAGAATCAGTTAAAAAACACGTTCTCAAAAAGAATGTCAATGCAGTGCGGAGGCGAAGAATTCAATTTCACACTCTGCCATATTAACAGAGGGCTCGCTGATACACACATTCTGACATTTCCTAATATGATATGCCTCCATTATCTCGCGTACGCGCTGGTCGCGATGTCTGAAAAGTATGACGGTACTAAAAGAAACCTGTGTGCAGTTTTTCTCCTTTTGCTCTTTTTTTTTTGCTGCCGAGAATGCAGCAAAAAAGAACAGAAAAAGGAGAAAAATTGGACACCGGTTTTCCGTCCTTCGTGTTCCTTTTGCGCTATTGTTACATCATAAACGTTATCGAACTTGCACAACTTTCGGCTTTCCTACAAGAAGATTGGACAGGGAAATTAACGCAAACAACCTGGTTAAAGCGTTCACTGCGCTCCACTTCTCGACTCATATGCACACAATTTCTAATAATTGCCAAGAGCCTTGCATTCCGCTTACATTTCATATAACAAGCTTCGTTGTTCCGTGAAGAACGTATACGGGAGGCCCGGGATTCATGCCTGATTCTTAGCGCGGAGCAGCCCGATCAGGAAAAGGCAAGCACAGTGTAACATCTGTAGGGAGTGTTGGGGGAGATAATAACTGTTATCTAGAGTCTTGAATTCCCACGGGCTTATCTTTGATTACGCCTAAAGAATACTGAGGAAGACGTCAGACATTCGTCATAAAGCGCGGTTGCGTGGGCGAAGGGACAAAAAGGTCATGATTGCTGTCTCAGTCGAGTGGGGTCCAAATGGCGGCAGCACAGAGCTTAGTTTTGCTGTGCTCGTTGGCTTTGGGTTATGTGCGTTTGGTGGCATGAATTTCGCATGCGCGACGCTGAGGAGAATTGAAGCCTGAAAGACCACCGCAGAAATTTCTTCAGCGCAATTGTTAACGCGGCCTCATGACTGCACTCTCCTCGAAGTAACAACCAGAATGATTTTGGGTGTTTTATGTGTCCTAACTTATTTACACTCTTTTTTCGTTTTTTTATCATCATAGGTAAGCGATAAAGTTTCCAGAACACTAGAAAATTACAGTGATTATTTTCTCGCATAAAGAGAGCACCTGGTTAGAAGTATTGTAATAAAAGGAATACTTGTAGCGAAGGAATTTGTTTCAACATGTTTTTGATCATAAAAAACATGAAGTTTAAAACACAAATCTGACTACCTTTCCCTTAGCAACAAGACAAAACAAGAACCGATTTCATGGTTCAATGACAAACGGAAATGTTTTAAAGACGCAGAAAGAGCACATTCTTTTCCTGGAGGGCGCAATTTTAAAGTGGACTCATTTACACTAACCTTTGTTAATGATCGTCATATTTCGCAAAAATTACTCAGAACAAGTGATGACATCCACTCTTCTCACAACCCACTTTCGTTATGCCTTGTACGTACATACTGAAAATGTCTTTTGAGTTGAGTTGAGTTGAGTTTAATGGCGCATAAGCGACTAAGGCTATCATGCGCCAAGCTCAGGGTATGAAAATTGTTTTATATAGATGTTATACAAAAGTATAAATGAATGGCGGTGTAAAGGGCCTAAAAAGTTAATTCATGCAACCTAGTAAAAATGTAATACAAAATTTTAGAATTGACTTATGAAAATCTTTTATGGGAACGTTTATGACAATACACCTTCTATGCACCATACGCATTTGTCATTCTCTAGAGCTGTTATTTTTTTGGCCTCAAAGCTTCGTAAATGGTATTTACTTATCATGTGCGGCTCCGGATGATTCTGAAGCATAACTTGTTACCTAACCGGTGGGCATGCGTCTTCACAGAGTGAAACTACGATCGAATCAAGAAGCGCGAGGTTCTGCAGCGTGCACTTGATTTTTTCGTCCCATAAACAGCTTTGTAAACACTCTAGACGCGCGTGGATAGAAGCAGGAAATAGGGGCGCTTTTTTCATGGATCTGCGCCACGCGCATGGGCAGGCGTTTTCACTTGCACACGTAAATGTATGCTTCGTTTTAAACCTTACGCACCTTCCTGTTAATGAACAGCGGGAATACTCTCGTCCACTACACTTATCCAGCGTTGCGTTAAATGAAGTAGAGAAAAGTACAATGCGCAGTTATTCTCTTACGAAAAGTGAGGTTCTAATCTATCGGCGAACATTTGCATTCCAATGTTGGACTGCTGTGAACATGAACATTGTCGGGCTTCTGGTTGCTTTTGAATTATGAGGTTTAACGTCCTAAAGTTACTCAAGCTATAAGGGACGCCGTAGGGAAGGGCTCCGGAAATTTCCACCACCTGGGTTCTTTAACATGCACTGATCTCGCACAGTACACAGACCACTAGAATTTCGCCTGCATCTAAATTCATCCACCGCGGCTTGGATCGAGCCCGCGTACTTCGGGTCAGCAGCCGAGTGCCATAACCACTGAGCTACCACAGCGGCCCATCGTCTGGCATTTGGACGAACAGCTGCAAACTGTCTTCATATCTTCAGTACTGACCTGGACACGGATTACTAATAGACACACAGGGCGAAAGAGACGAAAGTGACATGTCTGTTTGAACTGCTTCCTACTTGGACTGCACAGAGTCGGCGACCTGCCCGAGGGCTAGCGCCCGGAGCGAAAAGGCAGCGTCACAGAGAGCAACAATACGTTAATCGCATCTGTTCCGAGGTCAGTGGGAAAGAGGCGTCTCATCCAGCCCAGGACGTCATTTGTCACGCACAAACTGTCCGCCGAGCTCAGCCCCTTTTCGGGGACCTCACGCTACGTATCCCTGCGCCAGCAACAACCGCAGAGGCTGCAATAAACAAGGCACTCTTTTCTCCTCTTGGATTTCTTTGTTCCCCTCCAGACGCCCGCTCTTTCTCGTCGCGCACGACCTCTCAAGAAAAGCATTCAGGCAACGGTGAGCAAAAGATGGGCCGAGAGAAAAGAGACGGCGCGACGAAAGGAACCTAGTACATAGGCGCGGAGGCCGGTCGGAGGCGTCGGCCCGCGATTGGCCTACTGTATCTATCCTTGACGACGGGCAGCGATCCCCTTACCACCTACCCTTTCTGTCTTCTAATGTGCAAAGAGGCAAGAAGCCATCAGGAGGCGATGAGACGTGCTACAAAGAAAAAGTGAAAGATGTCGCCCATCGTCATCATCCATCTGCAAAAAAAGGGGTCCCTGGTTCTCATCGATCCGCGGCTCTCCTGTTCGGCTTCATTCGGGCCCACCCAGGGTTGAGTAAATTAGGGCCCAGATGCACCAGAGCACGGGCTCGGTTATACACGCCGTCTCTGTGTTCTGAGCGCTACAAAGCGACCAAAGGCTGCTAATGCATGTTTGTAAGTGTGAGTGGTACTTGAGAACGGTGCAGAATACGGTGACGAGCTAAGCCGGCCGTAGCAAGAGCGCGGGGCTAGTAGTAATATAGCGCTCCACTGCCGCAGTTCTTCATCAGGTATGGAGGCGAAGAGGCTGATTCCACTCTTCTGAAAGCTGAGTTGAGCAGACTTTCTCTTCCCCTCACTTATAGTCAACTTCGGCTTTCAGCGCTCTTCACAAGGTGCACGCGTAAAGCTTTGTCACTGTCATTGGCTTTGTGAGCGTGAAAAATAGTAAAAGAAATGAAGGAAACTAAATACTGAGAAAGTTTCTCGCTAGGCTACGTTATGTGAAAACCTGGTGATAGCTATTACGCTACGTCATGTGAGCTGGGAATACAATATGAGTAAAAGTTATCAACCTCGAACCCCCAGCACAGGGTAAGGGCTATCTAACCTTTCAGCCAATCTTCCGCGTGTACTTCTCGCTCTCCTATTTCCCCTAGCTTGGCGGAATCTACGCAAACATAGCGGATCAGAGGGGTTCAGGAATTCACAGCTATCGCAGTAAAATGCAAAATAAAAAATTCAAAATCTGAATTTAATTTTCACTACACTTGCAAAAAAATTTCCTTTCAACGGTCAACAATGAATCGAATGCCAACGAATGCACTCAGTGCCATATCAATCGTTGGGCATACGTCTAACTTTGTCATGCCGCCATCGCAGACCGCTTAATATAGTGTTTTCTTCCAGTATGCAAGATAATCGACAAAAATGCGCCGAAGTGGAGCTCAAGTCGGAGTTTGGGGTAGCACCCTACCTCAGCTGTGATCTAATGCGTAGCTCACCGTCGTATACTGCCCCATCAGCCGACGAAGAGAGGGTACAATGATGGATGTTCCTCCAAGATTATAACGGGGATTCGCAAAACAGACCGAAGAATATCGCCATAGAAGGCACACAGCCAGATGAATCACTTCTTATTGCACTCAACGAAGCGCCTACACATACCACGGCTTAAGCAGTTGCTTCATACAGGCATCGACGGCGCAGTCACTGGTGCCAGGCTGTGATACCATCCCAAATAGAAAACGGACACCGCCGCGCGAAAGACGAGCGAAACGGGACTCGCTAATCCGCTGTTGGCTCAAGCCGTCCAACACCTCGGCAATATTTCCTCCTTCTGACAGACCGACAGAGTGGGACAGGCTTTTCTACGTGCCCATGCAGGAGGAGGATTTCTTCATTAGAGCGAGGAAAGAGTTACCTCTCAGCACCAACGCGGCGGACACAGCCACAGGGCCTAATAAGAGACAGCTCTCCTGCCTCCGCGTTGGCACCATTGGGCAATAGCGCTGTCGTCTGAAGCGTTCCGCTTGGGCTGGCCGCCCGACCACGGCCAAGACTTTTGCTGCGACGATGAACGTCAAAACAAAGAAGATGCAAGGGAATAGTGCTTGGAAGTTGCTGCAAGTCACCACTTACACGAAGAGCTGGGTGCTAAGAAAACTCGTCCCAGGCCCGTAGGAAATTTAGCCGGGAAAGTGAAAACAATATAATAGCTAGTGGCGCAACAAAGGGAACGAAAAACTCTAATCGTATATGCACAGAAACGAGTAATATTATAAAACCGAGGTAAAGAACGAAAAGAAAAAAATGTTGTTCACGCCAATTGAAAAATGAAGACTTCACAGTTGTGAGCGTCTGCAAGGAGGACATATCTCTGGAGTGTTTAATGATAATTATCAGGGCATAGTAAAGAATGCTACATCGACCATATCTGGGGCAAGTTTGTGGCAATAAATATCGTTCGCGGGGACGTGGCAAGCATGCGTCGGTGTACAGATTACAGCAGTCTTCCCGCAATATGTATTTTAACACAGTGAATAGAAGTTCAAAGTTGAGCAGATTAAAGAACGCATACATGCTTACTTTGTTAGCACAAGACAAATCAAAGCTCACGAAAGTAAAAATATTGTTTAAAACACAAAACGACCGGTACTACTTTCCACCTTAGTGTCAGCCCGGTTTGTGCCTGACGATTGAAGAATGTGGATATTATTGTATGACTAAGGCAAGCGCCTGCATTATAGTCTTTAGGCTAGAGGATATTTATGTCTATGATTTTCTATGGTCTATTGCTCTTGCAAGGGAGACGGTGGAAGGAGAAAGTTGTGCGGAGAAAACAGAGGCGTTCGGCCCCGCAAATGTTCTAGGTGTTGCAATAGAAGCCGGCCGCTAGTTCTTAAAAGAAGCGTTTCTGAGGCAAACAGAAGCTTTTTCAGGCATCATAATACGAGTGCTGGTGAACGTCAAAAACGCGATGCATTCTAAACAGTAAAGTGAGTAACTACAATAAAATAACTTTTAGCTATTAATTCTAACTATTAGTTGCACCTCCTTCCAGTTTGAAATTGGTACCCGGCCGTAACTACTAGCCTTGCCAGATTTTAGGATTTCAAAAACATGATTGCTCTCGCCGCTGTTGCTCAATTTGGGGCATTTGTAGCGCCATTTGAAAGCTGCACGCTAGCGGGTGGGTGCAGAG
This sequence comes from Amblyomma mixtum, assembly GCF_055824585.1. NCBI lineage: Eukaryota > Metazoa > Arthropoda > Arachnida > Ixodida > Ixodidae > Amblyomma > Amblyomma mixtum. Next base: position 37,968,979 of record NC_143017.1, on the reverse strand, counting down.
GGACTTCAATGAAATCTCGACACTCCGTGATGCACGTGCAACTTGAAATTCTCTGCCACGATCAGTAAATTGGATCAGTCAAGTGGCGAGGAACAGGGAGCACTGCTGCACTGGAATTATTTAAACAAGAAGAAGATGGGTAAATAGGGCTTCTGTGCCAAGGGCAATATTTTTTTCTTATACGGTGCCCCGAAAAAAATCTTGACGCCAGTGTCTTGCACGTTAAAACACCTTGTCATCGTTGTTAGCAAAACGACAACGAGGTGACAAGGGCTTCCGCGCAGAAGGCTTGTGTGCAATAAAACACAGTGTTAATTTGCAATTTGCTTCTATCATACTTCAAGCAGACTAAAGTAGAGTATTCAAAAAATATTTTCGAAGTATTTAAAGAATGTTGATCAAAATGTCAGACAGTGCCGTTGAACACTGTTTTCAAATGTTCAAAAGGAGTCTACAGTACATTGTTCAAAAAATATTTTCGAAGTAATTAAAGAATGTTGATCAAAATGTCGGACACTGTCGTTAAACACTGTTTTCAAATGCTCATAAGATTACGGCAGGAATTATAAAGACTCTAGGAAGATGAGTATGTTGAGTATCGTCGGCCAAATGTCAGAATACAGTTGATAGGTTCTTGATAGGAAGTTGTTCATAGAAAGTGAACCGGAACTGTCGCTATTTCAATACCAGGAAATTTAAAAAAAAACGTTCTACGTGTTTGCCCCACCGTGGTGGCTCAGTGTTTACGGCGCTGGGCTGCTGGCCCGAAAGACGCGGGCCAGCAGCCGCGGCGGATGATCCAGGCCGCGGCGGATGAATTTCGATGGAGGCCAGATTCTAGAGGCCCGTGTACTGTGCGATGTCAGTGCACGTTAAAGAACCCCAGGTAGTCGAAATTTCCAGAGCCCTTAACTACGGCGTCCCTCATAGCCTCAGTCGCTTCGGGACGTTAAACCACAATAAACCAATTCTACGTGTTTGAATGTTTCGAATGTAGGTGTTAAATTCTCGGAACACCTCTTATATGTTTTTAATAGACACTGTCGTTAATTGGTTGATAGGAACACTATAAAAACTGTCGATAAGTCGATGATTGAAAGTTTCAAGACTTTCTACGTTCTTTCAGTGCGCTAGCACTTATATAGGCATCCCCGCATTTAGCCATGGGCTGTCTGATTGTCTGTCTGTCTCTCTGTGTCTGCTTACCTGTTTGCGTCTGCTTGTACGTCTGTTTGTGTGAAGCCTATTTTCTGGCAGGCTGCTCAGCTGCCCACCGTCATAGGCGGTTGCTCAAAAAATCATCTGGCTGCTCGCCAAGAGCGACCTGGATGCAACCGAACCACAGCAACCCAAATCCCACCGAAAGCAGCGCCTGCCATAGAAGGGCAGTGGCATATCGCTTGGCCGCTGCACCACTGCGCCGGTAGTGGTAGGAGGACTTCCAGGAATTTATACATTGACAGAATGACCAATTCGGCATATATAGGTATTAACCCATTGTAGCTATCTGAACAATTGTCATCCGTGTACACACTGGATCTGAACACCTGCTAGCACAAATATTCGCATTTGGGCGAACTGCTCAAATCAAACATGTTTCTTTATTTCAGGATCGGTGGCGAATTGTCGAAACATGGTTCAAAGGTTGTCACTTTAAAGTACGAAGTATTTGAAAGAATTTCAATTAATTTTAATACGTTCTATTAAGATATGACTCTTGTATTTGCTACGAATATTAGAAAAAAAATTGTCAGGATAGTTGCCGCGGGAAACCGTTTAAAGTTTGGCTGAATGTGAGTGAATGATGGTTATTTCATAAAGGCGTCTGAAAATATTGACGCAGCTGGCAGGACGGAGGCTCAGGAAATAATGTAGTGAAGAGCTGGTTTTAAAACTGAGCAACGTCGAACTTGCTTTCAAGGAAACTCAACTGCACAGGTTCCTCAGAACAGGCTGCTCGGGCTCCAGCAAGTTGTGAAATGTTAGCTTAATGATTACCAACACTCAAATAAAGTACTCTGTTTTGCAATAGAATTTCAGCGTTGGCATTTCTGGGTTTCGTGCAGCCCAGTGCGCTCAAGTGAGGAAAAAAATGAACTTTTCGTATGTGGAACGGCCAATGAATAATGCTCAACTCGGAGCGAATCAATTAAGGAAGCAAAGTGGCCATTGGAGAGAACCTTCCCTATTGCTGACACTGAGATAGAGAGACCGAGTTCTTTTGCCGTTTATCAGCTAAAACAACGCTGATCAGGTAAAATAAACTTCCACTCGTTAAACAGATCCTAAGCATTTTATTCTTTTAGAGATTGGGCCCCAGCCACTTCCTCCCGGAATGCAACAAATAATTTTTTCGTCAGAACAGTGGCGGTGTTTGAAACTGACAGCCGTAAGTCAATCATCAACAGCATCGGTCAGTGACTCTGCGTGGCTTGCAACCAAGCCGCTTGTTGCTGGCAATGGTTTCTTACCAGCTGTTTCAGAGGGCCTATTAGCTCTATTGGTTGCCGCCTCCTGTTAGTGCTTTTCTTTCTATATTGTAGCTTGGAGATGCGAAACAAAGTATTTACCGCTGCAGAGATTTGGCGCCGTTTATGATTAGACTGAGCATGTAATCAGTATTAGACTAGGAATACGCTTACATGTGAGCTGATTTTTTCTTCTTTAATGGACTTATATGATTTCAAAAGCACGAAACTTAGTCTTTGTAGTTCTACTCTTTCACAGGTAGTTCATCACTCTTAAAAACTGTTCATGCTTTACATTCAACTAAGCACCTAACCAGGCTATTCATCCGTGATTAATATTTGGAAGGATTGGCGGTCACAAGTGTGCTATCTACCTGTCCCTCTTTCCTAGGGCCGACAATATAAACACCTCTTGGAAGCGGGATGACTAGCGGAAAGGGTGCATATAAAGTTATAGCCCAAGAAAGACTGATACGACGAACGTGAACACCGCTTTTTGTCAAACGTGTCAAAGGGTTCAACTATTACTGAAAAGTTAAGAAATTATTCCAGTTAGAGAAGAAACTTTGTGCTGCTGAGCGCAGGTGGTGGTAAAGGACCTTGAAGGATTAATTGTGTTTCGAACGAATAACAACAAATTTATATGTCCCGGGCCTGCACACAAGTGAAAATTAAACTGCCAGATTCGAACGGCTTGGGGGTGGTATTTGAGCAGTTCATGTTTTTCTACAGTTTGTCGATTTTTAGCGGAACCAAATCGAAGAAAAAGATGGAGCCGGCGCTGCCAATGTTGTGGCCGTTGTCATCAGGGTATGATGTGGTTGCGAGTATGACGCTGAACTAAATTTTAAACTGCGAAGATACCATGTCCATCTACGCCCCATATATTTCTCACTACCTATTGTTTGCCCCATTGGATATTGTAAAATCATAGATTGTTCTAATAACCTTTTCCAAGCAGGAGCTGTCATGTGTTTGCAGAAGCTTCTTCCTTATAGCTGCAAGGGCCACGGTAAAGCCGTAGCCGGCACTTTGTCTGTGAGGATAACCAAGTCTGGCAAATTGCAGCAATTTTTCTTTTTCTTAGACTAAAAACAGATAACAAGAAATAAAAATAGAGAATACACTTAATCGCCCCCTCATGAGTATGACGCGATAGCTTAGAGAGTTAGGTTAGCAGTTCGGCGCCTTTCAACGCATTTTTCATTTTTTTCAATTGTTTCAATTGTTTATCAATCACACACACTACTTTTTTAAAATTGGGATCACGAATCATGATCTTTTGATTCTGAGCATTCTGACACCGTTGAACCCTCTCTTTGTCAATTTTAAATTTCTTTAATTAATCAGTTAATTGAAATGATTTCCTTCAAATAATCTTCGCCTATCAAACACTATTCACCCATCACTGCAGCCCCAAATTATCATGATACAATTTTTTTACACACCCGCGGCTAAAGGTCGCCGGGGGTGCACATAAGCCAAGGGTGCATACGGGGGTGCACATACGAAATGCTCTATCGTATGCCACCATCTAGAACATCCTGCGGAAAACGGTTGGCACGACGCAATTTTTTTACGCAGCCCCGACTACTTCCGACGCGCGATGCCAACTTAGCCGTCGGCTTTTCGATCGAACGAGCTGCATGCGCTGTCGCATAATACAGAACAGGAAAAATGCACCACCATGGCGTGGCACTGAATGAAGGTGTCTGTAAAACATTTTATTCTTTGAAAAGGGCTTGGTGCTAAAAGGTCGCGTTAAGTGGTCGAGAGTACATAGCCGTAGATTACTTTGAGCCCACTCCAGCGTCAGAACTTCTATTCTCGTGTCATAGCTAGCCAGCACGGTCTCCCACCGGTCGAGAGAATGAACGGTAACTATACCACCCGGAATCCCACAGGATATGATCGTAGTTGGTCCGAGGTTCATTAAACCGGGCTCGGTGGCCTTTGATAGGGGATTCACGAAGCAGCGCATGCACTCATTCAACGAGCTGACGCAGGCTTACAGAGCCTCACGCCAGATCTACCCGCCGCTCCACCCCTGCCTAGATAACAAACAAGCAACTCTCTGGCGCAGACTACAGACACACTCTCTCCCCTCACCATTACTCTAGCCCACTATCATCCCTCCTTCCCCACTCCCGCATGCGGCCTATGCCCAGAACCCTTCACCTCTTCCCTCCACATCCTTTCCCTCTGCCCGGCGGACCCTCCCCGGCGGGACCTAGAGAACCTCAAAACCTGGGAGGACTGGGAGACCCTGCTGCGCTCGGAGGACCCGGCCGTGCAGACCATCGCCACCGGCGGGACTGCCAGTGTTATGGACCTTAGGAACATAAACACTTGAGTGCAGTGGGGTCGTGCGAGGACCCTGGGGCATGCCCCAAATTCCTTGTACAATAAAGTTTTCTCTCTCTCTATCTTCAAACTGCGCGCATAAGAAACAAAATCGACAGTTTCGTTCCCGCCGCTTGATGTGCTACAGTCTATACAGCCGCTAGATCATATAGGAGGGTAATAAAGCGAGGTTCGCGTAACCACGAGCTCCACCTAATGCACCGGTGTTGAAGCCGGTTATTTCGATCTTGCTCATGGAATGCGGTACCGTATAACACGCTCAGGCACACAAAGAAATATTTTCATTTCATGCCTAAGCATTAGCAATTACAGCGGTAGACTAGCGCGCTCAAATCATTGCGCTGCGTTTATTGAAATGCGCAAGGTTGCAATTCAAAATTCCTGCACATTAGGGAAGAAGATGTAAAACTGAACATTAGCCGAAGAAAAACACGTCAGTACTTCTAGACCAAAGGCTGAGGAAAAGCAATGGCGCAGTAACTGTCTTGCATCTCTGTGAACCGCGCCGTAAGGGAAGCGGTAAATGGAGGAGTAAAAGAAGAAGGGAAGAAAAAGATGCTGTAGTGGATGGCTTTGGTTGGTTTTGTTTTGGAGGGGGGGAGGAAATGGCGCAGTATCCGTCTCACATATCTTGGTGGAGACTTGAACCGAGCCGTTTGATCACCTGGGGATCTAACATAAGCTGACATCGCACAGCAAACGGACGCCTTCTGCTGCGAAAGCAATAGTACGCTCATGAACGGCCTTTCGCGTAGCAGCGGCCGGTAGCCACGTTTGACCTTTAGAATGACCTCTGACGTCATGCCATGGCTAGTGATGTCATAGCGTGATATCATACCAGGTTACCATGGTGAGAGATGGGCTACCAAGTCGAGTCGTCGCGCAGCGGCGGCCGGAAGCCACGCGTGACCTGTAGACGCGGCGCAATGCTTTCCTTCTTTAGACGCGGCGCGCCGCGTTCCTTCCGTTAGAGGAGCTGCGCTCGCTTTTACAACCTGCCAGGCTTAACCAAAGCTAAGCCCCTGCCAATTTTTGTTTCTCGCCTCCCTCGAAACGCGGCTCTGGGGCAGTTCAATTATGCCGGTAGGAGAGGGTGCTGCGAGCAGAAAGAAAATATGGCTGAGACAACTGCTGAGGTCTGGGAAAGCGAAATCTTTATTAACGCAGCAGCGTTAAGGAGCTCGTGTTGCAGAAAAACCGATGTCGGCGTTGTTGGCGAGGCTCCCCAGACCTTTGCCGAAATTACCAACCTCTACAGAGAGATGAGACGCCAGTTCCACCCTCCACACCCCGACTTGAATCGAGCGCAAGCCACCTTGCTCCGCAGGTTGCAGACACACTCCATCCTTAGCCATTCTAGACTTTCACTCATCACAGACGGGGAATACGACCCCGTCTGCCAAAATTGTTTAAACCAGGGAGAAATCGCCACCCAGGCACACATCCTCTGGGGTTGCGCGGGAAATCCGCCCCCTCGAACCTTACTGCCAGCTCCCTCCGAAGAAGGATGGAACCAACTCCTCAGACGGCCAGACAAGAGCATCCAACTGGCAGTCATTTCGTGGGCCCAGGAAGTCGCCCTCACCTGGAGGCCACACCAAGCCCACCTGCCCTAAATCCCGCCAATCTACGGCAATAAAGTTGTTTCTCTCTTTCTCGGCGTTGTTGGAGCACCTGGGTTCGAATTCCACCGCGGCGGCTATGTTTCGATGGAAACGAAATGCTAAGGGCGCAGTACCCTGGCACGAAGGCGACCACGGCGGCAGCGTTTCGATGAAGGCGAAAAACAGAAGGCGCCCGCGTGCTGTGCGATAACAATGCCGGCTCCTCTTCCTTCTCTTCCACTCTCAGTCCCTCTTTATGCTTTCCCTTACGGCACGGTTCAAGTGTCCACCGAGATATGCCAGACAGATGCTGTGCCATTTCCTTTCCAAAAACCAATTTTCCAATTTTTTCCGTGTTCTGTGCGGCGTCAGTGCCCGTCCAAGATACCCAGGTGGTCGAAATTTACCCGAGACCTCCACTACGGCGCCTCTATCTTCTTTTCTTCTTTCACTCCCTTTTTATGCGAAGCATATTACTAGAGGTACTCTACAGCCCTTCGCCGTGGTTACGTGCCGTGCACACCACGTGGTACAGTGACGTTACTCCACGTGACATACCACGTGACACATGACGTCACGACAGATCGCCGTCACGCGCTGGGAGAGGGAGAACGATGCCATCGCACAGAACCGGAATGTCCTCGAGCGGCATTCCCGCGCATTTCGAACGCGCGTTCACACTCGGTGTAGATGAAACGCTCGCTCCACCGGGCAGGCAGACGCGGCTTCCGTGGCAATCCAGGCGCTCACCCAACGCACGTCTCGGGGTTAGTCGGCGTTCCGCTGTAGCCATGCCGTTGTCTTCCCCCACGACGAAGGCTTCTAGTGGTTGTATTAAAATGACCAAGTATTCAACCAAGGAAAGCCATGTATTACCAAGCCTAGCCACCAATATGCTTCGCATCTGACTAGGCTTAACCTTAGCTAAGCCTCGGCCATTTTTTATCCCTCCCCTCACGGCGCGGATTCGCGTGTCGACCAGGATATGTGAGACAGTTAATGCCTATTCCCTTTCCTCAAAATCAATTTTCATTTTTTCGGCGTTGTTAGCGTTGTGGCCGTTTTAACACAAGAACCTCAATATTAAAAATTAGCTTCATTTCAAATACTCTTGAACCTAGATGGACAGCAACAGCTATTGCGTATAGGGAACTATACGTCGCTTGGCGTCTATAAGGTTGGGTGGGTTCCGGACACTGGATAGGCAGAGCGCCCATCCTACAACCCTGGCAGGTGGCAGTTAAAAAATTCAGGAGGGCACTTTGTTGACCTAAATTGCGGTGAGGCGAAAGCCTTTATCGCGGTGTTGCTGCTTGTGTCACTGATATGTGTTTAAGATGTTAATTAAGTACGCAATTGTCTGTGAATCTTAAATGCTGGAGACACTGGAGTGTGCTTTTAAGGCGGAAGCCTTTATTGTCCCATTGTTGTAAGCAGCAGTTGTCGACAGAAATGTCACGCTTTTCAATTGGTCGAAATGGTCGTGTCGTCCTAGTGCGCGAATTTCAAACGGGGCCAATTGTACTTTGGATTTTCCCCCCTCCAGACAAAAGACTTAGTAAAGAACAAGAGGTTACGTGGCGTCGTCTACAGACGAGATCGATACGCACCCCATCACTCCTCGCGCGCATTTATCCAGATCTTTACAACCCAAACTGCAAACACTGTGGCCAACGTGCTACCTACGATCACATCCTGTGGGACTGCAAAATAGAGCCACCTCCGGGTGATCTAGTTACAGCTCCTTCTCTCGAGCGGTGGGAGACCGTGCTGGCTAGCTCTGACCCCAGAACGCAAGTTTTGGCGGTGGAGTGGGCTGACAAAGTCGTCGAGGGCTATGTACTCTCGACCACTTAACGCGACCTCTTGCCAAGCTCTTCCCGGCGAATAAAATGTTTTACAATCAAACTAGTAACCATGCCACCAATTGAAGGGATCGTATAGTGATGCTCCAAGTAAGTGGGACTGAACTTAGTTAATTGCTTACTTACAAAATTAGCCCTAATAAACTTTTCTAGTCAGGCCATATAAACAAATAAAACCGAGTAGGAAATTGGTCAAGCTCGGTAATCGAGCCCCGGTCCTCGGCGTGCGAGACGAGCATGTTATCCACTCCGCCGTGCCAGCTCGATGGTTCGGAATGAACAAAGGCGCGTCCAGTGAAGACGGTGTCTTCGCTCACTCGCATCCTCCTCCCTTCCCATCCGGTGAGGTTTAGGTGTCCACCGAGATATGAGAGACAGATAGATTCCCTTTCCTCAAAAATAATTTACCGACGAGCGAGGCGTAAAACGAATGGGCGATGGCGTTCTATGGACTCCCTGGCAGCGTTCCAAGATGCTGTCGCGTTCCACTCTTGGAGGCGAAGCTTAGCATCTTAACCACACATCAGTGAGCACACTTAAGGTCAAAAAAGTGCCCCCCTGAATTTTGACGGCTGTCCATCGAGATATATGAGACAGTTAGTGCGTAATTTCCTTTCCTTAAATGCAATTTTCATTTTCTTCATTACGGGCCCTCTTTGTCTTCTTTCACTCCCACTTCCTCCCTTCCTCTACGGTGCGATTCAGGTGCCCACCGAGATGACAGAGAATTACTGCGCCATTTTCTTTCCTCAAAAAGCGTTGCGTTCAAGGGGCTAGGCATCGCGCAGAACGGGTGGTGGCGTTCCGTGGACTCCCTGGCAGCTCTACAACACGCTGTCGCGTTCCACTCCTAAAGGCAAGCTTAAGCGTTAGTAATTAGCAGTTAATTAGAATTCAGGCATTAATCAGTAATTAACCATTAATTAGTGATTTGTCATCATTTAGTAATTAGTACTCAATTATATGTGACGCCACCAGTGCCACAGAAGCAGCGAAAGTGCTGCGGAAAACGCTTTCGCCTCTTCGCACTTTAGACAGTGAAAGTACCCCCTGAATTTTTTGGAGGCATCTGTCTGATTCGACGCCTTTCTGCAAAAAATCTCGAGCGTCCTAGACAAGGAGGAGGAGGAGGATAAACTTTATTTTCGTCGACAAATGTATCTGACTTTGTGGGGTTACAGCCCCATCAAGTGGCCATGAGCCCGTTGCGTTCGGCGGCTTCTAGGGCTCTTGTCACAACCCGGATCTGTGTGTCCGAGTCGGAACTGAACAATGCGGCCTCCCACTGGTCTGGATTCGAGAGCTTCAAGCCTCGAGGGGGGGAGTCCCGAGGGCAAGCCCAGAGTATGTGGGATAGAGTGGCATGTTGGCCACACAGTTGACAGGAAGGGGAGTAGACCCCAGGGTATATGCGGGCATATATCGCGGGGTTGGGGAAAGTGTTCGTTTGGAGTTGCCTCCACGCAACTTCTTGGGGTTTGGTGAGAGAAATATGTGCGGGGGGATATAGAAGTCTACCTAAGCGGTAGTGCATGGTTATGTCATGAAATGTAACCACACGATCTCTCGCCGTCCGCAGGACGGGCGACACCACATCCAGGTCGACGAATCCTCGGGCGTAATTGTGGGCCGCCTCGTTCCCTGGATGCGATGAGTGCATACAAGGCGGCTCTTCATCTCCCCCACCGGACCCCCACGTATAAACTACTGGCATTATGGGTCTACAACACTGTGACGGAGCTCTCGGAAGCTCATCTCACTTCTCAGTACGAGCGTCTCACTCACACCTCCACGGGACGTCACATACTCGACAAGCTTGGAATACGCTTCGAAACAACCGCACCCGACAGGGTCCAGCTTCCACACCATATCCACAGTAACCTTATCGTTACCGCTCTTCCTAAAGATATGCACCCAGAGTATCATGTCGCTCGCCGCAAGCACAGGGCGAAGTCTCTGCACAAAAGGTATTTAACAGATCGGACAGCAGTCTATGTCGACGCCGCCGAATACCCCGACCGCGAAGCGTTTTCGCTTGCGGTTGTAAACTACTGTGGACGGCCGCTAGTTGCGTGCTCCATTCCTGTCAGATCGCCTGAAGAGGCCGAGGAGGCGGCCATAGCCTTGGCGATGGTTTTCACCTCTGCAGAAACCATCTTCAGCGACTCTAAATCTGCGATTCGTAATTTCGCCAAATGCTGGGTCTCCCCTGTCACCCTCTCTCTCCTCCACTCCACCAAACTTCAACTCCGCCCGTTCCAATTGATCTGGGTTCCTAGACAAGAACTGCACATGCGTTGGCAGCAAGAAGCGTAGCCATTAGAACGCTCGGCTGCGGAACGGATGGATTGTGGTTCGAATCCCATCGTGCACAAAGATTTTTGAAGCAAAAAGCTTCTCTACGCGGGTCGGTTCCGAGCTTCGCGTGAGTCGAAACGATGAGTTATGCGCATGCACGAAACGGAGTGACGTCACGCGCCGCGCAGGAGGTCGTTCCTCGCCGCTGCCGCAGCCGTCGCCGCAGCCGTCGCCGCCGCCGACTCCGTCGCCTACCCCACGTACCTCAAAGCGCAATTCAGGTGTCCACTGACCCAGGGAGCGTTATGCGCACGTCCTTGCATGAAATTTATGGAAAACGTCAACGCCAATGAACACTTTGAACGGGGACGGCGTACGGCTTCAGTGCCGCGTTTCTGCCACGACGTTGTCAAAGTCAACGCATGCAGCGCACATCTGTCTACCGCCTGGTAGGTTAAAGCACGACGGTGGTGTCCACTCTCCCCGGTGGAGGAGAGGGGAGGGGGGTTGGCACAGTTATACGGCTTTCCTTTGCTTTCGATATGCCGCTCCACCGTTTCGTAGCTTAATGCGCGGCTATGTCCACTGTCCCAGGGGGCCAGTTATGCGCCTTTGCTTTCGAAGGTGCCGTACACCATCGGTTTCGTAGCTTAAAGCGCAACCAAGGTGTCCACTGTCCCAGGAGGCCAGTTAAGCGCCGTATCTTTCGAAGCTCTCGCTCTTCATCGATTTCGTAGCTTAAAGGTGCACTTAAGAGGCATCTGAACTCGTCTTTTATTGCGAAAGCAATGTTACGCTCATGAACGTCATTTCGCGTAGCGGCGGCTGGTAGCCACGCTTGACCTTTAGAATGACCTATGACGTCATACCAGGGTGAGAGATGGGCTACCAAGTCGAGTCGTCGCGCAGCGACGGCCGATAGCCACGCGTGACGTTTAGAATGACCTCTCACGTCATGCCATGCCTAGTGACGTCATAGCGTAACGTCATACAAGGGTTACAGATGGGCTACCAAGTCGAGTCTTCGCGCAGCGGCGGCCGGAAGCCACGCGTGACCTGTAGACGCGGCGCACTGCGTTCCTTCTTCAGACGGGGCGCGCCGAGTTCCTTCCGTTACGGGCGCTGTGCTTGCTTCCGAAACCTACCAGGTTTATACAAAGCTCAGCCCCCGCCAATTTTGTTACCGCTGGAACCCGATGTACACGTCCGGCGCATTCTTAGAAGTTTCGAACTATTTTCATGTGAGGCTGATTTCCATAATTTAAATCGAATTAAACGTCCCGGCTCCCGCCTTTTCTTGAACTCACCGCAGACGGTAGGAGGAGTCAACTAACCATTCAGCCAGTCATGTGTGGCTTGCCGTTCTGCCATCGGCGGAGTGATAAGTAGTGATCGGCAAAAGCAAGGAGTCGGTGCGTATTTTTATTTCCGTGGGCCTAATTTGCGGCTACGTAGTCTATGAGTGGATCTATATATTCACGGATACCTAAAAAACAAAACAAAAGCTAAAGCGAAGCCGCCACGCGACTGCCTGAAAGGCACGCCAAGCGCGGAGTCCTCCTATTGAATGCGGTGACTTCAAAAAAAGGTGGCAGCCGCGACGTTTAACCTGATGCAAATTACGGAACACAGCTGCAAAGGACAATATTTTGAAGGTTCTAAGAATGCGCGGGGCGTGTAGATCGAAGACGAGTAGTGCGCCTTTAAAGCGCGATTAAAGGGATACTGAGGCGGTTTTCGAATCAGCTAACCTTCTAGGGTTTTGAAGTAGTGTCATTGCTGATCACGTCTGTGAAATTATTTTTTCGATTTTGGCTAAAATAGTGGCGCAATCACCAATTAAAAACGCGATGTTTAAATTTCCCGCGCCCCGCGCGAGCGCAGGAGAGGGGAACAGCGGAGAGGGAAACCTCGTCCATGTCGGCCAGCGTGACGTCATGTTGAGGAGCCGGGGGTGCTTCGTAGCACCCGAGGGCGCTTTCAGCGCGCGTTATTTCTCGTGCTGCATGCGTTGTTCCTCGTACTGCGTGCGTTGTGACGTACAAAGCGTGTCAGCCGACCTTGAGAATCAGATTCAACAGGTACTACTCTGCGTTCGTGTCCACGAACAACTACGGCCGCGACTGTGTCGTCTTCCACTGTTTTCCGCAAGATCCCAAGCTCGCAGCGCAACCGCTCGCTGCTGTGACGAAGAATTCAAGCCGACTAAAGCAAGCTTACTCTGCTCGAAACACTTTCGTACGAGCAGAGCTTGTCCTAGTGTGATCTCTGGAGATTTTTGTCGAAAAGGCGCGGCTGAACCATGACACAGTTCTATCGATTTCCTCGCGCATAAGAGGCGTGTCACCATTCCGAAGAAGCGCCTCTTTTAAAAGTAGAAACATGCTCACTTAGCCCCTGAAGAAACCTTATAGAGGCTTAGGCATGTGTCGCTCTCCTCAGCTTAGGTTCGGCCAGACCACCTGAGACGTGCTCAGCAAGGCTCGGTTAGTGATTTTATACTCGGTTCGACGTATCCAAGCAAGCAAGCAAGCAAGCAAGCAAGCAAGCAAGCAAGCAAGCAAGCAAGCAAGCAAGCAAGCAGAGCAAAGCACAATAAAGCAAAGCAAGCAAGCATCGAAGCTCTTCATATGCGGCATCTCGTTTAATCCTAGCTAAGCAATTAAAATGAAAGCGTTCGACGTTGATTTCGGATGCAAATTTATGAGAGAAATGAATGCCAACCGAGTTTTTGCAAAAAAAACACCGCAACCTTACTCGGTTTCTTCATCAAGTAGTGGCAGTGGGCGAGTTGCAGCTAGCTGGGATTTTAAACACACATATAGTTGGCAACTACTTCACTGAACCTAAACTGCAAATCTAGGAAGGGCGAACGTTTCCGAGGCTTCGATTAATATTTTCTGGCATCTGCTGAACGCGCCAGGAGTGAAGCGTATTTGTGCGCGTATTTGGCTTGGTTTCCAGCGCACCATGATTGCGTCACTACCTTGTAGTCACATGCCTCGCAGTGCTTGGCCACTGCGCTTCGCTAATTTTGACACCAACTTTGTGCTCCTTCATCGTTTCCTTGAAATACTTTCTTGCCCCAACCTGCAACGCCGGGTACTGAGAACAGGATTTTTGTACACAGTGCTTTGGGCCTTTTCTTTAGGATGACGCTCTTCCGGGCGAGCCAGGAGGCGTCCGGTGGTGGTAATTGACTTGAGTATTGTTCGCACCCCTTCCTTTCCGAGAATCCGAGCCAAGGTTGTGCTGGCACCTTTTACGCATGGTCTGCATCGCGTCTTTGACGCTGGCGTATGCTTGTGCTAGGCATAGAATTTTTTGCTTGTGTCTTTTTTGGTTTCAGGCGATACGTGGAATGAGCAAACTGTAGTATCCTTTTCTTCGGTGGTCAGTAAAAAAAACTAGTCGCCGTATTCGCTTTTACAACGACACGGAAAGCTGCGATCTGCCCTCAACGCAGCGCCGGATCCGCATCGGCAGCTTTTCCAGTCCTCAAAGTGACGTCACGACCTCTCTTGACCAATCACGGGCGGCGGCGAGCCGCGCGGCGTGCTCCGCGGCACAGGCCGCATATTTCGGCTAAAAAAGGCAATTCGCGCTTGTTTTTGCCTAATTTGGATGCGATATTCCAGTATACAGCATGAAAAACTATAGGATGCCGCTGCCAGCCCGATTTTCAGAAAAAGTGCTTCAGTCTCCCTTTAAGGTATCCACTGTCCTAGGGTGCCAGTTCTTTACTGTCTGTTTCGACAGTTTACAGTAGATCAAAAACATATGATGTTCTGCACTGCTTTGTAAAATTTCAGGAGCGAATATGCGTTTGACACGTGAGAAAATCATGACCGTTTAAAGGAACAGAACTGTCCCATCAAACTGATAACCTTACCTACAAAACATTTCTCCTTGTACACTTCATGCAGATTAAATATGCGCGCTTTGAAGTAATCTAGGGCACACCGCGGATCTTCATCGCAGCGTCGTACAGCCAGTCAGCGTCGCAAAATACTGTGAAGGCCAAGAAGGCGGAGTTCATCGTATTTGTAAAGATCTCGGCTTACTACTGAGCTTCGAGCTGGAAAGTCAGCTAACTCGTCGGACTGGCCGAAGCCGCCGCCGAGAGCTATTGCCTTTAAGCTCTCTAAGCGGGTTGCCGTCTGCTTACTGTGTTTCTGTGTTCACGTATTTTTGTGCTGTTTCAAGCATGCAGGCATGCCAGGTTCTATTTTCATATTTAGGTTTGGATTGGTTTGGTTTGGTTTATGGGGTTTAACGTCCCAAAGCGACTCAGGCTATGAGAGACGCCGTAGTAGAGGGCTCCGGAAATTTCGACCACCTGGGGTTCTTTAACGTGCACTGACATCGCACAGTACACAAACCTCTAGAATTTCGCCTCCATTGAAATTCGGCCGCCGCGGCCGGGATCGATTTCGCGTCTTTCGGGTCCGCAGCCGAGCACCATAAACTCTGAACCCCCGCGGCGGCAAAATCTGTTCTCGTACAAAAATTGTAATGCAACGTGTCTAGCGGTTTCCTTGCAGTGGCATACATGTGTGTTTTTATTGCGACTATAGACCAGAATCCAGAGCCGCTCCTGGGCGCGGCCATTTTCCGCCGACTGGTGCGCCGCGTTGCGGGCGTTTCTTTGGGGACTGCGGGGCTGCGGCAGCTCCGCCGCCGCGCCTGCATATAGCCGCGCTTCGGGCGCTCAAAAAACATTCCCGAGCATACTTCCGCAGCGTGGCTGTGTTGCAGGAAGCATTCACGTTATCAAAGGGAAGTGTTCACGTAATCATTGATGCGTTTTAATGACATTTATTTTGACATTCACGTGAATTGTGCTGACGCTTAGAACGCGCTCGTGCTTATATCGCTACCGTCTTGGTGCTCCACTGCAAAAAAAAAACCTTTTTGTTCAATATCAAGTATTAGGTGTGCGGCTAGCATGCAATTCCAATTCCCATGCACTCTTAATCCTTCGGCCATAAATTACCTCCCACATACAGGGCTTTCTTCTCGCATGCGTGGAGCGCCAGTTTATCAACAAATTACCGCTGTGAGCTTAACTGAGTCGCAGCGCCAACAAAAAAACAAAATCTGTCATGGTTTATGCAACCTGGTGCATAAAAACGTAGTTTTGCTCAAATTGTCAAAGCTTGCACAGATATTAGCAGTGAATCCAGCTTTCACGAATTCTGAGGTCCGAAGTCGCGTTCATTTTATTCGGTAGCTCTCGCCGCGTGTGACAGCGTTGCGTAGGCGTTTGGATAAGTGTGAATGAATGTATTAAAATCGCGCATATTTTCCTATGATTAAGGTAGATAGCAAAAACAGAAGGACACTATGGTAAACCCTTTACACCCCTGCCCCCCTTGATCCCTATGACATGCGTGCGGAAAGAGAAACTGAAATCGGTAGCGGTGGTGCTTACAATCCTGTGCATGAAATGTGTTTAATTGGAACTAGAGCAAGCTCAGCGCAAGGAGGTAATCGAAAACACGCGCTTCGTCGGGACAACCTTTAGTCTGCAGCTCGCCTATCTAGTTAATTACTACACCACTGAATCAAATCAATAAATCCGCATTCCTGTGCGTTAAATTATCATAGATGATAGCGAACGTAAAAGACGGCAACAAACGAAACGCCAGCGCAGAAATCTGCTTAGAAGTGCCGGTTTCCAGTCCGTACGCTACCTGGCCGACTACTCCGCGGGAAAAATCCTTGCTGTTTGCAATACTATTCCAGAATTTCCCTGAGCAGCGCCGCCGCACCAGCGGCTCGGTGGAGCAGCGTCGCCGCTGCGGTGCCAGCGTTTAGAATCCTGAGCCAGCAGAATATCATCATTGGTAAACGTAGCGCGAAAAACTAGACAAAGAAAAGGTGAAGACAGGACACGAGCGCTAATCATCAATATCAATATCATCATGGTGGGCACAAACAACGAGACAGATGCGCACTGCCTCGCCGCATTTACTCACATCCAAATGAACGGAAAAAAACTCGGAGATGTCACGTTAACGACTAACTGCGCGCAAGATAACCGCAGTATTGTCTGGAAGAGGGAAAATGTGAGTAGTGACGCACAGCACACAGCGTCATACGTTATGATGGAGCACAACAGCGACAGAAACGAACATGTAAACATGCATTCTACGCGCGGCGCCGGCGCGACCCCGCAGTCCATCGGGCCGCGCGCGCCGATAGATGGTGACTGGTGTCGAGAGTAGGGGCGCGCCAGAAGCCTGCGTGTGAGGGTAAAAGAATCTGGTCTATAGGAAAGATGAATGGGAAAGGGCACGGACCTGCCCACTGACTCGGGCTCAGCCACAATCGCTGTAACGTGCAGTCAGAGGCGAGTTGAAAGGTGTTAGGGGAAAGATTGTAAAAATTCCGCCACCGTCTGGAATACATTGAAGTAACGAGCGTTAGCTGCTCGGTAGCGCCATTAATCGTCCATCTGAATTATTGCCACGTGATTAGGCTACTTTTTTAAGGCGAAAGCCTTTAATGCCTCATACTGTCGTTAGCAGACGCGTCGGCAGCCGTGTCGACAGACGCGTCGGCAGAAGTGTCGACAAACGCGTCGGCAGGAGTGTCGACAGACGCGTCGGCAGCCGTGTCGAGAGACGCGTCGGGAGGAGTGTCGACAGACGCGTCGGCAGGAGTGTCGACAAACGCGTAGGCAGGAGTGTCGACAGACGCGTCGGCAGCCGTGTCGAGAGACGCGTCGGCAGGAGTGTCGATAGACGCGTCGGCAGCCGTGTCGAGAGACGCGTCGGCAGGAGCGTCGACAGACGCGTCGGCAGCCGTGTCGACAGACGCGTCGGCAGCCGTGTCGACAGACGCGTCGACAGAAGTGTCGACAGACGCGTCGGCAGGAGTGTCGACAGACGCATCGGCAGCCGTGTCGACAGACGCGTCGGCAGGAGTGTCGACAGACGCATCGGCAGCCGTGTCGACAGACGCGTCGGCAGATTCGTCTGCCTTTCGGCATCACTGCTTAAAAGGCTCAAGGTTCCAGCATGAATAAAGGCGCACCTAGTGAATGCATGGGCTTCATAAATAAAATAAAGGGAGTAAAATCAAGAAAAGGGAAATAAAAAATAAAAATTAGAAAATAAACAAAAATAAAAACAAAATAAAAATAAGATGTTAAAATAAAAATAAAAACAATAAAATTAAGAAAAGGAGCAAAGAACAAAACAACAAAACATGAAAAATAAAAAAGTAAATAGAACCAAACAGTGGCCAGGAAACGCTTTCGCTTTGCAGCACTTTAGAGAGCCAAAGTACCCCCTGAATTTTTCATACTTTACGGCGAGCGGGCGCCTGCCACCTGAAGGTCGGATATTTTTGACCAATTTGGGACGACAAAGTTTTTCAACTCTTCGGAGGGCCGTTTTTCCTTACCTCAAGGCTGTAGGTGCCCGGTCACCCTGAGGTAAGAATTTGTGACCTGCCCTTGTTCTGACGACATAGCCTAACGATATGTAAACATTAACCTAATCAGAAAATATTGGTGTCTAACATATCCTACTCATCGAGCCCGTTATAAATATCCATTAGAACATAACTTTATCTCTTAGTCAATTATAAGCAATTAAATATAAGCAAAACTATAACTAAACACTAACTTCATTAGTCAATTTTAATGTCTAACCTATTTTACTGATATAGACGATTCCAAATATCTCATTCGTTTTATGAGGCCTCAATAATTGCTGAGTTAAAAGCGAATAAACATAGTCATGTGACTAATAATTACTGACGTCATAACTCAGTGACATCATCAATCACCAATTCGATATACTAATGACGTCGCCAATCAATCACCAAATGGGTTGCTACATCAATTTACTATAGGGTCCGCCATCTTGAATTCCTCGGACTTATGGTAGCAGGTGGTAGCAAATGCCAAGAAATTGAGAAACGTAATGAATGAGAGGTAACGCTCTTAAAAAACTGCCGACGATTACGTTACTTCCTAACGCGAAATTTGAAAGCAGCTCATCAGCTGCTTCAGCTTTTCGATAGAGGCAAAGAATTCAAAAAAAGACATATATGTACAATTACAGACAGCTTGTTGTTTTTCACACGTAATCCTTCTTCAAGGAACACTTCCCTAACAGTTGTGGTCGCTCAGTGGTTATGGTCCTCGACTGCTGACCCGAAAGACGCGGGTTCGATCCCGGCCGCGGCGGTTGAATTTCTTTGTAGGAGAAATTCTAGAGGCCCGTGTACTGTGCGATGTCAGTGCACGTTAAAGAACCCCAGGTGGTCGAAATTTCCGGAGCCCTCCAATACGGCGTCTCTTATAGCCTTAGTCGCTTTGGGACGTTAAACCCCATAAACCAAACCAAACCAACTAACAGTTGTTGACTGTCGTCAAGGAGGCTGTGTGGTAGGAGAGATATATGGATATATACTCGACTTGCTGCGTCAGTGCCTGGTGTTCAAAGAAAGGGTCATGGAAGTATTTCACGAAGTTTTTTAGAGGCGTTACGAGCGAGAGGAACGGGATGTTCTGCCGCATAGTTGGTAAACAATTTCCGGAGCCCTTCACCACGGCGTCCCTCATAGCTTGAGTTGCTTTGGGACGTTAAACTGTAATAAACCAATAATTGGTGAGAAAAACCTGTTTGTCTTTATATAACAATAAAGTCCCCACCCACCCTGTCACCCTGGCAGGTGGCAGTTAATTGTGGCTGATCAAGAGAGTTCAGCGTTGTCAGCGCTAACGCAAGCAGCCCACACCTCTGTCTCACCATCCCACGTACATTTAAGCGCGATTCAGGCCTCCACTGACCCAGAGAGCTAGTTATGCGCACTTCCTTTTCTTCAAATGATCGGAGTGCAAAACGTTAACGGCAACGCGAACGAACAGAAGGAACGCCGACGGTCTTCGGCTTGAGCGCCGCGTTTCTGGGAAAACGTCAACGCCTGCCGCCCGCATCTCTCATCACCCCACGTACCTATAAGTGGGAGTAAGGCGTCCACTGACCTAGGGAGCCATTTATGCGCACTATAGCTTGAGCGCCGCATTTCTGGCCCAACGTTGTAAATGCCAACGCATGCAGCGCAAATCTGTCACTACCGCCACCCGCCGCGGTGGCTCAGTGGTTAGGGCGCTCGTCTACTGAGCCGGAGTATTCCGAGTTCGAACCCGACCACGCGGCCGCGTTTCGATGGAAGCGGAACTCAAAAGGCGCCCGTGTGCTGTGCGCTGTGAGCGGCCGTTAAAGATCCCCTGTGGTCGAAATTATCCTGGAGGCCTCCACTACGGCACCTCTTTGTCTCTCTCATCTTTCACTCGCACCTTCCTCCCTTCCCTACGGTGCGGTTCAGGTGTCCACCGAGATAAGTTACATGCTGTGCCATTTCCTGTCCTCATATTAAACAAATTTACGAATTTTATAGCCACGTAGCTTAAAGGACGATTGAGGCGTCAACTTTTACAAGGGGGCAGTCACGCACCTTCCCTCTCCTTTCCAAGCTCCCGCTCCATTTGTTTCGCAGTTTAAAGCGTGACTAAGGTGCCCACTGCTGGTTACAATGAACAACGGCGACGGCGACAGCGACGACGACACCGCAAAGCGCAGAAATGGGTACCAAAGAGCTGCGCTCTAAAACGAACGCCCGTCGCAACAACCGCGTCCGCCGACGAGACCCGGGAACAGAAAGCTTTGTACTTCCCACACGTAAGCGGTTTTGTGTCTGCCTAATTTTCTGAGCTCAAAGCTTCCTTTCCTCCCGGCGCGGTTGAGGCGATCACAGTGGTTTGACGTGCTTACAGTGTCTTTCAATTCAAAATACTTTTAATTTTGCATGTATTCCTCTCTGCAAAATAGGCAGATTTCAATACTAACTTAAAGTGCTAGAGAAACGCAGCGCAAGACTTTTGTGGGCTCTTATGCAGCAGATGGTTAGTAATTTTCGAATTTAAGTAAATTGTTTTCCAGTGCACCTGAGCGCGTTAAATGAGAGCATTGTTTTCGCAGAAGCGTAAGAATTAGCTCGAATGGCAATGTTTCCAGTGCATGGTAGATGGCATATGTACGCTTCTGGAGCGCAGCTCTTTGGCGCCCGTTTCTGCGTTTGGCTGCGTTGCTGTTCGTTGTAACCAGCAGTGGAGAGAGAGAGAGAAACTTTATTTCAACAGGAATTCGGGCCACTTCCAGGGTCCCCGCACGACCCCACGGCACTCAAGTGCTTATGTTCCTAAGGTCCATAACACTGCCAGTCCGGCTGGTGGCGATGGTCTGCACGGCCGGGTCCTCCGAGAGCAGCAGGGTCTCCCCGTCCTCCCATGTCTTGAAGTTCTCTAGGTCCCGCGGGGGAGGGTCCGCCGGGCAGAGGGAAAGCATGTGTAGGGAAGAGGCGAAGGGTTCTGGGCATAGTGCGCATGCCGGAAGGGGGAAGGAGGGATGATAGTGGGCTAGGTTAAGGGGTGAGGGGAGAGAGTGCGTCTGTAGTCTGCGCCAGAGTGTTGCTTGTTTGTTGTATAGGGAGTGGTGCGGCCGGCGATAGAGCTGGCGCGAGGCTCTGTAGGCCTGCGTCAGCTCGCTGAATGAGTGCATGCGCTCCTTCGTAAATCCCCGATCCGAGGCCACTTGAGCGCTGTTTAAAGAACCTGGGGCTAAAACCTCGACAGGCCGGTATATCCTGGACTCCCTCGGAATCAGAATACCGGCCAACGACCCAACCCTTCTCGCCATCCCACGATCGCTTCACCGGGAGCTCCTCATCAGACCGCTCCCGAGGAATATGCACCCATCCCACCATGACCAGCGCCGCAGAGCCCGTGCGAAGGCACTCCAGCGGGCGTACGGCTCTGAGCCGGACGCCGCATGGGTGGACGCTGCCTGCACGGGTGATAAAGTGACAGCAGCTGTGGTGGACTCCTCTTTATTCACCCTCCTCACACTACCTCTCCCTAAAGACACCTCCCCAGAGGCCGCAGAGGAAGCCGCCATTGCAATTGCTATCACCCGCACGGAAGCCCTGTACATTTCAAGTGACTCTAAAACTGCGATTCTAAATGTTGCTCGAGGCCGACTCCATGTCCCTGCTTTTGGCATACTGGACTCCCCGATGCACCCCCACCCCGCCAAGTGGAGCTGATATGGGTTCCTGTGCATTCCTGGAATCCCGGAAACGAGGCCGCAGTGGACGCCCTTTAAGCTGCGGAAGCATGGATCTGGAGCTTGGAAAGGAGAAAAAGTGCAACCTTTTCCCGGCCGCTACACGGCCGCTACACGGCCGCTACACGGCCGCTACACGGCCGCTACACGGCCGCTACACGGCCGCTACACGGCCGCTACACGGCCGCTACACGGCCGCTACACGGCCGCTACACGGCCGCTAGGGGGCCGTGTAGTACAGACTCACCCCACATCGGCTCCGCACAAAGACAGCGGAATTCGCCAATCGCCAGCATCATCAGCCAAAATTTCACCACCCACGGATCTGCGAATGTGAGCGCTGCACGCCATCAATTTTTGGCCCGCCTACGCCCTTTTTCGGGCACCCACGGCCCTTTCTTCTCTGTGACCTCTCCGCCTGAGCTAGGCCTACTCCGACGGACGCTTCCGCCACCAACGCCATCATGGAGGTGCAGGTGCAGGGAGAGGTTCTTAACCCCAACGACTACGACCCAAGGGACTGGACGCACATTCTTAGTGTGCCTGCTCGCTCCAAGGACGTCCTTTCAACAACCCGACGCCAGGAGGGCGCAGCCTCTGCTACCGGTACTCCCAAGTCTCCATGCCTTGAAAAGTCAGCGCACCTGCAAGCAACGCGCACAGCTGCGCAGCGTTCGCGGCAGCAGCCACCGCTTCCTGCTGCAGATTACAAGATCGTTTTTAGATCACGAGGCGGGCTGCAGCTGGACCTGCTTCCACCCCGACAACTACGAGAGGCCATCCTCCAAGCGGCGTCCCAGCTTAAGGAGCCAGCGCGTACCCAAATCAGGGTGCACCCGGTCAACAACACCTGCACCGTAAGCACGCCCCTAAAGGATGACGCGCTCGCTCTGGTTCGGGTGAACACCATCACACACCAAGGCAAGGAATTCGCCGTAGCACCTTACATAGCCCAGCCGGACGGAGCAGTACGCGGAGTCATCTCCAATGCTTATTGGAATGAGACCCCGTCAGAGCTCCTGCAAGACCTGCTCACCGGCAACCCAGACGCCCTCATCGTGGACGCCCGCCGAATGGGCTCCACGCGTTCCATCTTAATAACTTTCCGGGCTGGACCTGTCCCACGCGCCGTCCTTTATGGAGGAGCCCTCCACAGGTGCACACCCTATCGAGGGCATATAGACGCCTGCACTAACTGCCGCGTCCCTGGTCACCGGGCAGACGTGTGTGTCCGCCCAAGATCCCATAAGTGCCCCCGCTGTGGGCAGTCCCACCCAAAGGAAGATGTGCCCTCATGCACCCCCAGCTGCATTCTCTGCGGAGGCCCTCATATGACCGGCACCGGGAACTGCAAGGGACGGGGCCGCAAACTAGCGTCCCCGAAGAACGCTCTCTCTCCTCCGGGTACATCGCGGCTTTCCCGCTGCGATCAACCAGGCACAGCCAGGAGACGCAGCTCGACGGCTTCCCGGTCGCCTTCTAAAAGCCGGCAGAATGGCAGCAAGAACGCCACGCGTCTCACCTGGGCAGACCGCGTTTCCGACAAAACCACCCGTCAACCCCCACCACCCCAGTCCTCCCAGGCAGACCCGAGAGACCAGGAACTCAAGGCCTTGCGTGACGAGGTAAGCTGCCTTTCCTCTCTCCTAAGCACCCCCGCCCCCTCCATGCCCCCTCAACCCGCACCCCCTGTCATTAATTCGAGCTCATCATCCACAGACACTTCGAGCACCCCTCCTGCAAAGAAACAGCGCACCACAGACGCCACACCCCCTCCCGTGCCCCCAGAAATAGACGCTAAATTAGCAGCACTCGAAGCAAAATTTGACCATAAACTAAAGGAGCTAGACGCCCGCCTCGAGGCCAGATTCAATCACCTTGCCGCCGCCCTCACCGAAAAACTTGAGCAGCGCATGGACGCTATGCTTACCAAGATGATGGAGCTCTTGGAGCATAATCTTACCCATCGCTTCACCCAACTTCAAACCCCCTCCACTCCCCCCATCCTACCTCCACAAGCACAAAACACCTTCCCTGAGCCACACATACCAATTGACACCCGTCTTAATACCCTCCTCAATCCCCCCACCATCCAATATGGCGGGGGGGAACACTAATTATCTCCCCATTATAACTTGGAACTGCCGCGGCTTCCGGGCAAAGCGCGCACCTCTGCAACTTCTCCTTCCCACCATCACACCCACGCCCCACATACTTCTTCTCCAGGAGACTGCACACCGAGCAACCCTCCCCAGCTACACATCTACACACTCGGATACCACTAACACACCCAGGGCGTCCACACTCATCCACCGCAGCCTCACCTACAAAACTCATCACATTACGTCTGAGACGCCCTGCGTGATCACGGAAATTATACATCACACACATTCACTTCCTTCTATATTTATAGCAAACATATACCACCCCCCGTCCCTGCCGATGGCCCCGCTAGAATCACTTCTGCGAAAGCTACACCATCTAGCAGGGAAACATCCCCTACTCATCGGTGGGGACTTCAACAGTCAGCATACTGACTGGGGATACACAACCACGACACATCGAGGTCGCAGGCTCTGGCTGCTCCTGCAGAACCTCCAACTCACTGTGCACAACACGTTTCAGACGCCTACGCGGATCGGCAACAGTGTCAGCATGGACACCAGTCCGGACCTGACGCTGAGCCGCTGTATTCGCGGCGTTACCTGGAACAGAACACAACATACACTGGGCACTGACCATTACATTATACAAATCACTGTCCCATACAAACCACCCCGTCACGCAAATATGACACACGAACTCATTAACTGGGATGCCTTTCGCGCTGCACGCAGCGCCCTCCCAGACATTCCCATCGCAGACATCGATGCATGGGTGCAATCACTCAAGCATGACGTTCACCACAACACACGACACATTGAAACTACAACCGAAACAACGACCCTTGACACACGCCTAGCCCACCTCTGGGAGGCTTATCACAGCATCCTGGAACGCTGGAAAGGCAACAAACACAACAGAACGCTTAAAAAGCGGCTGGCCGCGCTGCAGACACAAATCCAACAGCACTCTGAGGATCTCTGTCGATCCAACTGGGGACAGATATGTTACGGCATCGCCGGAAACCTGTCCAACAAACGTGCATGGCAACTCCTCCGACACCTCATTGACCCCACACGCACCAAATCAGCAGCACAGCACCACGTGACACGCCTCACACATGAACACATTGACGATCCCGACACCCTTCTAGACACACTTCAAACCATGTACACATCTCCAGGCGGCCCCATACCTCTACCGCACTACGCAGGACAAGCAAATCCAACACTCGACACCGACATCACGGAGACGGAAGTCAGAGCGGCCCTCCTGACTTTCCGCGCCAACTCCGCACCTGGTGCAGACCAAATCATAAACTCCATGCTCCGTAATCTGGATGACCAATCGATCACCCACATTACGAAATACTTCAACTAGTGCTGGAGGGAGGGTAACCTCCCGCAGTCCTTGCGCCACGCGAAGGTAATATTTATACCAAAACCCAACAAACCACTCACCATTCAAAACCTTCGCCCGATTTCGCTAACCTCATGCCTCGGGAAGCTCCTCGAGCATGTCGTGTTAGCGAGACTCACAAGTCACATGGCGGACAACAATCTCTACCCGCATAGCATGGTGGGATTCCGCCCTCATCTATCCGCACAGGATGCCATGCTGCAACTCACACACGACCTTTTTGACCCGCTTCTTCCAGGTCACACCAAGGCAGTCTTAGCTTTGGATCTCTCCAAAGCTTTTGATCGCATTGAACAACAGGCGATCATGACTGCTCTATCCCCATTGAATGTGGGTGTGCGCACGTATGCCTACATTCAAGCATTCCTGACTGACCGCACGGCTGAGATACACTTCGGGCCTCTGTCCTCCACCTCCTACACACTTCAGAGTATCGGCACCCCTCAAGGGTCCGTCCTTTCCCCCTTTCTCTTTAACATAACCCTCATACCCCTCGCCCGGAAATTGGCAACTATTCCCCACCTCAAGCACACTCTTTATGCCGACGATATCACCCTGTGGACCACCCACGGCAGTGACGGCGACATAGAGAACACCTTACAGGAAGCAGCCACCCTCACCCAAAATTACGCACGGACCATCGGACTGTCTTGCTCCCCAGAGAAGTCCGAACTGCTCCTCATCCGGCCTAAGAACCACCGCTGTCCCCGCTCCCCCATTGCCATTGAATTGAATGGTTACCCGGTACCTGAGGTTGGCACCCTCCATGTATTGGGCTTGCACATCCAGAACGATGGCAAAAACACCACTACCCTCAAGAAACTCAAGCAGGTTGCAGGCGCGATATCGCACCTCATCCGCAGGGTTTCGGGACATCATAGAGGCATGAAGGAGCGCGACCTATGTCGCCTCATTCATGCCTTTGTCCTCAGCCGTGTACTGTACACTACCCCATACTTACAAGTATCCAAACATGACATAAACGCTTTGGATGCTTTGATTCGCAAGGCATTCAAGGTAGCACTTCATCTTCCCCTCAACACACCCACAGACAGATTACTAGGCCTGGGCCTCCACAACACGATCGGGGAACTGGTGGTGGCCCACCGACAGGCCCAATACATCAGGCTCACAAAAACTTCCACAGGTCGGTATATCCTGGACTCCCTGGGAATCAAAATACCGGCCAACGACCCAACCCTTCTCGCCATCCCACGATCCCTTCACCGAGAGCTTCTCATCAGGCCGCTCCCGAGGAATATGCACCCGTCCCACCATGAGCAGCGCCGCAGAGCCCGTGCGAAGGCACTCCATCGAGCGTACGGCCCCCAGCCGGACGCCGTATGGGTGGACGCTGCCTGCACGGGTGATGAAGCGACAGCAGCTGCGGTGGACTCCTCTTCATCCACCCTCCTCACACTACCTCTCCCTCCAGATACGTCCCCAGAGGCTGCAGAGGAAGCCGCCATTGCACTTGCTATAACCCGCACGGAAGCCCGGTATATTTTAACTGACTCTAAAACTGCGATTCTAAATTTTGCTCGAGGCCGAGTTCATGTCCCTGCTTTTGGCATACTGGACTCGCCCGATGCACCCCCGCCCCGCCAAGTGGAGCTGATATGGGTGCCTGCGCACTCCGGGCATCCCGGAAACGAGGCCGCCAACCTTTTATCCCGAGGTTCTTTAAAGGGAGACTGAAGCACTTTTTTTGAAAATCGGGCTGGCAGCGGCATCCTATAGTTTTTCATGCTGTATACTGGAATATCGCATCCAAATAAGGCAAAACCAAGCGCGAATTGCCTTTTTTAGCCGAAATATGCGGCCTGTGCCGCGGGGCACGCCGCCGCACGTGATTGGTCAAGAGAGGTCGTGACGTCATTTTGAGGACTGGAGAAGCTGCCGATGCGGATCCGGCGCTGCGTTGAGGGCAGATCGCAGCTTTCCGTGTCGTTGTAAAAGCGAATACGGCGACGATTTTTTTTTTAATGACCTCCGAAGAAAAGGATACTACAGTTTGCTCATTCCACGTATCGCCTGAAACCAAAAAAGACACAAGCAAAAAATTCTACGCCTAGCACAAGCATACGCCAGCGTCAAAGACGCGATGCCGACCATGCGTAAAAGGTGCCAGCACAACCTCGGCTCGTATTCTCGGAAAGGAAGGGGTGCGAACAATACTCAAGTCAATTACCACCACCGGACGCCTCCTGGCTCGCCCGGAAGAGCGTCATCCTAAAGAAAAGGCCCAAAGCACTGTGTACAAAAAATCCTGTTCTCAGTACCCGGCGTTGCAGGTTGGGGCAAGAAAGTATTTCAAGGAAACGATGAAGGAGCACAAAGTTGATGTCAAAATTAGCGAAGCGCAGTGGCCAAGCACTGCGAGGCATGTGACCACAAGATAGTGAATCAATCATTGTGCGCTGGAAACCAAGCCAAATCGCCCACAAGGCTGCTGCTTCACTCGTGGCGCGTTCAGCAGATGCCAGAAAATATTAATCGCTGCCTCGAAAACGTTCGCCCTTCCTAGATTTGCAGTTTAGGTTCAGTGAAGTAGTTGTCAACTATATGTGTGTTTAAAAGCCAAGCTAGCTGCAACTCGCCCGCTGCCACAACTTGATGAAGAAACCGAGTAAGGTTTCGGTTTTTTGCAAAAACTCGGTTGGCATTCATTTTTCTCATAAATTCGCATCCGAAATCAACGTCGAACGCTTTCGTTTAATTGTTTAGCTACGTTTAAACGAGATGCCTCATATGAAGAGCTTCGATGCTTGCTTGTTTTGCTTTATTGTGCTTTGCTCTGCTTGCTTGCTTGCTTGCTTGCTTGCTTGCTTGCTTGCTTGCGTGCTTGCTTGGACACGTCGAACCGAGCATAAAATCACTAACCGAGCCTTGCTGAGCACGTCTCAGGTGGTCTGGCCGCACCTAATCTGAGGAGAGCGACACATGCTTGAGCCACTATAAGGTTTTTTCAGGGGCTAAGTGAGCAGTTTCTACTTTTAAAAGACGCGCTTCTTCGGAATGGTGACTCGCCTCTCATGCGCGAGAAAATCGAAAGAACTGTGTCATGGTTCAGCCGCGCCTTTTCGACAGAAATCTCCAGAGGTCACATTAGGGACAAGCTCTGCATGTAGCCGCTCTTACGAAAGTGCTTCGAGCAGAGTATAGGCTTGCTTTGGTCAGCTTGAATTCTTCGTCACAGCAGCGAGCGCTTGCGCTGCGAGCTTTTGATCTCGTTAAAAACAGTGGAAGACGACACAGTCTCGGCCGTATTTGTTCATGGACACGAACGCAGAGTACTACCTCGTGTTGATTCTGATTCTCAAGGTCGGTTGAGACGCTTTGTACGTCACAACGCACGCAGCACGAGAAACAACACGCGCTGAAAGCTCGCTCGGGTGCGCCGAAGTATCCCCGGCTCCTCAACGTGACGTCACGTTGGCCGCCATGGACGAGGTTTCCCTCTCCGCTGTTCTCCTCTCGTACGCTCGCGCGGGGCGCGGGAGATTTGAACATCGCGTTTCTAATTGGTGATTGCGCCACTGTTTTAGCCAAAATCGAAAAAATAATTTCACAGACGTGACCAGCAATTACACTACTTCAACACCCTAAAAAATTAGCTGATTCGAAAACCGCCTCAGTATCCCTTTAAACCGGGCTCAGGTGGCCTCGGATCGGGGATTCACGAAGGATCCCATGCACTCATTCAGTGAGCTGACGCAGGCATACAGAGCCTCTCGCCAGCTCTACCCCCCGCCCCACCCCTCCCTAGATAACAGACACGCAACACTCTGGCGCAGATTACAAACACATACTCTCCCCTCGCCCCTTACCCTAACCCACTATCATCCCTCCTTCCCCACTCCTGCTTGCGCCCTATGCCCAGAACCCTTCGCTTCTTCCTTCCACATCCTTTCCCTCTGCCCGGCGCACCCTCCCCCGCGGGACCTAGAGAACCTCAAGACCTGGGAGGACTGGGAGACCCTGCTGCATTCGGAGGACCCGGCCGTGCAGACCATCGCCACCGGCCGTGCTGCCAGTGTTATGGACCTCAGGAACATAAACACTTGAGTGCAGTGGGGTCGTGCGGGGACCCTGGGGCGTGCCCCGAATTCCTTTGTAAATAAAGTTTTCTCTCTCTCTCTCCCCTCCTTAGCAACCGGCGGTACAGTTGGGGCGCAGCTGTGCACAGCAACAAAGACGTCACACAGTAGCGGTAGACCGAGCGCGCGCTCGTCAGCGGTGGCAGGTACACCGCCGCTCCTTCGCCAAACATCTCGTTGAAGCCGAGTGAGTGAGACGCATGGCTCCGATGCGATCCAGTGATTCTGCGCCAAGCAGTTCGGGCAGACGGCAGTGGGTTAACCAAAAGGCTTTCGGCAAGCCCACTTTAGAATTCCCATAGTGCCTTCGGTGTTTTTTTTTTTTCAGGAAATGAAATGCGCAGTATCTGTCTCCCATAGCTGCGAAACCAATAGAGCAGGGCTTGGAAAGCAGGGGGTAAAATTTGTAAATTGGTTTTTGAGGAAAGAAAATGCGCCGTATCTCCCTCACACATCTCGGTGGACACCTGAACCAGTGGGAAGGCGCATAAATGCCCACTTAGAACAGTGGACACCTCAATCGTGCTTTAAGCTATTTGGCGTGGCGGTAGTGACGGATGTGCTCTGCATGCTTTTTCATTGGGAACCTTGTGCCAGAAACGCTGTCACCTGCTATGGTGGCGGGGTGCGTGGGGACTTTAATGCAGATATAGAGACAAGCGGGAATTTCTTACCACTTATGCAAGATAACATCGCGTTCGTCTCGCGCACAAATCCAACAGCACTCTGAGGAGCTCTGCCGATCCAACTGGGGACAGATATGTGACGGCATCGCCGGAAACCAGTCCAGCAAACGCGGATGGCAAATCCTCCGACACCTCATTGACCCCACGAGCACCAAATCAGCAACACAGCACCACGTGACACGCCTCACACATGAGCACATTGACAATCCCGACACCCTTCTAGACACACTTCAAACCATGTAAGTACACATCTCCAGGCGGCCCTATACCTCTACCGCACTACACAGGACAAGCAATTCCAACACTCGACACCGATATCACGGAGACGGAAGTCAGAGCGGCCCTCCTGACTCTCCGCGCCAACTCCGCACCTGGTGCAGACCAAATCAAACTCCATGCTCCGTAATCTGGATGACCAATCGATCACCCACATTACGAAATACTTCAACCAGTGCTGGAGGGAGGGTAACCTCCCTCAGTCCTGGCGCCACGCGAAGGTAATATTCATACCTAAACCCAACAAATCACTTACACTACAAAACCTTCGCCCTATTTCGCTAACCTCATGCCTTGGGAAGCTCCTAGAGCATGTTGTGTTAGCGAGACAAACAAGTCACATGGCGGACAACAATCTTTACCCGCATAGCATGGTAGGATTTCGCCCCCATCTATCCGCACAGGACGCTATGCTGCAACTCTCACACGACATTTTCGACCCGCTTCTTCCGGGTCACACCAAGGCAGTCTTAGCTTTGGATCTCTCCAAAGCTTTTGATCGCATTGAACATCAGGCGATCATGACTGCTCTATCCCCCTTGAATGTGGGTGTGCGCACGTATGCCTACATTCAAGCATTCCTCACCGACCGCACAGCTGAGATACGCTTCGGCCCTCTGTCTTCCCCCTCCTACACTCTTCAGAGTATCGGCACCCCTGAAGGGTCCGTCCTTTCTCCTTTTCTCTTTAACATTACCCTCACCCCCTCGCCCGA
Source organism: Amblyomma mixtum (assembly GCF_055824585.1). NCBI lineage: Eukaryota > Metazoa > Arthropoda > Arachnida > Ixodida > Ixodidae > Amblyomma > Amblyomma mixtum. The sequence continues at coordinate 37,937,937 of NC_143017.1, read as the reverse complement.
AAATTGGCCACTATTCCCCACCTGAAGCACACTCTTTATGCCGGCGATATCACCCTGTGGACCACCCACGGCAGTGACGGAGACATAGAGAACACCTTACAGGAAGCAGCAACCCTAACCCAAAATTACGCACGGACCATCGGACTGTCTTGCTCCCCAGAGAAGTCCGAACTCTTCCTCATCCGGCCTAAGAACCACCGCTGCCCCCGCTCCCCCATTGCCATTGAACTGAATGGTGACCCGGTACCTGAGGTTGGAACCCTCCGTGTATTGGGCCTGCACATCCAGAACGATGGCAAAAACACCACCACCCTCAAGAAACTCAAGCAGGTTGTAGGCGCGATATCGCACCTCATCCGCAGGGTTTCGGGACGTCATAGAGGCATGAAGGAGCCCGACCTATGTCGGCTCATTGATGCCTTTGTCCTCAGCCGTGTGCTGTACACTACCCCATACTTACACCTATCCAAGCATGACATAAACGCTTTGGATGCTTTGATTCTAATGGCATTCAAGGTAGCACTTCACCTTCCCATCAACACACCCACAGACAGATTACTAGGCCTGGGCCTCCACAATACGATCGGGGAACTGGTGGAGGCCCACCGACAGGCCCAACACATCAGGCTCACACAAACCTCCACAGGTCGGTATATCCTGGACACCCTCGGAATCAAAATACCGGCCAACGGCCCAACCCTCCTCGCCATCCCACGATCCCTTCACCGAGAGCTCCTCATCAGGCCGCTCCCGAGGAATATGCGCCCGTCCCACCATGAGCAGCGCCGCAGAGCCCGTGCGAAGGCACTCCATCGAGCGTACGGCCCCCAGCCGGACGCCGTATGGGTGGGCGCTGCCTGCACGGGTGATGAAGCGACAGCAGCTGTGGTGGACTCCTCTTTATTCGCCCTCCTCACACTACCTCTCCCTCCAGACACGTCCCCAGAGGCTGCAGAGGAAGCCGCCATTGCCCTTGCTATAACCCGCACGGAAGCCCGGTACATTTTAAGCGATTCTAAAACTGCGATTCTAAATTTTGATCGAGGCCGAGTCCATGTCCCTGCTTTTGGCAAACTGGACTCGCCCGATGCCCCCCCCCCCCCCCGTCAAGTGGAGCTGATATGGGTGCCCGCGCACTCCGGGAATCCCGGAAACAAGGCCGCCAACCTTTTAGCCCGAGGTTCTTTAAACCGGGCTCTGGTGGTCTCTGATCGGGGATTCACGAAGGAGCGCATGCACTCATTCAGTGAGCTGACCCAGGCGCACAGAGCCTTACGCCAGCTCTACCCCCCGCCCCACCCCTCCCTAGATAACAAACATGCAGCACTCTGGCGCAGACTACAGACACACACACTCCCTTCACCCCTTACCCTAGCCCACTATCATTCCTCCTTCGCTACTCCGGCATGCACTCTATGCCCAGAACCTTTCGCCTCTTCCCTCCACATCATTTCCCTCTGCCCTGCAGACCCTCCCCCGTGGGACCTAGAGAACCTCAAGACCTGGGAGGACTGGGAGACCCTGCTGCGCTCGGAGGACCCGGCCGTGCAGACCATCGCCACCGGCCGTGCTGCCAGTGTTATGGACCTTCGGAACATAAACACTTGAGTGCAGTGGGGTTGTGCGGGGACCTTGGGGCTTGCCCCGAATTTCTCTGTAAATAAAGTTTTCTCTCTCTCTCTCTCTCGCGCGCGCGTAACGGCTCCCACATCTCTGATAACGTCGCGAAATATTAGCGCAGAACTGGTCCTTGAAGACCAGGGTTTGGTGCTGCAAGTCGAGCATATATCCATTTATTTCGCCGACCACATAGCTACCTTCATGACAATAACGAACTGTTAGTGGAGGGTTTCTTGAAGAAGGAATATGTGAACAGGCAGGCTTTCGTAAAAAATACTCGACGACAGTCCGTATTCACACTATCAATAAGGTGGTAGGGAAATGCGCAAAATATACCTGACCACTTTATATAGCTTTCATTGATGACGAGAAAGCATTTCACTTAGTGGAAACCTCAGCTCTCATGGAGGCATTGCGAAATCATGGTGTGGAGGAGTGTTGTATACAGATATTGCAATATATCTATAACGACTGCACATCTACCATAATCCATAAGGTATGCGATAACGTTCACATAATTAGTGTGTCAGGCGGGGAGACTCGATCTCGCCAGTGCAATTCATCACCTACTTACAGGTGGTGTTTAGAGGTCTCAATTTGGAACAGTTGGGTATAAGAGTTAAAGGAGAACACCTAAATGATCTGCGATTCGCTGATACTCTTGCCTTACTATGTCCCCCGGGGCTTGAACTGCGAAGCATGATCAATGAGTTTGGCAGGCAGACCAGAACGGTGGGGCTAAAAATTAACATGAAGAAAACCAAAGCAATATTCGAGTCTATCAAGAGAACAGCAGTTCGCAATCGGTACCAAGGTGCCCGAAGTAGTGAGGGAGTATGTGTACTTAAGGCTGATAGTGACCGCTGATGGATCATGAGAGGAAAATAACTGGAAAGATAAGAATGGTGCGGAACGCATATGGCAGGCTCTCAGATCATGAATGGCAGTTTACCAGTATCCCTCAAGAGAGAAGTATACAACAGCTGCAGTTTACCGGTACTCAGCAATTGACTAGAAACGTGGACGCTAACGAAGAGGGTTCAACTTAAGGACCACGCATAAATCTATGTAAAGAAAATTGATAGGTGCAACGTTGATGGATCAGAAACGGGCGGAGTGGGTGAGAGAACAAGCACGGGTTATTGACATCCTAGTCAAAATCAAGTGAAAGAAATGGGCTTGGACAGGGAATGTAATGCGAAGGCAACATAACCGCTGGTTCTTAAGGGTACGGAGTGGATTCTAAGATAAGGCAGCGTAGCAAGGAGCGGCAGAAAGTTAGTTGGGCGGATGTGATTAAGAAGTTTGCGGGGATACGTTGGCCGCAACTGGAAATGGACAGGGCCAATTGGGGAGAGATGAGAGGAGCCTTTGCCCTGCAGTGAGCGTAGTCATTCCGGTGATGATGATTGGTTTTTGAGGAGAGAAAATGGCGCAGTAACCGCCTCACATCTCGGTAGACATCTCAACCGCAGGACTGTTGTAAAGAGCCCAAGAAGGCATACAATTGAAGGCGCATATGTCGTCAGTTCGAATCCTTGTCGCAATCAATCTCAAGCTTGACTAGCCCAGGTTAGCTATATGCAACGAGAATTCGTATGGCACCATCCGGAACGCTTTATGGCAAATGGCTGCGCCACAATATCGGTACGGAAGTAGCTGAAAAAAACTGGCGTCACACTGATTGTCACATGATTGTCTGAAATGGCGATGCTCGGCCAAATTTAGGTTACCTGGTTATATTCGGTTCCAACAGCTTCAGCTCACCTAGTTTCTCAAGGATACCTGAAGAAATAATAAGTCATGGACGTGCAAATATGCCAGCCGACTGACTGCGTTAAAGGCCGAATGTCTCAGGGGCGGGTAAATACCGCTGCTTTGATATCGCCGGCGGTGGCTTGGGTTCTACTCATATATGAAGTTTTTGAACAGAAAGCTCCACATCACGCGAGAAAACCTCGAAGATCATGTCCCGGCAAAGGTATGATCGTGAAGCGGCATTAATTAATAGAAAACAAGAAAATTCTGTTGTTTGTGGGAATCGATCCCGGGTCTCCTGGATTTGGGAACGGTATGTTTCCACTCCGCCGCGCCTATTTTTTGTTCCAGCCTGATGCGTACGACGAGGTTATGCATCTATAGAAAGGGGATATATAGAGATTATTTACTAGCATGCAGCTTGTGGTGGCACTGCACTAGCCATACACAAAACAACACATCTAAAAAGGCGGAAAACGATAAACCCCACACCAACAGCTCAAACCAGTCTGGTAGAAAGTTCCTCTCATCATAAATATCTCTGAGCTGAAGCACAATTCGACTAAAATGAGTTCTGACTGAAACCAGAGGTCCATCGTTGCGGTCCAGCATGCTCGTTTTCCACAGGCTATAAAGTCCAATGGGGAAAAACATGTCACATGGCTCGTAATCAGGTCGAGCAGCCGCAAGGTAACGGACACTGTAGGAATTTAAAACAAAGTCGTTCCTTAGCGTCGTCTGCAAGGCATTCCAGAAAAAACCGCATCCTTGCTGTTGATATGACAGCGTTCAGGGGGGTCAGGTACACTGCACAGACGACAATTAACAGAAGCCACAGAAATGTTTTTCCTATGGAGCCATGTTTTCCTATGGAGCCAGGTAGAGCTTCGGTGTGTAATTTGTAGAAGTACTTTTTCGTGCAAGGAGGAATCATCGTCTTGCACACTCGCCGTAACACATCATGACACTTGAGCCAAGGTACACAGAACGGTACAATGGCAGCGGAAAGAGCATCGTTATCATAGCCCTGTACGATTCTTCGCGAAACAAAAAATAAGTACTCGTGAGAAAATCCGTTAAACTTCCTGCATAAAGCCCAGGAAAAAAGTGCCTCAGTACAATTTGAAAAAAACCATTAAGTTTGGCAACAGGTTCGTGAAATTAGTCTGCAAGAAGGCTCTAATAATCGGATTGGAAAAGTCGCGAAAACAAGAAGAAAGGGGCAACTAATGTCTCACATAAAAGAGAACTAAGCTCACCCCTCCTGCACAAAGAGGCCTGAAAAGATTATCACGTCGCATCGGCTCCAAATGTGATGGGCCAAAAAAAGTTGCAAATATTTGATGAAAACGCTGGATGCGATGTCTAGAGCAGCGCAAGACTTGGAGTATGCACCAAATTTTTGTTGCCAGAAAAATGTTGCAGGCATGATTACGATCGGAAATTGAGAGTTTATGTGGGACAAAACGCTGGACGATCGGAGCCCGTTCCTTCCAGTAATGTGCAGTTGACTTAAATGCATGAAGTTGAAAGTCAAGATATTTAGGAGGCGCACATGACCATTCTATTCCGGCATAAGCTGTGTTGAGCCCCATGAACCCAACCACAGTCCAGAACTTATGCAGCAAGTGATCGAAGCGCCAGAGACGAAGTCAAACTGACCTTTTGTCGATACAACTTTGTCAATGCTGTGCTTCTCAATGCAGAAAAAAGCAATATCGTCCGCAGATGCAAGCAAGCACATTGACTGCATTACCCAAAACAGAGAAGCCGTGAAAATTAGTGTTATAGAAAACACTTAAACAAAGCAGCTCTAGATAAAGGGAAAATTCAGAGGGAACATCGGGCAGCCGTGTCGCACAAAAAAGCCGATTGACACAGGGTTTTACAAATGTCTGTGAACAATTAGGCGTGTCGAACAACTGCTATTGGTGGCAAAGATTGCTTCTATTTGTATCAGCCTTCTTCTTAACAATGTTTGGTCCTCTTTCGATGCAAACATGCTCGCGTGCTTCGCGATATCATTTCCAGCTTAAAGAAAGCCAGACGGTCTAAGTACTTTCGGAGCCACCTAATACACCGTCCCTCATAGCTGTCGCTACCGAACATCTAAACCTCACATACTATGCTATTGTTCATGCATACCTAAATATATGCACAGCGGGTCCGCTTCAACGGCAGCATAGTTCTAATTAACTCTGGACGCATTGAGATCATAAAGCCTCACGCTTATAGTGTATGCCGAGTATAAATGCTAACACATTTTGAATTGAATTGAAGCAGTCTCTTTTTCTGCACAATACTCCAGATGTTTTCAAGCAAGATACGCTGTGATTCGTAAAAGCCAACCAAGCAGCCCACATACCATAAGGGATACAAGTGGTTAAAAATTTTGTTAAAATTTCGAGGCCAATAACCAATATAGTGTGTAAATGAAGCAAGAAATCGTCGCCTCAAACAGAAACAGAATGCTGTCAGATGATCTAACGTCTGGGCCCTAGCGCCATTTGATCATATTGACTAGTAATCATCATCATCATCATTAGCCTGACTACGCCCACTGCAGGGCAAACACCTCTCCCATGTCTCTGAAATTAACCCTGTCCTTCGCCAGTTGCGGCCACCGTATTCTCGCAAATTTCTTAATCTCATTAGCCCACACAACTTTCCGCCGGCCCCTGCCACGCTTGCCTTCTCATGGAATCCACTCCGTTACCCCTAAGGACCAGCGCTTATCTTGCCTTCGCATTGCATGTCCTGCGCACGTCCATTTCTTCCTATTGATTTCGACCAGAATGTCATTATCCCGCGCTTGTTCCCTCACCCACTCTGCCCGCTTCCGATCTATTAACGTTACACCTGTAATTTTTCCTTCCATAGCTCACTGTGTTTCCCTTAACTTAAGCTGAACCCTCTTTGTTAGCTTCCACATTTCTGCCCCATAGAGGAGTACCGGTAAGATACAACTGTTGTATACTTTTCTCTTCAGGGATATTGGTAAACAGCCATTCAAGAACTGAGAGAACCTGCGATATGCGCTCCACCCCATTCTTATTCTTCTACTTATTTCCCTCTCATGATCCAGATCAGCTGTCACTGCGTGCCCTAAATAAACATTTTCTCTTACTACTTCCAGCACCTCGCCGCCGATTGCGAACCGCTGTTCTCTTGCTTGACTGTTCAATATTACTCTGGTTTTCTGCATATTAATTTATAGCCCCACAGTTCTGCTCTGCCTGTCTAACTCATTGGTCATGCTTTGCAGTCCATGTCGTGAGTGACTTAGCAAGGCAACATCATCAGAGAATCGCAGATTACTTAAGTATTCTCCATTAACTTCTATCCACAACAGTTCCCATTGCAGGCCTCGGATTACCTCCTTTAAACAGGCGGTGAATAGCACACGCGAGATTGTCTCCCTGCCTGACATCTTTCCTTATTCGAATTTTATTGCTGACTTTATGGAGAATTGTGGTAGCTGTGCACTTGTTATGAATATCTTCCAATATTTTCACATAACATTCTTCTACACCCTGATTCCGCATTGCCTGCATGACTGCAGAGTTTTCTACTGAGTCGAATGCTTTCTCGTAATCAATGAAAGCTACATATAGGGGCTGGTTATATTCTGCGCATTTCTCTATCACCTGATTGACAGCGTGAATATTGTCTATTGTTGAGTTTCCTTTACGAAAGCCTGCCAGGCCATTCGGTTGACAGAAGTTTAAGGTTGTCCTGAGTCTATTAGCGACTACCTTAGTGAATACCTTTTCGGCAATAGACAATAAGCTGATCGGTCTGTAATTCTTCAAGTCCTTGAAGACTTGTTCCTTATGAATTAAGATAAAGTTAGCGTTTTTCCAAGCTTCAGGTACGCTCGAGGTCACAAAGCATTGCGTATAAAGGGTGGCTAGTTTTTCGAGCACAATCTCTCCTCCATCCTAAAAGAAATCTGCTGTTATCTGATCCTCACGAGCTGCTTTCCCCTTTTGCATTGTTCCTAAGGCTTTCTTTACTTCCTCCTTTGTTACTGGTGGAATGTCCCATTGTTGTGCTCTGCTGCCTCTCTCAGTAACATCTTGATTACAATCACTGCTGTGTAGATTTGTGTAGAGCTCTTCAGCTACTTCTCTGGTCTCCTGAGATAACTTCCCGGTATCTTGTCAAACCATCCTACCGCCTTCTTCTACGGCACACACCGTAATGATAGCTTTGAGATCATCGTTCATTGTTTCAACATTACGGTCGTCTGCTTCAGTTAAAGCGGAACATCTGTTATACAGCAAAACACTGAATTCACATATCGACTATAGTACACCAGTGGACTGACGTAGAATTCAAATGCCTGTTCATGGGCTTCGCGTAACTACTTCATTTGACTTTATAATAACATCACAAAGATACAAAGTGAAGTTAGAACTTCGAAAGTATGCGGAGAATTGCTTCCTTTACTGCTGACGCGACTTTTTCAGATCGGTATATTATATGCGCTACCGCTAACATTTCCAGCTATCTATATAAAAGTAGGTGACGAATTGCAAGAAAAAACAGATTTTGAGTCCAAATGACACTAAGAGAGTTTAATATGAAGCGCTTTGGTCTTGGCAGTTGGCGCAACGTTAAGGCGGCCACTTCTGAAACTAATAAGGATATTGAAAAAAAGGGCAGAGGCACCGACACCCACGTGTGCTGCACTAGATTACGGAACCCAACGAGTAAAAAGCGGCATTACGTCAGGAATTAGTCGGGCCTAGAAATGACCTGCCCATAGCCCTAGATTGCATCAATAACGTGAGGGTTTCGGTAGCAGGTTGTTACCGCAAACCATACCAAGAAAGCAACTAAGGCTGGACTTCGCGCAGGTAGGTAAATTCTGAAAATTATGAATTACATGCCCCGGTTGGCTTGAGGAAGTTAGCGCCAGCATGACCCACCTAAGTAATTAACGAGGTGGTGCAGTGTAGTGACGGAACTTCTATGCTCCTCCTTGCAGTATCACTCACTGAAAATTTGTGATGGTGTGTCGGCACGTTGTAAGCAGTGCTCAGTTCGTTATTACTCTTTAAACAGGAGTATGTACCATACAAAATAGCACCTGCTGAATCATGAATGATTATTTCACGATATACAGTGAGCAGCGCACGTCATCTTGATGCTGATTGGGCGTGTATTGGGAGCTTCCTATAAGTCTCTACCTCGTTCAGAACTTTTCGTTAACATGCGTTTCATGTCCTGCGTGTCCTTTAAGAGAAAATATAACCATCTTTCGTGTACTCGTTGCGACATTGCGGTTCCCTATATGCATCCTGATGAATGGTAAGGCTGCCAAATGCTTGCCCTCTTCATGCCCCAATAGTGATTTTTTAACTCGGGTTCGGTCCCGGCCGCGGTGGTCGAAATTCGATGGAGGCGAAATTGTAGAGGCACGTACAGTGGGCGTGAAAGAACCCCAGGAGGTTAAAATTTCCAGAGCCCTTCACTACGGTTGGTTGGTTTATGGGGTTTAACGTCCCAAAGCGACTAAGGCTATGAGAGACGCCGTAGCAGAGGGCTCCGGAAATTTCGGCCACCTGGGGTTCTTTAACGTGCACTGACATCGCACAGCACACGGGCCTCTAGAATTTCTTCTGCAAAGAAATTCAACCGCCACGGCCGGGATCGAACCCGCGTCTTTCGGGTCAGCAGCCGGGCACCATAACCACCGAGCCACCGCGGCGGCGCTATCACTACGGTGTCCCTCACAGACTGAGTCGCTTTGGGACGTTAAACGCCCATAAATCAAACCAGAACTTTTGTAACGTTGCTTTTAGTTTCTAGGTGGAAGAAATAAATGGTAATCTAAAAAGATTTTTCTTGCATTCCCGATGCGTATGTGCTACGTGAAGGCAGTGGTTCCCTGCTGACGTCCTTGAGTGTAGCATTAATGATAGTACCCTCGCACTCCTCAAGAGAAATCATTGACCTTCTTCCAGGGACGCTTACTCTCAAAGCTCATATTTTGCCAGAGCGCAGAAGATGGAAGAGAGAAATAACTTTAACAAAGTCATTATCTCAAGAAGCCGAGAGCCGGCTTACTGTCTCGCAGAGGAGTGGATTCGCCGCAGTGGAACATGCGTCATTGCTTCTCAGATTGATGACTGCGTCGGCGCTGTTCGGGATCTAATCTCCAACGCTGGGATCAAAGAACAGCCAGAGCTGGTGGTGGGGAGGGGGGTAATTGACGTAACGCAAGTAAAACGGGAGCTGGAGCCCGAGTTCCGAGCTCCTTTTGGGATGCCATATCGGCGGACAGCAGAGGCAGGGATCAGGATTCAATTTCGGGCTAATCCCTTGCGCGGCAATGGGCCATCGGTTCTGCCAGGCACGTTGCCTCAACTCGCCGCCGTTTCTTGGTTGCCGATACGAGTCTGTGCCCAGATGTCTGGGGTTATATTCTGCGGACCCTCACCGGAACGTTCATCCAATTGGTCGCGAAAGCCTTATTTTGCGGCGCATGAATTGTGGCACTGTCTTGATGGCTCAGCTTCTAATTCATCGAGAATGATTCGCAGCATGGCTTAGGCACTCGACATTAAAAATGTTCCTGATCGCACGTTGCGGAACTTTACTAAAACTTCCATAACGACTCTGTACAAAAGACAACACGTAAGACCTTTGTTCACCATACGTACAGAATGAGCAAGAAAGTAATTTCTCATGATGAGCTCCGAAAACTAAGCATAATCAGTTGAAGTGGAGGTCCTTGTGGGGCTCTGCTTTTATTCCACACGAGAAGCTGCAGGCTAATTGGAACTAATCTTCTAATCGGGAGAGACGTACATCATACAGAGTGTGGAATTTGTGTAAAAATTGGTTCTTTTGATTTCTTTGTTTGTTTCGCCTTTGGCTGAGAACAAAAGGTGCACTTATCGCAATGACAATTGGATTCACAAAAGGCTAAAGAAACCACTACGCGAGAGCTTTCGGCATTAGCTCACGACAAGCGCGGTATGAATCCAAAGACGCAATTTCTTGCTGTTGCCATCACGTTTTGTTCCCAGTACGGAGACTAACGGTCGTGCACAGCCATTTAGAAGATGCATTTGGAAGTCCTTAAGTTACCTATTATAGTGAAGATGTGGTCGATGACGCTGCCATTAATTTATTGGAATGCTCGATATATAGCGGGAACCACTAGTTTTAGGCGTTTTAAGTGACGTCGCCGACACCATTCGTTATGTTCATTTGCAACTCTCTGGAATTTTAGCTCTCGTAGAAGGGCATTAGAGCACCAACACTGTGTAAAGAGGTTGATAGACAGCAATTTTTTCTCTGCTTCTGTATTGCACGGGAAATTACGTACACTGCCGGGAAGGCAACATCGGCACCATCGCTGTTGATATAAGCGAATCACATCACCTGCACCATTAGTTAATGATCAATGTTAATGCTTTCTTCCCGATGCCAATGGGAGTTGCGATTTCACCGGTTTTGAAATAGTGGATGTCACTGTACTTGTAAATTGCAACTTCTGCATGCAAACAGATCATCTTACTTTTTCGGTACGTGACACAATCGCAATCACTAAATCGCATGAGTTCATTCTTGGACGTTTCAGGCAGCGAGTAGTTTCACGCAGCGATCCATTTCTGGAGAAATGGATCAGCCTCTATGGCTTCGCTACGGCCTTTGAGTGACTGGACGTTTACGTATGTGATGACAATCATTTTTCCTATGCAGCTTTCACCACGCTACACAACTTGACGAAAACTATTTTCATTTTTATTCTGTCCCTGCAACCAGAACACTGTCGGTTGCACATTTGGCATGCGGAAAGGTGAAGGTATGGTTTGCATCCGTCCAGCAGCGTCTCTAGACATTTGTGGATGTGTACAGAGCAAACTATACATGCTCTTTTACGCGCATCGTTCAGTTCACAGCACATCCACGGCGGTCGGTGCCTGCTTTCGATGTTTTGTTTCAAGGAAGTCATGTTTTGTGCGGGGGGGGGGGGGGGGGCTGTTTTTTGCCAGACTTCTATGTTGTCTTCTTCTGGTGTGGTTAATGCGGAAAGCGGCGGGGGGGGGGGGGGGCAGTCTACTACTTTCTTTTTCCAGCTGCTGCGATTGCACGCTAGTGCACCGTTGGCTGGCAGCACGGCGCGAGTGCTCGCAGAAGAGAATGCGATGTAAAATGTGAGTTAGGTAGCTAAAAAATTAATGCTTTGAACTATACGTTAAGGACAATAAATAAAGCTAAACCACTGCGCTACTAAGTGTGTCGTGCTGCGTTTTAGAGCACGGCTCTTTGGATCTCGTTTCTGCGTTTCTCGGCATCACCGTCGCTGTTCTCCGTTGTATCCAGCAGTGGACACCTAAATCGCGCTTTACGGTGCAGAACCAATAAAGCGGGAGCTTGGAAAGCAGTGGAAAGACTCAAAACTACCCTCGAATAGTGGACACCTCAATCATGCTTTAAGCTTCGTGGCGGTAGTGACAGGTGTCTGCTGCCTGCGTTGGCAGTGACAACGTTGTGCGATTTTAAGGAAAGGAAGTGTGCAAAATTCGCCTCGGTCCAGTGGACGCCTGAATCGCGCTTATAGGTACATGGGGGGATTAGAGAGAGGTGTGGGCTTTATAGGGTAGCGCTGCCCCCTGCCAGGGTGGCAGGGGAGGGGGGGGGGGGCTTTAATGTACATAAACAGACAAACAAGAATTTCTTACCACTTATGCGGGATAACACCCCGTTCCTCTCACTCGTAACGGCTCCCAAAGCTGTGAGAGAGAGAGAGAGAGAGAGAAACTTTATTGTACAAGGAATTCGGGGCATGCCCCATGGTCCCTACATGATTCCACTGCACTCAAGTGTTTATGTTCCTAAGGTCCATAACACTGGCAGCCCGGCCGGTGGCGATAGTCTGCACGGCCTGGTCCTCCAAGCGCAGCAGGGGCTCCCAGTCCTCCCAGGTTTTGAGGTTCTCTAGGTCCCGCGGGGTAGGGTCCGCCGGGCAGAGGGAAAGGATGTGGAGGGAAGAGGCGAAGGATTCTGGGCATAGGGCGCCTGTCGGATTGGGGAAGGAGGGATGATAGTGGACTAGGGTAGGGGTGAGGGGAGAGAGTGTGTCTGTAGTCTGCGCCAGAGTGTTGCTTGCTTGTTATCTAGGGAGGGGTGCGGCGGGGGATGTGGCTGGCGTGAGGCTCTGTAGGCGTGCGTCAGCTTGCTGAATGAGTGCATGCGCTGCTTCGTGAATCCTCGATCAGAGGCCACCTGAGCCCGGTTTAAAGAACCTCGGGCTAAAAGGTTGGCGGCCTTGTTTCCGGGATTCCCGCAGTGCGCAGGCACCCATATCAGCTCCAGTTGGCGGGGTGGGGGTGCATCGGGCGAGTCCAGTATGCCAAAAGCAGGGACATGGAGCCGGCCTCGAGCAAAATTTATAATCGCCGTTTTAGAGTCACGTAAAATGTACTGGGCTTCCGTGCGGTTGATAGCAAGTGGAATGGCGGCTTCCTCTGCAGCCTCTGGGGAGGTGTCTGGAGGGAGAGGTACTGTGAGGAGGGTAGATAAAGAGGAGTCCACCGCAGCTGCTGTCGCTTCGTCACCCGTGCAGGCAGCGTCCACCCATACGGCGTCCGGCTCAGAGCCGTACTCTCGATGGAGTGCCTTGGCACGGGCTCTGCGGCGCTGCTCGTGGTGGGACGGGTGCATATTCCTCGGGAGCGGCCTGATGAGGAGCTCCCGGTGAAGGGGTCGTGGGATGGCGATGAGGGTTGGGCCGTGGGCCGGTATTCTGATTCCGAGGGAGTCAAGGATATACCGACCTGTGGAGGTTTGTGTGAGCCTGATGTATTGGGCCTGTTGGTGGGCCTCCACCAGATCCCCGATCGCCTTGTGGAGGCCCAGGCCTAGTAATCTGTATGTGGGTGAGTTGAGGGGAAGATGAAGTACAACTTTGACAACCTCGCGAAATACTTGCGCAGACCTCGTCTTTGAGAATAGGGCATCGGTGTAGCAAGTCGAGCATATATCCATCTATTTCTCCAACCACAAAGCTTCCTTCATGACAATCAAGAACTGTTAGGGGAGTGTTTCTTGAAGAAGGATAATGTGTGAAAAATAACAAGTTGTCTTTAGTTGCACATTCATGTCTTGCTCAAATCCTTTGTCTCAATCTATCGAAAAGCTGAAGCAGCTGATGAGCAGTGCTCAAATTTCGCATTATGAAGTAACGTAATCGTGGGCAATTTTTTCGTGTACTGCTGAGTGCATGGCACAGTTTTCAGTCATATATTTGTTTATCGGGGTATAAGGTCCCAAAGCAACTCAGGCTATGAGAGACGCAGTAGTTAAAGGCTGCGGGAATTTTGACCACCTGGGGTTCTTTAACGTGCACTGATATCGTAGAGCACACGAGCCTCCAGAATTTCGCTTTCATCGAAATTCGTCCGCCGCGGCCTGGATCGAATCCTCGTCTTTCGGGTCAACAGCCGATCACCCTAAACACTGAGCCACCACGGCGGGGATTTTCAGTCATATATAGAAATACAATAAAGGCGTCGAAAGTTAATTAAAAGCTTATAAAAAAGTGAACCTCCTTTTGTCTCGCTTCTCTAGTGAGTAAAGAAGAGCCATTTCTCGAAAATGACCAGCAGTAGTGATACCACCGAAGAGCAGAAGTTTGGTGGCCCAAGAAAGCTCCCAAGCCCTGAAGATGACATCATGATATAGCCTGCTGGATAAAGAGCAAGATTTTTGACTGAAAAAATTGCATATTTCACACCTCTCTTAATTTAATGTGCAAAGGTTAAAGAATGCTGTATATTGCACATGTACTATCGCGGTCAATATGAGTTGCAACGCGCGGTCGTCGACCGGGGCTCGTTCCGTGGCGTGCCTCCTCCAAACAGTCGCTCGGAATTCTGGGGGAAACTGCTGTTCCAGGAAACAACCGCACCCCCGCTCAGGAAAAAGTTTCTCCCAGAATTCCGAGCGACTGTTTAAAGGAGGCACACCGCGGAACCAGCCCCGGTCGATGACCGCGCGTTGCAACTCATATTGAGCGCGATAGTACATGTCGGGTAGTCTTGAATACCGTGATCGGTCGAATCCTCATAGAAAACTATTGCTGCCTACGGCACATTGCGGTATCCGCGCTTAGTAGATGAAAAAAATTGAGTAGACGTGCGAAATCATGTATTCATTCTTCATTTCGAGTGGCACTTAAGCTGTGCCTTAACGGGAGGACGCGATATCTTTATTGGGCCAATACGAATGTATAGAGAATTGGTCATTCTCTACTTATTATCAGTATATTCCTGGGAGCCCCCATACTACTTTTGGTACAGTTTTTAAGCGTTCCTCCGCTGCCCAAGATGGTAGTTGTTGCTACCGGTGGGGATTGTGCGACCTAAGTTTCTGTTCCTGAGTAATCTCTTGGGGCCGATTATTAACCGCCACCTGACACGGTGGTCGGTTTGCACACAATCCGAGCCACAAGGTGATCTGACCTAGGTGGCACGTCGGCCTGCATCCGCCAAGGGGCTGAGTAAGGCGGAGGAGCGAACCCTGCGGCGCCTGCAGACAGGAACCCTTCTATGTCCTGCAAAAGCAAAACACTTCGATCCGAACACAGATGGGCGCTGCCCGCACTGTGGAGAGATCTGCGATATCTTCCACATGGTGTGGGCATGTACTCCGAATCGTCACTTTCCCCCCTCCCCTACCCCCACCCGAGAGGCATGGGAGACTGCCCCCCTCAACTGCTCCACACTGGAGTCCCAAAGGGCTCTGGTCAAGCGGGCGCGAGACGGGGCCTCGTCATGCGGTGTCCCGGACTAAGGATACCGACCATGCAGCAGGGTTATTTTTTACCCTCAAGTTCTCTTTGATTCAAGTTTTTCACCACCACCACCATCTCTAGTTGGCAACAGCTAGCTCCGAATTTACCCGACCTCCTCCCATTGGCTGCTGCTCGCGGTACGTTTATCCAAACCCAAACTTACCCAAGTTACTCCGACGCTTCACAGATTTTTTTTTTGCTCGGGATCGCGTTAAGTAGTCCTTTCGCACTTAAATACGAATAGCTAAATTTCACAAGAACGGTCAGGTCAGCAACTGATGGCTGCCGATGAGTACACTTGTTACATTATTTTGGTGAACTTGAAATCCACGTAACTCACGATTAAGAGCTTTGCCAATTACGCTGAGCTTTAAGGTGTCCTTCATTTTATGCGTGGAAATAAACATGGAGGCTTGTACTTGTGTTTACACTTGCAATCTTTGCTATCAAGCTTAATTTAATGCTTATGTGCACTTCTCCCTTCTCCTTTGAATGTGCTTCGAAAGGAAATCAAACCCCAATACCATCTAAACCGCCAGCTACTTCCTAACCTCACAGCCTCCGCTACTATTTCGCTAAGAACGACTGGTCCGCTAAAGAGCAGGATCTCCTCCTGCGCACAGCCAGCTTACAGTCTAGCAAGGCTTCATAGAGGCTCGAATACAAAAAAGCTATGGGGCGAAAGCACTTGCGCCGTCGATTTCAGCGCGTCCTAAAGCAACAAAACACTTCCTGAGTGATGTTTCTACGACGCGAGCTAAGCATAGCTCTACAGACGCTCAAGGCAGCAAAAAAATCGTTGCGCGCCCTAGAGAAAGCTCCCACTTCCAAGTGAAGAGTAAACTCACGCGCCTTGCTTGGACGGGGGCAGCAACGGAGCGATTAGCACGAAACTGGGTAGAAGCGGAAATGAATTAGGGGCGCATGGAGGTGGAGGGGTTAAGGACACTAACTCCTGAAAGGGAGACCTGGAAAAAAAAGCAAAAGCAAGCAATTAGCAGCAGCAAGAAGCGGAGGCAGATACACTGGCGCTCCGCGTTGCGTGTGGGGGCCGACAGTAGGTCCGTAAAACAGGGCGCGCTGCACGAGCATGTCGTAGTCTCGCGTACATCGATTCTCGATGTGCTTCATCCCCGGACGCTGGGCCCATTTTTCCGACCCTATTAGGAAGGGCTGAATAAAAAAAAATTAGTGCTTCGTGCGAACACGTCACTCTTTCACGCCACGCCTTTCTACTTACTAAGTAACTGCAAGCGGAACGGCGTACTGGGGAGATGATCGAACGAGGAGGAGACGCAGGGGAAGAACCCTTCCCCAAACTCTCGCCAAGCTCGCGCTGCTGCCGCCGCGACGAGAAGCTCTCAACGCACTATGACGCTTGCCGACGTGAGTCCCAACGGATTCCGGCCGACGGTAAGGGGAATGAATGGCAATTTAGGCTAAAACCTTTATTTTTTACGGGCACGAATAAAAGTTGTTTCTTTCTCTCTCTCTCTCCACATTAGTACTGACTTATAACCGCCGTCTCTCTCTCCCTTTTTCTAAACGTATTGTTCTGCCTTTTCGATGCAGGAACGGCCGTCCGTACTGCAGCTCAAAACAGCGTCCTCCTCGAACCGCTCCTCTGACAAAGAATTTATTGGCATGCCGCAAAGTAGATGGAGACTTCTGGCCTCATCAGCCGTTAAAAACCGGATAGCATTTATAAAATTTAAATTTCCGACATGGGATGCGGAAACGACGTGTTGCTGACTTGATCCCAACGTTTAAAGCTATTTCACGTGCCTACAGTACAACAGTGTGACAGGGGTCGTTGCCAACTTGCATCGAAACTATCTTGGAACATCGCGGCAAGCGTGTTGTCGAGAGAATGTATGCAGGACAGAAATGGTTTGGTTTATGGGGTTTAACGTCCCAAAGCGACTAAGGCTATGAGAGACGCCGTAGCGAAGGGCTCCGGCAATTTCGACCACCTGGGGTTCTTTAACGTGCACTGACATCGCACAGTACACGGGCCTCTAGAATTTCTCCTCCAAAAAAATTCAACCGCCGCGGCCGGGATCGCAGAGCAGAAATGGAATTACGTGCCATTAGCAAAGCACTCCCTCCTATGTGGAGGTGCTGTTGGTGGTGCTGTTTGTGGTTGTAGGAGGAGGAACTGAAGACTGCTTTCGTGCATGAATGCGAACGCTTTTTAGTCCAAGGCGCGAAATGTTTTAGACAGCCTCCTGTTGGCACCTTTGCTGCATTGCCTCCGCTTCATCACCATCATCAGCAGCCGGTCTAAGACCACTGCACGGCAAAAGAAGAACTCTCCCATGTCTGTTCTATTAACCCTTTCCTTTGCCAGCGGCGGCCACCGCAACCCCGCACACTTCTTAATATCATCCACTCACCTGGCATTCTGCCGCCCACGCTACGCTTGCCTACTTTGGAATCCACTCCGTTGCCCTTAAGGACCAGCAGTTATCTTGCTTTGGCATTACATGCCCTACCCAATCCCATTTGTTCCTCTTTATTTCGTCTAGGATGGCATTAACCCGTGTTTGTTCCCTCACCCACTCCGGCCGCTTCCGATCTCTTAACGTTACACCTATCATTTTTCCTTCCATAGCTCGCTGCGTTGTCCTTAACTTAAGCTGAACCCTTTTCGTTACCCTCCACGCTTTTGCTCCTTAGGTGAGTACCGGTGAGATACGAGTGTTGTGTACTTTTCTATTGAGGGATATTGGCAAATTACCATTCATGATCTGAGAGAACCAGCCACATGCGCTCCAACCCATTCTTAATCTTGTAGTTATTTCCCTCTCATGATCCGGATCTGCGGCCACTACCTGCCCTTAGTATATGTATTCCCTTACCAGTTCCAGCAGCTGGCTACAGATTTTGAACTCCCATTCTCCTTCTAGTCTCTCGAACATTGCTATGATTTCCTGCATGTTAACTTATATATCCACTGTTCTGCTCTCCCTGTCTAACTCATCGATCATGTTTTGCAGTTCATCTCCCATGTGACTCAGGAGTGCAATGTAGTTAACGAATCGCAGATTATTTAGATATTTTCCATTAAATTTTACCTCCAACTGATTTCAATGCCGGCCTCGGTATACCTCTTGTAAACAGGCAGTGAATAGCATTGGCGAGATCATGTCTCCCGGCCTGACTCCCTTTATTATTATAATTTTATTGCTCAGTTTATGGAGGACGATGGTACCTGTGCAAATGCTATATATACTTTCCAGTATTTTCACAAAAGGGCTTTCTACACCCAGAATCCCTTATGCCTGTATGGCTGCTGAGGTTTCCACTGGGTCAAATGCTTTTACGTAATCAATGCAGGCTATATATGGGGGTTGTTATATTATGCGCGTTTAACTATCGCCTGAATAGTAGTGTGATTATGACCTTACTGCTCATTTCGCTGGTTGAAGTCTAAGGTTGCCTGTACTTTATTAACGATCGCCTTAGTAAATACTTTGGAGGCGAGGAACTTTAAGCTCAGCGGTCTGTAATTTTCAAGGCCTTGGCGCCTCCTTCCCTTTGAATTAAGATAATGTTATTGGTGTCGTATGCTTCAGCTACGCTCGAGGTCATAAGTCATGGCGTATACAGGGTGACTAGTTTTTCTAGCAGGTTCTCCCCTCCGTCCTTCAACAGATCTGATCCTCTAGAGCTGCTGCTCTCCTTTGTGTTGTTCCTAAGGCTGCCCTTAATCTCTCATTTTTTACTGACAGGATGACGCAGTGGTGTGCGGTACTGTCTCTGTCATTAACCTTCTGATCGCATTGGCTACTGTATAGATTTGACAACACTTCGGCTACTTTCACTAGTTTATTCATATTGCTAATTTCATTGCCCTCCTTGTCTCTTAACGCATGCATCTGGTTCTGACCTATGCCATGATTCCTGTTGCCTGCTTTTAGGCTGCCATCGCTCTTTAGAGCATACTGGGTTCCCTCCATATTACACTTACTTATCTCGACTACCTTACACTTTATTAAACTCGACTGCTTTAGTTGTACTGACTGTAGGGTTAGACGCTCTCATGCTTTGACATTTCTTAATCAAATATTTCATCTCCTGACATGTCTTACCAGCATCCTGTCGAGCCAGCCTACGGCCTATTTCTACAGCGCACTTATCAGCTCAGATTATCGTTCATTGTTTCAGCATTAAAATCATCTTCCTCAGTTATAGCCTATTATTTGTTGTGTAGCGAAATCCTGAATTCCTCTACTTTCCCTCTTACCTCTATCTCGTTAATAGGCACTGCTTCGCTTGTTTTTTCCATTCGTTTTTGAAATCTACACTAATTCGAAACCTTACCATTTTGTGGTCGCTGCAACGCACCTTTTCGAGGACCTCTACATCCAGCACGATGCCAGGGTAAGCGCGTAGTGTGAAGTCTATTTCATGTTTAGTCTCACCATTGGGTCCCTTCCTCAACCACTTCCTGTTCTCCCGTTTGTGGAAGATGGTACTGATGATCCGTAAATTATTTCTATCTGCAAACTCTACTAATAACTCAACGCTGCTATTCATACAACCTATTTCATACTCACCTAGTGCCTGATCGCCAGCCTGCATCTTGCCTACCTTCAAATAGAAGTCGCCCATCTGTACAGCGTACTTTATTTTACTTTGTTTATTGCCGATTCCACGTCTTTAAAGAATGTTTCAACGATCACGTAATCATCGCTTGATGTAAGCGCGTAGGCCTGCACCCCTTTTAACTTGTTCCTCGTAACGAACCTAATTATGATAGGTGTCACTCTCTCCTTAATACTACAGAACTCCTCAACGTTGCCAGCTATATCCTGACGGATGAGGAACCCCACATCTAGTTTTCATCTCATCACACCCATTATGCCCTCCCTCCCTTTATTACTGTGTACGCCTCGCTGGTCCTAACTGCACTACGCCCTATGGCATCCCATTTAGTACCCGCTAGTTTCACGAACAGCACTGTTAGGCTAGCCTCAATGGATAAGGTTGGAGCATTAAAAGTTGCCAGGTTCAGATTCCAATGGTGGCCTGTCAAGAGCCAGAGGTTTTTAACCCCATCCGCGGCGTCACAGGTCTGACCACCACCTTGTTCAGTCCTCCTGCAGCCGCTTGAAACTGAGGGCCGAGAGTTAACTAGTTTGTTCATAGAAGGTTGTGACCAAGTGCCACGCCAGGGTGGCCAAACACTGTTCTGGTGAGGAAGTGCGTTGTCGGTTCTGGTCACCGACTTAAGGCCGCACCCCAGTCCTCATATTGCAATTCCATCGACACGCGGAGTTTCTTTTTTCTTCAAACACGGTGGAGAATTTCGCGGCACCGGAATCCGAGCCCCGGTTCTCTTGCACGCGAGGCGCATACTCTAGTTCTACCTCATCGCTGCATGCCTCTGCTTCAAGTTGCCGCAATTCCGGATCGTTTTCGCACGCTGCCAAATTGCCTCCGCTTCACATTTTCTCAACTGGACGTCGGCCGCACGCTCTTGAAGCGATAGCTTCACTACGCCAGAGAGAGAGAGAGAAACAACTTTATTTAGCCGAGCTAAATACGACGTCTGCTTAGACGCCGTCGATGGGAGTGGTTCCCTCTTCACGGGACCCATATGCGTCCCTAGCCGCCTGGCCCCTGGAGATCAGCCACTTTGCCTTGTTGAGCGTGGTCGCACCTCGGCCCCTGGCTGCAGCTGTGCGCTGGAGTCGCCGCAAGAGTCGTTGCCTAGCAACGGCCACGGTGGACACCCGAACCACTCTACAGGAAGGAAGAAAGTGGGAGTTAAAGAAGAAAGACAAAGAGGTGCCGTAGTGAAGAAAACAAAAATTGTACTTGAGGAAAGTAAACTACGTAGTGACTGTCGCATATCTAGGTGGACACCCATCATCTGTTCGTAGAGGAAGAGACGAAGTGGGAGTGAAAGAAGAAACAGAAAGGGAGGCCGTAATGAAGAAAATGAATTTGAGGAAAGGAAATTTCACAGTAACTGTGAATTCACGTCCAGGGACAAAGATGAAGAAGGAATGCCCAGCGAACCGCAGCGTCGAAAGACTGACTTTGCAATTCGACTCAGCGAGTTCCACCCGGCCAGCTGTATAACTATCGCGTCACTCCAGGTTTAACCACAGCCAATTTTTGTCGTAATGGGAGATACAAGGCTTTCGGCTTTAAGATACTCAAAAAGACCACTGCGTCAAATGGCCGTCGGCCCAAGCAAAAACCTTCGAAAGCCATTCATTTTTGCTCGCTCCCTCAGAACACGCCATATTCTGGCACTTCACACGGCCCAGGCCCGACCGTCGCCGGTTAAAGGACCACGTGAGGGTCGATATTTACCTTGTGTATTTAAAAACTGGCTCACGAAGTTCCAGGGTGCCCCTTTTTAATCGAGAGTCCAAATAAAGTTCTCTTGTGTGCGTTCTTACTAGTGCATGGTTATGAACCACGAATTCTTATTGAGGTCGGCGAAGCTAGAGGTGGGAACTTGGAAACATATTTCTTGATGGGCAGGACACCGAGATTTCGCAGCAAGCGCCAATTAGGCGTACATGCAACTTAACTTCAATGGACGCCAAAACGACCTTAGTCTCCCGCAGCATCATTGAACTCGGAGTTGTCGTTCCAACTCTGGGACAACCCCTTCTTCGTGTCAGATTGATGGCGAGTGAGCTGATTGAAATTGAAATGAGGAGGATTTAATTTACCACAAAGGCAGCTTCGCCCCACAGAGCCATGCATAATATATTTTTGGTATGGCCAAGGCAGGCTTAAGACAAGCAGGAATCCACTACCAGGACAGCAGAAAGCTTTATTCTCAGGTAGAAAAAATCGGTGGATAACCTAGGGCATGGCATATTGTAGCTGGCCCCTTCAGAGTATAATGTGTATTTTTAAATCATCAACAACTGCATTTCATGCGCTACAATAAAAATAGTCCATAACTTTCCATAACTTTATCATTTCGAATTTGTAGGAGGAAAATTTTACTTCAAGGAGGTGTTCAGCCGAGAGCCTCTATTGAAATATACCTGCGCTTAAAAGACACGGACTGAAAGATAGAGACACACACACATAGCGCTGGACCAAACATCTCTTTCGTTAAAACAACGAAACTACCATCCTTGTCCGCAGTAAGTAAACATAAAGAGTTATCCCGCAGCACTGAAATAACCCGCCCTATTGGAAGGCTGGTTTTCGCAGGCTTATATCTTGAAAGAACGTCCACTCCCTCCGATATGCATCGTTCACTCTCGGACGTTGGAGCGTACCTTGCAACTTGGCGCACGAGGGACAGCAGCTCAGGCGCGGTCTTCCATGGTTCCACGGCGAACTTGGGGCCAAGTCAGAGCACCCGCTGCACATCTTGAGGCAGGCAAACGTCGTCTAGGTTGTGAACTGCTTTCACTTCCGTCACTGATTTTGCAGGTACGCAGGCACGAAGATGAGGCAGAACTTGTCGCCACAAAAATTCTGCCGTGCAGTCAGCGGTACGCTGATAGTCCCGAAGAACTCTGAAGGCCCGAGGAGCACCTGTTGAGCCAAGTACCTGCACCCGCAGGAGATCCCTGAATGTACGGACTTGACACCTCCACTCCGATCGCAAAATCCTGCACATCCGCATGCCATGCCCCATAGAGGGCTCGAAACCACCGAAGAGAGCCCTAACTGCTTACGGTATCACACGCTTCCGGATGCAGAAGGACAGGGATCTTGCATGGCAGCACGCCGTTGCTAGGAGAGGTATGACGGAACATGGTTGCAAAGAAGAACACGAAAAAGAGCCCGATGTATAAGAAATGAAGTTTAGCAGAGTGGTTTGTTGGGCGAGTTGGTTTGCCATATTCTCTCTCTAAGCCTCTAACTTAGAATAACTCATCTTTGGTAGGTTAAGCCATATAGGCTCTCCCGTGCGCGTTGCATTATTTTTCTTCTGTTCTTTATCAGGCTTCCTTATTTACATTTCACTGCCACATCTCTTTCCCACATCTGGAAAAATGTTAGCTGCATCGGCTGTTAAACCGCTGCCAATAAAGAACGAGGCAATTTAGAATTAAGAAAAGCGTGCACGCTCCCTGCTCAACTCATGGCAGTCACTGTACAGCCATATCTGGTATTACAGCGAATAGACTTATGAGTCGGCTATCAGCCACGTGCTGTTCTTTTCCGGTTGCCCGGTGTCATGTAGGACCCGCCGTGGTTTCTGAGTGGGTACGGCGCTCGGCTGCTGGCCCGAAAGACGCTGGTTCGATCCCGGCCGCGGCGGCTCAATTTGGGTGGAGGCGAAATTCTAGAGGCCCGTGTACTGTGCGATGTCATTGCAGGTTAAAGAACCCCAGGTTCTTTAACACTCTACTACGCCATTCCTCATAGCCCGAGTCCCTTTGGTACGTTAAACCCCAATAAACCAATCAAAATTCTTCATCGCGTTTCTTTTTCCGCAAGCTTTGCTCCGAATAACTATGTCACAGCTTATCCTAATACATTTTCTTACTCAACATCACATCAACATAACACTAAGCTCATTTATGAGTCTTGAGTACCAAAAAAAAATGAAAGGATCTGGACGACTGGCGATCGAATCAAGATTTGTTTGTTTGTTTGTTTGTTTGTTTATGGGGTTTAACGTCCCAAGGCTATGAGAGACGCCGTAGTGGAGGGCTCCGGAAATTTCGACCACCTGGGGTTCTTTAACGTGCACTGACATCGCATAGTACACGGGCCTCTAGAATTTCTCCTCCAAAGAAATTCTCCTCCAAAGAAATTCTAGCCGCCGCGGCCGGGATCGAACCCGCGTCTTTCGGGACAGCAGTCGAGCACCATAACCGCTGAGCCACCGGGGCGGCGATCGAATCAAGTCAAATCAAATCAGTTTTATTCAAACGGTTAGTAACAAAGAATACATGCGAATCATCTGGGCCCTAAGCCTTCTCGGGCTAACTTGGGCCCACGCAGGAAGTGCAAAAAATATTATAGCGAGACAGCTCAGTATTATACAGCAGTTATGCGACATTTATATACAAAGAAAAGCAAAATGTTCATGAAATTATACAATAGTTAGGAGGACAAAAACAAAAAATAAAAAACGAATGCATCCAAGAGAAACACTGATTTATAGTGGAGTCGAATGTTGCTGGCTCCGAAAAACCTTTTTATTCCCACGATTGACAATTCACCTACATTTGAGTTTGCTGGCAGTAGGTTTCCAAATTATAGCGCTCGCTTAGGCAATAGCTCTTTTACCGTGCAAATTATTCACAACTGGAAGGTTAAAACGACCATTGAAAAAATTTCTAGTTGTACGAGATGGATCTACGAAAACAGCTAATGATAGTGGGATGTTTGTTCGAAATCCCGCACAGCAAAGAAATGTGTGATGTCTAGGTCACGATAGAGCGGAGCGCACCTATCTGTGTGTTTAATATTTGTTTGTATACTTAGGGCTGTTTTTGTAAAATTGCTATTTTATTTAAGTGTTATACGTAAGTCCCTAGGGCTCTACACAGTATGTCATTATTTGGAAGAAGGAATAATACAAAAATTTTTAACGTGATAAGCGAGAAGAACTTTCTAGCTTTAATTATTCCAAAGCAAGCTGGACTCAATTTACTGCTTGCATGAATTTTGTGAAGATTAAAATTCAAAGCTGAATCTAAAGTTACACTAAGATATACCTGTTGGTGAACTCGTTCGAGGGGGTTTGCGCCTATTCGTAACTCATTTAAGCTATTTGAGTTTTTATATGGACTAGAGAAGACCATGTATTTAGTCTTTGAGGTGCGTATTGCTAATTTATTTTGTAGAAACCACTGGCAAATCGGAGAAAGATCACTATTAGCGTGCCTTTTGACCACATTAGATTTATGACTAGAAAAGAGAAGGGCTGCATCATCAGGATACATAATAATTTGGTCATAATTCAGAGCATCTGGCAGATCATTTATGTGCAAAGAAAAGAGTAATGGTCCCAATACCGAGCACTGAGACACGCCACAAATGGTGCAATGAACGCTTAATACGGATTTGTCGATTGTAACACGTTGCTTGCGGCCAGAAAGATAGCTTTCAAAAAACTGCTTTGATTGACCCCTGAATCCATACCGATGTAATTTTGATAGTAGTATATCGTAGTTCACAGTGTCAAACACTTTTTTTAATATCAATAAAAATTCCAACTACATACTCTTTACTATTTAATGCTTTGTTAATAAATTCACTTTGTAATTTCACTTTGTACCCAGCACATCCACCAAGTGTAATGGGGCGACACGCAGAGTCAGTGTGGACGGCCACAGTCCTTGTTCCAGCCGCCGCGGTGGCTCAGTGGTTATGGTGCTCGACTGCTGACCCGAAGAGACGCGGGTTCGATCCCGGCCGCGGCGGTTGAATTCCTTTGAAGGAGAAATTCTAGAGACCCATGTACTGTGCGATGTCAGTGCACGTTAAAGAATCCCAGGTGGTCGTAACTTCCGAAGCCTTCCACTACGGCGTCTCTGTAGCCTCAGTCGTTTTGGGACGTTAAACCCCATAAACCAGTCCTTGTTCCAGCGGTGTTGCTCAGCAGGCCAGAGTTAGGAAGCGCAGAACCCGAACTTTGTCTGCGTCGGCTTCCTTCTTCCTCTTCTTCGTCGGCGCTAGCTGCTGGGGCATCAAACCCCAACTCTCTTGGTTACAACTTAAACACTGTACATCCGCGGAAGTAGATCTTTTTCCTGAAGCCATGCTGGTTGTCTACTAGTAGGCTATATTTATCTCGAAAATGTGCAAAATGTTTAATCAGTAACTTCTCAAACACTGTGATAAGGGCACTAAGTATTGATACTAGTCGATAGTTCTGGATGTCATCCTTACTACCGGACTTGTATGCGGGAGTGATTTTCGCCCTTTTAAATGAGTCTGTATATGTGGGCATGTAGAAGGAAGCATCAAATAATGTTTCTAAATGCCCTCTCAGTTCTTAAATATGCTCTTTAATGACGAGTAAGGGGGTCTTATCTTTACATGTAGCTCCTTCGAAGTCCTTTGAACACAGGTCATCATTTCTGGTAGCTTATACGACGCATGTTTTTCATCGCGGAAAACGTTCATCATGCTGGCATCACTCGCAGACGGCTTAGATGAGCATCGTTGCCAGTCAGCGAATATAGCGAATTACCACTCAGCTAACTCTTCACAGGGCCTTTTGAGGAGCAATGCAAAGGGGTTGGCCGTGCTCTAGGGCTTGGCTGTTCAATTGGTTATTCCTAATGTTAGTGGAACGGCTAATAACACTGACCATTACAACAAGCCCATTACCTCATGATGTTAATGACATGTTTTAACATAACAAAGGGCATATTTGGACAGACAGCAGCATCGATGAGAGCGGGATGGATGTGCCGGTGCGCGTACTGCATTGTCTGAACGAGTGTCAACTTCTGGGAGTTGGGGGGAACGGGGGGATGGCGCTTTTTCAGGCATCTCACTGCCTTTTCGCCAATATCCCAGACACTTGTACCTGTCTAAATAAATTTCTTGTTTTATATATGATGCCAATCTGCTCTGTACAAGTGAGGTAAAGGCCCATTCCAAATGCATTTCACCCTAATAAAACCAAGCACCTGAAAAGGGAAAGGCCTGTATCCATTGTTAATCCGTGAGTACTCGACGGCAGTGGGAAGAGAGCCCCGCTACTCCTGCTTACGAGTCGGATGCGGACACCATTAATGCACCTCTACGGTCTGAGCTACTTCTTCCTTTTTATGGTAGTAAAACAAAATGGTATTATGCATGTTCATACTGCCACGTATCATTGTAGTGTCCGTTCGTTCGCGCACGGCCGCAGGAAAGGGGTGTTGTCATTTTTGTTCGTGACGCGAGAAACGACCGGACTACTCTCGATTGATCACAGCCGTGAAGAGCTGCATCTACGTGTTTCCAGATTACTGTAGAAGATATTCACCTGTTATCTCGAAGTTTGCTTGCCGGCTTTACATTGAGCGACGCCGTGAGCGGCGGAGATTCGTAGTTCGACCACTGACGAGCACGTTTGTTGCTTACGCCGCCGCCGAGTGATTCAGTTCTTTTGCGGGCGCAAGTCAGCCCAAATAAAGAGCTTCGTTTCCAAGTCTTGTAGGTGACCGCTGGACTGCCGTCACTACAACGTGACATCTGGTGGAGGTGCTGTGTAGCTCCCATGTTCCGGACACCCCCTACAAGTCGTGACGCCAGCCATCTGAGCCATTCACCGCAGTGCCTGACTCCAGTCCTCCGCGCAAGCCGACGTCTGCTAGGGGACGCACCCGAGTTCGGGATTCTGCCGGACCCTACCCAGAAGCGAAAGCCAGTAGCAACGTCCACCATGAGCTTGCCCCAGACGACGACTCCAGTCATTCTTCAGCAGCCCAGAGTGCCACCAAACTTCGACGCTTCGCGTGGCGCCGACCCCGAAGAATGGCTAGAACAGTTCGACCGTGTGGCTATTTTTAACCAATGGGACGATGCCACGAAATTAAGGTACGTCTTCTTCGCCTTGGACGGACCAGCAAGCATCTGGTTTGAAAATGAGGAAGCTAGTCTCACGAACTGGGAAACCTTCAAGGAGCAGCTTCTGAAGACCTTCAGAAACGTCGTGCGAAAGGAGAGATCCCAGCAGCTGCTGCAGTCTCGCATACAACACCCAAACGAGACCGTTGCAGTGTATACTGAGGAGATGAAGCGTCTCTTCCGGCGTGCCAACACGAACATGAAGGAAGAAGAGAAGGTGAAGTTGCTTATGCGAGGAGTTAAAGAGCACCTCTTTGCCGGCCTCGTCCGCAACCCACCGAAAACCGTCGCGGAATTCGTACAAGAGGCA
Source organism: Amblyomma mixtum (assembly GCF_055824585.1). Classification (NCBI taxonomy): domain Eukaryota; kingdom Metazoa; phylum Arthropoda; class Arachnida; order Ixodida; family Ixodidae; genus Amblyomma; species Amblyomma mixtum. The sequence goes on along the minus strand of NC_143017.1, from coordinate 37,909,918 downwards.
TCGACGATGGAAAAAACTCTTGATGCCCGAGCACGCCAGTATGACCGCCAGCAGCGCGTTTTCTCAGCAAGCTATGTAGCACCAGGCGTACAATGCACTCCCGCGAGCAATAAGACGACACCCAGGGAACAATCGATAACGGAAGTCACACAAAGCTGCCCAGTGAGCAATACGGCGACAGCCGTTGAGAATTTAGGATTGTCAGGCACTTCAGCTGGTCAAGTGAGCCTCACTCGTACAGTCAGGTAGCGTTGGCAGAAAATATACTCAGATCAGTCCACCCTGCTAAAGGCTATTCTCTTGCAGCACTAGACACCTCCAGGCGTACAGAGTCCAATAAACACTTTTTCTTTCCTTTGGTAGGTCACGACTTTACAGCACATTTCCTCAATAAATTAAAGTCAAAGTCCCGCTTTGACTTAAATTCTCTTTTCATGGATCCACAATTACAGTCAGTGCATACTTTTGCAACTTTACAGTACACGCAGAGTAAAATCAGGGCTTAAAAAGTTACCAAATAAATATAGTCAGACAATGTTAGATAAATAAACATATTGGAATGCACTGAATAAAGTGAAAACAAAACAGCATTGTAATAAAATAGTGCCACATTCAGTGCAGCTAGCCCACCGCAACCTCCGATCCTTTTTTTACTTCTGTTCCACACCTACACGTTGAGCCTCACTAGCGTAACGCAAACCTGAAACCTTCATCTGCACCGATAGGAAAGCCAGGTGGTAGTCAATGACTGTTTTTGTTGTTTACCACTTCAAATATGACCTCAGTTAAAACAGCCTCGGTTTGATTAGCACTGCCACTTTCTACATGGTGGTCAGCGACACCGTTAGCAGTAGATATAGTAAAAGGAGAAGCGGTGTGCACATTTCTTGTGGGCCTCATATTTGCAATGGCATCTCTAACTTCTTCTCAAAGGTGCTCAGGAGTTCTCGAACGTTCCTTTTTTCTTGCAGACCATGGAAGGAAATGAAACAGAAGACATCATTGCTTAACTTTTTATTCGTAATGCCATCAGGCCAAGCAATGGGGGCTACAGAGGGAGCTGGTGTGGTCGTTGGTTCGGATCCCACTGGCCACATGTGGTTCTTTTATTATCAGTGCTAGTCAATTATCTTTGAATCATACAATTATAACACTTAATACCGACTTGATTGCTGCCACCAATTATAAAAATTTCACATTGATCAAAGCCACAAAATTAGAAAAAAATTTGAAATATTCCCCTACGCTCCTTGGTTCCGGCGACTGTTGGCTTTCTTCGTATATTTATCACAACGAGCCGCTTATTTCCATTTCGTTGTCGCCCGAAGCAGAAAACGAAGAAAGAAAAACAATGTTTTTCAATCGAGACTAAGATTAGACAGCGTAGAAAATTGGATTCTTCCGAGCTCCAAAATAAGCTGCTGAAACAATTCGGAAGAACTTAATACTTGTATTTATTTCGAGCCCCTCAGGACGGTCATTGAAGCGAGAAATATTAGCGGCTCAGGAAGACAGTGGTCCAAAAATGGAGATGTGTATGTGGGCCACTGAACCCAATGATTTTGAAGCATTTTGAAATAGTATTTTTATGAAGCAAATGTAGCTTCCGTACTTGTCGTCTCAGTGACACCACAGGAACATGCAATCTACTTCTAATTTCTGCTTGTCCTGGCATTACGATGATAAGTTTTTTCCAATGAGCAGAGTGACACTTATTAGCTTGAATCGAGATTAAAAATGATCAAGCTCGGGCTCCCACACAGAGGCAAATAGTCCAGTTTACGGCGAACAGGTGCTCCGTAAAGCTATAGTTTACGGGATGGTGAGATGTTCCAAACATTTTTATACAGTTGATGTGCTGTTCCCATGAAAGACTCGAAGAGAACAAGACGCCAAAGTATTTTGCATGGTTTTTCTGACCTGCAGTGCGGTAGACTGCAGTGCATGACAGGAGCTTTGAAAGGTAGTTATTGATACATGTTTTCTTTTACACATAATGAAACATAGAATAACTAGCGAATTTTTAAAACAATCAATTACTTTGTTACGGTCGAACTGTAGAGTGCTTTCCTCCTCAGTATTCGCTATAAGTCAAACAAAGATCTGAAATAAAGGCCAACACGTAGTGGAATTCTGGCAGAAAGGTCGCTAAAACAGGTTAAAAGTTGTTCTAGAGCGTGAACGGAGCTCTGTGGCACGCAGAAACTGACAGACATAATACATGGGTCACTGTGGTTAACCTCTACGTATTTAGAGCAATTATTAAGGAACTGCTCAAATTTGCCAGAATATTAGTAGTGATGTGAAATGTGTTTAATTTAAAGACCACTATCAAAATTTTCAGAATTTTTTTTTATCAGTCAATCATTTGAGCAGTGTACAATGATATGCAGAAGGAGGTCCCATAGTCGAATGACTGAAAGGGGACCTCCTGTTCATAATAACATTGAGTTAAGTAAATTAAGCGCAGCATTTTAAGAATGAAAGATGGTACCAAATTAAGACACAATACAAACATTTGTAGGCAAAGAACGCAAACTAAGAAACACAGAATACAAAGAAAAAGGAAAAAGGAAGATAAAAAAAAAGAAAGAAACAAAGAAAGTAATGGTCAACTGTCTGCTATCAAGAATTGTTTTAAGGTCTGTTTAAAATTAAAAACCGAACGCGAGTTTTTAACATTCAAAGGTAAGGTGTTCCATAGGGAAATCGATGAGTACTGAACAGTCTGCCTGCCCTAGTTAGTACGAACTTTTGGTAGGAGGAAATTGTTGTTAGAAGCAAACCGGGTAGTGTTGGAATTCGTGAGTGTGGAAGATAAAAACTCAACTGTTGGTAATTGGTTGTTGATGATTCTGAAGAACAATATACCTAAATGAAATTTTATGAGCTTTGAAACAGTTAGGATATTGTTCATATGGAGTAAAGATCTCGCGTTAGTAATCAACGAGCTGGATGTAATAATTCTTATAGCTTTGTTCTGGATTACCTGAGTTGACGCAAGGTGAGAGCTGTAAGTATTACCCCAGCATGTCAAGCCATAAGTGATGTGACTATGTATAAATGAGTGATATAATGCGATCAATGTGTTAAAGCTAAAGTAGGGTCGTGCTTTGGCAAGAATTCGTATCGCAGGTGCCATTTTTTTATTAACATAAGTAATATGGTCATGATACTTCAGATGGTTATCGAGGTGGACACCAAGGAACGTAGCAGTGTTAGAGGGAAATATAGTTTGGTTAGCGATATTAATAGACGGAATAGAGGCTAACTTCCTTTGATGGCAGCTGAATAGCATAAATTTTGTTTTAGAGGTATTAATATGAAGCATATTATCGTTACACCATCGAATAATATTTTGAAGGTCATTGTTTAGTTTAGAAATGAGACGAGCGAAGTCGTTATCGGAGCTAAATAAAGTAGTATCGTCTGCATATAAAATGCATTTTGAGGATGACAGATATTTAGGTAAGTATTTAATATAAATAAGAAACAAAAGTGGACCTAGAATGGATCCTTGAGGTACACCTATATTAGTAATTTGAGGCTTAGAAAAAATGCTCGAGATGCAAACTGTTTGACATCTATCTCGTAAGTAGCTTTTTAGCAGGATAAGCGGTGGTCCACATTGATTCAAGTTTAGCAAAGATAATGTTGTGGATTATTGTGTCAAAAGCTTTTGTTAAATCAATAAAAACTGATGCAGCGTGAAGAGAGAGAGAGAGAGAGACTCTTTAATGAAATGCAGAGAATTTAGCCGGCGTTTAAAAATCGCTGGCATGCTACTCTGCGTAGGAAGGGGAATTTGGGAGAAAAAGACAGAAGGAGAGCTGCGTGGAAGAGGTAAAAAAAAAACACGAAGATAAAATGCGGCCATGAAATGAAGCCCTTCATTTATTGCATTGTTTAGTTGGTCAGTAAGTGTAATGAGGGCAAGATCTGTCGAAAAGCCTTCTCGGAATCCGTACTGATGAGGGGAGAGGACGTTAAACTTACTGAGGTAGTTAGTTAAACGTTTTTAATTAATTTTTCGATAATTTTGCTGAAAAAAGGTAGTACGCATATGGGTCGGTAGTTGGATGGTAGTAAGCGGTCACACTTTTTATAGACGGGAATTATTTTTCCTTTTTTCAGTTCGTCTGGAAAAATGCCCGTCTTGAAAATTAGATTAACAAGAAAAGAAAATACATCTGAGATTAGAGGTGCGACCATTCTGATGTGGCTGGGGTGAATATTGTCAGTACCACGACTTGTTGTTTTCTGATTATTTATGGCAGTTAAAATTTCGTCGGGTGACATTGGAGACAGGAAAAATGAGCATGAAATGCGGCTAGCCGTTCTGATATGGTGAGGTGACGGTGGAGGCTCGTTAGCGAAGAAGAAATTGCTAAAGACTTCAGCTATTTCAAGTGGTTGGTCATAGTCGACGCCGTTGTGTGAAACCCTGGATACTTGGCGATTTCGTCCATTTCTATTCGGAAACGTGTTAACTACTTTCCATTTTTTCTTTGCATTGTTACCCACTTCTTTGTTCAAAGTATGCCCGTTTAGCCGCTTTTAATTGAGTCGTAATGTTGTTGCAGAGTTTTTTGTATCTGGTGTGTAACTTCTTGTTGAAAGGCTGTTTTTTAGTTTTTTTGTATAAGTTCTCACGCTTTCGCAGAGCAGATAAGAGTTTCTCTGATAGCCAAGGATTATGTGGAAAGGCTACAGCCTTTTTACATTTCATCTCTTGCGAGTAGGTTCCTATGTAGTTTAAGACTAGTGACACAAATTTTGAAAAGGCTACCTGTGGATTGGTAAGTGATTTAATCACAGACCAATCGGTATGTTTAATGGCATTAATAAATTTATCTTTTTGCAGAACCATTCTAGTGCGAGAGGCTGAGCTGGGTTTCGTATTGTTATCGAAGCGGATAAGTATAGGTCGGTGATCAGTAATGTCGATGTCAAGAACACGAGCTAGTGGTGAAGATAGTAAATTGGAGAGAGCATGATCAATTAGAGAGCATCTTCCGTCATGGGCGACACAAGTAGGGATTTCAATGAGGTGTTCAAAACCGGAACTCTGGAATGTGCTAGTGTAGTTGGCATACATTGGTGATGTTTTATCCAGTAAGTTAATATTGATGTCGTCCATAATAATGGCATTTTTGTTTTCTAGTGAGATGGCATGCAAGGTATGATCAAGGGCTGAGCAGAAATCAGCTACTGATGTAGATGGTGAGCGGTAAATGCAGCCAGATATGAAGTTTCTGTTGTCAAATACTGTGCGATACCCTGCTAAGCTTTAGAAATGTCTTAAATATTAAATTTATTAGAATTCTAGAATCCTCTGAAGGAAACTAGTGAACTATGCCAGCGGTGGTTCACACTAACAAGGAGCAATGAAACCGTTGTGGGAACTGCGAGAAAAGGAATAACAGTCGAAGTTTGTACCAATTTGGGATAATATGATGAGCTCAAAATCTTTACACTATTGATTTAAGTAGAACGATAGACTTAAAAAAGATGCATATCAGCAGCTTCATGATTTTTTGCCAAGTTCCTCATGTCCCATCACTTGGTGAAGTGCCCGTTGATAACGATTGTTCAAAGATTTTTGATAAAATGATTGAGGAATAAAATTTGGTGTTTTGCGAATTTCTGAATTCCTGGGCTCAGGACCAGAAGCAGAGAAAAATTATATTTTATCATTATGTTTTACAGACAAGCACGCCTAATAGCAAAAAAAAAATGGCGAAAACAAATATTGGACAATGTGTGGGTTAAAAATATCAATTTATTTTCAAGCCCCTTTCGTACCCTTCACGTTTCAGTCCCAAAGGTAAGGAATGACAATATACACGAGGTAGCTTGGAGGAGCCTTCCGCGTGGCACCTGCTGACGCTCACGTAGCACAACAGCGCCAGCTGTGACATTTCTCAGTTCCCTATGTTCGGCCTTTTCAAAGGTGTACGTGTGCACAGGGTAAGATGACATGCAAAGCAGGGGAAGACGGATATTGACACATATGAAGATATGCACATTTCGTAACGTAACATTCCTAGAGAGGTAGGGATTTATAAAAATCTCCACACCTTGTAAGTCACGGCTTGTATAAACGCGGCATCATGACACACCAGTAACAGTCCTGAATGGAAAAGCTTGATTGTCCTTGCAAGACGAAGGATTTATGATGCACGGCGGTGCGAAAGAGATATATTCCTCACCCTTACAATTTTCAGACCGATCTTGTGCTTTGAAAGAGAAAGCAAGTCTAGAACTCGAAAACGAGAAGCAGTCACGACACTTGGACTACGGAGGAAGCTCGAAGACTAGCAGCTCCTTTTTTTTCTAGAAGAATATTTGCACTCATTCGAAATATAAGCTCTAGTAACACTTCTGAGGCAGGGTCCGTAAGAGGGTACCACAAAAAATTGTGACCGGAACTCTACGCAGCACAAAGAACTGAGAAAATAATTGACTTCCAAATATTTTAGAGGAAGCTCTGTCACGAACAAGTGGCCGCTGCATCAGCCGGACGGGAGCCACTCTGTCACACAAGGAAGATCCCCGCTAAGAAGAGAAGTGTAGCAGGTAAAGGAACCACGAGGTGCGCAGCGAAATGATGAAAAAAACTGGAGGGAAGTGGGGACCGCCGCCATCAGAGCCCGTCGCGCAGCAACGGGAGCGAGCGCGAGAGAAGCTGCCTGCGAGGGAACATCTACGGAGATGGCTGAGTCCGGCTGGTTGGTTCATTCAACATCTACGGTCCGCGATTTGCTTTCCTCCATCTCTCTAGGAATGTGCAGGAGGGTGCATTTCCTTTTTTTTCCTCATCCGTCCTTGTTTCTGCCATTCCTTCCTGCATTCCTTACTATTTCACTCTTAGAATCACGGTCTTTCGTCGCATTTCAGGAATATACAATACACTGTTCACCTCCTCAATATCAGCCTCCGCCACCCAACTTGTTTCGCGTTGCAGTGCCCACTTCGCTTCTTTATAAAATGCACCACCCTGTTTCTTCCGACTCCGTTTTCCTTTCCATATCTTTCGTAAGAAACGGGGCATTTTCACAGGCTTTGCCCAGCCTACAGATTTCACAGCTGTGTTCTCCTGACTGCCTGTGAGAACGCTGGGTTCAAATTCAAATTCAAATTCTTTATTTACATTTAAAAACACACAAAGATGTGTCCAACACTGTCTGGACCCGTAGCCGAAGGCTACTCGTGGGTTCAGGAATGAAATACAATCATACAGACACTCCAGTAAATGCAATTAGAACTTGTAACAGCGGGGGAGATACATGTGTATATATACAAGTGCAGAAATGGGAGAAGAAAGAAAAAAACATCACAAGGAACAACTCTATAATATGAAAAACATCCTCGATGTCCAAAAAAGAAATAATAATAATGATAAAAACGAATGCGCGCAGCAGGTTGAGTAAGCATTAGTTCTTAGTATGTTTGTGCCGAAATAAATTTTTTTGCTGTAGGAGTGAAATTTTGAGCGTATTTTACTTCATGGGGAAGAGTATTTCATATTTTTGCACCAATAAAAGCGAGCTGTCGTTCTCCATGTACGTTGTGAGTGGGTGGCAAATTAAAATTTTCAAACGTTACATGCTTGGTAGGACGTGATGATGTGGGAAATAGGGATATATGGAAAGGATGGTTGTATCTTACGATGCTGTTTATGGTAGTAGCTGTTTTCAGTAGGCGTAGTGAATCGAAAGGTAGTACCTGTAAGTCTTCGAATAATGATTTGCTGGGATGATGCAGTTTAGAATGAGTTATGACTCTTAATGATCGTCTGCTCGACGTGTTGGCACTACCACCTGCTATATTGAGTTTCTTTCTTTTTTTCATTTTATTTGTCCTTAATGGTCATGTGGTCATCCCAGATGATGCGGAAGGAAGAATACCATGCGTAATGACACTATGTACAGAACTTGAAAATATCATCACTGCTATAAAAAAGATGGTGAGAATAACTGCATCATCACCATTACATAAGAAAACGACACCTGCATGGGCACTCTTCCATAATGTTGAGCTGCTGCGACGACGGCCACAAATATGCTTCGTTGTGGCTGTGTTTTGACCGAAGCCGCATTTCATCTTGCCACTTGTGAGCAGAGGAGCATCGTTTGGCATCATGCCCTGTATTATGGCTACATATTGGCATGTATCCCGGCACAGAGCGGAATCTGGAGACTCGTTAATTCTATTCGTTGAAGATTGGAAACTAAAAAAATATTAAAGGCGCAATAATGCAGCAAAAAAAAACAATTGAAAATTTTGAAGAAAAGGGTCGAGCGCATTGATGTCTTCTCGCTCCTTTCTCTTCTTACTGGTGCACGTTCGGTAAGAATTCAAGTGCGAAGTACAACAAATGTGCGCAGGGCGGGAGGTTAAGCTGAAACAACGCAGGCAGGTACACATTCTTAGCAGGGAAGCAGTTAGGTTTTCCTTCTAAGCAACGCACCTACGTTATCCTCTTGTCAGTGCTGTATTAGAGTTCAGTCTTACAGTCTCGTCATAAGCAGGACGAAACCACGCCTAGTGACACGCACGCCCGGAATGGAAGTCGTCGGTTGAGATGTACGCGAGGAAAAACAATCCTCACTCGCGGCGACAAAGCAGATGCACGCGAGTAGTCCTTAGGGTCACGGGGCTGGCTCCTATCCAGATGCGCGTTTTTGAATGTCGCTCATTGCTTCTCCTCCTCCCGCTTTTACCGCTTCCCACTTTTAACGACGACGGTGAAGAGCCGTTGCCGATTCCCGCGCGCACGCGACAGGCCAACCGACGCCATCGCTCCAACGCTCCGCCACGACGACCTCCTCATAGCTGCTGCTACATCCCCATCTCCACTTCTATCATCTCCATCTCCCTTCTTGGGCTTCCTCGCGAAAGCAGCTAGTACCCACTTGAGTAGCGGCGTCATCGTTCCAAGAATAGGCGCTGTTTTTTCGCGCTACTCCCGGAACTAGTGTTTATGGATCGGCGGTCTCTATTCCACGACGTGGCCCGTTACGTGGTAATGTCATGATGTGCCCCTCCGAAGAGTGAACTGCAACGCTGAAAAAAGGCATCTCAGATAGTAAGGGCTAAACATGGAAACCAAAACTCTTTAGCGGTTGCGCGGATAGCGGATACTTTTATCCTCGATCGCAAACTGAAATAAATGTTGTTCATGCGAAATGATTTTGTTACTTTTTTGATAGACCTGAAGAGTAGGACGATTGCTTTTTCCTCGAAATGTGCCCCAACGATTCACAAATTATAATGCGTCCACACATAACAAGCACAAGAGTGTTCGACGCCTTTGGCTTCGAGCCTCGATCGAGCAGATATACAGCTGAGTGCATAGAGTTTCTTACTATTACCTAGAGGGAAAGCTGGCAGCGCTGCACTTCAGCCACCATGGACGCTCAAAGCATCATGGGGCGGTTAGCTACTTGTTGCGGAACAGTCGTAGTTTTTCAGGAACACGGAGTGTCATTACTAAGATGTTTAATTTCAAAAACGCTGTCCGTGTGTGCGCAGACGACTTTCGCGCGAACGCAGTGTGCAAAAGGCATAGTAGTGAAAATGCGACGACACACGACGCCAATAAAAGGTTTTACTCTTCCGAAATGCCATTAAATAACCTCCTAAGGTATCTAAGCAACAACATTTTTTTTCAAACATATTTACTTTTAAAAGTGCGCCTGTTAATTACGCAATATTAGTTTTTAGTGTTCATCACTTGGCCAATAGGAAAGCTAGTCATCTCTTATTTTGGGCAATCTTTGCACTTAAATGCTTTTCTGCTCGTTTGTTGCAATCATTAGACAAGATATTGAATATTAGGACGTTTGTAGTTATCAAACAGCTTAATTTTTCTATTATTTTTTGGCCAAAAGTTGCAGTTCTGCAACAAGTAGCTCACCGCCCCATGATGCTTTGAGCGCCCATGGTGGCGGAAGTGGTCTCGAGGAGTCGCCATGCAAACTCCCATAGACGGGCTGCCAGCTTTCCCTCTAGGTAATAGTAAGAAACTCTATGGCTGAGTGCACCAAGCACTACACTACGCAAGCCACTTCAAGCGATAGCATTAGTTTCTTTTACAAGATTTACGCTTGCGTTCCGCATGTTTGGTTCTTTTGATAAAGTGTAGCAACTGAAGACATTACTAGCTGATTGCTTCTAAGTGTACCGACCTTTCTTGTTGGCTCTGATGCTTGCTGGCAACACTGTTAGCCTTGATGTGCACTTTGAAACGCATTGAGACATGCTGTATATGTCGCAATTTTCAACCGGCGGCTGCTTTCCTGCTTCTGCTTTCATTACGAACGTAATTTTTGCTACATGAGGAGCTCTCATACGACGACATTTGGATTAATTCGTTACGTACGAGTAGCTTTGCAACCGCTCAACAAAGCCGACAAGGACATATTTGCCTCGCAACTAAGCATGGAAACGCCGAACGACAGACAAGTTAGCCGTTTTTAGACCTGAAACTATCGTTCCACATACAAAAAAAATATCAAGCGAATACTAAAGCCGATTATTGTTAAGCTCCGTGAAAGATGGTTTCTAATCATCGGGTTACAGATTTGGTACCACAGTCTTGGTACCACAGATTTGGTGCCACAGTCTGAGTGCTGTCTTCCCTCACATGTGTGCCGTGGCACGGACACAGTATTCAGCCTTGTTTCCGTCGGCAGGTCGTAAAACAGCGCCATTAAGCTTTGTTGATTCATCATTGTATTTCTTTGCCTTGTTCATTTAGGGATTCAGAGATATAGCTTGTTCAGTGCGTCTTCTTCAAGTACGAGCGGCTTTATGCAGGATTTGGACCTTTTTTTATGTATCAAAAAGCATGTAAACCAGTAGGAGCTTGCAGAAAAAGATTATAACAGACAAGATAGAGACGCACTGAGAGCTCCTGGGAAGAAGAGCGAGGTTACGACGGAGAAAGCATGCGTCTCCAACTTCGATCCTGATCACCTTTAAATCCCTATGCTCGGTGGGGTCCGCAGAATAAGGCCGGATGTCATCGCAGAGGCGCAAGCTCGGATTCCCGGCGATGCGATGCAGGGCAAACAGAGAGTGGGAAGCAATCTGTGACGCACAAAGCGCGCCGGCAGGGGTGAAACGCGTGATGAATGACGCCGGTGCAGCGCATCAGAGCGCGACGCGTTGCCGAGCAGATAGAAAATACACATAGAGTGACAGTGGTGGGGGTGGCGCCGGAAAGATATCAGACGGAGACGAGAAAGCCGCTCTGATTCCAGGAGCCCCGGTGGGAGCTTCCGGTCCCGCTTGTAGGATGTGTACTGCCACGAACAGAGAACGATGCCATGCCATTTTATTGCAAGTGCTGCGTGCCAGATCCACTCACCCACCTTCGAGCAGCTTTTGCAAGCGGGGCCCACATTCGCCGTGCCACCCATGGGAGGGCTTCTGGATTGGATATATTTTCTTTCCAGCTGGGAATAGAACCGTGCACTAAAAAAAGTAATTGAGTAGCAGAAATGTCTACGGCGAACTGAGGTCAAGAACGCATGGTTTACTTCGGCTGGGTGATCCATTCCTGGTGCCGTTAAACATTATTCGGTCGCGTCCTTTCTCTGCATGTAAAATGCACCAGGAGAATATTTTTTCGTTCTTTTCCTTCTAAGAATCACGCGAAACAAGGATGCAGCTTCCAATATAAGTGCAAGAAGTTCCCAAAAACGTTTAAGGGAAAAAAATCCTATCGCATGTCTTTCTAATATTTCCAGCTGATCCAGCTACAGCCCCTCCAGGAAATGGCCGCCAGCAATTTATTATCCCGCTGACAGGCCTGCTGAAAGCGCCTGATGTAAAGGCACGATAACTGACACTGCTCGTTTCTGCAGTCCCGCTCAAACTATACACGAGTGCTGATGTGTTGTTCAGGCGCTAGTAGGTCAATACGGAGTATCTGGAGCTGTCGGATGAAACAGATGCTCTCGGGATTTTTTATTGCGAAAGCAATACTGCTTGCACTTTTCTGCCATCGATAGGAGGTTCATCCTTCGCTCCAGCGGGGCTGCGGCGCGCTACCACGTGACCGCGTGACATCACGCTAGTCAAGAAGAAGTATAAGAAGAAGAAGAAGAAATGGAGGCTCATCCTTCGCTCCGGCGCAGCTGCCGAGTGAGGGCCCTCGCTATAAGTACTGGAATTAAACGGGGCTGCGGCTGTGCTTACAAAATCTTACAAAAGAGACCAGCAGAAGCAAGCGCACCCAGGTGTTATCGCTTTCGCATTCAGCCAGGCTTAACCAAGCTATGCCTTCAGCCAATCTTTTTTTCTAAGTTATGTGCGAGGGTGTGCTAGTACCTTTGGAAATCCTACTCGCCTGCCATACCCCAGTCTGGAGGCGGTACGAGGAACTATGGTCCGCCGTCATGGCAGAATTCGGCTCCAGATATTGTCCACTCCCACTTTACTATGTGCCGCAGCCGCTCTCGTCGCCACTGGTAACCAAATCCGTGACACTCTCGCTGCCGTCCTTACCTCCTTTCGTGAGAACCAGCACACCCCAGCAACCCCAAGAGCGTCTACTGTTGGAAAACCAAGTTTGTTGTGCATTTTCTTCACATCACATACGAGCGCACACAAATGAACGCAGGGAGCAACGTACACAACAGGCGGTCACTTTCAACTAAACACTTTTTGACAGTGATACAAGCTTATATACCTCATCCTCCATGACATTATCAAGTCGAAATGTCGAAATTTAGTGGCCGCTCTTGAAAAAAAATCTGATTCTTTGAAAGCCACTCGAAATGTTGGTGCGCTGACACAAGGTGCGCCGACTTTTCTAATGATATTAGCGTCCACATTTTCTGCGACATCCTGTCTCCTATGAATACATGATATCTTGCACGCTTTGTATAAATGGTTACAAGGCTTGTTGTTCTATTTTCACACTTTTGGCAATGTAAAGAAAAGTGTACATTCGTGTAAAGCTCTGATAACTTCCTGTTGTGACGCTGTAGAATTTCATTCATACACTGGCCAGTGTGGCCGGCGTCAATGAATCAACAGCACAGAAATCCAACAACCACTTTTCTGTCGGCCGTGCCATTCCACGCCGCACTGGGCCAACACACCGCTGGCCATTACTTTCCCTACTCCTGGCAGAATTCACCCCTAAGACCGTCCGACTCCCACTCCGCAAGGCGCTACCTGGGAGTTTTAAAACTCCCCTACCTTTTCTCCAGGTTCGGTAGGAGCGCCGCATGGAGGCTTCGGGCTTATATCAAACTCTTCGACCGTCCAATGGCCTCTTCCATTTCGACACTAAGTCGATACCCTAAACCGCTCTTACTGCACCCCAACAAAAGCTTAAATCTGCACCGCGATCACGAACGCTGAAAGCTTTCAGAACGCTGTGGGATCTTTGACTCGACCGGACACTGCTGTCTCCGCTCCCTCGCCACGCATCGAGAAGGCTCTAATAAACTGGTTTGCTGTCGCCTCACTGACGTCCTTCAGAGGTGGGCAGTGGCACACGGTTTAAGGAAGGCAGAAGCGAAGAGACGGGGACGACCACACAGGTGCCTTATTCCTATGGAGAAATTGTTTAATAAAAGCGCGGTGTTCATTAATGTCTTTTTTTTGTGGTGAAGAAAGAAATATGTTAATTAAGTACCTTAATTGCATTTCTTCGTTGAAAGTATACTCGTCCGATATTTTTCGCAGTTTATTTAGGATTGTATTTCCCAACACGTTCATTCAAGACGTCCCAGAAGCACTGGATACACTTGAAGCAAAGAAAACTAGTGTTCTTGTTGGGTTCGTTGGCCGACCGAGAACTTGAGCTCAGAAAAAAGAACGAAAGAAGCTGAAAGCTCGAAAGCACTATATAGCGTAACCAACCTTCCAAAAGAACAACGGTTTCAAGCGGGAGCGAGCAGGTAATGTTCCTTATGCTGATGCCGTTTGTCATGCTATACCAAGACGCGGGAGGCGAACTTTCATTTTCGTCATCCTCGCTTCATCCCTGGCCGTTTCCGTGACTATCTCGGAGCAATAACACCTTCTCGACGTCTCCTTTGTTTTCCGTCTCGTTCTATGGGCGGCTTATCCTACGACGCCCTTTGCTCCATGAGATTACTTTTACAAATTTAACTGCAGCACCATGCCAACAAGCATTGATAACCCACCGTAAGCGAACCGCCCTATAACCGACCTCTTCCCTCCTTTCTTCAAACCCCTGCGTGAGTGTTTTGATATTACTCCAGGAGAATTCCTCGCCTCCGTGCTCACCCGGACAGCTCAGGAGTATGTAAGAATGTAATGTTTTTGCTTTTTTTATCGTATTTTTAAAGGTTGCGCCTTTGCCGTCATAACCCGCGTCGCTTTGAAAGCGCTGGTGTCTAATTTGGTTTGGAGAAGAAGGCACGACTACAAAAGCATCACTCTTACACTGGAGATTCGCAAGTATTAAACCACTGCAAAGTTTAGGAAATGATCGCTTAACCGCCAAGTGGCGGGGAAAGAACGCATGCCATTCTCGCAGGCGCTGCTGTGCAGATCTGTGCGCAGGTACGAGTCGTTGAAAGATAGTCTTCAAATGATAACGTAACGCGTCTGCACGCCGCTGATGGGGATGACGGAAGGTAGAAGAAATGCCCGCTAGATATGTATAGATAAAGATTACATTTAGGAAGCACGCACATAATATTTCGCGTAATTACGCAGATAATCAAAGGGCTCGGAGGGCCTACGTGTGCTTCAGTGGATACATATTTTTGCTTTATTAGCGGACTGAAATACCACATGCACGAAACTTGAATATCAGCTTTAGAAAAATTCCACTTAAATTCTAATCAGCTTTGTCTCGTGTGTATTCACATGGTTATAAATAGTATAAATATGGGGCAACCATATGTCATGTATTGGGGAATAATATTTTATCCCTCTCTGCAGCTTCCAGTAGTTCACAACTGCGAAAGTTTTCAACCTGTGGTTTGAGCTCAAGCTTACGTTTGGCCCGCAAGAGGCGTTTTGTTTGAAGCATAGTTTAGGGCAGCCGTTTTTGCGAACCCAGAAGCTCGGGCGAAATTTTACTGGAATTGCACAAGTTGCCATGATATAAAGTTACTACATACTAATCAAGACTACCTTCGCACAGCACATTTCTGTCAGAGCCTTCGTGCTTTGCAAATTTCAAAGCCTCGCTGCTTGCGATACAGTTAACATCGCCAATGCTCGTTTAGTTGTGCAGTGTAAAAGACCTTTGAAGCATTCTCTGCTTCCTCGCTTCATCTTCTTTCCCTGAAACTGCTCTCTTTATCACTGGTGTTAGCTAAAGATGGCAACTGATGAGTCTCTGAACTAGATTGGGCAGTTTTTGTATCAGAATAGCTGACGTCTAGAACGGTAGTTTGAACTGGTTGAGGCCAAGGTAATTAAAAGCTAGCTGACGATTTGAACCGAAAGAACTACAAGTTTTCATCAGACTGTTTTCGTCCACAATAGAAGCAATCGGCGAAGCACTCGTTCAAGAGTGCGAAAAAGAATCTACAACTGGCGCAGCGTAAGAACACATAACTGATCGTCGGTTTCATTACATTTACCGTGCAGCTTCCGACCCATGCCTCCAGTTTCCAAACCTTATGATTGTTCCTAAAACAGAAGGACAGCATCAAAGAGAAAACAACGACACCGTTAACGAACGTTGCTTTGCGACTATTTTAGGGGCGAAATTGTCCAGCTAAAACTGAAATCGTCGTCAAATTATCATTTTATGGCCGGACGAAAGCCTGACGAATGCTCAGCGCAGTGATGGTTAAGTACACTGTTAAGTACAACACTGTTTTTGTTAAGTACAACATGCTAAAAGCAAACCAGGTCTATTACTTTAAACTGCTGCAGTGGATCCATCGAAACAAACTACATATCCATCTAGGACAATATAGCAGTACATACCCAATCCGCGAGCCTAAACGAAGAGTGCCTATGATACGAACTAATTATGGTAGCCAAACGCTAACTTTTCAGTCTACTAAACTGTTAAACAGCTTTGGGATGCCCAAGGATTTCAACAAACCTTTTACTGTTTTTAAATGTGAATGCAGACACTTCTTGGTTAATTCAGCAATTTCATATACAACTTAATATGTGCTTCTAGTAGAGCCTCATCAAATCGATTTAATCGTCAATACGTGTTCCGCGGTTTGCACATGGAATGTGGTACCTAACGCTTGCCATTGGATACAAAATTGTTTTGGTGTTCTATTTTTCTTTTCTTTTGTTCATGATGGGGAGGGAGATGGCGCGGTGGGGAGCACGAGGAACGGAAAGGGAACGGCATGTGTTCCTTCTGCGCTATCTTTTCATCATGAACGTTATCTAATTCGCCCAACTTTCGGCTTTGCTTTTCTTGTGTATTGGTTTTGATGTTTGTAGTGCCGGTTTTGCACTTGATGTTTTCTATTGCCTGTGCCCTTTGTATGCAAACCTGGATATGTTTACAGAATCCGCGTTTTCTTACAACTTTGGATCTTTTGAGACTGATGTACAGGACGGTAAAATTTTGCCTTTTAAAGAATTGTTTACATTTTTTCCTTGCTACTGGCCGCAGTATTATGCCCGAGTTCTGTTCGTTGATGCAAATATTTGTACAAGGGGCCAAGGCCTCGTCAGGCTCTTAGCCTTTAGCCTTGGCCTCCTCTTAGACACTGTCTGAGGAACAAATAAAGAAAAAAAGTACGTTTGTGTTGTATGGTCATCGTATTGAGAGACTAATGTTTCTGTAACTTTGCTATTCGAATTGTTCTTGTTATTTTTCTTTATTGTTTATTTTCTTAGCTTTGGTCTAGCGGCTAAACAGGTACAGTTGAGGAAGTAAGTAAACAGACATGCCATTCGAAATGCAATCACACATTACCTATAGGATATGAAGAAACATTATTTGTTCATCAGAGAGCGCACTAGCGCCCAACACCGACCTGCACATACCACAGCCTCCAGTTTCACTTCGGTCACGCGTGAAAAATGTTGAAACAAAAAAACATGCTCCATTTACTTTTGTCCGCACTTGTAGATCCTCAGCAAGTTTCTGACCACGTGAGAAATATTAGAAGAGATTTGCATGCTCCATTTACTTTTCTCCGCACCTGTGCATCCTCAGAAAGTTTCTGATATTGCTAAAATTGATTATGCGTGTCTCGCTGGCAGTCTTGCTACAAATCAGAGAGATGTCAGAGCAGACAGGCGACTGTCTCTTAGAAAACGGCAGTGTAAGTTTCGCCCCATACCATCAAAACTGGTGACGTTTACAACTTAAAAGACTGAGCGACCACCCCACTGATGAAAATAACGGTGAAGCCTAGCCTCTGGGACCTGCGCACAAAAGATGTATCGACGAACTTCAGTTCGCTTGCGAAATCTACCTACGATGGTAATAAATTTCTTAAGGCGAAATCTTTCCTAGGCTATGTCGACAATTTCGTGTCCGCAAAACGTGTCGGTAGCAGTTTCCAGGAACTATAAAGAGATATCATCTAACAACTGGTATAATCAAAGGGGGGTGGTGAGGATGTAGGGTGGCAATCTGGTGGCAATCGGATCATTAGTCAATTAACTAGAGCCAAAAAAGCGACCAAAAGAGGGCGTGGTCTGGGCGCGAGTGGCGCGAAATTTGAATCGCCGGAAGTGTCATTCTACGTGTCGCCCCCATCTGACCTACCACGTGATTGGCCCACGGGACCGGAAAGGTGGGCGGAGCCAAAGCGCCGCGCGAAATTTGAATGTTCGAAATGAATACCGAGATGAAAGGAGGTTGGCTTTGGCTTTGGAGTTAATCGGAACCTAATCAATAATAACAATTTATAGAAATGCCAGTAGTATATGGAGATGAATTAAGGTGCATTGGAGTGAATTAAGGTGAACTAATTGTAGATAAGGCGGAATATTGTGGGTATAATGTGACAATGATACATTGGAATAAATTACAGGTGAATGACTAAATAAATACCGAATTAATTTTGAATTAAGGTAAAAAACGAATCAACGCTGAAATAAATGACTTAAGTGTGAAATAAATGGATTAATTGTGTGAAACTTGTGAGCTAAGTGTAAATGAATCGAATCAATTGTGAAATAAATGAGAATTAATTATAGAGCAAGGTGCGTTAACTGTGGTGAATTATGTGATGCGATCGTCAAACGCGATGTCACAATCTACATAGAAGCACAGAGGAGCAACTAGAGGCAAAGAGGAGCAAGTAGAGGCGGAGAGGAGGCGTCAATGTTTTAGCATTACTCCAATGCGGCTTCTGTTGTCCGCTCTAGCGGTTTTTTCATTCTTCAACCTTCTTTATCATTTGAGATGTTTCATGGAAGACTAAGTACTTCTCCGAAATAAGTTTTTTAAGGGGAAAAAAAGGGCTTTAGAAGCATAGCATTACCAGTGTTGGCGGACACCAGGAAACAGGAGAATAGATATAAGTAGTTTCCTGATTAACTAATTTTTTTTATACATAACTTTTGAGCTCTCAGAGGTAGGCATCTAGTTGGAGTAAAATATTTGAGATCGGTCTTTATTAATCACCAGATCAGTTTTATAAAATTTAGGAAACGCGATTACCGTTAGTGTGGGTCGACAAAATTTGGCTATTGTCACTGGTTACATGCACTGGAAAGGTTGCTTTGCCAGCATGTTTATCGAAGGCGCCTGTATTTTGGCACGATGCAACCATAATTTGTCCAGGCACAGTGCCGAAGATAATCGCATTTTCGAAATTAAACAAACTGATATGGCTATAAATACGGCCGGCTAAAAATCTCAAATTGCAACCAGTTGCCTAGCTAGAATAGTTGAAAAGTTAATTCTCCGAAATTTATTAAACAGCTTACTACGTAACACTACTGACTGCTTTTCCCGGGGTCCGCCTACACTGGTAGTACGATACCGCAAACACCATATTTTTACTCCTAAAAGCCTATTTTGGAAAATTACATTTCTGAAACCATAGTATAATTCAAATTTTCAATATGAGTAGGCTTTTCGCTGTTAGAGCGCGGTAATGTATGGTTAAAAGCGAACTTCAAGTTGTCATAAGGTTCTATAGCGCGCAAACAAGGAAAGTTCCACTCACATGTGCTACAAGACCAGCGCTTAGTTGTGTCTGCGCTATTGAATCTCGATGTTAATTACCCTCTAGCCCGAACCATCACCCTACAGCTTCTCATCAACGTTGCCGGAGGGAAAGTACTCCGCAACGACTTTCCCGCCAAGTCATACTGGGAAAAAAACAGGCTTGACTGCCTTGTTTCCCGCAGGATCTGCATGAAGGCACACCAAAGTTGCATAAAAAGTTCCTCGAGTTGTTGTTCAATCAAAGTTTTCGTATTAGTCTATTGTGCTAACCCTTAGCGGGAAAAAATATTTTAGGCTTCTCTCTGCAACTCGAAAGGACGCAACACTGTTTTTTATTTATTTTATTTATTTATTTCAATGCCCTAAAGGCCCAATGCGGGCATTACATAGGGGGGGATTCATCAAAGCATCGTGGAAACTGTATGAGGACAAGAAGATACCAACAAACTCACAACAACGCAGCACAAACCAAGGCTAAGCATGTTTCTTTTGCCATTGATTCTCTATTTTGTTTCGCTCTCTCGGTACACACGGCGCAAGAAGCCATCTCGAGAGAAGCAAAGTGAGAAGAGTCAGTTGCGAACAGCTTACCGGTGTCTCAGGGACTGCTCACGTGTAAGTGGCTGTTTGGCTCCGACGAGTCCCGTAAGCAAATACGACGCTTTCGTCACCACGGAAAAGAGGAAGACAGGGAAAGAACCCAGACTGGCGCTTCTTCAACTTCAGCGTGCGCGGCATCAAAGCCGCCACAGCGTGTATTTCTACGGCCGCGTACATACGATGATTTTTCTCATGTACTATATTGTGTACGCACGTGTATTTTTTGTTCGTGCATCAGTTGCTTGGGCCTGCCTCTTCGGCAGCGAAATTCGGAGAAAATCCGAGGTGCTTCGTTGCATCCTTGATATCAAATGGTGGTGAGTGAGTCTTCAAGCCTCCGCCACCTGGGATCAATGTTTCGCGAAACAGGATCAGTTCACACTGCCGAATGGTGCATTGAGCTGAATGAGCGCATGGAATCGAATACGATGAGTTCGAGCTACTACTCGTAATGTTTTCTCACGACACCCCTGAAAGGGAGCTAGGAGTATCCAATAAAACTGTTCAGAAAAAACATGCACGCCTACACCCAGGCAGCAATACAAAGAGGGAGAAATACTGGCCGAGAGAATTTGGCTACGCTTGGCGGCGCTTGCTTTGATTCATAGTGGCTGTCGTCTCTGCCAATGCAAAGCTGCGATATAAGGCTTTGGTTTATTAAATTCTTCTTCTATCTTTTTTTTATCTTTCGCTTCGTTTGCTAAGGAATGCACATCTTTAATAGTAGCGAAGCAACACTGAAAATCCCATTCCTGCTGTCGCATAAAACCTCAGTCTCTAAATTCTTCTCTCAATATAATGGTATTTGTTTTATTTAGACGGAGTGAAACGTGATGACCGTAGAAAAATATGCTTCATCAGTATTTCTTTCATTTACGGTGTACACAAAGATAAGAAAATGGCGTTCGCAAGTCTTTCTTGCATGCCTGCTCATTTTCTTTTTTTTAGCCCTGTATTTTTTATTCTAATTTTAATTAGATGGGCCAGGCGACTTCCATGGCGTCGGTATTAAAATTCGTTCATGTATCCTTCAGGCGGACCGGCGGGGTCAGGGAACGTGTTACGTGGACATCGAACAGTAAGATTGATGGCTCTACGGTTTGGGGGACCCTCTAAGCAACCAGATATGGATGACGGCCGCTCGGTTTCTTTTCGTTTTTACTGTTTTACCGAACTACTTTTTTCATTTTTTGTTCTCCTCGCCCTCTTTTGCCACGAGTTCTGTCGCTGGCAGCGTAAACACGTAATTAAGCTCTGCGAAGAAAAACTTCATATCACCATCCAAACCACCGACATCGAACGCGCACACAGGCTTGGACGCTACCAAAGTAACAAAAATCGACCCATAATTGTAGCGTTTGCTGATTTCAAACCTAAGGAATATGGCATGTCACGTGCCAAGAACCTTAAAGGCTCTTCATATGCAATATCCGAAGATTCTTGCTCTAGAACCCGGCTGGTCCGCAAACGTCTCCTTGAATACGCCAAATCCGAAAAGAAAACTGACAAATTAAGGTATAAGAAACTCACTGCAGATAACACCACATACGTTTATGACCATTCTTCCCAGACTGTCGTCCCCTGTCAGACTGTTGCTCCACATCAGCCGTAGCTAAAGACCACCTCGCGCTCCAAATCCCATGCTAAGCATATACCTTTCATTTACACAAACATCAGAAGCATTTTATCAAAAGGCGATTCTTTGCGCAGCCTTATTGACACCACCGAAAGTAAAATAGTGGTACTAACGGAACCTTCGCAGTATCCTTCCGTTTCTAACTCTGAATTGTCTTCCATTTCCCCTAATTATGATATCTTCCGCCACGATCGCGAGAACAGGCGTGGCGGTGGCGTCTTAATTGCCAGCCATCAAAGCTTACTCTGCTACCCCATAAACGTCACCTCGTGTTTGGGAATCGTGTTCGTTGGCCTCAAAGCATTTAACCGGCCCGTTATCATCTGCTCCTGCGACAGGCCTCCTGACGCTGATGCCTCTTTTGTCATGCACTTTTACGATGCGCTCCAGTTCATAACCACGTCATATCCACGCACACCTTTGCTTATATTTGGCGAGTAATTTCCCTCTCATAGCGTGGAATGACCTTGCAACAACAATAAACAAGCACACTATCGAGAGCGATTATTTGAACTCGAGCCTCACATTTGATCTATCTCAGCTCGTAACCAACCCGACTAGACAGGATAACCATTCTTCTAGCATTCTTAATCTCGTGCTCGCTACTCATCCTGAGTGCATTTCACCGCTTACACACCTATCAGGCTTGAGTGATCACTCGGTAATCTACGGCACCTATCATAGTCCCTTATTACGCCCTGAAAAATTAACGAAAACATTGACGCTCTACGACAAAGGTGACTACGGTGCCATGAATAACGACCTCACGCAATTCTGTAGCTCTCTCCTCTCAAACTTTTCAGATCGATCTGTCGGAACTAACTGGTCTCTATTCACTGATAAAATGCGCGAGCTCATCCACACCTACATCCCTACGAAAAGAGTAACCACATGGTCATCATCAACATGGTTTAACGGAAAGCTAAAAAGGCTACTTTACAAAAAGAAAAGGCTCTTTCGATCTGCAAAGCATTCTAATGACGCCCGGATATGGGAAAAGTATCATGCTGCCGAAAAGAACTTTCTTTCTCACGCAGCACAAGCCAAAAAAACCTTCTTCTCATCCACATTAGCTGATATTCTTCAGAACAACCCCAGGCAATTTCGGAAGGCTATAGACCGAAAAGCAACCCCGTCAATATCGCTTTGCGACGAACGCGGTTCACCTATTCCACACACTGGCACGGCTGAAGCATTAAATTATACATTTTCATACAAATTTAACCACGATCCTGTAGGCGACATGCCTGACTATCCTTATTTTGATTACCTTCCTATGCCTGACATACGTTTCGACCCGCTGACATACGTTTCGAAACATATGCTTTACATACTCTTCGCACAATAACGCGCTGTGCGATTATACACGTTCAGCCCTTGACCCGCGTGCTGCCGCTGCTGGTGTCTGGTGCGCTGCCGAGCTTTCTATGCGAATGCGCACTGCAGAACGGGTCCTTACCGTGGAGCTTGTATATCGTTCTGTTTAGAGCACCGATGTGATTTGAGTCTCTACAGAATACCCTCTCTTTGACGTAAGACCAGGGTATCAAAGAGCGACCTCAACGCCTCATGCGGATCGGTAGGGGTTGCCCTGCGACACTGTAGTCCTACAGATTTTTTCTGATGTTGCCGATGAAGCACACTGGTTCTGAATTTTTTGCGCAGTTACCTCTAGACATAAATGCTTTCTCCGCATTCGGTCCCCAATTCAATGTCAGAAGTGTTGTTTTTTAAATAACGGACTGGAAACTTTCATCATGAGAGAAGAAAAGAAAGATATCAGTAAAAAAGAGCGTTTTTGTTTAGTGTTCTTCGAGGAAGCTTGTTTATTTTGCAATTTGGTTTTTGTTTCTGGTTTACAATGCTTTCTTTCTCTTTAAGTTTATAA
The DNA here is from genome assembly GCF_055824585.1 of Amblyomma mixtum. NCBI lineage: Eukaryota > Metazoa > Arthropoda > Arachnida > Ixodida > Ixodidae > Amblyomma > Amblyomma mixtum. Next base: position 37,886,677 of record NC_143017.1, on the reverse strand, counting down.
TTTTTAGCTTTCCTTTGCACCACCTCATTCTCTTCTGCTCCCTCCGGCAACAGCCCCGTGGGCGACAAAAGTTTGCCATTGCAGCCCGTATGATGGCTTCAGTTTCACAACCCTAATATACGCTAAAATACTAAACCTGGCGTTGCCTACTGCTCTTTTAGGATTTGATTCCAAACCTAGAGCCTATGCCTAAATATACTGCATTATTTAATGTTTTTAAACGTCATATGTTAAAAGAAGTGTGCGAGTACCACGTACATGTGGCCTGCCTCTTCAAACACACACTACAGTGTGCATCGTTTCAGAGGAAGAGCGCTTCAAAGCCATGAAGCTTGGGCTTATACGTTGCAAAACATGGCACTAGACAATTCGGGTTTCCGTCCTTACCATTATCACTCTTATTTATGCACGCAACAGTGATCATCAACAAGAAAAACATGGTGGCGTTGAACAACATCACCCCCCCCAACCCTCCTGTTTTTGGTGCTTGCCTTGTCGAGCGCCGTTGCTCTCACCTTGTCTGTGCCCGCACGTTTTGTATATATAGTCGCACTAGCACCTCCGGGTCGTAACTTTAGACCGTGCCCCGGGGCTGGAGCTCAAAAAGAGCAGATCTGCGTTTGCAAGAACTGACGGGCTCATATGCGCCAACGCCGTGACGAACACCTATATTGCGTGCGTTGGCAAGAAACAAAACTTGCCCCCCCCCCCCCTCCCTTCCCCCGGAGTTACCCTTGCACGCCCGTTCTCGCAAGCATTCTTGGCTGCAGGCGTTCTCCAAGCTTGCGTTTATTCCTGTGCCGTCAGGCTGATCTCTGGCCGTCATCTTCCACATGTGAATATTTGGTGTTCTGGAGTGGTCCATGAATGGCCTCGCTAGCGCTTGGTGGCGGCAATTGCAGTACGTCACAAGAGGCAGTGAACGTTCAGGTTCATATCATGCCCGAAATCGCTTCGCTCTGCGTGACCTCAGCGGCCAGGGGATTAAGACTGGAGATTTCTTCCGCCACTCAATCTGGAGTGTAGCACAGCGGCGCATGCTGACGCGCGTACAGGATCAACTATCCGTAGTTACCATGCTCCCAATTTCTCGGGCCTTATTTACTTTTTCGCTCTTAATATATGCTTCTTTTTCAATTTATCATTACCGCTATTCGTTTCTGCGTGTCGCCATCTTTCCTCTTACATTCGGACTTTCGTTTTTGTTCCTAATTTTTTTCTTCTCAAATAGGCGTGCTGGGGGGCTTAGCAGTATGTTCCGAGTCACTTTGAAGGGTGGTCAGCTTCTCGGTGTGATTTACCCCAAGTCGTCAGCGGCAACAGCCTTTTTGTCAAGCATAGCTTGTCGGTCGGTCTGGAAGGAAAGCCTAGATTACTGAGATTTTTCCCTACACCAGCGGTGAAGTGCCTCCGGAGAGATGCTGGTGTCAGACGGAAGAGTTGAAAATCTTAGTTAAACCAATCCGACATGATGTAAAGGGTGTCACATAAAGCAATCGGGTGACAGACCATCGCAGGACGGATCTTGGCACCCGAAAAAACAGGAAACGCAAACGAAAAAGAAAGGAAAGGATGGCGGACTTTCAGAAAAAGATTGCCTATGCACCCTGGCCAATCCCCCGCCGTGGGTGTGTGCCGTTAAGCCTGAGGACACCATCATCGTCATCAGAAGATCCTACTCTAGGAAGAGGATGACGACGGCGGCGCACAGGAGCTCCCATTTATGCCCATCGAGCGAGAATACACAGTATGAGATCTTTCATCCTTGAAATGAAGTGAGCCTTCTTACTGGTGCGCACACAACTTTAGCGTGTCCTCGTTTCGTGCCCGACCTGATAAGCACGCCTGCCACTACTTTGAACACCACGTAAGGATACCGTTGCGTCTATCGACTTGAGAGAAGGGTAGCATATTTGAATGAGGGTTGCCTATCTGCCGTATAAAAATTGGCAATGCCTACGGTACGCTCCGTATTACGTGAAACGCCGTTAAACAGTAGAGACTGCTCACGTTGATGCCGCCGCGGTGGCTCAGTGGTTATGGTGCTCGGTTGCTGGCCCGGAAGACGCGCGTTCGATACCGGCCGAGGCAGTTGAATTTCTTTGGAGGAGAAATTCTAGAGTCCCGTGTACTGTGCGATGTCAGTGCACGTTAAAGAACCCCAGGTGGTCGAAATTTCCGGAGCCCTCCCCTACGGCGTCTCTCATAGCCTTAGTCGCTTTGGGACGTTAAACTCCATAAACTAAACTGTTCACGTTGATGATTTCTCGCCCGTCTCGACGCACGAGCGTCGCCGTTCTGATGCAGCCACAGAAAGGAGCACACGGCTGCGCAGCGGTGAGATGTATTGGGAAGAAAGGCGCGGTGGCAGTCCTTCGTTGGCTCGGCACCTGGAGCGTATTGTGAAACAAGGGATGACTAAAGCGCTGAACGCGGCAGAGATTCTAAAAACATGATAGTGTTTACGCTTACAGTCACAAAATGCGTGATTTTCGCAACAAGCGTCAGTGTGTGAATTCTAACTTCTCAAAAGTTTCTTTTATTTTTACTCATTCCTGACGCGCAACGGCCCGCATGGCAGCGCAGCAATTTCATACACACAAGGACGTTGTACACTGCAATGTTAGAAGCAAGCATGGATTGCTTAAACTTTCGCGCAGTACGTTAAAAGCAGGACGAATCACAACAAAACTAGCATGTTTCCCGCATTCATAGTTGAGTGCTTGAAGAGTGGGTAGAGCTGCATCTCTGGAAAGAGGTCGTCCAGGGCGTTTTGTCCTCATCTCGGGATTTATGAAATCCGTTGGTTGCAAGCTGGTGATATCCTGCGCAGATTGACAAAGTATAGTATTTTTGATGTAAATGCTTTCTTCAGTCTCACGCAAATTTAGAAACATGCTCGCGCTGCGCTCAACATCCGTATCAGCTGAAAGGGTATTTCTATGAATTGCGAATTATAAGGTTTAAGATCTAAAAGCTACACATGCGCTATGAGGGTTGCCATAGTGGAGTGCGTCGAAATAAACAAAATGGCCGGAGGCCCTCTTAATTATTTCCACGCCCTCCACTATGACGACCGTCATACCCCATGTGTCGATAAGCACAGAAATGTTTTTTATCGATCAAAATACAGCTAACGTGGCCTTTCTTTCACTGAAACAAAAAACAAAAGTAAAAAATAACAGTAAACAAAGCAAACTTCTGTCACATTTCAGCCGATAACTTTAAACTTCGCACAGACACCGCACGAATGTTTTCGAACAGACTACAGGTAAATTCATTACAGGGTATAGGATGCCCCAACAAAATATTCTTGGATTTAACATCTACGTCTACCATATACTATATTATCGAGACATCAGTGTTTGACTCAGTTTTCCAAATGTAATGTGCTTCGGTGATGATGTGGCGCTCACTACTTAAGTTACATGCCTCCTCTCTGGACCTTTGTATCGCAGTTGAACTCGCTGCATCCTTTCGTGAAATTAGATCAGTCGCCAAGGCCACTTCCTTCCAAAGCAAATGATTTTGAGTTCTCTTCCTGTTTCTCTACTAGCCGATACAATGGTCGTGCTTCAAACTGTTGGAGCTTGCCACAGACCTTCTTTTCAGCATGTCTCCATTCCTTTTGTGCATTCAGATTTATCTTCCGGAGGGTGCTTGCGAAAGGCCAGAGAGAAGAACGCATAAATTCTTCTCTCAGCTTCTAGCACTACCGTGTTCTACCGCTGCCACGCGCGAGTTGTGCACGCACCGATCAGCTTGGACCGATGTGTCGGTCAGTCTTAGCGACGGAACAAGAACGGACTGACCTTTCCCCCCATCAGGCACTCTCAGGATGGCGCAGCGTCGGATTCCCTTTAGGCGACTAGATGCGCCAGCGGGTCAGCGTTTCCGGCGGTATCGCATGATCTAATGGGCGTCGATGAAGCTAACGGCGAGAAAGGGTGCTGCGGCAAGGAACCCGACTGTCCTGTCCCATTGTACTCCACGCCCTGTTCCGGAGAAACCACCTCGTGTACCGATTACGCCTGCCTGCCCTACTCTCCCATCGATGTCCACGTAGGCGGGTAACGCGAGCCACGCGCGGGGAGACGCGAGATTTGTCGTCCGTGTTTGTTGGCCTGCCGATAATGCCGTCGTCCGGTTTCGCCACTAATGGAAACGAATGTAGGAAGATCGACTATCCAGAGCCTTTATTTGTGGAAGCGTTCTCGATCTCCTTCCGTAAGCTTTTTTCTTGATCAGTCTCTCTCTTACACTGCCCTTGGTCTAGTGTTCCGCTAGGGTCACTGGAGACCATGCTGTTCACCGATGGGCCTCACTGTGTAACAGCAGCCGTGGTAAGCTGTTCGATTGTGGGCCCACTCTGTTTGTATGGCCGATGTCGCCATTACACGGCATGTGTACCGTTTACTTTGACGTAGGGCTCGCGTGTTCTACTTGAATGCAAGTTATATGTTGATATTATATGTGAAGACGAGAAAAATCTTTTGGGCTAAAAAGTACACAATTCAGATTATTTTCCTCTCATAATGGCTATTTTCTCTCTCTGGAGGTAGGCAGCGGAGATCTTTGTGTGTCAATGAGCGCTTACCGAAAAGAAGAAATTTGTTTTAAATCAATGGCAGAGCATATAGTATGGTTAGGCCAAATAGGAATGGATGAACTCGTACTTCGGTCTCGGTTCGAACCTCTGTATAAGAGGGCAGTGCATGGAAGTGTGTTCTGCAGCCATTAAGGCGACGAATTCCAATGGACAGCTTGAGAGACCGGCAGTTAAACACGCGAGATATTCGACTGCGGCGATGGCATAGTGGTTTAATGCAGTGGCCAGCAAAGCTGATCTGTTCGCAACGCCAAACTTTCAAAATCCTGTCGCTACCGTATAGTTTCTTTTTGATATTTGGCCATATAAAGTCTGCTGGCAGCTTGCTCACAGCCCGGTAGGCGGGAAACCACCTTTTTAACGTGACAGGTAGGCTTACAGCCAGAGGCTTCCGAATGATAAATATCTGCGAAGTGCGGGATTGATACCCGCACTATATAACCTGGTTGTAGTAGTCGCATCTGCGGTGACAACCTGGAATTCTCTGCTACCAGGCAAGTAATACCAGTCGGTTAAAAAAGAAAACAGAAAGCTGGCCGTAGGAAAGGAAAATAAAAGTTATTGTCGCTCTGGAAAGGCTTCTCGGTGGATGTAGGGTAGGTGCTCCCAACTCGATCATTTAGTTCTGGGCCCTTGCTATGACCGCCGCCGCACAGGCTCGCTTTGTAAATACTTGCTGAACCTGCTGGACTTACTTGCTGTTTGTAGTTCTGGGCCCCTGCTATGACAGCCGCCGCACAGGCTCGGTTTGTAAAGACGAGCTGGAGCTCGTGGACTGGGTTGACAGGGAAAATAGCCTGTTTGCATTCAAGCGTCGTCGCACGGCCGTGTGAAAGGAACTGTTGCGTCTCTCGTAAGTACTGTCGAATGTGCAGAACTGTTCCGAAGATTAGCATACAGGCGCTGTAATTAACATACGCCAGTTAGATTATCATCGGTCGCACCTGTGGCTTCGGTTACAACTTAAGCGTTTTTTCAGCCCAGCGACAAGGCAGAACGGCATACGCAGTGTTCCTCTGTTCACCGACTGATGGCTATTCGTGCCGTGAGAATACTACTCGCTGTGGTGAGTGCGAGAGTTTGCCTGACCTCGATGTGCAACACGTGAGCAAAGATTTTCGGTACTTTTACTGTCATCTTTACCAGCCTGCGTTCCTTTATTCTTCTTTCTTTCTCTCTATGGTGCACACTAGCAAGGGGAGAAATTTTGTTTACCGCATCGGTGGCTGGTGGTGCTCGCATAGTTGTGCGTTTGTGTTCCGCTTGTATTGCATTGAAGATTGAATACTCTACTTTATACAGTGCTGAGTGCCACTTTTGACGCTAAATGTGTTGCAGCAGGTGCCCTAAATTCATGCTAATGCCGTTCTTGGACGGCTACTTCGTTGTAGAGTTGAACTATGAAAGTTCTGCGATCATGGTCGAAGCAGTGATAAGCGTTTCCCCTGCACTCGATGGCAAACAGGTACGCACGCGTTTTAGAGTGCGGAATCCATGTTAATATCACGGGTGCTTATCAGTAGTGGTCGGCCTGGCGAAATGCTAAATAATAATTACTGTCAGAACAACAGCGAAAGATATCCTAGAACTGCTCTTATCTTTTTCTCATTTTCTCTTTACTTTTTAACAAGATACTGCAAACAGCAGCTAGTTTATTCATATTCATCGTTTTTTCTTGGTCCTAATTTTATTTATAATTCACTTCATCTTGCAGGTCTTTAGCCTTGGTGCTTTCTATGATCAACTCATTTTTCTTTCTGCCCTGCTTTTCTCCCTGGTATACTTTCACTCTTCTGAAAGTTGGCGCACACGTATTGACAGCACGGCCCCACGGCCCTTCTTCGAACAATCACATGCGGAATTCAGAGCGCTGCGGTACGATAGTTCACGATCAGCGCAGCATCGCCGATTTTCTTCACCGTATCTGGAAGTGCCCTGGTTACCTCATCATTATCACGTGACAAGTGCCGCGCAAACCCACCAGGATATAAAGCCCCTTCGCCCGGACGCCTTTCAGTGGGTTCGGCAGCATGACGACAGCTCTAGCTAACTGGCCCTTCATGACGCTGATAAAAAACTGTCACTGCCTTTTTGCCAAGAGGTTGAGTTACCGAGGTCATATAGTGCTGCCGAGCAGATAATTGTCACGTGAAATTGCTTTTGAACGTGCGTGCATGCTATTGAAGCTAATCTCGTATGCAGGAGATGTCGAGACCAACCAAGGCCCCACTCAGGATGTTGATCTGCCGTCTCCTGGGCTGGTCAATATATTTAAAGAGGTAAAATGCAGGCAGTCAGCGATACTTCTAGAACTAAAATGTATCCATGATAAACTTTCCGATCACAATAAAACTTTCGACGATTTAAAACATACAGAGACTGGAGCAGATTGAATATGAGAGCTCGTCACCTCTGTCCATGAAATCGGTTACGCGAAATACAATCTGCCTCGAATGATATCAGAGCCCAAGTGCCAGCGCCATCTGCCCGCATTGAAGGTGCCGGAAACAGACCTCGATGGAAAAACATGGTGTTTGACGGACTAAGGACACTTGATGTGAATTGTGGTCTCTGAGCGAGAATTTAATTTTTGACCACTCTCAAAATTTTCTTAATGTCGAAATTCAACTGAGTAATATTGAGCCTGCTCACAGGTTGGGCGTGGACAGGAAAGTTAAATAAAGGTCCATAATCATTAAATATAAGCTCTTTAAGGGTAAGGAACACGTAAATGAATAAAGGAACAGAGAAGAGTGTCAGTTAGGACTTCTTGCAAAAAAAAAAAAACTCGCCTCGCCTGTTAGCAACTTGTTCAGTTTAGAAAGGCCCATGATTTGAAATTGAAGCTAAGATATGAACGGCTCATCGCTAACAAGAAAACGTACATTTATGACCACACTGCCCACGCAGTTGTTGAACGGAAATCCTCGAGCCATGCGTATGAGCGATGCGAAGTCAGCAAGATTAATCTTTCAGCGATATCAGTCATGTATTCTAATATGCGCAGCATTATAGCAAAGCGCGATGATACATGCAGCATCATCTCATGTTCATCTAGCGATCTTGCGTTGCTGACCGGAACGTGGCTTAACTCATCGATAACCGATTCTGAGGACCTACCTTATTTAACATTTTTGGTATCTTTCGTAAAGATCGAACTAACAATGCACGTGGCGGCAGTGTTCTTATCGCTGATAACCGAACATTGCGTTGGACGCTTGTTGACCTATTAAATCGTTTAGAAATGATTTTGGTATGCACTAATGCCACATTTCACGCATCCTTATCAGTGAACGTAATCGACCACCGTCTAATGACAATACTTTTAGTTCCCTATTCCAAGATTATTTTACACACTTTATTCACAAGGTACCAAAGTATTTCCACACTTCTTTTCGGTGAATTTAATTTCCCATTGGTAAATAGGATATTCTCCCGTACCAGACTATCAAAAAACAAACATTAATCACAGCGGATTTCTGTCACGTGCCTTACGTTTGTTTTAACGCAACTAGTCGGATAACCTACACGTACTGCTTACCATTCGTCCAGTACACTCGACCTCATTTTCCAACCCATGCCGACATCCTTTCTACGGCAACTTTCTGACTCAGCCAAGTGAACATATTATAATATGCAGCTCTATCCACTCCAACAATCTCAAATGTAATGAAAGTAAATAAACGTTAACACTTAATGATAAAGGTAACTACGCAGGTATGGTAGCCGAGCTAAGAACCTTTTCAGACAGTTTCACTACAAGCCATCAAGAACGCCCGGTGGAGAGGAACTGGAAACTGGAAATAAATGCCTAGTATTAAAATAACTGAGCATTCTCAACCGCCATGACAGATGTGCGCTGCATGCTTTGGCATTGACAACGTTGTATCAGAAACGCTGCCACCTGCCAGGGTGGCAGGGTGGGCGAGCACTTTAATGTAAATATAAATAAAAGCGTGAATTTCTTACCACTTATGCGGGAGAACAACCCGTTCCTCTCGCTCGTAACGGCTCCCAGAGCTGTGACAACCTAAAGAAATACTTACGTAGACCTCGTCTTTCAGCACCTGGCATTGGCGCCGCAAGTCGAGCATATATCCATTTATTTTTCCGTCCACAAAGCTTCCTTCATGACACTCAAGAACTAGAAGCGATATGTGTGAAAAATAACAAGTTGTCTGTAATTTCACATACACGTCTTGCTCGAATTATTTGCCTCAATTTATCGAAAAGCTGGAACAGCTGATGAGTTGCGCTGAAATTTCGCATTAGGAAGTAACGCAATCTTCGGACAATTTTTTTTTTGAAAGCAGATAACCGATCATATCCAAATAACTATCGTGCCATATCTATCACAAGTGTTTGTTCTAAAATCAAGGAGCGTGTTATCTATTCCCAGGTTGCCAATTTCCTGTCATCTGTCAACTTCTTACAGGCTAATCAGCGTGGCTTACATCAAGGTCACTCTTGTGAAACGCAACTAGATCTTTTTCTTCATAACATTCAGTCAGATCTAGGCTTTAACACATCTATTGAGGCTCTCTTTCCGGATTTCGTATTACAAGTGTTTGTTCTAAAATTAAGCAGCGTGTTATCCATTCCCAGGTTGCCAATTTCCTGTCATCTGTCAACTTCTTACAGGCTAATCAGCGTGGCTTACATCAAGGTCACTCTTGTGAAACGCAACTAGATCTTTTTGTTCATAACATTCAGTAATATCTAGGCTTTAACACATCTATTTACGCTCTCTTTCCGTGTTTCGAAAAAGCTTTCGATAAAGTTTCAAGCGAAATCCTCTGAAACGGCAGAAGAGGCGGCTTTAGCCCTCGCCCTAGCGCATACCCAAGACAGAATCATCCTCAGCGATTCCAAAATGGGTATCAATAATTTCGCAAAAGGGCAAATTACAAACACCTCCCTCATAATCCTTAACGCAACCAAATTCTCACCAAATTATTCCGAATTGATATGGGTCCCAGCCCTTTCGGGGAATCCGGGCAACGAGGCAGCCCACAATAAAGCCCGAGGTTTCGTCGACCGGGCAGTGGGTGAGTCTGGCTTCCTGAATTTCACGAAGGACTCCATGATCACATATTATGATCTCACCAATTATTTTAAACTAGAGAGGAGAATTTTCTCCCCTCCGCACAAAAGCCTGACTAAAGAACAAGAGGTTACGTGGCGTCGTCTGCAGACGAGATCGATACGCACCCCACCACTCCTCGAGCACATTTATCCTGATCTTTGCAACCCAAATTGTAAACACTGTGGCCAACGAGCCACCTATGATCACATCCTGTGGGACTGCAAAATAGAGCCACCTCCGGGTGATCTAGTTACTGCCCCTTCTCTCGAGCGGTGGGAGACCGTGCTGGCTAGCTCTAACCCCAGAACGCAAGTTTTGTCGGTGGAGTAGGCTGACAAAGTCGTCGAAGGCTGCGTACTCTCGACCACTTAACGCGACCTCTTACCAAGCTCTTTCCGGCTTTTAAAATGTTTTACAATGAATCAATCATTGTCGCTTACTACTAAAACTTTTGTGCATTAACTTGTACCAATGTGTATTTAACTGGATCAGCGAATTTCTAACCACTCGTCTGCAGTTTGTCGTTGCACCTCTTATTGATCTGACTTTTTTAGCGTCTTTTGATGTGTTCCTCAAGGTACTATACTAGGATCCCTTCTCTTCCTAATCTATATTAATGACCTCCCGCGCCGGTCTCTTTTTTCGATATGTATTTAGAACCTGGCTTGAAGATATGCTTGCTGCCTGTAGTGAGGAAAAACATTTCACCCCTATGGCAGCGTACGGAAATCACAATTCCCGAGGTAAAGGGGCAGGGGGGATGTTTCCTATGCGGCGACTCCAACAGGTGGCTTCGAGGAAACTAAGTTTCCCGCTGCCGCTGATTTAAAATGAGACACAGGCCAGAAGGTTTGCCGTGCGGTGTGCTCGGCAGAATCGGGCCACTATGTCAACTTTGACGATGGGGGTAGAAGAATGGAGAGGGGCCGAACCTAACAGCATCCCTCCCCGTAAACGCCGGAGAGACGCAGTGTTGTCGGAGCCCGCCACCAGTAGTAGTAATGTTAAGAGGCTTTACAGGTGAAAAGCGCAACAGAGTGCACATTTCACGAGCATCCAACAAGCAGAGAAGTGCAAAATTGTGCTTGAGTTCCCGAAGGGCCAAGTGGTCCACGTCACAGTTCAAAAGCACTCAGCACCGGGCCGCGACACTCCCAAGGTTGTGTAGGCTAGGGCACAGTGGTGGCTGCTTAAGATCGCCGCCACCGAGCGCGAGGGAAGCTGACCAAAATACGGCGTAGGCTGCCGACGTCAATTCTTGGCACAATTTAGTGAATAAATAGACTGCACTAGACTTTAAACTGTGAGAAAGGAGCAAGGTGTTCGGCTAGGAGCAAGGTGTTCGGCTAGCCGCTCCTTTTTTAAGCGCAGTGAATGTGATCACAGTTTGGTTTTAAAAGGTTTAAAGTCCCAGAGCTACTCAGGCCATGTGCGAGGCGGTAGAGTAGGGCTGCGGATAATTTCGACAAACTAGGATTCTTTAAGAGGTGGCGAAGGAGGCTCTAATGATGCTTCGGGGTGCCTGTGATATTAAAGGACGTTCCATATCTTCGGCGTCTGGATGAATATCTTGCAGCATGAATTTTTCTATGCGCTTTGTAGAAGCTGACTTACGTGTATTCAAAATTCAAATTTCAGAGTCTTAACGCCTTTTCTTCTCCTCTCTACACTTTCTCCGCGCTGAAAGATCGGCGCTCCTCAGGCTCCACCGCCGGAGGCAGAGCTGCCTGACCCGCAGGAGCTACGCCGCTTATTGGCCACGGCCATGGTAGCTGCCTGACGTCTGAAAGAAATTAAGCAATAGCCATCTTTGAACTGGTCTACTGAGGAGCGGTGCGACGGAAAAGGATGAGACCATCAAAAAGGAATCGGAAAGCTCTCGCCAACTTCGCGCGGGGTTTTGGGATCTCCGCTGTGCGTTGAAGCGTATTTTAGGCTCAGGTGTTCATGAGAAAAGAATGCTTTCATTGAGCGAGTTGATTTGCGCTACTCGGACGATGTTTCAGAGCTCATGCAACATACACTGGCATCGCACAGTACAAGAGGCTCTAACATTTCACCTCCATTCAAATTTGAATGCCACCGCCAGGCATAAACCCGTGTCTTCGGGGTGAGTAGCCGAGCACCACAGCCACGGAGACACCGCTGCGGCTCCGAAAAGTTATTTAAAAATACTTGCATTACTTTTCTGTAGTAATTGCAGTATAATGCCCTCAGGTTTTGCGGGCGCTAAATTTAGTGCACTTTAATTATTTTAGCGTGTTTTGTAGGAGAGTAATTTGTAATGTAATTTAATCGATTTTCAAAAGTAATTTGGATATATATGGATTTAAGTTGCTGTCAGCCTCGAAGCCATATACCCAAATGGCGTTCGCTTTAGGCGCATGCGTGCTGGGGCCGCTATTCTCTTTTCCTTCTTACCTATAGAGTGAACCAGTTCAGAAACTCTGTATTAACGATCTATGGAACGAAGCAAATGTAAAGCATTAAATATTGGTGTCAATTGGAGGCACTGGGACGCGGGAAAAGGGAAAAACGTCACCCTAAAATCTCCTTCTAGTAGAGCAGTTGATCATATCACTCTATCTCGGCGTCTATAAATATACTTCCTCAGAATGTTTCAAGAAATAAGGGGGTTGCAAAATGTGGCACTTGCGGCTGCTCTATTCCGAAGGCCAAATATCGCATCACAGCCGAGGCAAGAAGAATGCAAGCACTAGGGCTTACAACCAAGAACCTACTCAGTAGCGTCATTGGGGAAAAAGTGGTATGGTTTGCTTGGGCTGTTCGTGTATCCCTAAAAGAAGTCGCGAGGGAATGGAAAAGGAATATTGGGCGCTGTGCAAATCAAACTTACTCCTTTCCGCGGTTGAGAGCCACGGCAGGACATTTCGGCCCTTCGAAGGCATGGAAAGCCTCCTAGATCTCCAAAGGAGGGCACAGAAAGAACGGTTGGAGGAAGCAGAATGAAGTCGCCGTTATGCTGCCTTTCCAGCACGTTAAGCTACCGACCTGTAAGTGACAGAAAAAAGAATACAAGTAAAGAAATAAGCCATCAGCCTTATTTAAAATAAAAAGTTAGAAACCAAAGCTCGAAAAGAATTCAGGAAAAAAAAAGCAAACAGCGTAAAAAAGACTCCCGGAGCACAGTCTAGGGGCGCAAAAAAAAATCATAACAGCCCCATCCCTGAGTGTAAAGTATGTACAAGTAAGGGCACGGCACAGAGCTCGAAAGTTAAATTACAAGTACACAGTCGGGCAACAAATGACAAACCCGTTGGCTCTGACGACAATTGCAAAAGGTCGCAGATTTCATTCTACAAAACAAGAGTGGAAAAAAGGAGAGGCCGGTCTTCGAAATGGCGTTGGAGTCTCGCAGCCAACCCTCCCTTCCTCCCCGTTCAATCTTCCTGTCGTGTGCGTCCAAGGCGCCGGCCGCGTGAGGGGCACCCGAGCGACACACGGGCTCGTTCGATTGAGTCATGTAAGCCTCGTATTGACCTGCTCGGTCACCGCCGACGCTTCGAGGAAGGGAGGGGAAACAGAACCCCCGTTCTAGCGACAATGGCATCAACAGTAAAGAAAGCACGGAAGGAGCAACAACAATTTCACCGCTTTCTAGGCTGTACGCACCGGTTGGTGCGCGAAAAAAAAAAAAAAAAAACAGAGGGAGTTTCATTTATTCTAGGTGGCAGAGGAGGAAAAAAAAAGCGGCTTCCTTCGATTTCCCACTTTGCCTGGCCACATGAGACCCTTCTTACTCTATGCGTGTGTTTTTATCAGCCTAATTTCACTATTTCGTCCATGCCCGAATCTTTTGCCGACAGGCTTTTTTTTGCACTTCTTCCTCCTTAATATAAGGCATTCGAAGAGTAAGTTAGCGCGAGAAAAAGGTCTGGTCAGCAGCTGTGGCGTAAAACTACTTGGTATGGGACTATAGGGGCCGAACGCAGGACGTCCGAGCCTTCGAAAGCACCGTCTATCCACGTGTCTAGACTCTTGTGTGAAGTCTTGCTGTGGCTGCCTTTTTCTTGAGCGGTGCGTCTGAAGGAATCGTCGGAAGTTTTGAGAAGTATAGCGAAACGCTCTTTAATACTTTTCTTCCATTCGGGTGAGGTTCCTTTCAAGATCAAGGGATGTCCGCATGTACTCGACTGCTTGTTGATTGTCCTGTGTCTGCTAACGTGTCTGCTAAGCACTTATCACGGCAGGGCTTCACTTTAAACCCCCAAACTGCTTCTTCGGTTTTACCGAAGTAACCTGCTTCGGTCACGCCGTAGACCAATATCATATTCATCTCAGACCTGTGGAGCTGCGGGCATTCCTGACTTGCGAAGCTCCAGCCACGCCCAGGTATTTAAAAAGTCTCCTAGTATTTTTCTCTTGTTTGCGCAGGTTTATTACGGGTTTTGCCAACCGAAGCGTGTCTTTGGCGGCCTTGTTGAAGACGAATGCTGTGTGGCGGTTGGTACTGATCCAACAGCGAGTGGTTGTTAATATCAAGCGTGCCCACTTCGAACCCCGTACATGGGGCCAATGCGATCAGACTCCCCGATCATTCCTCACACAGCCAATATGGGCCTCGGGGCTACAGGAAGAGTCGGGTGACCAGAGTGTCCTCGCTTGCTCGAGGCGCCAGCTATGAGACGTTGCGCGGCGCCTTCACAACTCAAGGCTCGAATGCCGCGCTGTTCTTTGGCCAGTTGCAAAGTTCCACCCTATTTATAAGGCCTCCATTCACCATTGTTTCGGACAACAGCACTCTGGATTGTCTGCTGTATTCCAGACATTTCAATGCGATGACCGCACACTGGTCTCTCCAATTTCAGAAATTCGATTTCACCGTCTGGTTCGGCGCGGCTACGCCCATCAAGATGCCCATGACTTATCTTGTCACCATTTATGAAGTTTTTTTGAGCTGCAGACTCTGCAAGTTGATGACCTCTACCTAGCTGCCATAATCCGTTCCCTCAGCGCCGGTACTGGGACGCGCAAACGCAAGCAGCCCAGGGTCAATCAGTTGGAGGTCGCGCTCTTGAACTATATGAAGCGGCTCCATCGCCGAGGCTCTGTGTGGTTGCTGGTGATGCCGTCACTATTTCTGCCACAGATGTTGCGCGGTTACACGGTCCTCCAACAGCATGGAAACGTTGATCGCCCCAAGGCATACGCGCGTCTGTGGGAGCACTTTTTCTGGCCAAATATCTTTACTGACGTCCCAGAACACGTGGCACTGTGCTAGGCATACCAATACCAGAAGCCGTCTACGGGCACCCCCAGGCCATCCCTGCATGCTATTCCGCCCCCAAGCTCTCCTTTAGAACTGGCAAAACTAGGCCATTTGGGCCCTTTTGCCAAGACGCTCACTGGCAAAGGGAATGTGCTCGCGATTGGCTGAAGCAGTGACAATACCCGACACGTCGTCCTATCACGCCGTCTTCTTTGTGGAGCGGAATTTTGTTCTCCGGCATGGTGTGCCCAGGCGCCTTATCACAGACCATGGGAGATGCTTTATGCATGTCGCATGAATTTGAACGAGAATTCTCCTGTTTCCGTATTCATCATTCCGCTACCTGCGCCAACCACCCGCAGTGCAATGGCCTCGTGGAGCGTGTCAACCGCATCCTTACGGATACAGTCGCTGCTTACGCAGCCCTGTCATACACAAACTGAGACCGCTTTGTCCCTCCTCCAACTTTAGCCATCAACACTGCCGTAGAAATTGGAAAGAGAGGAAAAAAAGAAAGAACAAGAAAAGTGGCCTGCCCGTCAAAGAAACTACTCATATGACGCCTTTTCCGTCGTCTATGGTACAACTCCCTGCACTCCACTCGACGTTAGCTTGGATGCCCCACGCTACTCGTCTGCGTCTAACTCCGCCCGGCGGCTTCGTGTGTCCCGCCTGAACGTCCAGCGCAAACTTCACCTTTTCCTTGCTTTCAGCCTGGTGAACTAGTCCTTGTTCGCCGCACGGTACGCGCTACTTGACGTATCGTCGCGCGGATCGGCCCCGTGACCTACCGTGTCGAGAATTTGAGCGAGCATCGGCCCCACGTTGTGCACCGAATCTTTGCGGAGCATATTTCCCGAATTAGAAGGTATGTCGCCGGCGCCCACAGTTACTCCCAATCCGCTTGAAGGCCGAGATGTTCGGCTCCAACGTCACCAACTCACTGACCATGGAGGCGCCGTCGCTGCGGTGCAGTACTACCACGGCTGTGTGCAATGTTCCCTCGTTAGCCAGGCTGAAGAGTGGGCAGTAATGCGATGTGCATGCAACTACTCCTTGCACAACTGCAGCATGTATCTGGGGGTCAAAACTGATGATTGATGCCTGCTGTGTCCTGAGAACTGAATTGCGCCTCCCGACGGGGCCTGATTGTGTGTAATTCCTTAGTCTTTAGGGTTTACCAATTGTCGTTTTGTGTGTGTACGTTTGTAACGGGCTTACCCTTCAAACAAGCACTTAATTCTGCAGCTGTCCCGCTCTCGCGCCCTACAGTCCCGTTACTGTCCGTGAAGCTGTTGCTGCCTAGTGGTCGGACAACGAAGCATCGGGCTTCAAGAGCCATATACTGAGCGCATCTTTGCTTCGTATAAACAGCCTGGTCGATTCCGGACGGTCTTCGGCGCGCTGAAAGTGCTCGCTACCTTTCTCCAGGAATGCAAACCCTTGAAGGAATAGCCTCGAAATGTGCAAGCCCCACAGATAGCTCCTCCTAGCTGCTGATCACCGCCAACTGTTACACTGGACGCCGACTCGCCGTGCACCGGCATGAAGTCAGCGCATCAACACGCTTCGCCTTTCCTCCGCAAGAGTCCTCGTCTCACCTGCTGCATTGGAGTCTCGTGCGTAGGGCTTGGGGCGCCCCCGCATGAGCAGGAATTTACTCCCCGACAGCATGCCGGGACCTGACGGAGGACCAGTACCTTCGTGATCTTCCGGTTCCTTCTCCTCCCCCTCCTCCTATAAAGTTGTGATGGCTCGAAGACGACGAAGTTGGCGTGCGTTATCAAAGGCGAAGGATTCCAAGAGCGCGCGAGAAGATAATATAGACGTAAATCGCTGCTGGCCTAAGGCTTCCTTGTGTGCCATTTTCTCTATAGCAATATATATATATATATATATATAGTTTGGCGCATTTTGGGACAGTAAAACCGTTGTTGTGTGCGGTGAAGGGTACGACCAACTCCCAAGTGGCCAGACATGGCATCGTCATGCATCAGTTGAAGGACAGGGGTGCGAAGGCTTTCCGGCACGACGAGAAGAAACCGTGCACCGCCGGGTGTGAAATTCTTCTTGTAAAGTAAACCGGCGCGAATACAGAAACGGGCAGCAGTGGAATGACTGGCCGAATCGAAGAGGGCCGTTAACGCTGTGTCCTTGCGCTGTTCAGTCTTGAATTGGTTAGGATCAGGAAACGTTGGTGATGCAGAAGCGAGGTAGTCGTCGAAGTTGTTGCCGTCGCAACCAGTCGTCGGAAGCGGCAAGCGCGAGAGACAGCGTCGGCGTGTTGACGGCCACTTTTGTACACGACAGTGAAGTTGAACGTTTGTAGCCGTAAAGCCCAGCGGACAAGTCGGCCGCATGGGTCACGGAGGTTTACGAGCCAACAGAGCGAATGATGACCGGTGACGATGGTAAAAGCATTGCCGTACAGGTAGGAACGAAAGCGCTGCGCCGCAAGAACTACCGCGACACTCTTGTTCGGTAACTGTGTAGTTCCGTTCCAACTCACTCAGCGACCGGCTAGCATAAGCTATCACATGCTGTTCTCTGCTGTGGCGCTGGATCAGCACAGCGCCAACTGCGACACCACTGTCGTCGGTGTGAACTTCGGTGGGAGCAGACGGGCAGAAATGGCTCAGGATAGAGCCCGACGTTAGGAGAAATTTCAGAGGGCGGAATGCAGACTCACAGTCAGGGGACCAGTTGAATGGCACGTCTTTTTGCAGAAGGCACGTGAGAGGGGAGGTGACGTCGGAAAACCGCGGAACAAAACGGCGAAAATACGAGCATAGCCCTAAAAAACTGCGAAGTTCCTTGACTGATTTCGGCGCTGTGAAGTTGGTGACAGCCTCAACTTTCTGGGGATCCGGCCGGACACCGTCCTTATCAACCAAGTGACCGAGGACAATTATTTGGCGTTCGCCAAAGTGACACTTCTTAGAGTTAAGGATCAGGCCCGCTTTTTCGATGCAGTCGAGGACGATAGCAAGGCGGCGTCCCACTTGCCACTTCTTAACTACTACTAATTACTAATTATTCATTAAGTAGAATGATATAATCATGACATCCCTTTATATCATGTTCCAATGTCTTTCGAATGCGCCAGATTAAGTATTGATGGGCTATTGATTGGCATATGCCCATATAAGGAATGCATCTGAAACGCGGACACATTTCCTATTACGTCTTGGTCACGGGAGTATGAGGCATTAAAGGCTTTCGCCTTAAAAAATCAAAGTAGCCCTTCTTGTCTGCCCGTGGCAGACAAAGCAGCCCCGTCAAATAACACGGAAAGAAACAACGTAGAGACAGGGCCACGAAGCAAGACCTGGCAGGCGCTTCTGTCGTCTCTCTTCGTCGTCCTGTTTTCGCGCTCTTCCTTTCCGTCAAGTTGAACCAGCTAGGCTGTGTGCAGTACTCTACAGCAACCCGGCCTAGCGAACCACTCATAGTCTCCGGGATGCTATATCTATCGCATCACCCTGCATCACCCTAGTGCAGGGCACATTTGCAATGGGCACCACGGAATAAAAACTAATATTAAAAAGCAGCCTATATTTTCTGAATGAAGTGCTCTTGATCACCTTGCTTGGAGGTCTATGGAGTTCCACCTCCACGCAAACGCTGCTTCTAAATCGTAGAAGCTGCTAAAAAGTTTCGGGCTCTAAGAGGGAAAGTGCCCCGCTTTAGCGCTCTGCACAAGGGCGCCGTGGACTTCGCTCTCTTGGAGGTCTGTGAGAGTGACAAAAGCGGAGATTATGGACGGGCTTGTCATAGGCTTTTTAAAGCGCTACAGTTAATTAAAAGCCGCGTTGGAGAACAAATTCTGTGTCGTCCTGTGGCGCGTACGTATCCTAAATTTCTTTGATTAGTCGACGGGAGGCATGGCATCATGAGACAACTGGACACGGTAGAGTTGGCAGGTGCGCTGATCACGAGGCGTGTCCTATCCGAGTGGTGTGCTCATCGTAGTTCGAAGGTGCCCTTGGTCGTGTGC
This sequence comes from Amblyomma mixtum, assembly GCF_055824585.1. Classification (NCBI taxonomy): domain Eukaryota; kingdom Metazoa; phylum Arthropoda; class Arachnida; order Ixodida; family Ixodidae; genus Amblyomma; species Amblyomma mixtum. Next base: position 37,867,755 of record NC_143017.1, on the reverse strand, counting down.
AGGAGCATCCGCATTGTTCTGGGAATCAGGTTGCCATGGTGCCAGATTTAATGCCGCGTGATTCTACAGGAGGAGAAAATCCCGCAAGCGGAGGGCGTGAACCCGGATGTATGTTGCTGCTCAAATAAATAAATATAAATACTCCAATAAATATTTGATTCAAGTTCATTTTATCCTTGCTAGCGCGCCGTCTGTGTGCAAAGTGCGTAACGTTGCACTACAGAGACAACCCGATGTAACTGAAGGACGATCCGCCGAATGCCAGAGTGCTGTAAACGTGCACAGACCGAGCGATGATGAAGATAGGCTCCACTGTACATGTAACGAGAGGGAGCAAGCTGTCATTCGTCATCCATGACAAAGCACAACATGAACCTAACAGTCTTTGACACCAGGAAATCACAGAAAAGGTGAAGTGCAGTTCAGAAACTATACTCGTTCCATTCATATTTGGAAAGAATTGAAGCAAACATGGTGAAATGAGAGCACAGCACCATTAAGGGCCATAAGCATTACATTCAGCACCTATCTGCGCTTATCAGCCGACTGAAATGCGCTGACGCATGTATTTCCATTTTCATCCGTGCATATTTATATAACTAAGCATAAACTTCATAGACGCAGACAGAGATAGTGTGTTATAAAGACTAAGATAGAGTGTTATAAATACGACGTAGACATGTACGTCGAGAACTGGCTGATCCCTGACCTGCATAATGTTCCAAAAGCCAGCTTTTGACCTTCCTCGCTCAGTCCGAGCGCTAAGACTTCCTCAAGTAGCGTGTGTAGCTCAATTTTATGCTCATTTATGTGGACAAACAACGCCGAATATTGATTTTTCAATTTTTTTCTATTTTTAACCTTGAAAACTATTGCATCGTCTCGGTCATCAAATATTTTATTTTAACACCAAGCAAATAAGATGCGTTTTCAAAAGCAAGCAATAAGAAATTACACTTATTTTTACATTAGTGAAACAAAATGCCCGCTGCACTAATCAGCGTGTGCATTTTTCGGTGAATCCGAAGAAGCTTGTACAAGCGATCCGCGTATATGCACAGTTGAATACAAGCCGGCGGGCAGCATGGTTTCCATTTGAGGCGCATAGTGCAGCATCGCGCAACTCTAAAATGAATAAAGAAAAAAGAGTTTTACAGGTGAAGCGGAAGGTCTTCTTACGTCAGAAGCATTTAAAGCTTCCCGATGCTATCAGTATCAATGCCTCGGCACAGGGCTGAACTGCAACCATGAGGTCAATATTTCCAGAAAACGTGCACAGCAGGATGTCGTAGTGTATGCCGCAGTTGTTCACGCACAGCTTTTTGGGGAAGAACGTCGATGACGCAGCCTTCAAAACCAGGGAGGCAGATGGCCCCGTGCAGATTGCCCCCACTATGTCTATAGCCCCAGTCAGGAGAACTGAACCAACAATGTTTCTGTACGTGCTCAAGTGAAGACACGGCCACACCCGAATGAAGTCGACGTTGCAGTGCGGAGCTACGTTGCCAGTCCGATCGCGTGCGAAAGTTTTATTCGGTTCGTGTCATGTCCGCCGGCTCTCCATTGTCAGTCCCGGCTCGGAGACGGAGTGACACGTACGCCAAGTGTATTCGTCTTTCTTTTTATTTCTCTCTGTGTCCAAGGAAAGAAGAAGGCAAAGGCAAATAGATTACAGAAGGCACAGGAGAAAGAGGCGGCGAAACTGAAATCTGTCGATTTTCTCGGCGTTTGTATGAATATTGAGCTCGTCTGCCGCTGGTGCTGGTGAGACTATCTTCTCGGCATTGAATTTTCTACAGGAAGGTGACATTTTATGGAGCGTCTCGGCCATTTGCTTCCCTTCTTTCAACTCGCGGCTTTTGTCACGTGCGTGGGAGGACGTGCACAATAAGGACGTCCTGGTAGCTTAACTTTCGATTGGAAAGGGAATCGAACACCGAGAGAAAGGAGAAGAGAAATGGGGTTGGAAGAAACAATACAAACAAGAAAACAAAGGTGCAAGAACGAAAACAGAGCAAAATAAATTACACATGTAATGTCAGAGCCTATTCGCGCAAACACCCTGCGCGGTCTGAGGTTTTTCTTTTCTCACTTCACCGTTTCTTCCCCTCGTCGTTGCAACATCGTTCCCTTCTTACGTGATTTTTTCTCCGTGCTCCTATATTATGCACTTTTTACACCTGTTATCATTGCCTATGGTTTATCCCACCTGTGTTGCTTTTCCTTCTTTTCATTCAGACAGCTTTCGTTCACGCAGTGCGGTATAGACCCGGGGCTAAGAATCCGCTGGGTAAATTTGGTTTGTTGTTCTTTCCTTGAATTGTTCCTTTTTTTTTTCAGGGGAACGAATGGAGATGGGAGCGGAAATTGTGCTTTCGCACCTTGGAGGGTATACAGCTACAGCTCAGGAAGCGAGCAGAAGGTACGTGATATTGGGCAGAGAACCGGGAAGTAGCCGAAGGCGTATGGCCCTTGCCTCCTTGCAAAATTTAGCACAGGACAAAAATATTCAATGTTAGTGGCGGGAACAATTTAGGATATTAGAGACCAATATCTATACTTGGAATCTTTTTAAAAAGTTTAGGGAAATTGTTACACCATAGGATGACAGAGAGAGAGAAAAAAAAACTTCAATGACCAAGTCATTTGGAATACCTAGGTCCCTTGGTCCCCGCAAGACCCCACAGCACTATACGTTCATGAGTTTATGTACTTCCATGATGTGGACGCATCGGTCAGTGGCGATCTTCTACCGGGTCGGGTCCATTGAGCGCAGTAGGATGTGCCATTCCTCCCAAGTGGTCAGGAGCTCTGACCCCGCTGGGGGAGCGTCCGCAGGGCATTCAAGGAGAATTAGGGTAAGCGTGCGTGGGTGCACTATGTATATTGGGGGTTGTGCACCGAGGTGAATGCGGGACAGCAAATAGGGGGAGGGGGAACAGTGCATCTGTGAAGTCGGCATCTAATATTTGATGATAATTGTCAATAGATTCGTGTGGCGGCGGTTGTAGCGGTTGTTTCGCGCTATAGGCCTTAGTCAGCTCCCCGAAGGAGTGAACGCACTCCCGGGAAGAGCCCGACTCTGACTTCGCCGCCGCCCGGTTGGTAAGACCTCGAGCATGTTCAATGGTGGCTTTGCTGCCGGGGTTCCCAGAATGCGCAGGCAACCAGTTACCCCCTAATATCCGGGCGCTGTTATGAGGGCGGGCTGAGGATGCGGAAAGCTGCTCATGGACTCGCCTTCATGCAAAATTCAAGAGTGCAGTTTTTGATTCAGTAAGGACATACCGGGGATTACTTTGTGAAAAATCAAGAGCTATTCCCACCTGTTACGAGGATTCCGGGGTGGTCGTGGCAGAAAGGCGGAGAATGGTGATGGGTTGGAGTGTGTAGTCAACGCCTGAAATTGCCGCGTATTCACAAAGGGTGTGCCATGGGGCCGCCAGTGGAGCGTCGGAACTCTTTAAAAAGACTACTGCGTCTACTACTACGGTGAGCTTATGTATTCGCCAAAGTTTCGAGCATCGCATCGCGTTCCTTGGTGGTTTCCCAGGATCGTCCTTTTCAGGCTGCTTCCTGCAACTGCTGCAAGCATCGGTATTTTCTTTCTACGAGGTCCTGCTTTTTTCTGTTTTATTTTGGGTGGGGGTCACCTCCGAGGCCTCATCTCGTCTAAGACCGCTCGTCACGACCGGTGCGGCGGCGGCGCACCACCTGGCTATCCTGCCAGTGAGCGAGCTGCGGCTAGCCACCTATCAGAACGGCCACATTGTTCATGGCGCGGTGCTCCGAATATACTATGCTGCACCGAGTGCGAGGTGGCGCACTCATTGGGCCCTCGTAGCGGGCTCGGCGAGGGAGCGCCTTTTGACGTATACATTCATCGAGAAATTGGGGGAAGGTAGCCAATTCTTCGCTGTAACATGATCTGAATGTTGGGCTAGCGCTAGTATTATGCAGAATACAAGACTATTCCAGATACCACACATGAGTGAGAAACATCAAAGTTACTGCTTTCTTAGTCTCCCTTTTCTTGGTGTGCTTTCACGTTGCTCCTTTTCTTCTTACCCTCGCGGTATGATTTCATTACAGGACCTTCCAGGTTTTCTGGTTTCTCATCTGAAAAGCTCTTCGCTACCGCAGCAAAAAGGTGTCCGCGTTAGTCAGTATTCAGTGTTTTCAGGATGTTAAGTCTTATTTCTTTCAAAGTGTACCAAGAAGTAAATGATGCAGATCATATCACGAGGTTGTCAGAACTCGCAGTGGCTTTTACGCTGCCATTTCTATGATTGTTTTCGTGGACAGAGCGCTAACTGTTTTATCAAACTGTATTTTCATGCATATATATGCCGACAAAAATCTGTAGAATCTTCGCTTAGACTAATTTCTCTTACGTTTACTCTAGTTCTTTCGCACGAAGACCGACAATATTCTTCCTATAGATATAAGGACCGTTTCTGATAGCGAGAAATGCTCTACCTCATACTTTCGTTGCACAGGTGCCTGTGACACCCAGGCATGGCTGATGTTCTTTTTGCCCCCTGTTCGTGGGTCTTTGCTAAAAAGCGGTGATACTGCATCCCAAATTTAACTCTTGATGATGTTCTATATCAACTGCGGAACTTGGCCCAGATAAAAGGCTACTTTTTCTAAAACTGTAAGGAACTAAAATATCAGTAAAACATTTCATGCTTTTAACTTCCTGACACCAGTAATATATTCCTTACCAGCCCTGAAGTATTTACGCATAATATAGTCCCTTCATATTAATGATGATGTAACCTATGCCTTATATTCGACGCTGTGTTAAAGAGGTGTACTAACCTTTGAGGATGTGCCATGCTGAGGCCCTTCACAACTTGGTTTTATCCCCATGCCATGTGGATACTTAGGACGACGGGCCCAGGAGGCCCGTGTTTTCTAACGCTTTTTTTAAGACACCCTGAGAACGTCTGTCTGCGCGGTGTAATGTTGCCTTTCTTCCCCATCAAACTGCAAGAGAAGCAGCGTCATCGAAATCAGTACATGGAATATTACTTTTTCCGTTTCCTGGTGCACGTGTGCTCAAAATTAATAGCGGAAATACTTAGTATCAGCAGAAGTGATGTTTCAGTAGTTCAGTAGTGAGTTGCAGGGGTTATGCGTCACAATCTCTGGTAAACATCGACGAGGTGATAACACTGCTCTAAATCACACTTTCGTCCCACCTGCCTTTAGAGAGCAGCTAGCTATAGGTATTGGCATCGACTACCACAACTGGAGTATACGCACGCCACATTTAAACGGTAGTTTAAAGCAAAACGAAAAAGGACACGCATACATTGTTCTGAACGGGAAACAGATATGAAAAGCTTGTAATGAATGCGTGACGCTCCTTAACGAAGTTGCTGGAATCAAGAATCCTCAGCTCTACATTTCGTAATACAACATTGGGCAAAGTTTGCGCTGTGATCCACTGCATATCATAACCAGAAAAAAATCACATGTGCATCTAAATATATTAAGTGTTGGCAGCGCGATAGCACTAGCAACTGTTTATGCTTTATCGAAATTGACGTCACTTGCGCTTCAGTAACGTCACTTCTCGTCTAGGCAATAGTCAGTAGCCAAAGGGAATGCTACCCTCTTTTGCTGTGACTTGCCTCCAGCCAATGTGAATGCTCCGCTGTGGTGGCGTCAGTTACGTCTATGCAATAGGTGGATTTTATGACCGGTGACGCATTGTGGAACCGTTTGAGGTTTTAATGTTGTAGCATTAAAAACGGGCCATTTCCTCCTTTTTCACGCGTAGCTCTATTCTAGAGAGAGAGAGGGAGGAACAGAGAACATATGGAATTCCAAAAAGATTTCTCTTTGGAGAGGAAGTAGCTGATCATAGAGCTGCTGCTCCCTCGAATATATCACCAAACACGTTTTGCCTCTCCTGTCAACAGAAATGACAGAAACCTTGATAGTGTGGCCATTGGAAAATTGTGCTGTGCTTACGTTTCTAGTTCTTTCTGATGGAAGCGCGAAAAGTACCGGCGGCGATCAGTTTCTCAAAACCCTTGCTCTAGGGGTTGTCACTGATTTCAGCGCACTCCCCCACCCCTTACCCTCTTGTATCTCGCCCTTCTCTTCTTTTCTGCTAGCCGTACTAGGGGTCATCTGTCAATCACGGATGTCACGAAGTGTCTTGTACGAGTCGAATACGAAACATTGGCGCCAAAAATCTGCCGGAAACTGAGCACCGAGGAATGAAAGCCAGAGCAGAAAATATTTTAATTTAAGGGATATATTAAAGTGTAAATAATTGCCTCTAAATGTCACGTTTACCTAGCTGAATTCTGTGTGGTCCTTGTTTGAGTTTTCTTATAGTCTGTGTATTGCTCTCGCTATGGACACCGCTTCTCTATCGAGTGATCCAACAATCACTTCGGGCCCCTTTTATACACTTTCCTTAGCGGTTTAGATTACTTATGCGCCATTAAGTGCAAACCTCCGCAGGAGTACAGCTCTATGGGACAGATTTCTCTTTAAATTAGGACTAAAATATATATAGGGATGATTGATATTAGGCGCGTCAATAGTTTTAACTTCGCCTGCTCTGGTTTCCTTTTCTGCTTTGGTGCCCGTTTCGGGCCCTACACAAGCTGTAACGACTGAAAATCACATTACTTGCTCTTGAATATTTAGATTGGCCCTGGACCATATTCTTATATATAGCAGGCACACGTCCAGTTTTGTTTAGCACCGCTTTCAGCGTGTAAAGAGCAAAGCAGAAAAAACAAAGATTGCTGCTTTTCACCCGTGACGATAGAAGCATCTTCGGAAAACACTGTAAGAAGAGTAATCAAGTGTTTATTCAGCACCCGGAGGCAATAAGAAAAAACAACTCCAATATTTGAGCGTTTTTATCTGGGCTTTAATTATGCCATTTTGTCTGTTTCAAGAAGCCGGAAGATTAATCGCCTTTCCAATATGTGGTTTAAAAATTCACGGAACCTTCTTTTTTCTCAAAGCTGCTTTCATATCTTCCGCAGTCGATAGCCTCCTGTTGACTGGAACATTTTCTAGTAGTGGCTGTGATGGGCTGCTCTGGATTTGTTGTTAGTTAAAAGGAAGTCTCCGCATATCAATTTTTCACTAGATAACTATATAGCTCGCGCAACGTCCTCGTTCTTAAGGAAGCGGCGAAGTTTCTTTTACATGCAATTTTGCTGAAAACACATTGCTGACAAGGTGTTTGCTATATTTATTTTGTGCTCGTCGCGACCTCATGTGGAGTATCTTATATCCGAGACAAGCGTCCTCTCGAGTAGCAAAAATAGGAAATCCGAGGAATTCCGACTAATCTTGCCGCTCATATTGTGCGTAAACCTAGAAGGTGTATTTATTTTATGTACACGTTAGAAGTGAAGTCATTTCTTAGAATTGTGCGGGTGACGCAATCGTAAAACTAATAAACCTCGATATGGACATCATAGAGACGAAATTAGCTTCTACGACCTTTGTGTTCTTTGTCTTTGGTTTGTCTGACCTCCACCGTCTCTGTCAAAGTTATCGCGTTTTATCGGTCGCCATCGAGCAGCGCCTCATCTTTATCGCTGGAGCTGAAAGTTATGCGCGCAGACTTGGCTCAGTTCGAAAAATGTTTCATAATCAGAGAGATTATTAGAAGATATACTCAAAGGCTAAAGCTCACAGCTTCCAGCTATCGAAACAGCCTGGCAATTTAAAACGGCTACGACACTTAATGTGGTATTAATCAAGTGACACAAAAGAAGTCGTGAGTAACAAACTAGTTTCATCTTTTTTAGTTAATGTTAACATCCGAGTGGGTGATGCAGCTTCAGTTTCTTTTTATTCGAAGTGTTTTCCATTAGGCATAATGTAAAAGGGAAAGAAAGTTATAAGAAGGTATGCAAACAAGCCCCGCTTAAGAAGTGGCAAAAGTTCACGATAAAGCGATTATCATGAGTCCACTTGCGATAGTCGCCTGCAACGTCCCATCGCAGGCCTACCTTCGTTAGGAAGCGTCGTCTCACGGAAGCTGTAGCCGGGCAATTCCACAGCAAGTGTTTTTCGTCACACTGGTCTGGCGCAGCACGACAATGACACTTGTCAGTCACTCGGAAACGTTTATCACGCCACCGGTGACGCACAGAAGGAGTCAGAGCCACTCCTGCCCGAATCCGGCGCACAGATACCTCCTCCTCCCGAGTGAGACTCGGGGGCAGAGGGTACGAACACGGAGGAATTAGAGCGCGTGTCCGGTGACGCAAAGCCTGTTTGTAGGAAACATGGACGGCAACGGATCTGGGGGAAGAGGGGAAGGTGGCGGGATGTCTGATGTGTCAAGCTGTGCTATTTCATCCTCATGAATATTATGCGGATCCTGGGCATGCCCGCGAATCCAATGTATACGCACAGGAGAGGGGTATTTTGTGCAAAGTTGGTGAATGGATTGTGTAACTTGGAATGTGCGCCGGACAGGCTTAAGCTGCTTAAGGGAGGCAAGGGATTCGGTGTAAATGTGAACAATATCGAAATTGGGTACGAGTGGAAGGGAAGCAATGGCATTATGTATCGCTTGACGCTCCAAGGCAAGGGAGGAGCAAGTATCCGCGCTATATGTAGCGCGGGAGTTAAGATGAGGATGGGAGGGACGGTAAACTGCGGTAACTCCCTTCAGTGCTGTATGTGATGCATCGGTGTATATTACGCACCCTCAAGGAAGATGCGCGGCTGATATGGGCGTCGAATCAGAGGAGCGATTGTCTGTGAGTTGACAGTATCACCATGGAGGAAGACTGTAAACGATGAAGCTTCAGTTAAGGAGACTGTTATGAAGTGTGCTCTGGAGAGCGTCGTCTTCATCAACTTCCAACTGCTCCGTCAAGCGGCGACTAATGTTTAGAAAGGAGGGATGATCCTAGTTTGCGTGAGATTTAAGTTCGAGGTCAAAGCATGAAAAGAGAAAAAGAAATTGGATCAATATCCATGACTAGGAGTCGAACCCGCGGCTTCGCGAGCAAATCTCCTTTAAGGGTCGCTAAGCGCGACGCGGCTAGAGTTATACTGCACCACACTCTCGCGCTCTGCATTGGACAGCGTCGTATTCATCTACTTCCATCTGCTCCGTCTCGCGACACTGCCTGCTCACCGTCGTCTTCAACGCAAGCCAAAATCCGTGCTTTCGCTCCGATTTGAATGTAATAAACATTCTCTGTAGTTTTTTTATGAACCTTTATTTTTGTTCCTAGGGTTGAAGTTCGCCATTTCTGTGTTTTTTTTTTCTGTTTCGTTAGCAGCCAGAAGCAAACTGCATGGCCTTCTTCTTAAAATGATGGCATACTGTACAGAAAATTTTTTTTTTCCCTCTCCTGCTTTTTATTTACTTATTTTTGCAATGAAATACAATGTTTCTTTAGGGACTGAAAAGTTGACCATCGTAGCCAGTTGTCAAGAATGGACCTTCGAGCCACTTTTTGCATTGGCATTCCCGCGAATGTTGATTTACTGTACTGCTTCGCGAGAATAACTTATTATTATTACTGAATCGACAAGTGGTTGAAGGAGTCGAAATCATGCAACCTTCTCCCTTTTCCTGAGCATGAATGCGCGATATTCCACACCGCGCTTCAAACCCTCTAAACGTTAGGGAACTCAATACGACAAGAATTCTTTTCAACCGCAAAGAAGAATGGACGATGGTTGGGAGGAAGAGAAACGCCGTCCGTCAATTTTGAAATCAAAGGAAAGAGAAAAACAGGGAAGAACAGACCAATAGCGCCCACCAGAGGCGGTTTCATTTGATTGCCAATCAGCCCGGCGGCGCAGACCGAGCAGGACACCCCTCGGTCCAGCGGCTGTGTTCGCGAGTCTGGCTGACAATCAAGAGGCGCAGACAAGTGGCGGCAGTCTCCCGTTCTTCCTTTATAGGTTGGAAACCAGGAATTCGAAAGCAGGCTAAGTTTGACTGCGAGATATTTTTTTTTCGCACTTTCAAATAATTCTGTTTTGTTTTATTACATCATCGGTTCTTCCACTTCGCTCCGTTGCACTGTTTCTGCCGAGGCGGAGGCAACGTTGATTCCAACGCTGTTTTCTGCAGCCTATCATTTTGTTTTCTTTTAGTACATACTTACTTCTCGCTCTTATCAGTTTTTAGGCCGTTTTAGATGCATATGGATTACGGATGTGCTGCCTACAAGCGACCGGAACGTTTAGATGGCTTTAGATTTGTTCTAAGGTCGACACAGATCGCTTCAGGCGGGGAGAAGTCCTGGCTGCGTGCCGAATTAGTATTGGTATAGAGGCTGCTCCTGCAAAGTGGGTCAGTTTTTAAACTGATAGGCTTTTTGAGGTATAAAGCTGCCTTTTGCGGCTTAGCAATTCCAGCGATGGTGAACGTCAAAATAATGTTGGAATGAAATTACTAGTTTGCAATACCGAACTTTCCGGAGTCCATCACTACGGCGTCTTTAATAGCTTGAGTCGCTTTGGGACGTTAAACCCCATAAACCAACCAATAAACCAAATCATACAATGCAGTAAAGTACAATGCAATAGACTGTAGTGCCATACAATGTAATTCGATACAATTTTATTCTGCGAGAGGAACACGTAATATCTGCACACGCAGCCACGCAGAGACTTAGTGGGCAGGGCACACAGTGACCAGTGATGTTGGTTGCACATGCTGACAGTGCCACATTCTCACTGTACGCAAAGGCAGCAGAGAAGACAAAATTCATAAAGACAGCATTGAAAACAATGAATTAGTAAGTTAGTTATCTAAACTTCTGAATACTAATCGTTACAGTTTTCATAACTTCGGAGACGAGATTAAGCTGACTCCGCTGCTCAAGGAATTCCGGTCATCCCGCTCCTCATTCGAACACTGCGTGGCTATGGTAATCACGCTCGCTATATCGCGCTCTGGTAGGCATGGCACAAGGAGCTCTCTGTCTCGCACGTGCTCCTGAGTGCTTATTCAGCCGGACAAAACAGGCAGAACATTCAAGGCCACGTGACAGGGGTGTCTCCGATTGACGCCTGCTATAATAGGATATTACTTTAAAAATCAGCAGTTGATAACACTGGCCACGGTCCGAGGCGTCCTGTATTATTCAGAATTAACTAATCAGTAGATTTTTATCGCAATAATATTGCAACCATTGTTTAGTGTCCTCGCCAGGCTTACAAGCACATAGATCCAATATTGCTGATAGGTATACCATAAAGTAAACACACCAGGCGACACGACATACAACCAACAATTTTGGCCGCCGCGGTGGCTCAGTGGCTATGGTGCTCGGCTGCTGACCCAAAAGACGCGGGTTCGATCCCGGCCGCGGCGGCTGGAATTTCTTTGGAGGAGAAATTCTAGAGGCCCGTGTACTGTGCGATGTCAGTGCACGTTAAAGAACCCCAGGTGGTCGAAATTTCCGGAGCCCTCTACTACGGCGTCTCTCATAGCCTTAGTTGCTTTGGGACGTTAAACCCAATAAACTAAACTAAACTAAACTCAACGACATACAAAAAATCGAATAAAATCAAAATGTCTTGCCGAAAAACTCAAATTCATGCCTGGGCATAACGAAATACTTGCTCTAGAAAACAAGCAGAGACGTGGCGGGGCAATGCGCATAAGAAGCAAAATAACTCGTTCCCTGGCACAGACGTGATAAGGAATCCATTTTCTATGCGGATGAAGCCGCTTGCTTAAAAGACGGTGGAACGTGAACAGTATTGCTTTGACATTTTTTGCCGGCAGTCGCGCGGGCTTCGACAAAAACTACGCCTTCGCCGGTAGCCGAAGCAGCCCGGGCTGGAAATGAGGAAATCAGGTAATAAAACATTCACTGAACGAAGAGAGTCAAAAGTCTCTCCTGATCAGCACGGCGCGGCGATGCTTTCTTTTCGCGAGGAAAAGCTCGATTTTCCAGGGGCATTTATCTCAACCAAGCAAGAACGGAGCCGCTGCCGATGGAAGCGGTGATGGCCGATGGAAAGGCGCAGCGGGGAAGAGCAGTTCTAAGCGGAACTCGAAAATTGCGCGAAGTAAACGCGAGCTTGATGAAAGCATCTAAAAAGGCGCTAAACAAACTTCACGAAAAACACCACACCTTTGCGAGGGAACCATTTATCTCGAGCGACCTCTCTTAAATCCGTTTTTTTTCAACCAGTTCCTCCCATCATGACATCGGCCATTTTGACTCGTTCCTCCTATGAGACCCGCGACGTCGGTGGGAGTGGAGCACGCGGGGGCATAGTGCGTGGCGACACGGGGCAGAAAAGTCGCGCTAAGGGTTGCCCATACGGGCAAGTAGCGGCCCGGTCGCTGTCGGTTGCTCATAGTGATGGGATGTTTAAGGAGAAGCGCCCGCTCTCTCTAAGCTCTTGCTGCCTTCTCATCCTCCTCTCTTAATAAGTCGTGTTTGTATCGTGCCTGCATTTTTTTCTCTTTATTTCCCTGAAATTCAGCCTTCGGGCTGCGCTCGAACACCTTTTCTTTGGTTCCCTCGGGGAAGTAACTCGATTTTGCTCCTTAAGCTAATTAGGAGCTAAGTTCGGTGCCAGATTTGTTTCTTTCCTTCTCTAAATGAGAAAGCGGGAAAGAAAAGCAAGACCAATAAGGCTCCGACCTCCTCCATGGTGCCCATGTCCAACACTTAGCGTAGCAGCCACCGCATGCTTCTTCACCCATTTCCTCGTGTTGAAGAGGCTGCAGGGTAATGTTAAAATGGGGAGTGAACGGGTTGCAAGGAGGAATATGCCTCGCCTCCGATTTCACGCGGCAGCAGTGCTGCTAAAACGGACTCCTTGGTTTTCTACCGCTTCAGACCACGCTTGTTCTCTCTCATACAGACCGACCGAGCAGCGGAATTACCGCCACTCCACCAATCTTCTTTCACCCTGTCTGAGGCCCTCTCCACCCGTACCTTCGTTTACTTTTTTTAATTGCGAAAGCAATACTACGCGGAAGCAATACTACGCGAAAGCAATACTACGCGAAAGCAATACTACGCGAAAGCAATACTATGCTAGGTTTTGAGCCTTCAGCGTGGTCCAGGCGGTAGTCACGTTTGATCTTTAGACAGCCTCCAGTTTGTTGACGCGGGGAGGCGCTCGCGTCTGTGACGTCATACCGAGGTGAAATCTGAGCTACTAAGTCGGTTCGCCAGCGCGGTCCCAGCGGTAACCACGGAGCGTCGCAAATCCGAGGCAGTAAGAGAGGGGACTGCGCTCATTTCAAGGAAAGGAAAGGCATCTTACCACTCTGTGGTTTAGTGAACACCTCAATAACAGTTTAGGCTAATTCCGGCGTTAATTGATGCCCACTGACAAAGACAGCGTTGTCGACTGCGTTGATTTGGAGGAAAGGAAAGACGCGTTACCAACTCTGTGGTTTAGCGGACACCTCAATAGCACTTTAAGCTAATTCCGGCGTTCCGTGCAGCACTCAGGCTTTCGCCTTTGCTCAAATACATCAATATCATTAGGGACAGAGAGACTCCTCTCCCTCTCGATTGGAAATCGGCTCTCGTGACCTTCATACCGAAGGCCGGCAAACCTATCGATGTGGAGAACCTTCGCCCCATCTCCCTCAGGTCTTGTGTCGGCAAGCTGATGGAGACGATGGTGCGCGACAGACTCTCCGATTATCTCGAAACTCAGCACATTTTCGCGGACACTATGCTCGGTTTTCGTCCTCACAAGTCAGCACAGGATATACTTCTTCAGCTCCACCACGACATTTTAGATCCTGTCGAATGTCCCCACAACGACAAGGTGGTCCTGGCCTTGGATCTTAAAGGCGCATTCGACAACATCAATCATGAAGTAATCCTGGACCACCTCAGTAACACCAACTGTGGGCACAAAACATTACATTACATAAATCAATTTCTTACAGACCGTCAAGCCTCTATACGCATACAAGATGCGGAACACAGGCCATACACCATCGGCTCGAGGGAAACACCTCAAGGCGCGGTCCTGTCTCCCCTGCTCTTCAATTTGGCAATGCGCTTCGTCTTCCACCCAAATTGTCTTCTCTGCCCGGGAAACATCACGCTCTTTATGCGGATGACATTACAATCTGGGCCACGCAAGGTAGCCTGGGCCACATGGAGTCCTGCCTGCAAGCAGCGGCGACTCTAGTCGACGACTACGCGACCTACTACAGACTCCAGGGCGCCCCAGCTAAATCAGAATTTGTGCACTTACGTCCTTCCTCTCGGGACACAACTCCGCTGCGCAACAGTCTCACCTCGGGACCGATCCGGGAGGCCAAGGAGATCCGCGTCCTTGGCCTCGTCATACACCACCAACGCAGAGTCGACACCACCCTAGCCAAACTTCGCACGGTGGGAGACTAGGTGGGCCGAATGGTCCGCCGGATCTCCAAAAGCGGGGCGGATTACGAAGCAAGGATGCACTGCGGCTTACCCACGCTTTCGCAACGAGTAGAATCCTCTACTCAACTCCCTACTTGCACGTGCCCAAACACGATGATCAACAACTGGAGGTCATCCTGCGGAAAGTCATCAGGCGGGCTCTCGACCTCCTGGTCGCCACGTCCAACCAGGGACTTCTGGCCTTGGGCGTGGTGAACACATTCCGGGAGCTTCGAGAAGCCCTCTTAGTCAACCAATGCACGCGTCTTGCACAGACCACGTCCGGTCGCCACCTCTTGGACCGGCTACACATCAAACACGACTACCACACTGAGGAAAGGGAGAGAGTGCCAGAACCCGGGCGACGCGCCCTCCGGGTCCGACCGCTTCCCCGCAACATGTCCAGAGAAGACCATAGCGGTCGTCGCCAGGCGCGCGCGGAAGCGTTAGCGCGATACTATGGTAACCAAGAACACGTGTATTACGTGGACGTTGCCGGCCCACACCACGAGGGGTGGTACACGGCCGCAGTCGTACACAACACAAACACAGTTAACGGGCTCATTTTCAAAGCCTACAAAGCAACACACGCGGAGGATATTGCCATTGCTCTAGCTCTCACGAATCCCAAGTCAAAACACATCACCGACTTGCGAGGGGCCTGTCGGAACTAGGAGTTGGGCTGGGCTCCCCCACTTGCCTGGTGCATACTGGAATATAGCTGTCGATCTGAAGACCCAACTCCACGCAACCTAATTTGGGCCCCCGGTCACCAGGGACTCCAGGGAAACGAACAGGCGGATCAGGCTGCCCGCGCACTCTCTCCGCGGGCTATCTCCTTGTCCTTGGAAGGGTACTCCCAATCAGACAATCTGGCCATTACATTCAAACAAATCACCTGATTACTACAAGGAGGAGCACCGGCGCTACCCTGCCCCTTGTAAGGGTCTGGATCGCGCTGACGAGCGCCTCCTCATCAAAATTTTCACTAACACTTTACTGTGCCCGGCGGTGCTTAAACATTTCAATACATCCTTTGATGGCGCGTGCCAGTTCTGTGGAGAGGTGGCTGACACCTTTCACATGGTTTGGGCGTGTCAATCTAACCCGTCTATCCCCCCCAACCCCATCCCCACCAGAGAGGATGGGAGGCGGCCCTGCTCGGCTGTCAAGACCTAAAGAGTCAAAAGGCCTTGGTTCAACGGACGCGGGCGGCGTTGCTTGCCAATGGGGCCCCGGAATAGCGGCTACACCTAGTACTGTGAGGGGAAAGGGCCAATAGGGTCCTACCCCAATCACCTTTCTGTAAAAATTTTATTGCCCATAAATGTTTTTCACCACCACCACCACCGCCTTTGACTACTTTAGTCGCTAAAGTTGCTCGTAATTTGCTATGGCAACCTTCCTGGCTTAAACAAGCTAAGCCTCTGCCAATTTTTTGTTTCTCCGCTTTATATCCCTTGCCACCCCGCCGTCAAACTCCAAACAGTTGCGCTCAGTGATGCTAATAGTAGCCGCGCCCGTTCTATGCTTCCTTCTCTTTTTTTTTTGTTTTTGCATCGTAATTCTTCTCTATCGCGGCAGCGCTCACTACGAAATTCGTAGGCATATTGAATAAATTGTTTTAGTCACTGCGGGGTTGATATAGCAACGATTTGCATTAAAATAATTTAGAGCTAAGCTGAGCGGCTTGCCGCATTAATCTGCATGAGCTGATTAACATTAGCAACCGCAGGGTTTCGAGTGGTAGGAGGCTCCTGTAATCCCGTCTTATGATTGTCCGCAGCCAGGTCACGAACGCTGCGGCCAGCTTTCCCATTTATCGCGCGTGCCATTTTCAGGGACTGTTAAGCGCTCACAGCAACGCAGCGCACTGCTGAGAGCCGTAGTAGCCTTCAGCGTGGCGCGGCTGCCCAAGCGGCTTCGGTTACGGGCTCGGTCGACAGATTCGAACCGCCGGGTGCGACCTACTGCCGCCGCCTCGGTTCGGAGGCAGCTGGCAAGAAGGGGCGCTCCGAAGTGCTTTCAAGGACACGCAGTCGTCAAGGCAAGGTCTTAAGCGAACGTATACGGCTTAGGGAAAACCCAAACCGTAAGGTGTATCATGGAAGTCTAACCAAGGATTTAGAAAATATTTGGAGTACAGGAGCTGGGTGAAACCAACGAGGTATTGTTTCCTGTCCTGTGGCTTTCATCGCAGTATTTTTGAATTCCGCTTAATTAGTTCGTTTGATTCAAGCATTATGCAGAATAATTAGAGTACGTTTTGCTAAGCTGTAGGACGGGTTAAGAGAGAATCGTTATGGCTTTTTTCAGCAGCGTTGCACCCAGGGGGGTGCTTTTTTTCTGCGGGATTTAAGCCCACGAGATATAAAAAACCCATGATACGGTTTTAACGTAGTTAAATCGAGCAGGCGTGCAGAAGCATGTGTTCAGACTGGTTGGCTCAAGGTTTGCATTGCTGGATCGTTGGCGCCTCTCAGGTTGAGTTTTGATCGAGGTTAAGCTGATCTGGTCTGTTCGAGCCGCAGATGCCACTTAATGAAGACGGCGATGTGCAATGCAGAACACGATAGCCAGTTGCAGTTTAACTCGAGGCGAGATCTCATGCTGTCGCAGCAGCCGATCTCGCCTCCAGTTAAACTGCAACTCACTCTCGTGTTGTGCATTGCACATCGCCGTCTTCATCGAGTTGCATTTGCGGCGTGAACAGGCCAGATGTGTTATTAGAGAGTTTTAGTATAGCGTTAGCGTGATAGCGGACCTAAGGGAAATTACGTTAGCGTGTCGCAAGCAACTTATCCCCACAGACAGTTTTAGTACATCGTTTTGAAAACGTTAAATGCCATCTGCTTGACATAGATGCGAACGGTCCTTCTAAAATGGTCGACACTGCCGCTAACTTGTCAAAGTATAATATTTACGAGTTTAATAAACGAATTATAATTGCAGCGCTTCTTTTCGTCTGGAAAATGAAGCCGAAATTGAAATAAAATGAAATAAAAAACGTAAAACAGTGGCGCCATCTAATCAAGGCAGTGCTAACTACAAGCCGTTCGAGCAAGAATATTTGCCATGACATGACGTCTAATGTTAAAAAAACTTTTGTATAATTAATATAAACTCGCTTTACATCATTTAAGTCTATAAACCACCGCGAAAAAGCTCCAAATCTATTTTTGTTTCGTTCCGGACGTTTTTGCTAGGTTTCGGCTGCGTTTCGGGCAGTTGCAGACCGTTGCAGTGCAGCTTGAGGTCCCATTAGGCTTGCGCGCTCCGGAATCGAGGCGTATCTCAAAAACTGAGCTGACTGGCAGCTTAAACTTTGTCGTCGAAGCAAGGTAAGTCATAGCGAGAAGCAACAACACCAGTAGTTGCCGGTAAACATGCCGACCGGAATCACCGGGACTGCTGAATCGGCTGAAGCGGGCGGCTCTTGCTTGGAGGAACGCCGCCATGTTTTCACGCTAAGGGCGCTAAAGCCGCAACTGCCGCAGCGCTAACTTCTGAAAATTGCGTCCGTACGCTAACGCTATTTCCCTGTTAGCGGTCTGCGCATGCGCACTCTGGACCCGCTATTCCGCTATGCACGCAATTACGCAAAGCCCGCAATACTAAAACTCTCTATTAATTAGCAATATCGATAGAATAATTAAGTAGCTGACGAGTTCGACATAAATTTATACAGTACAAAATGTAATGTGTAGAATAATTAAGTAGCTGTAGAGTTCTACACAAATTTATGCAGTAGCCAATGTAATCCGAACGTTAATGAGAGAGGCTGCAGCGCACAGAACTGGGACATCCCGTCAACAACGGAAGAGGAATTATAGAAAGCCTTAGGAGCAATGCACAGGGGCAAAGCAGAGTGTGAAGATGATGCAACAGCAGATCCCTTTAAAGGACGGAGGCGAGATTGGGCTAGAAAAATTGGCCACCCTGTATACGCAATGCCTCACGACCTCCAGCGTACCAGAAGTTTGAAAGAACGCTAACATTATCTTAAATCAAACAAGGTGAGGTAAAGGACTTGAAAAATTACGGAAATACTTCTGCTTGGGGCAGCTAGTCGCCGCTGATCCGCATCATGGAGGTAACTGGAAGAATAAGAATGGTGTTAAGCGCATATGGCGTGTTCTTTCAGATCATGAGTGGCAGTTTACAAACACCCCTGAAGAGAAACGTATACAACAGCTGTCTCTTGATGGTCATCAATCACCTACGGGGCAGAAACGTGGAGGCTAACGAAAAGGGTTCAGCTCAAGTTAAGGACAACGCAGTGATAGGTGTAACTTTAAGAGACCGGAAGCTGGTAGAGTGGGTGAGGGATCAAACACGGGTTAATGACACCCTAGTCGAAATCAAGAGGAAGAAATGGGCTTCAGCAGGGCGCGCAGAGCAAATGCATTATAACCACTGATCCTTAAGGGTAACGGAGTGGATTCGAAGAGAAGGCAAGCGTGTATCAGGGGGCGGTAGAAAGTTAGGTGGGCGAATGAGGTTAAGAAGTTTGCAGGGTTACGGGGGCCGCAACTGGCAAAGGACAGGGTTAATTGGAGAGACATGGGAGAGGCCTTTTCCCTGCAGTGGGCATAGTCAGGCTGATGGTGATGATGACGATGGCGTAGTCACGCTGATGATGATTCGGAGGCATTGACTTTTCCGGCATAGTATTTCCAGGGTTGAATAGTATTCACCAGAAAACCGGTGAATTTTCTTAACTAGTAATGTGGTTGACTAATTTGCCATAATAACTTTTTAACGACTACAGTAAAGAGCCTGTTTGCAATTAGAGATTTGTAACCGGTCGTTTGTCATAGCCATACCGGTTATTAGAATTTCGAAAACGCGATTACCCTCGGCGCTGTGGCTGAACAAAATGTGGCTATTTCCACTAGTTACTTCACTGGAGGGGTTTCTTTTACTGCGTGCTCACCAAAGTGCATGTATTTTGGCCCGATGTAGCCATATTTGCTCAGCCACAGCGCCGAAGGTAATTGCGTTGTCAAGAATCTAAAAACTGGTATGGCTAGTACTAACGACTAGCTACAAATATGCGCACCTCTGTAGTAGTTCAAAGGTTATTTAACAGGAAATAAGTTGATCAGCTTACTGGATAAGATGATTTAAAGGTTTCCCGGTGTCCGCCAACTCTGCCAATACTATGCCCCAAAAGCCATATTTTTACCTCAAAAATTCTATTTTTGAAAAGCACTTAAAGTCTTTCGTGAAAGTCTCTTAGTATGGTGTTTATAAGTTGAATTCACTTAACTTGCTCCAATGTAGTATTTGCGCTAAACATTCCCCACAGAATCTTCGACATGACGGTACTGCAAGATGCATTTGTGCCGGTGACACATTGTGAAGCAGGCATCGTCGATTGGAAACAGACGAAACGCGCTAACGCGGCTGCGTGGCTTTCGGTACAGTGCGCTCTTATTAAAGCCCGATTGCTTTCATAGGCGTCCAAAAGTATCATGAGAAAATTCACTGAGCAAACTACACTGGCGCTAAACTAACGCAACGTGCGCTTGGGACTCCCGTTCCTTTCGTTGACCTTTTTGTGCCCACACTGACAAGGTAAGTTTTTCTGTTGACTAGAGACCAAAGAAAATTCCGTTGAAAAGCGCCACAAATTATGCGTTGTTCTGCGCAAGCGAAGTCAGACAGCGATGCCCCGTAGATAAACATTTTTTACCTGTCTAAGGTCGTGTGGTCGCCTAAGTCGCACTATTAATGATGACATAAGGATAGCTCGAAAGATTGTTTGATTTTATAAAAATAAAAGCTTGTAATGACAAGAGACATAATGAAATAAAATTGGGCAAGCTCCGCACCCGGTCGCGATTCCTGGACGAGCTTCTAAGGAAGACAGTGTTGTATGCATTTTGTCAGAGATTCAAAAGAGAACTACGAAGGTTATCTTGTCGGACATGCGCAGAACTTTCTGTCACTGCGCGGCGTTCGCTAATGTCGTCTGTATCACGACGCAACGGCTGTAGAAATGAAACTGAAGATGAGACAAAAGCCCAGAAAAGCTAGACTAGCGGTCGGTGCGACCAGCTCCACTCCCTGATTACATAACAAACCCTGCACCAGCGGCGCGCGGCCGCCGGTCTGCACGCCAGCCATAACTGCAAATAAAAAGGGAGAAAGTGGTCAAGTGGTAGAGGATGAGGGACAAGAGTCAGAGCAAGCTTCACGTCTTGAAAAATCTGCCTCGCCAAACCCTCGTGCTTTAATCAGCTATTCAATTCATATCCGCTGGAATTGCGGCTCGCACCAGCCTTGCACCGGCGAAGGACTGTTTAATTATACGCCTCAGTGCGCATTAGCATCACTGACGCCTCTCCTTTGTTATGCGGTAAGCAGAGCCCCCAGCCCTCTTTCCTCCCTTTTGCCCTTGATCCCTTGATGAGACATCACTGACGCTGACTACAAGGTGGAGAGCGCGCGAGATCGTTCGGTGCTCATGCGGTATATGACGCGGCTCGGAAACGCGCGCAGCGTAGTGACTATTTTTTACATCTTTTCAGGTAGTCCTTCTCACGCCATCTGTAGAACACAAATCAAGAGTGATGCTGTTTTGGTTCAGGGAGCAAACATAGCTTTCACGATTCCAATCAAAATAGATTCCGCACTTTCCCTCTAGCTGCCCTACACAATAGGACTGAAACTGCGGATCAGAGATTTTGTCTCCGCACAAGCGGGAGGACGTTGAAGACAAGAAACATCGATTTCATTTTGCTAGTTCGAAATTTCGACTGAAATAATAGTAGCATACTCTTTCGCATAGCTCCGGTAAAGATGTGAAGGTTCGCCGTCAGTCTATGACAAAACAAAATACATACTGTAATATATTTTCTGCGTTAAGAAAGACAGCGAAGAAGGAATATACCAATTTCTCTGCGGGAGAAGGGGAAACATCTTGACATTTTATTGAAGTTGTCAGAAATCAGTGCACCAGAATTGGTGGCTCTCATCATATGCGTTATGTGAGCATTGTTATTACTGCTAATACATATGTAAACAGGCACCCATACCTTCAGTGTGTCAGCTGGCATTGGCTGGCTGGGATTGTAAGTCATGCTATAAGACCGCAGGAGACAAAAGGAATGTGGTTGAAGTCAGCAGCAAGGGTTGGGCTTATGCGCTCTCTCATACCATAAAAAGGCTGCAATCTTAGACTTCACACACAAAATTCGAAGCACAAACAAACCATATGATTTCATTTATGTGAGTAAAAGAGATACCTTCTAGCAACTTTCACCTGTAGGCTTTGAGCGACACATGATTTAAGGGGAGATGTTGGTCTTGGAATGAACATTTTAATTTTTAAAGTTATCCTAATGAAATTAGGTGCATTTTTTTTCTTTATTGCCTGACTTTGGCGCTTGACATTGCACAACAAAAATACACATAACGCTATATACATACGACACTGTCGTGGGCAGCCAGCACGAGACTGGCTTCGTCAGCTTAAAATTCCCATATGTCTATATTGAGAGCCATATGTCTATTCTTCCTGTTCTCCGAAACACAGTCAGTTTCGGTGCGCCTGAATCAGATCCCATATTATAGAAAAATAACTAAAGCCTAAATAGGTAAGTCCTTAGGGGTCGTTAAGAAACTTTATTTCTACATTTTTTTGGTTTCGATTATAAGAAAGCAGCAGCCAAAGAGCTGCCATGTGGATCTCGGCTAATTTATTGTTATTGAAGTACATCATAATATAAATTATTCAATATTTTCGATGTGCCACATTTATGTGATGGAACTGAGTGGAAATAAAACATCCCCGAGGAAAGAGAGCATTACTTCGGGCGGCAAGTTTAAAATTTATTCGCATCAAGATGTGAAAGAGAGCTCAGACAAAGAACGCTTACTAAATGTTGGGCACCGAACATGACCGTGAGATTATCGGGTCGCTCCTGGATACTAACTGCATATACAAAACGTTTCAAGTATAGGCACCTTGCCTTAACTTACGCCGCGAGTTCTTAACGCTGTCATCTTTACCCACTCTCAAAAGTTCGCAGGAAAGAGTAACTGGGAGCTTTGACCGGCGGAAGAAGCTTTGCGTGCCATGATTACGTATTGTCGTCAGTCTCCTTGAACACTGGTGTGTTTAAGACGGGTTTAGCGAAAAAAGCCGCAAATGGATCCTTTTAGTATTAAGTTACACACAAAAAAAACTTACGCTTCTCAATTTTTTTTTTCTTTTCAGGCGCTTATATGCAACATTTTAGGCCTGCATTCGCTGACGATGTCGATGCGAATTTATCGGCCGAGTGTTCGCCTCCAGAATTCGCCGCACAAAGGTGTTCGCATTTCTGCCATTCAAGAAGTAGTTCCTCGAGCAAAAACACGCCTAGTGTTGTAGCCTTGGGCAGCGAGTGATCGAATATTTAAAGAAACTATACAAACTTCAACGCTTCAGCTGCCTTCTCGCTTTTGGTTGCGCCAACTGCGGCCTGTATTCCTTATGTTCTCTTCGCACCACCCCAGCGCTGCTTATACAGCCGTTGCCTTTCCACTTTCTCAGCAAGCCTCTCTGCTCGGCTCCTTTTGCAGCGGCGTGGTACCAACGCTTGTCTTTTCGTAGCCCACTCTATCTAAAGAACAAGTTATAAAGGAATATGTCGGAAGAAATTTTTCAATCCGTCTGAGCACCGGCGGCGGAACTTCTCCGTCACTTCTGGGTACATTTTTTGCCATGCAGGCGTCGTCTTGAAGCAGCCTTCGTTTACAGCCTTTCGCCATTCGCTGCTCGTAATCTTTCTTCTTCGGCTGACGGGCTCTTTTCAAGCCCAGAGCCCTCGTATACAGCCGGGTAAAATAAGTCAGCGACGAAGGAGTGCATTGCCGTCTCTATGTTTACGCCTCACACTTGCCAGGCTAGATTCTAGCGTGAAATAGGGCACAAGACAGGCGAGAGAGAAGCGGCACAGCCATTTCATCATCCGCATAGGTCAGCACGAAAACGATGTTGATAGATTGACCATGCCGAAACTGGATAAACGGATAAAAACATTGACTTTGGCAGCAACAGCGGCAGCTGATTCACTTCAGTTAAAGCCGAGCTCGGAGCTTAGGCGTCACTTTCGGGCTACTAAACTGAGGCAGTGAACACTTGAGAGAAACAAGACGTTCTGACCTTCTTTACGCGTAGTTAGAGCCAGGTGAAAAAAAACGAAGGTCTCGTGTTTGTTCCCTGATTCCAGCGTGGAAACGCGTGGCTGTCGTTCCCATTTCATTGTACTTGCAAAGCTGACCTACTGATTAGCTCGGCTGATTAGAGAGGCGCACGACAAAATAATTTCTATTTTATCGACGGCTCATTTCCCGCATTGAATACATAGCCCCAAATCCAAATTCCATTTCCCACCTTCCTTCATAGTATTTGAATGGCGACGTTCGTAACACTAGACGTTGCTCATTTACATGTATATAGCAGAAAGATGTCACCCCGTATCTCACACTCTTAGAAAAGGAGGCAATGAAAAGGTACTAGATACTGCTTTTACTACTTTTCCTTCCGTCTTACTACCTTTTTAGTGACTCGGAAGAATAAGTAGTATCCGTAATTGCTATCATTTGGTGTGCGATAGCCTACTTGACCAGAATATTCGAGCATTCAGAAATGAACACTACAGCTACAGACAGGATTGCTGCTTGACATCATATGTTTCCTTTTTTCCAGATAGCAATTTGTAGCAGCCAGTTACAGCAAATAGAGCTGGCCATGATTAAACGAAAAAAAACAACCTCCGCCCTCATGCTTTCCAAAAACACCTCTATATTCATTTGAATATTGTTTAACGAAAATAAGCATATGATAAGTCAACTATAATTGCATAGTACTGCGTGATAAGGGCACGCAGTTCGCCATTTCTCTAGTGACTAAACCCGGGATTTCACACGACATGCATATGTTTAAAGGCTCACAAAATCCTGTTGGTGAAGCTCATGATAGCAACATTAGAATGTTTTCTTACAAAACATAGCAACTTTAATACAAAAGCGACTGGTTTTCCGGAACGCCATCTGTGTTTCGTGTACGGAGTATATTTTTTTTCCCCTAATCTGTTAGCTTCGGGGGCCACAAACTGGCTGGGGTCACAGCTTTTCAGGTCACTACTCTTAATATCACAGGCTTGCCGAATCGAGGGCCGCAGTACCAGTTAAAACACCTATTTTAAAGGTTTAGCGTGAATGTAACTGCATCTAAGGAAACTCAGATGGCTACGCATGAGAATACGGATAGTCCTCTTGGGGTGTTCCTACCGCGATATAATATTATCATCAGTCATTCGAAGTGCTTGTCTGCACGGTGCAAGCATTTTTGAGCAATACAATTGATATGAATGATCTGTCGCATTTGTTTCATGATGAGGGCCGGCTCACTTCTTTTGACCGCACCCTTTCGTATCAGCAATGGGGTATTATTTGTGTGTATGCGCCTGTGAAGCAGGAGGATAGAAAAGTGTTGTGGCGAAATCTACATTGACCAAGAGCTTGCGATTTCGCTGTGGCGGTGCTCCGAGAATGCACAGAAACCATCCTTGAGCCGTCGCCTAGCAACGGCTGCAGCTGGCGGACGCCGAAGCGCGCTTGCCACGCGATTTGGCATGACATCACACCGCGCACCGTCGCCGTTTGGTATGACGTCACGCCGCTTGCCTCATCGTTGCGCTCACCTCTGCTCGTTTCGCCAGCTCTGACGCATGCCTGATAACATGTCGGAGGATTGACCAAGCTATGCCTTAGCTTTCGCTGCGTATATCCTGGCACAGCCGAGCTGAGCCACTGCCAATTTTATTCCGTAAGCATTAGTAAGCCAGGCTTCGAGCCGCCGCGTAGCTCCCGGCGGTGGCCACGGTTGGCCTTTAGACACAGCGAGGTCAAACAAGTGGCGGCGTCGCCATAGCAACCGTTTCCTCCACTCTTCACCAGACGCCAGGACCACTACTACTTCAAAAAACTGTGGCGAGGCTGGGAATCAAATCAGGGCCTATGGTATCCGAGGCGGAGACCCTCCCACTCCGCCACTAAGGCTCAGGGTTTGAGTATAAATAAAGGCTAATGTGGTGAATGCATGGGTCTCATAAATAGAATAAAAGCAATAAAAAAATTACAACAAGAAAAGAGTAGGTAAAGAATAAAAAATAAAAGCAGCAAAAATAACAAATAAAATAAAAATAAGAAAAGAAACAGAAATGACAACAAATAAAACCAAGCAAATTATCAAAAATAGTAGCAACACTAGTGAGCCAGGTTTCGAGCCGTCGCGTAGCTCCCGGAGGTGGCCACCTTTAGCCGCAGCGAGGTCAAAGAGATGGAGCGCCGTTGCCATAGCAACCAGAGCTAAACCTCAGCTAATTTATTTTTTTCTTGTCAATGGGAAACCCCTTGCACACGGATCGGGAAATTTTACTGTTGGAGATTTCAATTGTTTGTAACCATGATGATCGATCAGTATATCACGTATGTTATGACGTCAGTTCTGCTGTTCTCCCCGACTTAGTTTGTAAGTACGACCTTGTTGCCATTGGCCGACTAAAAAGCGATAGATTACATGCATTTTCAATCTTCATCGAATGCTTGACTTGGCAGATTTTTCTGCTGGCACATTAGCTGCTGTGCATGGATATTTGATGACGCTGACATTTTTTAGTGGCCACTGCTGGTGCCTGTTCAGGTAGGACCGTACAGTCGACGCCTTCTCCAACCTCGTTGGCTGTTACGGAAGCTAAATTATTCTGTCCTCCAGGAAAAATTAATCAGTGCGCTGAAGCAACTTGCTTTAAAGATAGATTGGCATGCGCATATCTCTTAGTATTTCAAAAGTGGGGCTTTTAAACAGGAGGTTACGAATAATTTTAATGAAGCATCGTCACGGATCACATTTTCGAAGCGGCTTCACCTTCGTGAATCGAAGCGCACCCTGAACGAATTGCATGAGTTGGCACGAATTGCTCCAGGTTCGGATCTTTATTACAATACCAATATTGGTTTATGGTTGGTTTATGCGGTTTAACGTGCCAAAGGTACTCAGGCTATGTGAGACGCTGTAGTGAAGGGCTACGGAAAATTCGACCACCTTGGGTTCTTTAACGTGCACTGACATCGCATGGAGCACGGGTTTCTAGAATTTTGACTCCATCGAAATTCAACCGCCGCGGCCGGGATCGAACCCGCGTCTTTCGGGTCAGCAGCCGAGCACCATAACCACTGAGCAACCGCGGCGCCACATCAAAAACATTAATGCGCAGTTACATGAGCTTAGCGCAGAAAAATATCAGGGTGCCCTGGTTAAGCCGCGAACAAGGAGGTTCGTTAATGAGCAACATTCTGGCGGCGCGCTTAACGCTGAAAGGCAGGCTGCTGTTTCTATGAATGTTTTAGGAAATCGTTGCAGAAGTGATGCGTACACTGGCACACCAGGCATTCATGGTGCTTTCTTTAAGTATTATACGCGGCGCTTTGGTGGTAGTAGTAGGCCAATCCGTGGGATCGATTTCGGTCACTTAAAAGAGGCATTTCTTCGTCTTGAAGATGAGAAGCGTGCTGTCGTTGAGGGATCTATTTAGCTGAGGTCAAGCCGGTAATTTTTTCTCTACAGGGTCGGAAGTCTTTTGGCCCGGATGGTCTAAGTATTGAGTTCTATTAAGCGTTTATGCATATCTTACCACCTGCCTTGTTGGGGATTTTGAATGCAGCTTATGACATGGGCTTTTCGCCTCCGCGTTCTACACTAGCCGCACCATACTAATTCTGAAAAGCACTGACGCAGATCAGTTGAAAATGGTTTAAGGGTATCGTCCAATATCGTCCGGTGTCCTTATGCAGCATAAATTATAAAATATTTGCATAGGTTCTTTCTTCTCGGCTGCAGCTTGCGGCATTACATTTATTCGGGCTGCGCCAAGTGTGCGGAATTAAAGGCCATTGTATCCAAAACCGTATCCATATTGCATACTCTGTATTAGGAACAGTGTCAGATGAGGCCTGTCAAGTGGCTCTTATGCAGGCTGATGTGGAAAAAGCTTTTGATAAGGTGCGTAACGATTTTTTGTTTGCTGTACCAGAGAGTGTAAACATTAACGATGCATTGCTTAAAATCAAAGAACTACGTCATAAAGCGGCCCCTTCAAGAATAATTGTTAGTGAAAAGTTTACCTAAACTCATCCATTTCAAACACCTCTTCGACAGGGTTGCCTGTTAACGCCCTTGTTATGCGCTTTGTATCTTGAGCACCTTTGTCGTACTATCATCGGAATCACAGCAATTCGTGGCTTCTCTCCATCGCAATGTGAAATTCAGATTTTTTCTTATACTTATGACGTTGCCTTTTTATGTTTGATAAAAAGAGTGTGCTGGAGGTTTTGTGAGTAATTGAGTAGTTCTGTGATAGTCCGGGTGCGTCTCTTAACCTTCATAAGTCAAAGGGGTTCTGTGTACAAAGCCAACCTTTTTTTTCGGGATATCACGTTTAACTTTGTAGATTTACAGTATTTGGGTGTTCCCTTGCACGAGTATTGTAATAGAAAACTTCACTGGGAAGCCCAGATCTTGCTAGTTAGACGTCAAACCAAGGCTTGAATGGACAGGGAGCTGTCTGTATGTCCACGAGAACAAGTTTCCAATACCTTCTTGGTTTCAAAGCTCATTTATTTTTTGCAGGTGTTGCATTGAGCAAAGACAAGACTACAGGCAATGCACAGAATCCTTGTTACTTTTGCGTGGCGCTCTCATTGGGCGCCTCTGCTCCGAGATAACTTGTGTTTCCCTCAGTAGACAGGTGGAGCTTATCTTCAGCACTTGTTTGTTAATCAGATTCTTTCAAGGCTTTTTAAAACAACAAACCATCCGTTCCTCCTAGATGTCACTTGCTTATTCTGTTGGCGCCCATTGGCCATTGGAGGGAGGAACCTTTGCGGGGTTTTGTTAAAGAAGTCGCTGACACATCCCATTTTCACACTCCATGGTTCTCCTTAGAATTCCTGTGC
Source organism: Amblyomma mixtum (assembly GCF_055824585.1). Taxonomy (NCBI): domain Eukaryota; kingdom Metazoa; phylum Arthropoda; class Arachnida; order Ixodida; family Ixodidae; genus Amblyomma; species Amblyomma mixtum. The sequence continues at coordinate 37,839,355 of NC_143017.1, read as the reverse complement.
AGTCTATTCCGAGGACAGATGAACAGATTCCGATTGAGGCGTTGTTTTCTGTACTGATATATTGACAGCCTATACCTCTCCTTCCTAGGCAACAGTCTATTGTAGTGGGTATAACGGATATGTGTGCAATCGGCTGCAAAGACTCTTTGTTACACTTCACACGTCAACCGTACCTGTCCCAACCTGGCTTAGGAAAAAGGGACTCTGAACTGGTCTACTGTAGCTTGTGTTATCAGCCAGAAACTACTGCTCATTGCCTTGGGTTTTGGCGTGATGCCGTGTTTTTTAGGGGGGGAGGGGGGGGGGGGGGAGTGGGCATTCTGCCACGAATTTTCAAAAAGGACATTGAAGTTACGCCTTATAAGATTTTTGCCTACATTGGAAAGTTCTAAAGTTCCATGTGATCTTTTAGTGCTCATGAAACTGTTTACCACATGGAAAAGCCGCATTACAGATCGGCGCGCAGAGCCGCCATGTTCACCGAGGTCGGTGTTCAGAAAACAGTGTGCTGTGACGCGGGGGGTATATGCGGCTCAGGATCGAACTCATGCCTGGCTGTCTTTACTCGATGCATATGTCTGTCCCCGCAATGTGGATGCGAAGGGATGGGAGGGTGCGGGTGTGATTTTGTGCGATGTGTTTCGGGATGTGACCTGGTTAAGTCGGGCATGAAGCCTGTCAGGGTGGGTGTACTTGCAATAAAGAACAAAAGTCGGTTTGGTGGCCTAGTGAGATATGCGCTCGGTTCCCAGTCCAGAGGTCATGAGTTCGAATCTGCGCAATTTTATCGTTATTTACCTTACTTTCTGTCCTTGTGTGCGATTAGTTGTGTCACTAACTATACCATCAGAAAAAAGTCTAGGAATATTGCTTCAGGAGCGATTTTTTTCTGAAACCGTTACTGATAGTAGTTACTCTTACTACCAGCACTCATTATCTATGTGACAAGCAGGTATTATCCTGAAAGATATTAACAATGACTGCCATTTGTCAAGAGTGGACGGCGACATCCAGGCGACTACATTCAGGTGAAACGATATGCAACTAATGCTCACTCTGTTCGATATTTGAACTTTGCATTGCTGCCTGGCACGAGAGATAATCATGATTACCTCCGAGCAGCCTCTGTTCTTTACGAAACGAACGCCTCTCGTGCTGGGTTCTAACTAGCCATGTCTGATACAACGTGCAGTTGCGTTTGACCAGTAAATTTTAAAATTAGTTACTGAATACGTGCCGCGCATTAGGCTAGAGTTACATTCTTCACTGCGAATACAACCCAGACCACCTTCACTTTTCACGCCCTTTGCTTTGCCAAATTATATAGAGACACTATTGCCAGATTTAGTTTTGAGGCCGAATGGGCACTTAGAACATATGCGGTCACAAATTAGGCTCCCCAAATCGCTCGAGGCGCGCTTTGTAGTGGCAACTAAGGAGCCGGATCATTGGGATTGCTGGCCGTTCATAAATTCGGCGTATTTTGGCGACATGTGCACGCAGTAAGTTAGGATCTGTCTATGAGGTCACTGCTGCGAGATCAGTGAAAAGACTCCCGTTGCTTTCATTCATTTTGTGAAAAATCGTTCACGACAAAACTTCAGAGGGACCCAGGGATCAAGCTGCTCGAGTCCACAAATTTTGTGAGACCACCAGCTGTGAAGTTTTCACTTCTTTGTGTCTGCTAGTTCCCTCCTTTGTTTCCGCGGTTGGTTTCAGCATTTATCACAGCTATGCAATTCTGGATCGGTACTTCTGAAGCATGCTGAAGCCGTGAGAGAGAAAAATAACTTTCTATAGTCTCTATTTGCAGAGCACGCCGACGCTAATCTACTCGCTCCGATGCGGAAGCTTTAATGAAGGCGATGCTTCCGTTAGCTCGAAGAAAAAAATATTGAGGCGGTGAAGGAAGTTCTAGAAGAGAGATGTTAAAAGCGTGCACTGCACGCATCAAAGCTGACGACGAAATATCTTTTCATCTCAGTGCGCAAACTCTAGATCGCTTCCAGAAATAAAGGCACGAAGTTATTCACGTACGTCGTTACCACGGTTCCCTCCAGATTCTGGACAATTAACTGCGAAGTATATACCGCAATAGGCAGCGTCTCAGTCAGCGCTTATTACGGGGGTCGGACCAGAACGAGTAACGAGGGCGATGGTTCTGAGCGCAGCTGACGCTTTTGTGTTGAGAACAGATTTGAAGCATGAGTTCGATAGCGTGCCCTAATAGAACCTTCTACATGTAATGCGGTGAAATCGAAAATAGAAAGTAACAACGAAACTGTATTATAGGGCTCGTGTATAAGTTGTACAGGAACACTACAGCCCCAAAGAAAGCCCGGGACTTCTAGTCGTGAAGCGTGCAAAGTGCACGGCGGTAGCCGCTCGTACTTTTGTTCATTTTGCAAAAACTGAAGAGCGCTTGCAGGCTCGCACAAAGCGGCTTGCAGAAGGACTCTATTCGTCAACGTGTGTGCGGTGGGGAAGGCGGAAGAACGGGGGAGACAGGCAGGGTCGAAGCGAAGTTGAGGATCCTATACTAATGGCACGACGCCCCGCGGAAAGGGCAATCGAAAAACCATTAAGGATAGTTTGTTTCTGCGAGACCCCGACTGAAACCCCCGCTAACAACTCCTGGCGCTCTCAGCCGAGAGGAAGGATGCTGCTTTCCCCGTCTCTGCTCGACACTGCTGTTCCGACGAACTGCTGCCTATCCTTCAAAACGACAGCGTTCTTCGCTGTATTTCTGTTCTTTTTCTTCTTCACATCAGTTTTCAATTATCCATAAGTTTCACAGAACCTTACGGTGTCACCTCCATCCTCATTCTCTCCTTTATAACCAATTGGCTTTCCGTCGAGTGAATGCCAAGAAATGTCTCCCACACTTTCCGTATCCCCCGGACACCTCTTATGCGCTCCTCTCCTGATTGCCTTTTGTCTCACTCCTTCATCATGGAGTACGTTACAGCTATGAGAGTTTCTGAGCGCAGGAAAAACGAACTATTCGGTTGCATACTCTGCTCATACGAGCTTTAACATGTCGGGGCACGAAGTGTTGAAATTTTTGCCATGGCGGCAGGCTCGAATGTAATGCATGGCAGTAAACTATCAGTGCACTGCGCCAACGATACCTCTGGTGTCGTACCAGATGCTAGTGCACGGGCAGGTCGTTGAGAACAAAAATATAGGGAGGCTAAAGGGAGAACAGGCGCCGTTCTGTAGGCCTTTTTTTCAAAGGAAATTTCTGCGCACAACTGACGAAACGTAATCAGACGGATTTGTTTCTGTTTTTTCTCTCTGTTGTGGCTCAGACGGTGAGCGGTGTGACTGCATTTGCGCGGCACTGCGCAGCCTAAAAAAATGAATGCGGGACTTCCTCTGCCTTTTCATGCCACGCCTCATTTCGAACCCTCTGAGCAGATGCATTCAAATTCCTTTATTTCGGAAAGCATGCGCATACAAGCGTATTCGATGTTCATGCCGATTAATGGGAATGCCCAACACTTTTTTTTAACCGCTACGAGAGAATTCATTCCAAAGGAGCAGCCAGTTTGGCATGACTGGTATTTGAGCGAGATGACATGCGCCTGACATGCCATCCTTTTTTAGCTAAATACTCTGAGAACAAAAGATTTTTATTGCGATAGCAATACTACACCAGGTCTAACCGCTCGTCGCGTGGTCCATCGACCCCCTGCTCCTCGAGCAGCCGTCGCCGCGCCTAACAGATGGTGTGACGTCAGCCCCTCCGTTACTATGGCGATGAGTGACGTAAGCTTGCTCTCTCCACCGCAGCCAGGAGCAGCCGGTCGTGCCACGCTCCTCGACGAGTGTCGCCATGGAAATCACCGACGAAGAGTCTGTATCTGAATATAGTTGCTCTACTGCTCCTCAACAATTAAGTCTAAGGCGACAGCCAAGCACACTAGGAAGAATGCAAGAAAGGGCCCAATGCAGAAGAAATATGCCCAAGAAGTACTTTGATTTGGGCTAGTTGGTTCATATCTTAAAAGTAGTTCGGACGGCGCGAAAACAACAGAGACAAAGGAGACACGAACTCAACAGGACGGGCGCCAACCCGAGACTGGCAAGTAGATACGGCAATAAGGTTGGTACACGTAAGGACGGGGTCGTACAGAAACTTGAATAGAGGAAATATGCTCAAGAAGTACTTTGATTTGGGCTAGTTGGTTCATATCTTGAAAGTAGTTCGGACGGCGCGAAAACAACAAAGACAAAGGAGACACGAACACAACAGGACGGGCGCCAACCCGAGACTGGCAAGTAGATACGGCAATAAGGTTGGTACACGTAATGACGGGGTCGGTACAGAAACTTGAATAGAGGAAAGGGCCCAAAGCAGAAGAAATATGCTCAAGAAGTACTTTGATTTGGGCTAGTTGGTCCTGTACCGACCCCGTCATTACGTGTACCAACCTTATTACCGTGTTATTGGCGTTGGCGTTGACCACGTTTTACACTCCGATCATTTTAAGGAAAGTAAGTGCACATAATGACTCCCTGGGTCAGTTTACGACTGAATGGTGCTTATAGGTACGTGTGGGGATGAGAGAGATGTGGACTGCAGGCATTGAAAAGGTTGTTCCAGAAACGCGGCGCTGAAGCCATAGGCCATCGGCGTTCATTGGCGTTGGTTTTGTCAACGTTCTACACTCCAATCATTTTAAGAAAAGAAAGGCGAGCGCGCGCGGCGAGGCACGCCAGCTGTGCGTAGTGACGTCACCACTCCCCCCCCCCCCCCCTTTTTTTTACGGTTACAACAAATCGAGTTCTTCCCGTAAAACCATGGCAGCTCGAGGTAACCACCATTGAGATGGTTCCCGGGGTTACTACATTTAGGTCACGCACTCCGCTCCCGCCATTCTCCCCATCCACCTCAACCGTGCTGCCTCCATCCTCTAGTCACCCTCCGACAAGTTCCCGCGGCAACCCATCTCCGGCTGCGCATTCTTATGCTTCCCCATACCTTGCTGCATCAACTTTTATCACCCGTTGCCATTCACGCTCCACTTGCGCATTCCACACATTCGCCGTAACCTCCTACTCCCCCATTAATAATTATTCGTTTTGTTCGGGGGGTAAAAATCCTTCTGTAACGCATTACTCTTCTCTCTGTCGCCGCGGTGGCTCAGTGGCTATGGTGCTCGGCTGCTGGCCCGAAAGACGCGGGTTCGATCCCGGCCGCGGTGGCTGAATTTCTTCGGAGGAGAAATTCGAGGCCCGTGTACTGTGCGATGTCAGTGCACGTTAAAGAACCCCAGGTGGTCGAAATTTCCGGAGCCCTCCACTACGGCGTCTCTCATAGCCTTAGTCGCTTTGGGACGTTAAACCCCATAAACCAACCAAACTAACCAACCTACTCTTCTCTCGTCATCCTCTCATCCTTCCACTGGAAGCGCCCTGTAGATGGTTCCGGTGGAGACCACGCACTGGCTACACATTGTCTTCTTCTCGCCGAGCTCTCCTCCTTCCTTGAACGGTAACCACTATCCAGAAGGTTATAGTGGTAAGCACCTTCTGGTTGTGCATTCGTCGAGTCTCCTCATGCCCTTCGCCTTTCACAGCAAGCACCCTTTAGGCGGTTGCAGTGGCAACCATTTACTGGTTACGCCGGCTACTACTACTTTACTTACACAAAACCCACTACGGGCGTTTACCAGCTGCATCTGTAAAGGAAGAGGAAAGAAGGAGGCTTCAGCACTAACCTATAATTCCTATATATTATACCAGTGGAAAGCATAATCAGTGGCGTCCTCCACGTTCGGAACGGGAGGTTACAGCGCCTTCAATAAAAGATGAGTGGTATTTGAGATTGCGTGTTTGTAAAGGCTATACGACACACCCTGTAAAGCTACTTCAAGCAATTTTGCAATGCTGGTTGCAGAAAGCTCCATTGAGTTTTCTTGGTCAAAGAGTTCCCAAAAGTAACGTCCCCAAGTGAAACGGTTCACAGGTAAAAGGGGAGGGTTTAAGCTGGATTTCAAGGGGTGCAATAGCGTGCACTAGATCGGCACGGCTAGATTAATTGCGAAGCATATATGCAGCAACGACACAGCAGAGGGTCTTAGCCGTATGCTTTGCTCTTTTTTAATGGTGCGGCTTTAGACGACTTAGCGGGAACAAAAGAGCCGCCATTTAGTACCCAGGTGGGAGGCGGTGCGCAGGAAGAGCACATCGCACAGGAAGAGTAACCTAGATCTTACAAGCTCTACCAGTCACTTCTGGCAAAGACATAAACGGAATTCAGTGCTATCTCGTTGCCAACTAGTAATGTAATAAGGTGCCCCTGTCAATTTTGCAGGTCTCCGCCTGTCTCTAACTTCTCGACAACGGGTACAGGCCCCTCTAAGAAAACTCTGGTACCGGCATTCTTCAATTCGTGGGTGCAACACAGCTGCTCAGAGTAAACACAGGCACTCCAGGGGCATCGGCCGGTAGGAGTTGTGGGGATACACATGAATCCCCTGCCCCATAGTAACGGCCGCGCGTAATTATCACGCGATGCTATGCGCGCGCCGTTCGGGAGGTTGCGAGGATGGGCACTCACGCCGCCCCGCTTCCTTTCTCGCCCCGCCGCGACGCCGCAGCGGGGACTTTCCCTCTTTCCCCTTTCACAACGGAGAGACCTCCTCTCCACAGCCCGGTAAGAAGGCGCGTTTCTCCCGAGGCTCGCTCGTCTTCTGGCGGGAGCCGTGCACACGCACGGATCAGAGATCTGCCACGGAGACCGCTGCCCTTATCGCCCGGCCACCGTGTGTGACTTGACCGCCGCGGGCCGTGAGCGAGGAACCACGCGAGGTGAGCGGAACCTTCTTCCCCCACATTTTTGCGTGCGTTCTGCCCTTTGTGTTTTTCACCCCCGTACGCGAGCGGAACACTCGCCCTCGTTACGGCGGTTGTATTGTTGCTGCTGCATTGCATTGCTCGGGAGCAATAAACGCTCCTCCGAGTAGCATACTCGTGTTTGTCCTCTCTGGCCCGAACCCGCCGTGGTTGCGACGCGCCGCGGGTTGGGGGTCACAGCTCTGACTGCTAGGGCTGGCACGCTGGTGCTAGAGAGCGACAACTGCTTCTAGCCCTTTGAGCGTTACTACAAGAATAACCCCCATAGAGTGCACGCTAGAATTAAAGTAAGCGAGACAGAGAGGTTTAGGGTGACGGGGACTGTTTCTGACCGAGCTGCTAATAGTGAGATAGCTCAAGACCGCCCATTTGCTCTCCCCTGAAGTTAAATGCGCGTTAATGAGAAAATACGTTAGAACAAAAGGGGAAATCTATTAACGCTTTCATAGGTAAACATACAGTGGGATAACCGGAAGCCGAAATGGGAAGAGCTCTTTGCGATTCTCCAGAAAGAGAGCGAAACTATTGTTTTACATGGCGAAACCCCTTGAAACGTCAAGGTGCCGCCACCACATCCTGAGCGGATATAGGAGGGGTTAAACCTTATATTTTGGGAGCGGAAGGCTGGAGGTCTGGGTGCATGTAGAATTTCTGTTCATGATACGAACAGGTCTGAACTGCATTTTTTGAAACACATGTCACTGAAAGGAAAGTGTACGCCTGACGAATTTTCTCCGTGGATAATGTATCTGTTGACAGTTAAAGATGGTTTTTAGATAAATGAAAAAATCTTAGCCTGCTCAGAAAAGTATTCGTCGGTGCTCAATCTCCTTCTTCTTGTCTTTTGTGACTTCGGCTGTTCGAATGGACACACTGCTTCTGGAGTGGATTTATGAGCAGAAAAGGCGCGCGAAAGGCGATCCCAGTGCTCAAGCCAAGCGGAAGGGCCACCCCTACGTCCTTCGTTGCAGTGATTTTAGTCAGTAAAAAATTTTAACTGCTCGTTCGCTCTGCATGTTATCTAGCATACCTGCCAGTGAATGAACTTTTCTTTCTGCCTTTGACGAGCGTGGCCAATAGCCTTTGTTGAAGAAGATACTAATTTTATTCCAACGCAAAAGAATACGAAGGGGGCGAGTGCCGGTAATTTCACTGGCCTTTCGTCACGTGGAGCTCATGTAAAGGCATGATGCTGCAAAATGAAAGCCCAACCCACATGATATCGTTTTATATGTACGGGAAGACAAGTTTTCATAATAATAACAAGCCAGTGCAGAGGAGGATGGGTGGGGGGGGGGGGGGTGGAGAGAAATGTTAATTTTAAGCTTCAGCGCTTCTACGCAGGTTCGAAGGATGCAAATTATGGCCTCTTTCTGGAGAGGAAACAAGTTGCAGAACTTAATGCTCATTTTCAGCCCACGGATGGCCTGCTCTATAGTGAAAGCCTTTTCCTGCACTGGCACAAAAGTCGAAACTGTAAAACGCGCTGGAGTTTGACCGGAGGCTATGAAGAAATCGGCTAAGGGTACAGCGGGAACATAGCAATCGCACGTAGCCTCGTAATAAAGCGCGGTTTTTTTGCGGGCAGGATGAATAAAAGAGAAGCAAGGGATAGGGAGGCCGCAGCGCTTTATAGGGAATCAATTACTTTGCTCTGGCCTCAAATAGATAACACCGCTCGCTACATTGAGTCCTTCGTTTCATTATCAATTCTTTTCGTGTCCCTTCCCAAAGCTCTAAAACCTCATTTTCTTCCTCAGCCGCTTCCCTCTTCTGCGCTTTGAACAAAAACTCTCCCCACGTGTGCCTGCCGTTGCACGTATTCAGCTTTCGCGTGAATAAGTATTGTGCGAAAGCAAGTCAAAAGATACAGTGCAGCTCGCACAAAGCGGAAGACCATGAGGGCCAACACGATACCGCTGAGACGTCAGAAAGTAACACTGCCAACGGACAGAGCTAACATCACCCATTCTCTCTTTTCTAGCCAACCGCCGCAGACTAGGTATCAAAAGTGAAACATTAAATACCACTCGTTTCTCAAACCTAGTGTCTTCTAGGATGAAACTTTCGCGTATTTATCAGCAGCACTAGCACTGCTTTTTTAACGTGGCGAAGAAGAGCACATAAAAGCTACTCAAACCACGCGCACTTTTAAAGCCTGGCATGAAGCGATGAGACGCAAGCAAGCGAACGACGAGGTCACAAGCCGGACCATATCGGCGCAGTCTCTTGCAGGCGGCGAGCTGTGTATAAGCAATTGTCCAGGACACTCGTCAAATACGCCTCGTAGCGAAAACAGCTCTTTTTATTCTTATTTTACTTTTCCTGAATAGTTTATCGACTTGGAAAGGCCGTAGGACAAGAAAAACTTTCTTTTTAATACGCATTGACCCACGCAGCTTTATTGCCAAATAAAGCAAAACATTTTGCTTTTAGGAAGTTATCATACTCAACACACAGTAAAATGTGTCCTCCTTCAAAATCTTTCTACTAACTTTGAAGCAAGGGATCATGATTTTCCTGCTTTTTGATGTACAGTACGTGTTTTCCGGAGTGTTGGGGAACGGCCGCTCAATCTCCCGTATCGCGCAACTGTGGTTGTAGGCGGGGCATCTGATCGGGGAGCTCTACATGAAAAGGACATCACGAAGGCCATACTAAACCCATTTATGGCTTTGAATTGCAAAAAGAGGAAGGAGTCTAAATCCCGCCTTCATAAAGGTGCAGTGAAGAGGAATTTGAACACGTCTTTTTACCGCGGGAACTCGATCTACACGTTCCGAGCATTCTTAGAAACTTCGACTTATTGCCCTGTGTGGCGAATTTTCCTAATTAAATCGCATTAACGTCTGGCTTCTGCCTTTTTTTTTCTGAATTCTCCCCGTACGGTGGGCGGAGCCGACCAACGCGTGGAGTGCCTTTCAGCCAGCGCCATGGAGGCTTTGCTTTCGCTTCATTTTGTTTTTTAGGTTTCTGTGTATAAATAGTTTCATTCGCAGATAATATAGCCGCAAATTAAACCCACAGAAATAAAAATACGTGCGGACTATTTGCTACTACGTATTATTACTCCACCGATGGCAGAGCGGCAAGCCTCCACGGGGCTGGCTGAAAGGCACTCCACGTTTTGCTCGACTCCGCCCACCGTACGAGGAGAATTAAAAAAAAAAGACTGGAGCCGGACGTTAATCCGATTTAATTAGGGAAATACGCCACACAGGGCAATAAATTGCAGCTCCTAAGAACGCATAGAACATGTAGATTGAGTTCCCGCGGCAAAAAGACGAGTTCAGATTCCTCTTCACTGCACCTTTAAGGTTTCTTGATTTATGAGGCCTGAAATTACCTTAAAGCCTTGGCAGTCCTATATTTTAGCAAGCAACTTTGCAGCTTTGATATTTCATACATGGTGAAATATTTCTAAACATTCGTTCTTGAGAAATGTTAGTGGGCATAAGGTCCTCATTCCTAAAAGCAGGCAGAAGGTTTCTTGATCGTATTAAGTTAATCTCATCAAGGGAAAAGGGCATATAAATGCTAAAGGAGCAACGTCTCAGCAAAAAATCATTTCGCCTTCCAGCGAAGCCGATGCTCCAAAGTCCCAACCTTCTACTCGGCTTTTTATACCGTCGGCGGCGTCAGTTCTCGCGTCGTGCCAAGGAAGCATGCATTTTTCTAAGTTTATCTTCGCGCCAGTGCAACTTCTGTCGGACAAAGTGTTTCGCTTACCGAAACGGCGCAGATAAACACGTAGGCAGCCAAGAAAATGATCATTATAATAAATAGGAGTGGTTCGGATAACCGCGATGGAAAAACGGCACGCCAAGCATGGAGCCTCTCTTCCCACTCACCGCGCCGCGGACATCACTTCAGTCGGCAACGACAGCCGGTGGAAGTATTGGCACCCCGCAGCATGAATGCCAAGCATTAGGAAGAAGAAGGAGGAAGACAGCAGGGGTGAGAGACCCCGAGAGCACAGTAAGTATAAAATAGCAAATATCTCTAGAGGTTTATGCGGAAATAACATGAGCCTTTGAACGTGCGGTAGCAGCAAACAGACGCACTCGTTCCCTCTCCTTTTCCAAGCAAAAAAAAAAAACAAGGAGCATAACGGAAATTGTTGTCTCTAAGACGATGAAGGGTAGAGGAGTTGATGGAGAGAGAAGAGAAGAGTGAGAAAATAGAGGCGGGTACAAAAGAATCTACTGCAATTTTTCTTGTGAATGCACCGTCGTCGCCGCGGCTGCTTTTTTGGGCCTGCGAAAATGCGTACAAAAATTCGATTCTTGCGGCCAGGTTTATGCGATGTGCCGCGCCGAAGCTCGCGCGCAATGAGCAGATGCAAAGCTACCAGCCGCAGCCTGAGGCCCGTTTGGCGTGATCCCGTCACATCCTCTTCACCTTGTCTCTTCTGTCCCCTTCAAGTTTTGTTCCATTTTCACATCCACGGCATTTTAACATTGCTGGCCCGCGCAAAAGTCGCATCGGTTGCTTTACGTTTCCTCTCCCGTCGAGCCTCTATGAGTGCGCGTGCCATGGTTTTGCGTCTGTGTGCCTGTTGACTATTGTTTTATTTTCAAAAGCGATACGCATTGCGTGTCCGCTTAGCGTCCTCTTCCGTGTCCAGTCCAGCCCACCAACTATGAGCATGGTTGGAAATCCAGCTTGCCTTCGTCCTTTATTTTTCTCTCTCCTAGGTCGTTGTGGCGTCAACGACATGCGGTGAGAAGTTTTATATGCTATTCCTGGAATATGAATCCCATTCCGGGCTTTCCTCCGACGTCTTCACACCGATATCCTTCTCCTTTGTTCTTTAGCCTTCCCGTAAGACAGATCGCCGTCCCACGCATAGTTAAGGGTTACACTTGGATGAAAACTGCCGATACGCCTGGTTACCGGTTCTTTCTAGTTCTTTGGCGTTCATTCTCGACTAGTGCCTTCCATTTGCGCAATAACGTAGTAATCTTGTTTCCCGTCGTTAGTGAAGCTAAGCGTAACTTCTGTGAAAGCCCAGCTCATTTAACCAGAATGGAAGTTCAGAGATAGTTTAGGAGGTTTAAAGGTTAGTTTTATTATTACATTGCCGCGAATCTTTGTAGCATTTGTTTGTAGTGTTTGTTTGTTCATGGTTTAAGGGTGCCGACACGCCGCTTTATCGCTTCGTTTGTGACGCAAGACACACCTAGATTTATCTCTATTGATCGAATCCAGGCGCAGCCGATCCTACTTTGCGCGAGAATGTTCTAGTAACTTTCCAAGCTTTATCGCGAATATTCGCTATCAGTTTTAGAAAGAGCACGGCCGACAGCGGCGGGCATTCTGTTCGACGACTGCCGAACACCCTTGTTGCAACGCCGCCACCGAGTGATTCAGTTCTTTGCGGGCGCCCAAATAAAGAGCTTCGTTTCGAAGACATTCTCGTTGGTTTCCTGTTCGCACGACTGCAGTCACCACTACATGACAATATATAAGCGACTCAGAGCGGACGTTAGTCATTTGCGGTATTCCGCGCCGTTAGCGTACAAAGAGGCTCTCAGCTGGACAGCGCTTAACGTGTTGCGTCTTTAAAACAGAGAAAAACTTTGCTATGGGGAAATTGGAGAAATGGGGTTGTTCGATGTTTCTGTGAACGAGACACTTTGTGTAGAACAAAACTGGGAAGCGCAGTATTTTTTTGCTTTTATAAAAAAAAAATGCGTTCAGTAAAGAAACACTGAGATACCCATACATATCCTGGCAGTGTCTTAAAATTTTCTTGGCAACGGAGTGGTATGAGAGCCACGAAGGACGAGTTTCCTGAATGGCAGGTATACATAAATTTCCTTTGAACTGCGCCATTCTCGAGCGGCCTGAGACTGACAGAGGCATTGCGTAAAAGTGTGGACCAGGCCATTTAGTTCAAGGGGCCGCCCTATGGCGCACAAGAGATTTCTGAGTTACTTTATGTGACCTATTTATTGAGAATGTTTCCATCCGACAGCACTACATTATAGCAGTTGTACTCTGCTTTAACTATCATAGAAAGCAATTCCCGTCCTTGATTCGCTCTTACGGCTAATCGTCATAATCATTAGGAAATAATTTTCATTCGAGATTAACAGAACGTCCAAATTATTTGCCCCCTGAACAGCACGGAGATCCAACACTATTCTTGTAGTGTTTAGAGTGACAGAGCTAAATCGGAATATCTAGAAGCAATCAGTGCCTTACGCTTCCTTTCACTAATCTCGGTTACTAAGCCAGACCTATATCCTCGTTCCATAACCAGTCCATGCCATAACCATAACCGCCTCTAAAGTCACCAGTCATGCCACAGCCATAATATCTGTAACATGTCTAGTGAATGCCTTAACCGTAACCGACTATTATAGCGTACTTTCTTTACTCGAAAAATTGCAACAAAAGGTACAAAGTGCAATTAACAGCCAATTTTGGGTGTTTCGAGTGTCGACTTTGGTCTCGACTTACTAATCCCTACCGGAAAAAGCTCTGTTATGCTATACCCTCAGAGAGGCTTTGTCATACGAACGTAATATGTCATCAAAATATAAACAGAATTAATGACAATGATGACATTGTGGACATCAGTGTGATATATGTAGAATGTTTAATAATAAATCTTGCAAAGGTTATGGCATCACACAGCTTGTTTTGGCGGGAAAACTGGAAACTAAAATAAACTGAAATCGCTGGTCGCAAGAATACAGTTTCACTTTCACAAACAAGTACTTCGGGAAATTAGACTTCCGTAAAACAACTCAGCAAAGGAGACCGGACATGGTACTCAGCACCATGAGCCGGTGGCAAAGGCAGCCACGCTTAGCGGCGTCTAGACGGTTCAGAAGTGTCGGTGCCGACCGCCCTTAAAACTTCCTGGAACTTATCGGGCGAGACCACTGACTGGACGTCGCACTGCCTGTCGGAAGGATGTAGAGCCCCGCTTCCGTTACAGCTTTGTCCTGCTTAACGAGCGAACACCACGATCCCGAAGCTTGGGCGGGGTTTGTCACGCCAAGCGGACTAGGGGCGTCTATGGTGGCCGTCGTAATGCGCTTCAAGAAAAGGGTTATGTGCGCAATAAAGTCGCTGGAAAAAAGCCAGTAAATATGGGTAGGCAAGGGCTACCCTTTTGTTCGACGTGAAAGAAATAAACTGTTATTTTCCCTGGGACACTTCGAAAAGCCGCACTGCAGAAAACAGGAAATTAGATAAACTGAAAAGCATCAGTTCACAAAGTTATACAAGTGGTTGCTGTGCAACTATCTTCTGAAAGGTTTATTTCTGCCCTTGAAGGACCAATCCAGTGCGCAAACACTTAAGAGGCAAGCGAAGTGTTCAAATGCGGGGCCTAATCCACATGACTGAGAGAGGGTATTGCAATAAAGGGTTCAAAACTTGCAGTATATTTTTCAGAGCTGCTCGAGATGAAATCACAGACAGTCTTGAGGCCACAAAGAACAAAATGGTCTCAATTTACTGAGGCAGGAAAAATAGCAGCTAGCTAGGGTCGTCGCAGTGGAACAGTGATTATGAGGCTCAGCGGATGACCCGAGAGACGCTGGTTCGATCCCGGCCGCGGCGGTGGCATTTCGATAGAGGAAAAATGCTCGAGTCCCATGCACTGTCCGAACTCGCTGAACGTTATAGAGCCCCAGGTGGTCGAAATGACCCGGAGCCCTATATGGAATGGAATCTATAGAATGAAAACGTATGGAATTTAATTGCTACCGCAATACCATCGCAAGTCATCAACGCAAATGGGAAGTCACTTCAAAAGTTTGCGACATGCGCCCCAGAGAAATCACAGCGCTGCCTCTGCACTACCAGGGTGAGCCAGTCGTCTCAATTAACGCCGCCCCAATCATCGATGAAGCAAGGCAGAGCCTGAAGCAGGGCTTGCCGCTACGCTGGTGTCTCATCCGTTGGGGTCGCAGTGACAAACGGCGCTTGCGTATGTATAGCGTGCCATCAGTACCCGCGTATACGGCGAAAATCACCTATTGCAGCAGTCAAACTCTGCTGGAAGGACGAACCCTTCCATCTACAACAGAGTTCATCTTAAGTGAGACCCATCCATCTCCCGATCCGAAAAGACATGCCAAAGAAGGAGCAGGGGATGTTTGGAAAGCAGTCCTCGTCATTCGGGACTAATTAGGAGCCCATCTATCGGAATTCCGAAGAGCGCCTCGTCGGAAGAGAGGGCAGAGATTCCTCGGGGTTGCCTTCCATAGCAGACCACCGGAGCCGCCCTGAGTCGGTTTCCCGCTGGGGAAACTGTACGCCGACTATACTGCCCACATACTCTTAAAACTCCCGGACACCCTCCTTCCCTCCTCTTCTTCCCCCATAAATTATTACTCGACGAGTCAATTAGCGCCTCAGAGGTTAGCCAGAGGAGGAGAAAGAGAGTGCTGAAAAGGGGAAGTACCGACCCGCCGAGACCCCGGCCGGACCTGCGGATGTTCTTGGCCTCTTCGTTGCCGATCCGAGAGGGCGCGTGTTACCATAAATTTGCGCTTTGATTAGGGCACATGCCCCCCAACACCTCCCTTTCCTTCCTGTATGTGTGTGTGTTCGGGCGTGCGCGCGCGTATGCGTGGGCTGGCGTGGGAAGGGACGGAGGGTGCGTGTTGTATTCCTGGCTTTCTTTTGCAACAGCCGAGTAGAGTTCATTGCGAACTTAAACTGCATTGGGCTGCTTTTAGAAACAGATGCAGAACAGTTATCCCAAACTCAGGGTAGCTCTTTCTTTCTCCTTGTTTGATTCTCCGAGGTGCTAATGACAGCGGAGTTGCGCAGGACCCGAGAGCTATGTGACATTCTGCACCTTGTTCATTAGGGAGCGTCAAAGAACAAATCAAAAGCCCAAAACGTGAGAGGAGCAACCATGCAACTGTAGGCACGTGTTTGGACGCGACGCCGTTAAAACTCTTGCGCAAACGATGTAGAGTCCGCCGGCTAAAGCAATTTGTCCTCTGAGTCCTGTTCGGAACATCAAAGCAATGAAGTCAGCTACTGACCATGGTAGACGTAAAAAGCAAACAGTTTCACGTACAAAACGAAAATTGAGCTCTTGTAGTCTCTGTAGTCATCGTTTAGTATTCCCATTGGACGCACAAATAGAGCACCAGCTACACAGTCGCACATAAAATGTGAGGGGTCAGCAGCTGGATCTTCTTCAGAGGTGAGACCTTTTAAACTATCAAGCAAACTGTCGTCATAGTTACGATAACGCTTTGTAAAAGTTGTAAGTCCTCCCTAAAACATAAGCTCCCGGTTGAAATGGTTCCTGTTTATTTTCCCGCACCAATATGATGTTTGTCGAGGCAAGAATATTAATCATAGCGGGAGACAAATATTAACGGGTGCGCAGATCACTTAAAGTTCGGGATAAAAAAGATTTTGTGGTGGTTGGTGCTTTATCGAGGCATTCCTGATTCTCCTGATAGAACAATTAGTGGGTGAAATAAGTGCCCGCCAAACATGCCACGGAGGTGGCGAGTGCGTTATGAATTACTTCTTATAGGTAAAACGAATAAACTACTGAAAGACTGCTTGCAGTTGAAATCCGTTGAGATATAACACTGTAGCACCTATTAAGGGCCGCTTTTCCTTTTTTAATTTTTCATTGCAAGCTATTATAAAGTGTTTGCGAGTTAAGAGCTGTAAAGGCCCAGATAAATTCGCTCATGAGTTTGCTTGCGCTGGAAGATGGCTGTACCTTCAGCCTCTACGAAGTTGCCTTTTATTACGAATACTTTGGAAAAATTTGCTGTCTCCTAATAATACCAAATATTATATCCTGTGTTCCTTTTTGTCTAAAACCTCTTGCTTTAATGGACTTATACCGCAAAGAAGTCTCATTTTTTTCCGTATCTTATTCGGCAAAATCACAGCATTCTAGAGGTACGAAGAAATTCCGAGCACGTGTTTGCCTTCAGCATGCAATAAAACCTAAGATGCCGGTGCCTGGTTTCCGTGCCTCGTCTGTGCTCAAATACAGCATGCACAACAATAAAAAATTGTAGATACTTAAGCTCCGCCTCAAGGGTATGACGCGACAGCGTAATGGCTTGACTGTCGTATATGCAGGTCATTGTCCATTTTGCACTCGTAGATTCCCGGCAGTCCTTATGCTTTTCCTGACGCAGTGCTACAGCGGGTAAGCGATGCGCCACTGCCTAGAAATGAAAGGTGCTCTCAGAGCTGGGCATTGTGGTCCCTAGGCTGCTCCTCCCGAAAAACCAGTCAATAATTTAACTGCAACCTGACACAATAGGCAGTATGCTCACTTACCGGAGGGCAGGTTGTGATGGAGCCGCACGGTCACGTGGCCTAGTTGGCCCACCTGTCTCCTGGGCTGCTCTCGCTCAAAACACCGACGACAGCAACGCTGCCGCTGGATTTTCCATGTAACGGGGCGTTTAATACACGCGCGCGCACGCACGCACGCAGACACACACACATACACACGCACACACACAAACACACACACGCGCGCTCGCACACACACACACGCACACACACGCGCGCACACACGCGCGCACATACGCACGCACACACACACGCACGCACATACACACATGCATGAACGCACGCACGCAGACACACACAAACACACACGCACACACACGCACACACGCACGCACATACGCACATGCATGAACGCACGCACGCACACACACCCGCGCGCACACACACATACACACGCACACACACACGCACACACGCACACGCACAGACATACACACGCACACACAAACGCACAGACGCGCACGTACACACACACACGCACACAAACACACGCACGCACATACGCACGCACACACACACGCACACACGCATGCATGAACGCACGCAAACACACACGCGCGCACACACGCGCGCACACAAACACGCGCATGCACACACGCACACACACACACACACACGCACACACACAAACACGCGCATGCACACACACACACGCACGCGCGTGCACAAAGACGCGTTTTCGCTTAATGGGGCGAGGTTTACGTCTTAAAAATCAGCAACACTCCGCTGATAGAAACGGCAGAGCCGCAAATGATTCAGCGATATCTTGTGTGTGCATGTAAGTGGTTATGCTACGATAGAAGAGGAACGTACTCTGGTTTGGTGACAGGCTCCGGCCCAGGCGCACATTGCTGTTTCCTGCAGATTAAACAGAACAGATCGAATCGAGCCTCGGAGTAATGAAAGAGAACGGAGGACAATCGAGAGATCATAGAATTAGATAGTATAGACGTGCGCCGAAACCTGCCCGAGAAGAATTAACAATGACTGCTGCAGAGAAAGCCAGATACCTCCTCCCCCTCGTAATGACTGGCGCATCGGAAAACGACAAGGACACAAGCACGACACGCACTGGTACGCCCACAAGCTTATCACTAAACTAGTACAACTAACCAGACCAAATGACTGCACATTTTTATGACGTCACAACTCTTGAGGCACCGGCAGTGCTAACGAATCTAACGAAACTAGAGGTAAGTTTCTAGCTATGAATGCGTCGGACACCATTGGCGACCAGTTTGCGCAGAGCATGCAAGGCTCTGCCTGAAATCAAACATAACTGGCTATCACTGGCTATCACTATGACTGCATTTAATTTACGGTTATCAAAGCGGCCGGGAAGTTAGAAAATTATTTGAAAAAGTAATCCTGCTTTTATATTAACTGTCAATCCGGATACAAATTGCTTGATAGGGACAATTCACTCGGTGCACTTGCTCAAGAAAAAGGACCTTGCACGATCTTCTTATTTAGCCTGGAAATAAATAAAATGTGGAGACCACAGGTATTAATCTAACATCCCGAAAGGTTCGCCGGGGCTCAGCATTAAAAAATGTGACATTTATAAGTTGTTCAATTAAAGGTTATGATAACTTTCCCTTAAGTTGCGCTCCTTGTCGTAGAATCATAAAGAAGGACTAAGAGAAAATAAAACTCTCAATCGCTAAAAAAATAAGTCACTGAAAGAACCTATCAATCAATCAGTCAGTTTTTCAGTCCGTCGATTGGTCGGCTAGTCAGTGACTGACTGACTAACTGACTGACTGACTGTGCCTGACTGACTGTGTCTGACTGACTGACTGTGTCTGACTGACTGACTGACTCACTCACTCACTCACTCACTCACTCACTCACTCACTCACTCACTCACTCACTCACTCACTCACTCACTCACTCACTCACTCACTCACTCACTCACTCACTCACTCACTCACTCACTCACTCACTCACTCACTCACTCACTCAATCAATCAATCAATGAATTTATATTTTACTTTGTTGAAGCAATAAAAAATATATATAAAAGTTTTCACAGAACTTTATACGTACCAGTCAATAAGTTTCTCTCTTGAAGCACTTTTTTGCGCTATCACAGTTTACCTTGCTGCAGCACACAACTAACCGTAATGTCGCTAAGTTTGCCGTCATGCTCGCAGCCCAAATGGTAACATCGACGTCATTCTTCAGCTTGTGACCTCGCGGGGGATTACACAGCGCAGACAGCCTTTCGATTCGTTGAGTGCCGTAGAATATTTGTTAGCCACCTTCCTCGTCCGGCCAGCTGTTTTCGGTTTCAACAAAGGACGCTGCAGAGACCATGACTGCAACTCTCAGCCGGTACCCTCGACGTTTTATTACTGCTTAAAATGCACTATCTACAGCCTCCACTTTGTATAGGTCATAGGCACTCTTTGGTGCTTTTTTTTGCTGTTGAGGGCGGAGCTGTGCAAAAAAATGTTTGCTCCAGCCCCGCCGCGGTGGCTCAGTGGTTACGGCGCTCGGCTGCGGACCCGAAAGACGCGGGTTCGATCCCGACCGCGGCGGCTGAATTTCGATGAAGGCGAAACTCCAGAGGCCCATGTGCTGTGCGATGTCAGTGCACGTTAAAGAACCCCAGGTGGTCGAAATTTCCGGAGCCCTTCACTATGGCGTCCCTCATACCCTGAGTCGCTTTGGGACGTTAAACCCCCATAAACCTAAACCTGTTTGCTCCAGTACCATTTATGTAGAGAATACTGAGCCTACGTTCCATCTGCGCTGAGTGGATGTTGAAAAGAGGAAATGGGAGGGGGCGTGAAAGCCTTGTGTCGTACGTCACTCTTGACGCTACTCTCGGCAAGGATAACAGATTTCTCAAACCATGAAAGGCCCCCTCCCCTTTGTATCAACGTCTAGTTAAGAGTTGCTTGCATTATGGTTCGGGAAGCAACCTTTAGCAGACGCGTGCGCGAAAAGATCACGGGCGTTTAATAGAAATCTGTCACAATCTGGCGCAGCAGTCTACGATCACACCTTGGTGAGTGAGCTGTCGCTCTATGATATCAGCGACAGTGTAATACTGGAAAGTGATGTTAATGTTTGCACACCATGTTCAAACATTATAAGTATAAGGCTAGCTCCAAGTATATAAGTATAAGGAAGCATAAGGCTAGCTCGCATGTAGTTTTGCAGTTCAAAACGCGAACAAAGGTGACACTGTGCTGGCAAAAGCGAAAACGAGAAAGCTCACAGATGAAGTGTGAATGACCACTTGTGTCCCCTGCTATATTAGCACTTGTGTCCTCTGCTCAAGAAGTTGCGAGCCATGACAATAACGAGGAAGAAAGAGCTGAAGTGGAAATTGTTTGTACGCAACATGGGCGCATTTTTTCTAGGAAAACAGAGTCGTCGACGATTGTGCGCATCGCATGCGAGCGAAACCTGACTAAGATAGCATACATGTCATGCTTTTAATGATACCTAACAGTTAAAAATAATTTCAACAGCGCATGCTACGCAAGGAAACAAGACGACGAAACACACACACGTGTGTTTGCTTCCTCGTCTTGTGTCCTTGTGTAGCATGCGCTGTCGAAATTATTATGAATGACCAACTAGCCCGCCAGCTCACCTTACCTAACAGTTGTTAAGTACAGTTTGACCTGACAGCAGTTTTGCACGGGATTTTTTCGAGTCTCTTTTTATTAATGTCTCACTTTCGTAATTGATGTAATTTATCGTCTTCTATCAAGGCAGTTTAATGAATTGTGTCATGATTTTGAACCAATCATGGACCATCTGATTACTATGAAAATCTCCGCTGTTATTAAGGGAGATTTCAACTCCAACCTTTTACAGCCATCAAAACGTGCGCGAGAACCTAAGGATCTTTTCTCATCATGCGGTATCGTAAATTTAATTCATATTTCCTCAAGCATTACTGAATAAACTAGAACTTTGATGGACCTATGTCTAGCCGAAAGTGAAAATAATGAATCCGGAGCTGGTGTTCTTTTGAGTGATGCACAGTCGGGGACAAAAGTCTCCGGACGACGTGTTCCTCTAATGAAGCCGATAGCTCTGCTATTGGTCGGCGGCTGGAGACCCCACTTGTGGAGGTAAAAGTTAAATTTTTGTTCTTTCATCTCCGCAAGTGGGGTCTCCAGCCGCAGTCTGATAGTAGAGCTATAAGCTTTGTTTGAGGAACACGTGGTCCGGAGACTTTTGTCCCTGACTGTAAGTGACCATTTAGAGCAGCTGTGTTTTCTTCCAAATCACTCCTCACGTCGAAATGGACAGAGTTCTGCAGATAGAAATATCATATTTATATAAAACATTAACATTGATCATTTCCTCGAACCAGTATCTGGTGTAGATTGGAGCAGTTTTCTGCTATTGAATAATCTGTATGCCTTGGATAATCAATTTCTGAACTAACAACCAAGCTCTATAATGAGGTCTTTCCCCTAGTGCCGCAAGTAAAAAGCAAGAAAGGAAGAAAGCCGTGGTTAACATGTGGTCTTTTGATTAAGACAAAACTATGTAATGAGCTATTTAGCATGTTTATAGCATCCAGAGACATATCGATTCTAAATGAGTATAACAACTTACTAATCAGCTGGGAACCGAAATAAAAAAGTCCCCCTGAAGACATTACGTTAGTAAATTCGCTAGTATTTACTTAGATTGATGGAAAGCATGGCAAACGATAAACAGCCTTCACAGAACAAACCCACATGGCACACCAGATGAAATGAAGAAAGACGAGCACTTTCTGAGTGGTAAATGTCTTCCCAATGATCTCACGTGATGTTTTCTAGATATCGGAGCATCACACTCTAAGCCAATATCAGAGCCAACGTTTTATATTCACAAGGTTACCTCGAATACAATGTTCTTGAAGCCTTTATTCCCGCTGAAACCATCACTATAATAAGCGACATTAAATATAGCTTCTCTTCTTGTTATCATAGCATCTGTATTAAGCCTATCAAAATCGTTGCTGATTTGATTTGCTACGTGAGTCATTTCATTCATCAGGTGTTTGCTAAAGGAGTGTTTCTGTCAAAATGAAGATTGGAAAAGTCGCTGTTTGCACAAAGAAGATTGCGTGACGAATACACGTACCTACAGGCTTTTATTTATATATATATATATATATATGAGAGAACCCAACAGCCACAGACACCAAGGGGCACAGCGGATTTTCAATTTATTTATTTATTTTGTGGTGTTGATCAATTTACAATATTACTGAATATGTTATCGCTTAAAGCTAATTCATTCGAAAAGCAGAAGAAAAAATAACCCAACCTCTTGCCGCCGGTGGGATCCGAACCCACGACCTCCTAATTACGCGTCCAGTGCTCTACCGCTGAGCTACGGCGACGGCTGTCAAATTTTCTGCTTTCGGGGGTATTTATGTTTACAAATAACCTAACCTTGGGAGTGTTCACCAGCGCCGCCCACGTTCTTAAGCGGTGGACCTAGCACGTCCTCAGTTGTCGCTAATGTGATGTAGAACGTCATCAAACGGTGAGGGTGGAAGCTGTGTGTGTGCGTATATATATATATATATATATATATATATATATACACACACACTCATCTCATACTGCTTTTACTTTCAAAAAGAGTGGAGAAGCCTGTTAACAGCAGAATAATTAATCACCTGAACAAGAACAATTTAATGACTCAATGTAAATATGGTTTTCAGAAAGGTAAATCCACTGAATCTGCGCTGCTGAAAATTCGAAAAAAAAATGTTTATAACATCGAACAACGTCTTTACATTGTCGGAATTTACTTATACTTTAAGAAAGCGTTCGACTCCATTGAGAATGATATACTCATCTCGAAACTAACTTATTGTGGTATAAGAGGTTAACCAGCTGTTTGTTAACCCCTATGCAGTTTGCCATGGTTAATGACGTGGACTCACACAGAGAACCTATAAAGTTTGGCTTCCTACAAGGATCACCATATTATTCCTCCTGCATATAAATGATATTACCTCGCTTCCAAGCACCCAGGGTATTATTCTGTACGACGTTTTCTTTTGTTTTTTCTGATTTGGTCTCCCTTTATTCATCCGGAAATACATGGCGTCAAAACATATCTCGATAGCTAGACGCTAACCAGTTGTGTTTGAACGTAACGAAAACTAAATATATTCTGTTCTCTTCTATCAACAAGCCATCCAACATGGCTCATACCTATCAGTTTAATTCTCATACTTTGGAAAAAGTATCGCAACATAAATATCGAGGTGCCCTATTCAATGAAAACCTCAACTGAACAGATAACTTGAATTCGGTGAAAAAAGCATCACTCAAGCGGTAGGCTCATTCAATAAAGCTCGAGCTCCTTCAGAAATTAAAACGTCAGCTGTACTTTGCTTTAATATATTCCCGCTTTCATTACTGCATACTATCTGGGATGTCACATCCCGGTCTATTTAAAAGGCTTGTTTGTTATGCAAAACAAAGCCTTAGGATTTATTAACAATTTATCTACATATGAGCATGTCGTAACCTTCTTTGAAGCAGACAGAATAAAGTGCATTGATGCTCTCTACTCTCAACGGATTTCTGAAACAATCTTTTCAGAGATGAAGATAAACCGTGAATTGCCCTTTCTGCTTTTTTAAACAAACAACCACCTCAGGAGTTGAGGCACCATTCCTTCGTGAAACCCTCAATTAAAACCAATTAAGGAATTCAATTTCTTAATTCGCAAATTCCTAATTGTATGAATACTTATCCTGCCCTAATTTAAATAATCGATGAATCTTCCTTTCTGGCTGCTTTCAGGAAGAGAGCTAAAACCGATTTTCTGCACAATTGTAATACTTTCTGCGGTTTTCTTGAAAGCAAGTGATTGTTTGTGCTTCCTACGGGATGTAATTAAATTTATGTAATAGTCATTTTTGTACTTTCATCAGTAAGTCTTGCAGATTTCTTCGGGTTTATCGTGACGCATTCTGCTTATTTTATAAACCAAACGGGTTGTATAAGGGACTGTTACATAGCAACTTGCTTGCGTCGATCTCGTTTAATTTGATGTCATTCCCTCGTAATTGAATTATTGTTATTGTATTGTGTTAATTTTATGCCGACTACCAGATGCTAGTACCTGCCCTAATTTATGGCTGCTTTCGTGCTTGCGTTACGGCCTCATGCCTCTGTTCCACGGCTGGATTGTCAAAGCTACAAGAAATTCAAATTCAATCAAAAGGACGAGGATGTGCACACTCGTGTTGCCTTATGACCTTTGTGTTGTGTCTGCGCAGAAAACGAACCTTGTGTATTTCTTTCATCTTAACGCGTAATGTTTGAGACGCAAGGGTGGTGAGTTAGAAATATTTATTTTCTTGCACATTGAGCTTCAGTTTCATAGTAATAATGATTACAAAGCTTGGTATGAAAGTACTAACGATGCTTTGCAACTGGCCGACTACAACACGCATGCGAAAAATCGTACTGATAAACGAGGTCGTGGTGCCCTGTTATTGAACGGAAAGAAGTTTCAAATGCACCATTCTTACAGAATTGTCTATAACCCACGACGACTGCGAAATCCTGTCGTAGAAAAGTTGAAGTGTTGTCTTACCGGCCTTCTAAATGCAGCTTTTCTAATTCATTCTGGTTTCCTGATGAATATCTGCAATGGATCACAGAAAGCAACCTTAATCTAGTTTTATGCAGTGATATTAACATAACTTTCTATCTCAATCTGCAAATAAACGTCAGGTCGATTACATATTGCACATCAGCGGATTTACTAATGTCATTAATAATTCCACCCACACGGCCACAAGCAGCGACGGCAATTGATATTTTCATTAATAACTGTGCAGTTGACTGTCTTCATTAAATAGTCATTAATGCCCATATAAGTGACCATCTACCGATATTCGTATTTGTAGATTCCTTAACTGTGAAAGCGCTCCTGAGATTCTTAAAGGACTCGGGGTTGTATTCCCGTCTATAATCTTAAAGTTTTCAGTGCACGCCCTCTGTCCCCGTGACATAGTGGTCGCTGGACACTTGGAAAACTCATTTCATTGCCGCTCTTTTTCCTGTTTTCCCCCGTCCCCCCCCCCCCCCCCCCCAGGTGTAAGGTAGCCCACGGGGCATTGCCTGGTTAACCTCCCTGCCTTTCCATCTATTTCTCTCTCTCCCTCTCTCTTAACTGTCCAGAACAACGCACATTTCCTGTGGTACAATTTCGGTGCATGAGCCAGGCCACATTAAATTCCTTTCGGGCAGCACTTGCAGGCGTGCACTGGCATCTTGTGCTCAGCTGAAAAGTTCCAGAGGATGCATATGGTGCCTTCATTACTGCATTTACGTCTGTCTTCAAGCAAAGTTTTCCACTTGACACTTATAAATATCCCCGCAAGCCCTGAGTAAACAAAAGAATGCCTTCAAAAGAGCACGCTGTTGGGCGAGTCGGTCGTACATACTTAAAGAAGGAAAATGGCGCTAAAAAGACACGGACGAGAAAGGACATAGACGGACAAAAATGAAAAAAGGAACAAAAAACTAGCCTTTACAACTGCTTTATCAAAAGCCGATACCTGGATCGCCTAGCGCGTTTTAAGGTGTACTGAAATCAAGTCACTTAAAGGGACACTGAGGAGAAACTGAAGTTGGCTTGTATCGACGGAATACCAGCTCCTGATTACAAAAACGCCACTCATACTGACAACAAAGCTCTTGTAACGTAGAAAACAGCAAGAACCAAAATACAGGTATCGCCGCCACAGGCCAAACTCTCAAGTACAAGCGTGATGACGTCATTGGACAATACAGTGTTGCTAGAACAAATGGTTCTAGCAACCCTAGGACACGAGAAGCTACGAATCACTGAGGCGCAGCCAATGCATGCGCAAATCTCCTTGGCGTCGGCAGATGGCGCCACGTCCCCGGCAACTACGCGCGCGCCTGCAGCATCGGGACCAATCAGCGCCTTCTCACCGGCGCTGGCGGGCTTCAGGTATTCCGCTAACGGTAGGAAGGTACACGGTATACTCAAGGTGTCTATTTGCGAGAACTTCGTTGACGACTTCGAGAACGGGATCCATCGTAAACGAAGCGACGGTAGCGACGGCCGCAATAGCCGATAGGTAACGTGCGGTCAGCGGTAGCTTTCTTTTAGGCTGCTGCTAGGCCGCACTGCTGGCTGCCAGAAATCACGGAGTCAGCGTTGCGTCATGTGCACGTCATGTTTCACGTCACTTAGTCCTATGTCGTCATAAGAGAATCCCAAGTTTGAATCAAAGCGGCGGGAAAAACTTTTTCAACTTCGAATCCAAATTTATTAGAAATAAATGCACCTTTCGCTGCCGGCAAAGCGGCAACAAATCTATGAAATGCCGAACTATCGGATTTTGCTTTAAAAAAAATATTAATAGAGCTCTCCTCACTGTCCCTTTCATTTCTTCGCCAAGAAAAGCTAGAGTATATGGAAAAACTATTTAATCCAGACGGAATTAAAAGCAGTGACCTTGTATGGAAAACAACTAATGAAGTTATAAACCGAGGTGGACATGCCAGCGGTATGGTTGAGGTCTTGAGTTGAAGTCCCCTCTGGATCTTCTAGAGGGAAATTGGTTGACGGATGCTTGACGTCTTGCAGATTCGAATTGCTCAATCACATTGATAGAGGACACTTCTGGAGAGGTTAACTTTCAATAACAACTGATAACACCGAGGAAGATACAAGCAAGGAGAAAACATATTTACACTTGACTGACTCGTAGTCCTACGTGACGAAACCAGCCCTCGGTCCTGCCGAAACAGCTGGTTTTAAATCCTATGTCCCCGCCCTCGGAGGGGAGAATAACAAATCTGGGAACTGCACAAACATCCACCGAATAAATTATTGGGGAAAGGAAAACATCACCAATCAACAATTCGGAAGGGACAACACAACCAATCAATGATTGGGGAAAGAACGTAACTCATCGCGACAAACACTGTACACATATGTACACTTTCTACCATCACGATTTTGAAGAATTATGTTTTCCTGCTGCTACTTTTGCGAACACTCTCTTTTTCCCATGATGCAGCTTATTTCAACGTCCGGTTAACTCAAGTTCAAGGAAGGTCACTTCAACCCGTGTGTTCAGCACCGTCACTCCTCATGCCTGCAGCTAGCGTGGCAATATCCTGTTGACTGCGATTCAAGCTGTTAACGCACGCCTCTGCAGACATGGACCAAAATCCACGTCCTGTGACGCGGATCCGCCTCGCCGCAAGCACGTGCACAACAGAATGCGATCTAATGTATCCGTCCCTGGAGGGAGTTTGACCTTTCCCGTAATCATCCGCTATCCAGCGCTCCCTTATCCCGCAGGGTAGCGAGGTTGACTCACCCTCTTTTCTGCAGTTGTGCGGATGGCACAAGAGAGAGAACGTAAAGGGCATTCACAAACGCTAACCGGATGCGGCAAACAATGTACAGCAGCGCGAACTTCGCTCCTCCCAATCAAGATTGTCACACGGGCACTTGTTGTCAGTGGGACATTAAAGTTCAGCCACGGTGTCCGAGCCACCCTTAATCGACACAGCTTAACACATCTTAATTCAATATATTCTGCCCTACCGCAAGTTAATCCAATGTAGCCCACTCTTAATCTATAATAACCGCCTAATCTTATGTAACAGACTCGTATCAACTGAAATATGCGGCAACCATGTGTAATCCTTCACACTCTACTGTAATCCAAATTAATCCACTGTCCTGCAATTCAATCCAAGGTAATAAACTCTTATGTACATTAATCCAACTTACATCATATTGCGCCTTCATTCATTTAATTGAACTGTTATTAAGAGCAATCCGCCAGAATCCCCCGTAAAACGACCGAATACTATGTAATCCACTCTTAGTACACCACAATGTACCCGTAATCACCCACATTCCACCGCAATCCAACTCAATGCTATATAATGGAACGTCTGGTGCGGACACCATCTTTTTGTGTCATTGGCGCTAGTAAGACATTTGCCTTATTAAACATAGTTTGCAAATCACAACTAAATAATTACGCATTTCGTTCATGAGATGCTTTCGCATTCCCACACGGAAGCGGTCATGTCTCTGGCGAATTTAGGGCAGAAGCCGTATTAGCCTTTTTACCAGAAAGCCCGGTGTCGTGTGTGTGTTAGTATACTCGTAGATGGTACAGAAATTCTCAGCGATGGAAGTTGAAACAACTTTTATTTCCATTATAAATACAGTGTGACGTCACCAAAAGGCTAGAGGACGCAGACAACAAGTTGAGCACCGAAATATGAGAGAGTTATATACATACCGCGTCCGCGGAAGTGAAGACGCTGGCGGTAGCAGATACCCCCAATTGTACCCCCCTCAATCCATACATTTGCTAATGCGACTGAGAGAAGGATGAAAAGGAAAGTGAACGGGCCTGCCGACTGGCTCAAGAGAGCCACCACCGCTGCCACGTGCAGATATAGGAGAGTTACAAGATAAGAGGAAAGAGCGAAAAAAGAGACGCGCGTCGCAACAGCCGCGTCCGCCGAAGCAAAGACGCTGGCTGAAACAACAAAGCAAGGCTACCCAGCATGGTCCCAACAGCTGCTGACACACATTTTCTCGCATGAAACTCATATCAAGCTCTCAGAGGCGGTCACGGACGTACGCGGTCCAACTCGTCGACTCCAACTGGGTAGATAAATGCAACACGGCCACGCAACAAATGTCCATCCGTAACTCATGGCGTCTCTTTCTAGCCGTAATCGACTCAACCCAAACACGAACCGAAACGCAAAAACATTTGCAGCGAGCCATGCGCGCTTTCCCTGGCAACACGACTCAACTGGCACAGAAACTTCAAGCGGAATACCCCGGTGGATCTGCTTACCCTTATGAAGGCGGAGAGAACACGGAGCTGGGTCAACCTTTCCAGCTCCATGATCTGCGGGCGGCTCTGGTAAAAATGAAACGGCGCACTGCACCACGAAGGGATAAGGTCACCGTCAAGCTTCTCAAAAACCTGCCCGGCTTGGCATACTATTCCCTGCAATTTGGCGCGAGGACACCCCCCTGTCAATCGACTGGAAAAGTGCTCTGGTCACTATTATTCCTAAAGGAGGCAAAGCAGTTGACAAAGATAATATCCGCCTAGCTCAGTCGCCTCCTGCGTGGGCTAACTAATGGAGGCAATAGTTCGGGATCGGGTATATGCATATCTTGAACACAAACATGTCTTTGCGAGCACCATGTTCTGATTCCGCCTACACAAATCCGCACAGAATGTCCCCCTGCAATTCAATCGGGAGGTCTTGACCCCCTAGAATACCCCATATTGAACTGGTAGTACTCGCCTTGGATCTTAAAGGAGCATTTGACAATGAAACACACGAGATCATACTCACTAACCTAAGCCACACCGACTGTGTCCTCAAAACATCCCGATACATATGCCAATTCTTAATGGATCGTCAATCCTACATGCGCATGCAAGATAGAGAGCATGGTCCTTACCTGCTCGGCACGCGGGGAACCCCCAAGGCGCGGTACTGTCCCCACTGCTCTTCAATCTGGCCATGATGCACCTGCCGGCCCAGCTGAGTGGTGTCGCCGGCGTGCAGCACGCCCTGTACGCCGATTACATCACTCTGTGGGCCGCGCAGGGCAGCACAGGGGACATTGAAACCAGCCTGCAAACAGCGGCGACGATAGTAAACCGCTACGCCCGTCGCTGCGGTCTTCAATGTTCCCCTCAAAAATCGGAATTTGTGCACCTCCGCCCCCCACAGAAGTGCACAACTAAAATATCTCTTTCTCTTGAGAGTGGTCCCATACGCGAAAGTGATGAGATACGGGTCCTCGGACTCTACATCCACAAACACAGGCGGCCAGACACTACATCGGCCAAACTCCGTAAGGTGGGGGACCAGGTGGGCCGCATGGTCCGCCAGGTCCACGTAAAAACGACGGAATTCGCCAATCGCCAGCATCATCGGCCCAGATTTCGCCACCCACTGATCTGTGAAGGCGAGCGCCGCACTCCATCAATTTTTGGCCCGACTACGCCATTTTTCGGGCACCCACGGCCCCCATTCCCTCTGTGATCGCTTCGCCTGAGCTAGGCCTCACTCCGCTGGGACCTAGGCCTACTCCGACGGACGCTTCCGCCACCAACCCCAGCATGGAGGTGCAGGTTCAGGGAGAAGTTATTAACCCCCGAGACTATGACCCAAGGGACTGGACTCACATCCTTGGTGTGGCTGCCCGCTCCAAGGACGATCGTTCAGCAAACCGAAGCCAGGAGGCCGCAGCCTCTGCTACCGGTGCCCACAAGCCTGCATCCCTTGACACGTCGGCGCACCTGAAAGCAACGCGCTCAGCTGCGCAGCGTTCGCGGCAGCAGCCGCCGCTTCCTGCCGCGGACTACAAGATCGTTTTTAGGTCTCGAGGCGGCCTGCAGCTGGACCTGCTTCCACCCCGACTGCTACGGAGGCCATCCTCCAAGCGGCGTCCCAGCTCCACGAACCAACGCGTACCCAACTCAGGGTACATCCACTCAACAATACATGGACCATAAGCACGCCCCTTAAAGATGACGCGCTCGCTCTGGTTCGGGTGACCGCCATAAAACACCAAGGCAAGGAGTTCCGCGTCGCACCTCACATAGCCCCGCCGGACGGAGCAGTACGCGGAGTCATCTCCAATGCGTACTGGAACGAGACCCCGACCGAGCGCCTGCAAGACCTCATCAGCGGCAACCCAGACGCCCTCATCGTGGACGCCCGCCGAATGGGCGCGACGCGTTCCATTTTAATCACGTTCCGTGCTGGACCAGTCCAAAGCGCCGTTCTTTATGGAGGAGCTCTCCACAGGTGCACACCTTACCGAGGGCATATAGACGCGTGCACGAACTGCCGCGTCCCAGGTCACAGAGCGGATGTGTGCGTCCAACCAAGATATCATAAGTGCCCCCGCTGCGGGCAGTCCCATCTCAAAGAAGATGTGCCCTCATGCACCCCCAGCTGCATTCTCTGCGGAGGCCCTCATTTGACCGGAACTGGCAACTGCAAGGCACGGGGCCGTAAACTAGCGCCCCCGAGGAACGCTGTCTTTCCCCCGTCTTCATCGCGGCTTTCCCGCTGCGATCAACACATCACAGGCAACGGACGCAGATCGACGCCTTCCCGGTCATCGTCTAGAACCAGACGGAATGGCAGCAACAACTGCTCGGGTCTCACCTGGGCAGACCGCGTTTCTGGCAAGGCTAACCCGTCATACCCCACCACCCCAGTCCTCCCAGGCAGATCCCAGAGACCCGAAACTAAAGGCCTTGCGTGACGAGGTAAGCCGCCTTTCCTCCCTCCTAAGCACCCCGCGCCCTCTATGCCCCCTCAACCCGCACCCGCTGTCATTAACTCGACTTCATCATCCACAGACAATTTGAGCACCCCTCCTGCAAAGAAACAACACACCACAGACGCCACACCCCCGCCCGTGCCCCCAGAAATAGACGCTAAATTAGCAGCGCTCGAGACCAAATTTGACCACAAACTAAAAGAGCTAGACGCCCGCCTCGAGGCCAGATTCAATCACCTTGCCGCCACCCTCACCGAAAAACTGGAGCAGCGCATGGACGCTATGTTTACCAAGATGATGGAGCTCTTGGAACATAACCTTACCCATCGCTTCACTCAACTTCAAACCCCCTCCACTACCCCCATCCTACCTACGCAAGCATAAAACCACCTTTCCTGAACAACACATACCAATTGACACCCGTCTTGCTACCCTCTTTAATCCCCCCACCATCCAATATGGCGGGGCGGAACCCTAATTATGTTCCCATTTTAATTTGGAACTGCCGCGGCTTCCGGGCAAAGCGAGCGCCTCTGCAGCTTCTGCTTCCCACCATCACACCCACGCCCCACGTACTACTCCTACAGGAGACTGCACACCAGGCAACCCACCCCTGCTACACATCTACACACTCGGATACCACTAACGCACCCAGGGCGTCCACACTCATCCACAGCAGCCTCACCTACAAAACTCATCACATCACGTCTGAGACGCCCTGCGTGATCACAGAACTTAAACATCACACACATTCACTTCCTTCTATATTTATAGCAAACATATACCACCCCCCGTCCCAGCCGATGGCCTCGCTAGAATCACATCTGCGAAAGCTACACCATCTAGCAGGGAAACATCCCCTACACATCGGTGGGGACTTCAACAGTCAGCATACTGACTGGGGATGCACAACCACGACACATCGAGGTCGCAGGCTCTGGCTGCTCCTGCAGAACCTCCAACTCACTGTGCACAACACGTTTCAGACGCCTACACGGATGGGCAACAGTGTCAGCATGGACACCAGTCCGGACCTGACGCTGAGCCGCTGTATCCGCGGCGTTACCTGGAACAGAGCACAACATACACTGGGCAGTGATCATTACATTATACAAATCACTGTCCCGTACAAACCACCCGTCCCGCAAATGCCATACAAAAACTCATTAACCGGCATGCATTTCGCACTGCACGCACCGCCCTCCCAGACACTCCCATCGCAGACATCGACGCATGGTTCAGTCAATCAAGCATGACGTTCACCACAACACGCGACACATTGAAACTACAACCGAAACACCTACCCTTGACACACGCCTAGCCCACCTCTGTGAGGCTTATCAAAACATCCTGGTACGCTGGAAAGGCAACAAACTCAACAGAACACTCAAAAAGCGGCTGGCCGCGCTGCAGACGCAAATCCAACAGCACTCTGAGGAGCTCTGCCGATCCAACTGGGGACAGATATGTGCCGGCATCGCCGGAAACCTGTCCAGCAAACGTGCATGGCAACTCCTCCGACACCTCATTGACCTCACACGCACCAAATCAGCAACGCAGCACAACGTGACACGCCTCACACATGAACACATTGACGATCCCGACACCCTTCTAGACACACTTGAAACCATGTATACATCTCCAGGCGGCCCCATACCTCTATCGCACTACACAGGACAAGCAATTCCCACGCTCGACACCGACATCACGTACAGGGAAGTGAGAGCGGCCCTCCTGATTCTCCGCGCCAACTCCGCACATGGTGCAGACCAGATCACAAACTCGATGCTCCGTAATCTGGATGACCAATCGATCACCCACATTACGAAATACTTCAACCAGTGCTGGAGGGAGGGCAACCTCCCTTAGTCCTGGCGCCACGCGAAGATAACATTCATACCTAAACCCCACAAACCACTTACACTTCAAAACCTTCGCCCGATTTCGCTAACCTCATGCCTCGGGAAGCTCCTCGAGCATGTTGTGGTAGCGAGACTCACAAGTCACATGGCGGACAACAATCTTTACCCGCATACCATGGTGGGATTTCGCCCATTTCTATCCGCACTGGACGTCATGCTGCAACTCACACACGACATTTTCGACCCGCTTCTTCCAGGTCACATCAAGGCAGTCTTAGCTTTGGACGGCTCCAAAGCTTTTGATCGCATTGAGCATCAGGCGATCATGACTGCTCTATCCCCATTGAATGTGGGTGCGCGCACGTATGCCTACATTCAAGCATTCCTCACTGACCGCACGGCTGAGATACACTTCGGCCCTCTGTCTTCCCCCTCCAACACGCTTCAGAGTATCGGCGCCCCTCAAGGGTCCGTCCTTTCCCCCTTTCTCTTTAACATTATCCTCATCCCCCTTGCCCCACCTGAAGCACACTCTTTATGCCGACGATATCACCCTGTGGACCACTCACGGCAGTGACGGCGACATAGAGAGCACCTTACAGGAAGCAGCCACCCTCACCCAAAATTACGCACGGACCATCGGACTGTCTTGCTCCCCAGAGAAGTCCGAACTGCTCCTCATCCGTCCTAAGAACCACCGCTGTCCCCGCTTCCCCATTGCCATTGAACTGGATGGTGACCCGGTACCTGAGGTCTACACCCTCCGTGTATTGGGCCTCCACATCCAGAGCGATGGCAAAAACACCACTACCCTCAAGAAACTCAAGCAGGTTGTAGGCGCGATATCGCACCTCATGCGCAGGGCTTCGGGACGTCATAGAGGCATGAAGGAGCGCGACCTATGTCGCCTCATTCATGCCTTTGTCCTCAGCCGTGTGCTGTACATGACCCCATAATTACAACTATCCAAACATGACATAAACGCTTTGGATGTTTTGATTCGCAAGGCATTCAAAGTAACACTTCATCTTCCCCTCAACACACCCACAGAAAGATTACTAGGCCTGGGCCTCCACAATACGATCGGGGAACTGGTGGAGGCCCACCGACAGGTCCAATACATAAGGCTCACACAAACTTCCACAGGTCGGTATATCCTGGACTCCCTCGGCATCAGAATACCGGCCAACGACCCAACCCTCCTCGCCATCCCATGACCCCTTCATCAGGAGCTTCTCATTAGGCCGCTCCCGAGGAATATGCATCCGTCCCACCATGAGCAGCGCCGCAGAGCCCGTGCGAAGGCACTCCGTCGAGCGTACGGACCCGAGCCGGACGCCTTATGGGTGGACGCTGCCTGCACAGTTGATGAAGCGACAGCAGCTGTGGTGGACTCCTCTTAATCCGCCCTCCTCACACTACCTCTCCCTCCAGACACGTCCCCAGAGGCTGCAGAGGAAGCCGCCATTGCACTAGCTATCACTCGCACGGAAGCCCGGTATATATTAAGTGACTCCAAAACTGCGATTTTAAATTTTGCTCGAGGCCGAGTTCCTGTCCCTGCTTTTGGCATACTGGACTCGCCCGATGCATCCCCGCCCCGCCATGTGGAGCTGATATGGGTGCCTGCGCACTCCGGGAATCCCGGAAACGAGGCTGCCAAACTTTTAGCCCGAGGTTCTTTAAACCGGGCTCAGGTGGCCTCGGATCGGGGATTCACGAGGGAGCGCATGCACACATTCAGTGAGCTGACCCAGGCATACAGAGCCTCACGCCAGCTCTACCCCCCGCCCCACCCCTCCCTAGATGACAAACACGCAACACTCTGGCGCAGACTACAGACACACTCTCTCCCCTCACCCCTTACCCTAGCCCACTATCATCCATCCTTTCCCACTCCCGCATGTGCCCTATGCCCAAAACCCTTCGCTTCTTCCCTCCACATCCTTTCCCTCTGCACGGCGGACCCTCCCCCGCGGGACCTAGAGAACCTCAAGACCTGGGAGGACTGGGAGACCGAGCTGCGCTCGGAGGACCGGGACGTGCAGACCATCGCCACCTTCCGTGCTGCCAGTGTTATGCACCTCAGGAACATAAACACTTGAGTGCAGTGGGGTCGTGAGGGAACCCTGGGGCGAGCCCCGAATTCCTGTGTAAATAAAGTTTTTTTTTCTCTCTCTCTCCTTATCTCCACCTACGAAAACAAGAGGTGGAATCCCTTGAGGTCACCCTGCGCAAATTTCTTAAGCTAGCCCTTGCCCTACCCATCACTTGACCTTGACCTCCCCGGCTTATGGCCGTTCGTGTGGTGAATACTTTCCGGGAGCTCCGGGATGCGCACCTTACAAATTAGTACGCGCGCCTGTCGCAAACGGAGTTGGGTCGCCGCCTTGTTGCTTGACTCCATATCCAACATACCACTCCCATGGAAGACAGGTTTAAATCCCAGAACTGTAGACACACGCCCTCCATGTGCGGCCTCTTCAAGCCAACATGTCACACGAAGACCGTAATGGTCGGCGCCTGGCAGGAGCGCAAGCCCTAGCCCGACATTATGGCACCAAAACAGTTTTATACTATCTGGATGCCTCCGGCCCTCACCATGGGTGATGGTACACGACCGTGGTAGTTCACAACAACAACACCGCTAACGGCCTCGCGTTCACAGCCCGCAGTGCAACACAGGCAGAAAAGGTCGCGATTGCTCTCGCGGCCTCGCATTCAGATTTAAAATATATTATCACGGACTCTCGACGGGCCGGTTGGAACGTCGAACGAGGCTGCACTCCCTTCCTAGCCTATCCAATCTACCAAAATTGCATACGGGATACGGACCCCGCACACCGTTACCTCATATGGGCCCCTGCTCATCAGGGGTTGGCAGGATATGAGGCAGCAGACGCAGCCGCCCGTGCGCTCTCTCACCGTGCTGTTTTCTCCTTCCCACCCGATCAGGTACTTCGATTTTAATGCGGTATATACGTTCAAAGATATTGCAACCTACTATCAAGATAGTCACCGCCTTAACCTTAGCCCATGTAAAGGCCTCAAGAAGGCGGAAGACCAGCTTCTCCGCCTTCTCACCAATATTTGGTGTGCCCGGCAGCACTAAAACATTTTTACCCCTCCTTTAGCGGCAGCTGCCCGGACTGTAGTGCGGTGTCTTCGGACATCTGTCACATGGTGTGGGCGTGCCCCTCCAACCCGGCCATTCTCGCCATCCCCAACCTAACCCGGGAGGACTAGGAGGCGACCCTGCTCGGCTGCCACCACTTACGGGCCCAATAAGCCTTAGTCGGGGGCGGCCGGGTGGCGGCCACCGCCATTGGGGCCCGAACTAGGGACCTCCACCTAGTGCTTGTGAGGATCGGTTCCTTACGGCTATTCGAAGTATAGCTCCTGTCCCTTCTTGATAAATGTTTTCCCCACCGCCACCACCACCACATTTTCAGCGCCAACGCATTTAACCCACATCTCTCACCTCCCATGTATACCTCAAAGCGCGATTAAGGTTGCCACTGACCAAGGGAGCCACTTATGCGCAATTCCTGTCTTTACTACAGTCGAATCGGAGCGAAAGCGCAGATTTGTGCTACATGGAAGACGACGGTGAGCAGGCAGTGCCGCTGAACGGAGCAGATGGATGTTGATGAAGACTACGCTCTTCAATGCACAGCGCGAAAGTGCGGTGCAGTTTAACAGTAGACGTGTTGGCTGCGTGCGCTAGCCTAGTGGTCTCGCTGAGCGGACATTAGAAGAGATCTGGTCGGGCAGCCGCGGGTTCGACTCTCAGTCATGGATACTGATCCAATTTGATGATCTCTTGTTTATGATTTGACCTCTTAACTCTCGAGGTTTCGTATGAAGCTTTCATTTAAAAAAATTCGAGGACGCTTAAAATTCGCATTGAAGAGCGGAACGCGACAACGTAAGCGCTGATGGTTTCAATCTCTCCTCAGAGCTAGGCTCTAACTAGTAGGGTTATGCCGCACTAAGCGCTGAACCGTATGACACCATGTGGATCATTCTGCTGCGAATAATTGGCCCAGTGCGATTATTTCAGATGCTCGGTGCGCACAATGACTAAGACGCCGAAAGCTTTTCTACCAAACGAGCTGTATACGCTATCGCATAATAAAGATGTTTTGGTGCGGTTTGGTTTTTGGGGTTTAGCGTCCAGAAGCGGTTCACACTGTGAGGGACACCGTAGTGAAGTTCTCCGTTAATTTCGAACACCTGGGGTGCTTTAACCTGTACTGACACCACACAGTAAACGGGCTTCTAGGCGGCCTCGTAATAAACAAGCTACTCATGATCGTCTTTTGCATGTGTAACAGTTTTTATGTGCACTGTTGTCTGTAACTGTTTGTTCGTGTAATTATTTTGTAAGCGCCACAACTCGCATTTTAAGGACAGCCAGTGGCAATAAGCTAAGACGCTGTTTCGCCTGAGCCACTTTGATCACCAATTAATCTTTGAGACCACTTTTTTATATGAACTGTCTCTGATTAGCAGTCGTAGAAGCTTTCGTCAGTTTTCTTCGTAGACTGCGAGTTGGGAATTAAGCCCTGCGACACTAGACGCTTGTGCTTCGTAATGAAGCCAAATGTGTTGTCGTAGTAAGCCTATTTATCGTTCACGCACGACAGGTGGTGTGAACTACGCGGACGGTTTTTCCATCCAACGAGCTATATATGGTGTCGAATAACAGAGAACAGAAAGAATGCAACATCAGGGCATGGGAACCCGCAGCGCGTGCCAGCATACAAACTGCGCGCACATGAGACCAGAATTTTTCTCACCCTGCTGCATGAAATACAGTCCAATACCGCCGTTCGAGCCAATTCCTACGGTAGTGGACAAGAAATGTCTGATATAACACAGTCATGTGCAGGCGCACTCGATAATATTTGCACTTGATTGAAAGATATTATCAATCACCTGTACTGACGCACTGAAATCTTTGCCCTGCGTTTTGGGGAATTCGCAAAGTTATTAAACTGCCCACTTGGCGAAGAAGAAAACAACAGTATTTCAAGAACCAAGGCTAAAAATTGGCAGTGGCTTAGCTGTGGTTAAGCCTAGATATACAAGCGAAAATGTTCAGTTACGCTTGGTTTGACGTCATGGCTGTCGCAGTTCGCGCACAATGCACTCAGAGCACCACGATAACGGTGGAGGCGTTCGGCCCTCCACACACTGCCTGTACCGAGGCGGAGGAGACGCGCGTGTAGTAAATACGGGGCTGTCTTAGAAGGTTGCTTTAGAGACATCTACTGTGGTGTCCATTCCTTTCGGGCGTACACCAAGATATGAGAGATAGGCATTTCTTTTCCTTAAACACAGTTTTCAATTCATTTTACTTTCCTTGACGCCCTTACGGCGCGGTTCGGGTATCCGCCGAGATATGAGCAACAGGCGCCGTTTCCTTTCCTTAAAACCAATTTTATCTTCATTTTCCTTCCCTTACGGCGCGGCTCGGGTGTCCAGCTAGATATGTGTTTCCTGCCGCACTGTTTGTCTTTTATTTATTTTTTATTTGTGATATTTTATTTCTTTCATTTCTTTTTTTATTCTCGTTTCTGTGCTCATTTTTATTCTTTTTTTATTCCATAGTAGGCGGCCACCTGCGCTGCGCGTGAAGTAGCTCGGTTTAGCGCATGCGCAGAAGCGGCAAATCTGGCCTCAGGCTCACGCGAAGCGCTGTGTTGACTATAGTAGTATAGAAATTAAAAAAATATAGCAGTTGCTAACACTGGGCCGCGGTCTGCGGCATACTATATTTCTCCCCTGGCTAATCGCAGCTGTCAACGAAATCAGGTTTTTAATGTTTCACTGTATCAAACAATCCATGTCTCAAAATTCTAGAGCTCATAATTTTTTTTCTTTGATAAGCTTCTTGTCTGCGCAACAAGAAGTGTTTAAGCACCGGACTGCTTTATCATGGTGGAGGAATTCTGTGCGCGAAGACAGATTGTGGGGGGAGCTTCACTTCACACTTAAGTTGTATTCGGCTATAGCCTAGTGAATTCAATAAAAAAAAATGGCTGAGGCTTAACTTGGTTAACCCTGGTCAGATGCGAAGCATATTGATGGCTAGGCTTGCTAATACATGGCTTTCCTTGGTTGAATACTTGGTCATTTTAATACAACCAATAGAAGCCTTCGTCGTGGGGGAAGACAACGGCATGGCTACAGCGGAACGCCGACTAACCCCGAGACGCGCGTTGGGTGAGCGCCTGGATTGCCACGGAAGCCGCGTCCGCCTGCCCGGTGGAGCGAGCGTTTCACCTGCACCGAGTGTGAACGCGCGTTCGAAATACGCGGGAATGCCGCTCGAGGACATTCCGGTGTCTGTGCGATGGCATCGGTCTCCCTCTCCCAGCGCGTGACGGCGATCTGTCGTGACGTCATTGTGTCACGTGGTGTGATGTCACCATACCACGTGGTCTGCACGGCGTGCAACCGCAGTTACGGCACGAGTTGGAGCCCCATCTCTCATCTGTCGTGACGTGATTGTGTCACGTGGTGTGCACGGCGTGTAACCGTCACGAAGGGCTTGGGTTACCTATTGTAATATGCTTCGCATAAAAATTGCGTAGTAACTGTCTCGTATTCCGGTGAGATCCGGAGCGCGCTGTAAAGTTAGGGTTAAAGAAAAAGTGTAAAAGAAGAGGATAAAGAGGTGCTGTATTGAAGGGCTGCCGACTTTTGGGTGGTGGTGGTGGTAAAATCTTTAATATTCAAAGAGAGTTGGAGGGTCAGAAAACCCCGCTTCATGGTCGGTATCCTTAGTCCGGGAAACCGCACGACGAGGCCCCGTCTCGCGCCCGCTTTACTAGAGCCCTTTGGGACTCCAGTGTGGAGCATTTGAGGAGGGCAGTCTGCCATGCCTCTGGGGTGGGGGTAAGGGTGGGGGCAGGGGGAAGGTGGGGATTCTGAGAACATTCCCACACCATGTGAAAGATATCGCAGATATCTACACAGTGCGGGCAGCGCCCATCTTTGTTCGGATCGAAGTGTTTTACTATGACAGGACAGAGAAGAGTTCCTGTCTGCAGGAACCACAGAGTTCGCTACTCCGCCTTACTCAGCCCCTTGGCAGGTCCCGGGAAGAGGCGGTGGTTGTCGCAATAATGAATTAGGATTTCGCGGAACCGCAGAAGCGGTTTTTGAGCTTCTGAGCCAGGAGATAGGGAACATAGTAGAGCATTCTGCTGGTCACGAAGGCATGGGCGAGCCGAAGCGCGTCCCTGCCTCGCAACCTGCCGCGCTTGTTAGAAACACGATGGATCATGCGTCCGACCTGTTCGCCTACGCGCTTGAGTTTGGCAATAGTGGATTCCGGGCTGAGCCTGTTATGGATGAACAAAGATCCTGAGGATTCTGAGCCAGGAGATAGGGAACGGAGTAGAGGATCCTGCTGGTCACGAAGGCATGGGCGAGCCGAAACGCGTCCCTGCCTCGCAATCCACCTCGCTTGTTAGAAACGCGATGGATCATGCGTCCGACCTGTTCGCCTAAGCGATTGAGTTTGACAATAGTGGATTCAAGGCTGAGCCTGTTATGGCTGAACAGACCTAGTCTGCGGAGCTCCTCGACCTCGCTGATAGGACCTCCCACCCAGAAAGATGTGCAAACTCGTGTTGTCTTTAGGGTAGGATCTTCTGTCCAGAAGTTCCGATTTTGCGGTAGCGCATTGGAGACCACAGCCGATACCCTAGCTATCGGTTCTGGTAGCGGCCCGCTGAAGACGGTCCTCCTTTTCCCCAAGGCTCCCTTCGTTAGTCCAAATTGTTATGTCGTCCGCGTAGAGTGCGTGATGGATGCCTTCCGCCCGGGCCAATTGGCGGGAAAGCTGCATCATGGCAATGTTGAAAAGAAGCGGCGACAAGACCGCCCCTTGGGTTGTACTCCGTGTACCTATTGTGTATGGTCGATATTCGTCGTCTTCAATCTTGAGGAAGGCTTTGAGAGAAAGTCTCGTACATATGTGAATACCTTGCGCCCACAATCGGTGGTACTGAAGTTAGTCTAGATGCCACGACGAACGTTGTCAAAGGCCACCTTAAGATCGAGGACAAGGATGGCCTTGTCGTTGTGGCGCATGGTAGTGGGTCGTATTTTGTAGCGGTGTAACTGGAGGAGGACGTCCTGCGCAGACATGTGCGGTCGGAACTCGAACATAGTCTGCAAAGAGGCCCTTGGTCTCTATGTGTGGAGAGAGGCAATCCCTACCCATCGTCTCAATAAGCTTGCCCGCACAAGAGGTTAGTGAGCAGGGCCTCAGGTTGTCGGTATTCACTGGCTTGCCTGGCTTAGGGATGAATATGACCAAGGAGGTCTTCCATTCGGGAGGGAGTGGACGCCCGTCCCAAATCTGGTTAATGCACACTAGCAGGTGGAGGTAGAGCGAATCTGGAAGGTTGGCGAACAGATTAACTTTTATGCGATGCCGACCCGGAGCCGTAACTCACCGCATTTTAGCTAAATCCGCCTTAAGGTCGTGTAACTCAAAAAGGGCATCAATGTCGGGATTCGGCTTTCCCGCGTACGCGTACACGGGCAAAACTGGGTCCTCTATGCGGCAGAGATATCTGTCGCACAGGGTGTCCGCGAGTTGAGCCGTCGTACCTTGGTACCCGCGCAAAGCCCGCCGTAGCTGTCTTTGCGTCTCCCCTCTCATTTGAGCAGGGTCGATGAGACTGCGAAAGAA
This sequence comes from Amblyomma mixtum, assembly GCF_055824585.1. Classification (NCBI taxonomy): domain Eukaryota; kingdom Metazoa; phylum Arthropoda; class Arachnida; order Ixodida; family Ixodidae; genus Amblyomma; species Amblyomma mixtum. Next base: position 37,797,259 of record NC_143017.1, on the reverse strand, counting down.
GCGCCATGATCCTTTCGAGCCCATCTGACGCGCTGCCGAATTACACTTCTCTATCCAGTTTGAATCGGTGAGCTGGGCAGCATGTGCCGCAGCCTGCTCCGTGAGGTCGACAATGCGAGCCTTAAGTTTGCGATTCAGCGTTAGCTTCTTCTGTGGTGTTCGTCCGTGGAAGCAAGAACCACGAAGCTGCAGCAAAGTTCGGCGACGGAATTCCTTTATTCCATCTAACAAAGTTACTGGCGAGCGCCAGCAGAGCTGGGCCGACGTCTATGACAAGCTAGGAAGAAGTTCCCGCGACAGCGCTCGGTGCTGCGGTATATAAGCCCTTATCAACGGGGCGTGTTCCAGTAGCGCACATTGTTATCAGTAGGCGCGGAGCAACTACACTCTCCCGTTCTTATTTTCATTCGGGTACATGGAAATGAAACACGAAAACATAGTTCATGGCATATAGCGGTCTGGAGGGCGTCGGTGCCTCTCCGGATAACGGCGCTCTGTCGTGGCTGGCAGAGGAGATGAATCTTGCTGCACCGCCGTCGTCGCTGCATGCGGCTGCTCGGAGTCATGCTGTTCAGGCGCAGAACTCGAGTCCATGCTCATAGCCTGAATGATGTGGTTCTGGTGACGGTTCCAAACAAACACACCTCGAGTGGTTTCCACTCGCAGTCTGTACGATACAGGTCCAGTTCTTGCCACCACAGTCGCAGGTAACCACTTTTCACCGCATCTGAAATTTCGCACCAGAACACTATCACCCACAGCAAATGCACGTGTACGCTGCTTGCGACGCACTGTCTGGACGAATTGTCTTGTCGCAACATTCCGCTGCAGCGATGGCTTGACAGCGTCCAGTCGGGTGCGCAGCTGGCGCCGTAGCAAAAGAGTGGCCGGCACCTCGCCCGTGGTCGGGTGTGGAATGTTCCTGTAAGACAACAAAAACTCCCCCAAAGTTGTGCTTAAGTTTGCGGCGGTCCTTTTACGTAATGCCGCTTTCAAGGTTTGGACAAATCGTTCAGCTTGTCCATTACTGCTGGGATGGTAGGCTGATGTGCGCACATGCCGCGTGCCAATGCTTTTAAGGTAATTTGAAAAAGCAGCCGAAATGAATTGCGGGCCATTGTCGGACACCACCACTTCGGGGTAACCAAACCTGCAGAAGATTACGTGCAGCCGGTTTACAGTGCTTTCTGCGGACGTGTCACGCATCTGGCACACCTCGGGCCACTTGGAGTGAGCGTCGACCACAACCAAGAACATGGCACCCTTGAAAGGTCCTGCAAAATCGATGTGCAGACGTTCCCATGGTCTGGTTGGCCATGCCAACGGGTGCAAAGGAGCAGGGCAAGGCATTGTGCGCTGCGTTAGGCATGGATTGCACGAACTTACATGAGCTTCAATGTCACGATCGATTCCTGGCCACCACACGTAGCTGCGTGCTAGTTCTTTCATTCTAACAATGCCAGGGTGTCCCTGGTGCGATTCTTCGAGCATTTGAGGCTGGTATTTTTGAAGAATAACACGCATTCCAAGAATGAGGCATCCTAGTTGCCCAGAAAGTTCACAGCGCCTGTGAAAGAATGGCTTCATTTCTTCATTCACGACGTGCTCAGGCCAGCCGTTCATTACGTGCTGCCTGACTTGTCTTAGCAGCGAATCTCGGCTCGTTTCACGTGCCACCTCACGATAGTCAATTGGCAGGGACTGCATGCGTAGGAGATAAAATTGCTCATCCGAGCGTTCTTCACTGTCACTCGGCATAGGCAAACGATATAAGCAATCTGCGTCGGCGTTTTGAGGCGACGGTTTATAATTCAAGCTAGACTTGTAGGCAGACAGAAGTACAGCCCACCGTTGTAGTCTAGCTGCGGCAATGGTTGGGATTCCCGTCTTGGGACCGAAAATTGTCTGCAAAGGCTTGTGGTCCGTAACAAGAACAAACTAACGCCCAAAAAGGTGGTAGTGGAAACGCTTGACGCCAAAAACTAGAGCAAGTGCCTCTTTTTCCAACTGACTATAATTTACATCTGCTGAAGATAGTGCACGCGATGCGTACGCCACCGGATGGCATTCACCGTTTGTCTGCACATGAGAGATGACAGCTCCTATACCGTATGCCGATGCATCACACGACAACTGCAGCGGTGTACTGGGGTCGTAGTGCGTAAGAACCGGTGGTTGTGAAAGCAGCTTCTTGATGTCCGAGAACGCTGCTTCGAACTCATCATTCCAGGCCCAGGGGACATCGAGCCGTAGCAATCTGTTGAGAGGAAAAACAACGCTTGATAGGTTGGGAACAAACTTGCCGTAGTAGTTCATCAAGCCCAATAATGAACGCAACTGTTGCTTATCGGTAGGACGAGGAGCCTTCGCAATAGCTTCTAGCTTGTCAGTAGCTGGTTCTACTCCGTGCCTGCTAATGACATGGCCCAAGTACTGCAGCTTGTCTTTGAAAAAATCGCACTTTTCCTTCTTTATTCTGATGCCTCTCTCTGACAACCGTTTCAGTACCGCCTCCAAATTCTTCAGATGGTCCTCTTCCGTCCTACCGGTGACCGTTATGTCATCGATGTAGCAAGTAACTCCGTCAAGACCCTTCAGGACGTTGTCCATGATCTTCTGAAAGATCGCGGGTGCTGAGGCTATGCCGAAAGGCAAACGATTAAGCACATACAAGCCTTTGTGCGTATTCAAAGTCAGGTAGGCTTTCGACTCTTCGTCCATCTCTACTTGCTGATAAGCCCTATTCAGATCGATTTTCGAGAACTTTTGACCTCCTGCCAACGCTGACAAAAGTTCATCCAAATTTGGAAGCGGGTAAGTCTCCACATCTAAAATCGGGTTCAGCGTGAGTTTGTAATCGCCACAAATTCAAATTTACCCACCGCGCTGCACTACGGGAACAATTGGCGTAGCGTACTTGCTACTGGCGACGCGAGAAATGATTCTCAACTTCTCGAGCTTTTGTAGTTCAGCCTCTACCCCTTCTACAAGAGCGAAAGGTACACTCCGTGCCTTCAGAAAACGGGGCACTTGGCTATCCTTGAACCGGAGGCTTGCCTGCTCTCCCTGTATGGTTCGTAGCTCGTCCTTGAACAGGTCTTCATTTTTTCGTACCAGAGTTTCTAATGCTGCCGGCGGACTGCCTGACGTAGCGGTCACCTTGCAAAGCCGTTGGAAGCCTGCCCAATCCAGCCTGATATGATGTAGCCAGTTGCGACCTAAAAGTGGTGTCCCGTTTTGCGGTAGAATGTACAGCGGCAGTAAAACCTCTTGGTTGTTGTGGCGTACGAGCACATCTGTTACGCCAACAGGTTTCACAGTTTCCCCTGTGTACGTCTTCAGTTGCATCTTTGTTCGCTGCAAACGTAAACCGGGAAAGTACGCTTTGGCCTGACGATGCGACATGACGGATACTGCTGCTCCAGTGTCAAGCTGCATTTGTAAGGTAGTTCCTTCCACATTAACTTCTACCATTAGGGGTGGTGTCCGAGACCTGCCGACACTGATCAGCTCTGTTAGGTCGGGCTGGGCGTTGCACTCAAGAGGAGAGTTTATACAAGGAGCGTTGAAGCGGCGGCGCGCCGCCGCGTATCCCTCGACGCGAAAGCAAATGTGACCAACAAGTGGCAAACACCACTGCGCAGGGAGGTCTTTGAGAACAACAACGCTGACCATCCTGTTAAAATCAGGAAAGTTTCACTTCGACACCACTGTACATATTTTAGCACGCGCGCTCAAGTATCTATAAATATTTGTGTGCTCGAAAGCATGCCGTCGCGTACCTTTGGAAGCCCGCTCGGCCGCGGACACCAGCGGCTGCGGTTTTCTTCGACACATTCGCTTCAGGGAGGGAGCGCAGGCATTCCGATACAAGATTCGGTCGTGTTCTCCAAAAAAAGCGACATTTCAAGTCTGATGAAGCGTTTATTTTCAGGACAATAACATTTCCGTGCCAAAAACACTGCGTAGCTCGACGGCCATGGCGGCCATGTTGGCGGCGGCAGGCCGAGGACCGGAAGAGCGGGCTTTCTGCGCTGCTATTGGCTCGCTTCAGCCGCCGCTTCCGGTCTCACCGGACGCCGCGCGTCAAAATCTAGCCGGTCCTGATCGGCGGCGGCGGGCGTTTTTCTGGACGCCGGGCGTCAAATCTGCGCCGTCGGGCGGAAATCGACGACTCGCCGCGGTAAAAACGCTCCATGTATTCCGGCCTTTACAGAGGGTACAGAGAACAAAACAAAAGATAATGCAAATTATTAATTTAGCCAGCTGTAATTGCAGGTCATAAAAAAAGCACGGACTACAATATAAGCATGCAAGACATTGGGACAGAAAAGTGGGGCATGTACCGTGGGGTGTAACCTTAAAGGAAAACATAAAAGCAAAGCATGAAAAAAGGTTCAAACCACGAAATAAGTGAACAAGATTTAGGGGAAAATGTTGTTGTGCACAGTCTTGTGCAACCTTTGCCGCAAACATAAAACAAAGTATGAAAAAAAAGATGCAAACCAAGAAATAGCAGAACGAGACAGAGTGGTAAAAAAGCACAGTGATGTGTAACATTTAAAGCAATGTACTCTAGAGCTGATCCTGCTTTACTTGAGCTTCCTATTTTTTCCTTCGCTCGGAGTCTCGGGGGAAGCGAAAACAGCGTAGGCCTTTACGCGTTGACCCGGCGCACATTGGCACACAACCGCCCGTCATGCTGCCTCTGTGGACTTGACAAGCTCCTCATGCGGTAGAGCACTGTCAAACAAATAAAGCCACCACCGATCGTCCGCAGCCACTGGGCGTCGAAAAACGGAAGCTCAGCTGCTTGCACCAAGCAACTGAGACCAGCCCAACCGACCGCTGTGATTCAAAATGGCGCCGCAGGGAGAGAGAGGCGGCGTTGGAGCGGTCAAAGGATGGCACCACCCTGAACGGCGGCGCTGGCATCGAAGCACCCTAATGTCCCGGAAAGCTGGGCATGTTTCGCGTCGTACTGCTCCTTTTTCTTACCGACAAAAAGAAATTCGTAGTGCCGACGCAAAGGAAAGCAAGCGAGTAGTTCGCGTCTGCGCTGTGTTTCTGCAGCGGCGCTCCGTTCTCCTTCTGTGCGTGAGCCTGTTGGAAGAAAAAGAAAAAATATCGGAAAGCAGTGTATAAAATCTTGGGTTTCAAAGCTCAGAGCAATGAAAAGTTCTATGCAACGCGGGAAGGCGGAACCCTCCTCCTTTTTCTCATCGCCGGTGAATATTGAGAAAAGCCCCTGTTGGCCGATCCTGAATAAAAAAGAAAAGTGGTCCACGGTAAATGCAAGTCATATGGTCACATTATTGCTTTCGTCTGTTGTCTAAAAGCTCCGCACACTGTGTGAAGAATCCGCTGCGGCCGAAAAGCCTTTCTCTCCGCTGGTGTCCCTATTTAGACAAGTTATTCGATAATTTAATGAATAATCTATTCAATAAATTTTTTGTTACAAAAAGAGGCAATAAGACATAGTACTGGAGTTATTTCCGAGCTCACGCTCGTTTTTTCTTCTTTCAATATAGAAGTATAAAATTCAATATTATATACGAATGCAGAGTAATGTACCGTCTTAGGTTTTCACCCCCTTGTTGTGACTTCATTTCTCAAATCTCTTGCTTAAATTAGATTGAAGAAAAAAGTTGTCGCCAGCAGATCAAGGGGACAATGGGCTGTCACCCGTAATAGAGCAAACTATGGAAATCAGACACTACACTTTCTCATGCCAACCACTTTAAACAAATATAACCTATGCAATACACATGTTCACACTTTGCGCCCTAAGGAGTTTAAAATAACGTGTAGAAGCTTACCTTTGCGAATTTAAACTATTGTAGCGTGCACGTGCAGCAATAATTTTTTTGCCATTTTGTTGAATTGCCTGCAGTGTGTGCGCTGTTTTTGTCTCGCCCTCTGGTTATAATTATGTCGCGTACCTAACCACATTCTGTAGCAATGTCTATGTGTGCGGCCTCAGACACTCTCAAGCTGCTGCTTTGCAGCTTTTAGTCTGGGGTACCTTTCGCTTCCATTATATTGGGAATAAAGACTTTCTTATTACTTACTTATTTAACGTAGAGACGTTGGGTTTTCATCAGCTGCGTGTGCGCTAGGGGGTAAAGGTGGATCGGGTGTCGGGAGGGCGTACGCTTTTGTCTTTCTCTTAAAGCGTTTTCGGCTTCATAACTTGCTCACGCACTCGTCGTGTCGGGGAAGATGACGGCAGGGACGAAAAGGGTAGCAGGAGCCTCGACTTTAAGAGCAGAGCAATGGTAATGTACGTCTCGTACGGATCGTGACGTAACAGTCAGAGCTGCTTCCGCGGAAATTTAAGCCGTAAAGCTGCTGCTTATGACGCAGTGCGTGCTGATGTTGCAGAACAGGCATATGTGAGAATTACAAAAATGAATTCTCGAGAACTCACTGAAGTGAAAAGTTATTGGGCAGTGACAAAATATTGTTGCGGGAAAGAATATATTTACAAATATTTACAAATAGACAAGAACAGCTGCGAGCGGCACCGAGAACACAGTCCGAAATTCGTTGTCGTCTTCTACTCTTCCAACGCTCTTGGTCGTCGTCGTCGTCTGCCCGCTTCAGGACCCCCGGCTGCTGAAACGCCGTCTCGGCGTTAGGGCGGCGACGTATGAGCGTCGTGATAAGGTTTAAGGCGACAGACGTGGACGATGTCGGTGGTGGCGCCAGAGGACGATGGCGAGGTTTCAAGGGGAGCAATTTCATAGTTCACGTCGGTAACACGGCGCACGACACGGTAAGGGCCACGGTAGTGCGAAAGGAGCTTCTCGGAGAGACCGACGCTGCGAGAGGGCGTCCAGAGAAGGACGAGTGATCCTGGGGAAAATTCGACGGCCTGGTGACGGCGGTCGTAGGCTGACTTTTGGGAAACTTGAGAGGCTTGGAGCCTACTACGTGCTATTTGGCGCGCCCGCGTGGCCTGGGAGATGGCGTCCCGAGCGTAAGCAGTGGTGGGGGCTGAAGAAGGCGGCATGAGTGTGTCCAAAGGCAAGGTGGGATGCCTACCAAACAAAAGGTAGAAAGGAGAATAGCCTGTTCTGTCATGAAGGGAAGAGTTATATGCAAATGTCACATAAGGCAAGGCTGCGTCCCAATCTCGGTGGTCTGGCGATACGTACATGGCTAACATGTCGGTGAGCGTGCTGTTGAACCGTTCCGTAAGCCCATTGGTTTGTGGGTGGTAAGCTGTCGCGAGCTGGTGCTGCGTGTCACACGAACGAAGAATGTCGTGAACTACCCGGGATAGAAAATAACGACCGCGGTCGGTGAGCAGTTGACGAGGTGCGCCGTGGTGAACGATGACGTCTTGCTGAAGAAAATCGGCGACATCGGTAGCGCAGCTGGACGGCAAAGCACGCGTGATGGCGTACCGAGTCGTATAATCAGTTGCTACAGCGCTCCACTTGTTGCCGGAGAGGGACGTCGGAAAAGGGCCAAGAAGGTCGAGGCCAACACGGTGAAAAGGTTCCGGAGGTATGTCGATGGGTTGCAGAAGACCGGCAGGCAAAGTGGAGGGCCTTTTCCGACGTTGACACAGGTCGCAAGCGGCCACGTAACGATTGACGGAACGATAAAGTCCAGGCCAAAAGAAGCGATGCCGCACCCGAGCGTACGTGCGGGACACGCCAAGGTGACCGGCTGTCGGCAGATCGCGCAGTTCTTCAAGGACAGAAGAGCGTAGACGTTGGGCTATCACGAGCAGGAGCGGAGGGCCGTCGGAGCGTAGGTTTCGGCGATACAAAATGCCGTTCTGGAGCACATAAATGTTCAGAGACGGAGGTCGGTTTGCAGAACGGATGCCATCAAAGATAGGTCGTAAAGATGAGTCGTGGCGCTGTTCGTTGCCAATATCGCCAAGATCAGAGATAGCTAAGAGGCAGGGCAGGGTCTCAGCGTCCTCTAGGTCAGGTGGTTCCACAGGGTATCGGGATAAACAGTCAGCGTCCTGGTGATGGCGCCCTGACTTGTACACGACGGAGTATGAGTATTCTTGGAGGCGCAATGCCCAGCGAGCAAGGCGACCGGTGGGATCTTTTAGTGAAGACAGCCAACAGAGAGCGTGGTGACCAGTGACAACAGCGAATGAACGGCCGAACAGGTAGGGTCTGAATTTAGCTACTGCCCAGACAAGGGCAAGACACTCGCGCTCAGTAATGGTGTAATTTTGCTCTGCGGCTGAAAGTAGGCGGCTGGCATAAGCGATGACTCGATCTTGACCCTGTTGACGTTGCGCTAGGACGGCGCCGATGCCATATCCGGAGGCGTCGGTGCGAACCTGTGTGGGAGACGACGGGTCAAAATGTGCTAAGATGGGCGGAGTGGTCAGCAAATGGACGAGGGATGAAAATGAGTTCTCTTGAGCAGGGCCCCAGGTAAAGGGGCTGTCGTTCTTCAGAAGATCGGTGAGGGGACGAGCGATGCCGGCGAAATCTTTGATAAAACGGCGAAAATACGAGCACAAGCCGACAAAGCTGCGCACATCTTTCGACTACCTTGGAAGAGGAAAGTCCTTCACAGCTTGAATTTTGATGGGATCTGGGCGTACACCAGAAGCGTCAACGAGGTGTCCGAGAATAGTGAGTTGGCGACGACCAAACTTGCATTTCGATGAGTTCAGCTGAAGTCCGGCGTTACAAAACACTGTCAGAATATTGGAGAGGCGCTCGAGGTGCGTGGCGAAGGTAGGCGAGAAAACCACAACATCGTCTAGGTAACAGAAGCAGGTGGACCATTTAAAGCCACGAAGAAGGGAGTCCATCATTCGATCGAAGGTAGCCGGGGCGTTACAGAGGCCGAACGGCATGACTTTAAACTGGTATAAGCCATCAGGCGTCACGAAGGCGGTCTTCTCGCGGTCCTTTTCATCAACGGCAATTTGCCAGTACCCGGATCGAAGATCAATTGAAGAGAAATATTTGGCGCCGCGGAGGCAATCTAAGGCATCATCTCGAAAGTCTCGAAAGTCTCGAAAGCCGTGGGTTACGAGAGAGTTATATCGACGAATTCAAACCCGTGACAGGCTTTTTGACAAATTCATCCAATCAAAAGATCCAGTCATAATTAAGGAATACAAAAAACTTAGAAATAAGTTAGGCTCTGATATTAAAAAAGCTAAGAAACAGTATTATCAGAATAAATTTTCAGCAGTCTCCAATTGCCCTAAGAAAATATGGGATTGTTTGAGCGACCTCATGGGAAGGGCGACAACCCATATTCCCAGCACATTAACATTCAATGGTGTTGAATACAGTGGCGCTGCTTTGGCAGACAAGTTTAATGCTCATTTCCTATCCTCTGGCGAATCATCTCAGAAGCAGGATAGAAATCATGAAATTGCTCAGTATATTGCCTCTTCAATTGGTAGTTCCATATTCTTGAATCCTTGCAGCGAACATGAAGTATTCACATTTCTTAGAAGCCTAGACAAATCCACTGCGGCAGGCGCAGATGAAATTAAGGCCGAGCCTATTATTGCTGTTGCCGATCTAATTAGCTTGCCCTTGCAGCATATATGTAACAACGCGTTAGTTCAAGGTATTTTTCCAGATGGTATGAAAATTGCCAGAGTGGTTGTTTTACACAAAGGTGGCCCTTATGACAATATAAACAACTACAGACCTATATCTGTACTCCCTTTGTTTTCTAAACTGCTGGAATATTTGATCAAAATCAGACTGTGTAAGTTCTTTGACGACAGACAAATTTTTGTTAACGAACAGTTCGGATTTCGTGAGAAGAAGTCAACAGAAATGGCATTGCTTAGTATAAAGGAAAAAATATTTTCTAATATGGATGACAAACAATTTACAGTTGGACTTTTTTTAGATTTCAGGAAGGCATTTGATTCAGTTAAACATGATATTTTATTTTATAAGCTACCGTTTTATGGCATTCGAGGAGTTGCCTTAAATCTGATCCGTACTTATCTTTCCGGTCGCGTTCAGTATACATGTTTGAATGGTCATCAATCACAACCTGGTCAATTAATATACGGTGTCCCACAAGGGTCTATTTTGGGTCCAGTATTTTTCATTCTTTATATCAACGATATAATAGCCATCCCTCGAACTCCCACAATAATTTTATATGCAGATGATACCAGTGTATTTTTTTCTGGCATGCATCTTAGTAATATTCAGGCTGAGGCAAATGCATGGTTACAAGAATTGTCTTTATTGTTGAATATAAATAAACTAGAGTTAAATGTTAATAAAACAAAGCTTATTGTATTTAAGGCACGTAACAAGCCTGATAACAGTGAAATTAATCTTACATTCAAAAATAGCGTAATTGAGCGTGTTTCTTCCTACAAATTTTTAGGCATAATCTTTGAAGAACACTTGAGTTGGACCCTGCATATTAATAAGATTCATGCCAGCATATCAAGGTCATTATGTGTATTATATAAACTTCGAGACCTTGTTCCGAAATGGCTGAAGTGGCAGTTATATTATACCCTAATTCAATCACATCTTCATTATTGTTTACTTGTTTGGGGATCTACAACGAAAACTAACCTCACGAGGCTGATAACATTACAGAAAAAAGCAATACGATATGTCGAAAACCTTGCATACAATGATCATACAGGTTTGTACTTCTCTAAGCATTCTATTCTAAAAGTCAATGAATTATTTGAGTTGAAACTGCTTTCTTATGTGTTTAACGATTTCAAACATCATCCCACTAAATATGTTCAATTAAACTCTAGTAGTGACGCGCCTTATAAATTAAGGCACGTCAGTTACAGAGTACCATTCGTAAGGACTAACTATGGAACCGAAATGCTTTCATATTTAATTCCCAGTCTTCTAAATAAACATACACAGGCCATAGAAATTATTCAGAAATCTGTTTCCCAAAAGTCATTCAATAGAAATGCTAAAGCTTACCTCCTTTCTCGCCCGAATGATTAAAATTCTTGATGTCCCTGTTTTTCCGTCAACTCTTTGAATTCTCGTGTTTTTCTTGTTGTGGTGCGTCTTGTAAATATTTACTTTAATTATGTCATTGCAAAAGTATGCACCTTCCTCCTACTTTTACCTTGTATAATTATGTGTTGTTTTTTGTAATGAGAGTGTATGAAGTTCTTGCTTCTTTTGCCGCTTGTCGTGAGCATTGTGTCGGGTGCTTGGGCCCCGTCAGGCAGAGTGCATCTGCCTTTTGCCCCTGCATCCGAGACTTGTTGTCTAAATAAAGACCTGCCTGCCTGCCTGCCTGCCTGCCTGCCTGCCTGCCTGCCTGCCTGCCTGCCTGCCTGCCTGCCTGCCTGCCTGCCTGCCTGCCTGCCTGCCTGCCTGCCTGCCTGCCTGCCTGCCTGCCTGCCTGCCTGCCTGCCTGCCTGCCTGCCTGCCTGCCTGCCTGCCTGCCTGCCTGCCTGCCTGCCTGCCTGCCTGCCTGCCTGCCTGCCTGCCTGCCTGCCTGCCTGCCTGCCTGCCTGCCTGCCTGCCTGCCTGCCTGCCTGCCTGCCTGCCTGCCTGCCTGCCTGCCTGCCTGCCTGCCTGCCTGCCTGCCTGCCTGCCTGCCTGCCTGCCTGCCTGCCTGCCTGCCTGCCTGCCTGCCTGCCTGCCTGCCTGCCTGCCTGCCTGCCTGCCTGCCTGCCTGCCTGCCTGCCTGCCTGCCTGCCTGCCTGCCTGCCTGCCTGCCTGCCTGCCTGCCTGCCTGCCTGCCTGCCTGCCTGCCTGCCTGCCTGCCTGCCTGCCTGCCTGCCTGCCTGCCTGCCTGCCTGCCTGCCTGCCTGCCTGCCTGCCTGCCTGCCTGCCTGCCTGCCTGCCTGCCTGCCTGCCTGCCTGCCTGCCTGCCTGCCTGCCTGCCTGCCTGCCTGCCTGCCTGCCTGCCTGCCTGCCTGCCTGCCTGCCTGCCTGCCTGCCTGCCTGCCTGCCTGCCTGCCTGCCTGCCTGCCTGCCTGCCTGCCTGCCTGCCTGCCTGCCTGCCTGCCTGCCTGCCTGCCTGCCTGCCTGCCTGCCTGCCTGCCTGCCTGCCTGCCTGCCTGCCTGCCTGCCTGCCTGCCTGCCTGCCTGCCTGCCTGCCTGCCTGCCTGCCTGCCTGCCTGCCTGCCTGCCTGCCTGCCTGCCTGCCTGCCTGCCTGCCTGCCTGCCTGCCTGCCTGCCTGCCTGCCTGCCTGCCTGCCTGCCTGCCTGCCTGCCTGCCTGCCTGCCTGCCTGCCTGCCTGCCTGCCTGCCTGCCTGCCTGCCTGCCTGCCTGCCTGCCTGCCTGCCTGCCTGCCTGCCTGCCTGCCTGCCTGCCTGCCTGCCTGCCTGCCTGCCTGCCTGCCTGCCTGCCTGCCTGCCTGCCTGCCTGCCTGCCTGCCTGCCTGCCTGCCTGCCTGCCTGCCTGCCTGCCTGCCTGCCTGCCTGCCTGCCTGCCTGCCTGCCTGCCTGCCTGCCTGCCTGCCTGCCTGCCTGCCTGCCTGCCTGCCTGCCTGCCTGCCTGCCTGCCTGCCTGCCTGCCTGCCTGCCTGCCTGCCTGCCTGCCTGCCTGCCTGCCTGCCTGCCTGCCTGCCTGCCTGCCTGCCTGCCTGCCTGCCTGCCTGCCTGCCTGCCTGCCTGCCTGCCTGCCTGCCTGCCTGCCTGCCTGCCTGCCTGCCTGCCTGCCTGCCTGCCTGCCTGCCTGCCTGCCTGCCTGCCTGCCTGCCTGCCTGCCTGCCTGCCTGCCTGCCTGCCTGCCTGCCTGCCTGCCTGCCTGCCTGCCTGCCTGCCTGCCTGCCTGCCTGCCTGCCTGCCTGCCTGCCTGCCTGCCTGCCTGCCTGCCTGCCTGCCTGCCTGCCTGCCTGCCTGCCTGCCTGCCTGCCTGCCTGCCTGCCTGCCTGCCTGCCTGCCTGCCTGCCTGCCTGCCTGCCTGCCTGCCTGCCTGCCTGCCTGCCTGCCTGCCTGCCTGCCTGCCTGCCTGCCTGCCTGCCTGCCTGCCTGCCTGCCTGCCTGCCTGCCTGCCTGCCTGCCTGCCTGCCTGCCTGCCTGCCTGCCTGCCTGCCTGCCTGCCTGCCTGCCTGCCTGCCTGCCTGCCTGCCTGCCTGCCTGCCTGCCTGCCTGCCTGCCTGCCTGCCTGCCTGCCTGCCTGCCTGCCTGCCTGCCTGCCTGCCTGCCTGCCTGCCTGCCTGCCTGCCTGCCTGCCTGCCTGCCTGCCTGCCTGCCTGCCTGCCTGCCTGCCTGCCTGCCTGCCTGCCTGCCTGCCTGCCTGCCTGCCTGCCTGCCTGCCTGCCTGCCTGCCTGCCTGCCTGCCTGCCTGCCTGCCTGCCTGCCTGCCTGCCTGCCTGCCTGCCTGCCTGCCACGAAATAAGTGAACAAGATTTAGGGGAAAATGTTGTTGTGCACAGTCTTGTGCAACCTTTGCCGCAAACATAAAACAAAGTATGAAAAAAAAGATGCAAACCAAGAAATAGCAGAACGAGACAGAGTGGTAAAAAAGCACAGTGATGTGTAACATTTAAAGCAATGTACTCTAGAGCTGATCCTGCTTTACTTGAGCTTCCTATTTTTTCCTTCGCTCGGAGTCTCGGGGGAAGCGAAAACAGCGTAGGCCTTTACGCGTTGACCCGGCGCACATTGGCACACAACCGCCCGTCATGCTGCCTCTGTGGACTTGACAAGCTCCTCATGCGGTAGAGCACTGTCAAACAAATAAAGCCACCACCGATCGTCCGCAGCCACTGGGCGTCGAAAAACGGAAGCTCAGCTGCTTGCACCAAGCAACTGAGACCAGCCCAACCGACCGCTGTGATTCAAAATGGCGCCGCAGGGAGAGAGAGGCGGCGTTGGAGCGGTCAAAGGATGGCACCACCCTGAACGGCGGCGCTGGCATCGAAGCACCCTAATGTCCCGGAAAGCTGGGCATGTTTCGCGTCGTACTGCTCCTTTTTCTTTCCGACAAAAAGAAATTCGTAGTGCCGACGCAAAGGAAAGCAAGCGAGTAGTTCGCGTCTGCGCTGTGTTTCTGCAGCGGCGCTCCGTTCTCCTTCTGTGCGTGAGCCTGTTGGAAGAAAAAGAAAAAATATCGGAAAGCAGTGTATAAAATCTTGGGTTTCAAAGCTCAGAGCAATGAAAAGTTCTGCAACGCGGGAAGGCGGAACCCTCCTCCTTTTTCTCATCGCCGGTGAATATTGAGAAAAGCCCCTGTTGGCCGATCCTGAATAAAAAAGAAAAGTGGTCCACGGTAAATGCAAGTCATATGGTCACATTATTGCTTTCGTCTGTTGTCTAAAAGCTCCGCACACTGTGTGAAGAATCCGCTGCGGCCGAAAAGCCTTTCTCTCCGCTGGTGTCCCTATTTAGACAAGTTATTCGATAATTTAATGAATAATCTATTCAATAAATTTTTTGTTACAAAAAGAGGCAATAAGACATAGTACTGGAGTTATTTCCGAGCTCACGCTCGTTTTTTCTTCTTTCAATATAGAAGTATAAAATTCAATATTATATACGAATGCAGAGTAATGTACCGTCTTAGGTTTTCACCCCCTTGTTGTGACTTCATTTCTCAAATCTCTTGCTTAAATTAGATTGAAGAAAAAAGTTGTCGCCAGCAGATCAAGGGGACAATGGGCTGTCACCCGTAATAGAGCAAACTATGGAAATCAGACACTACACTTTCTCATGCCAACCACTTTAAACAAATATAACCTATGCAATACACATGTTCACACTTTGCGCCCTAAGGAGTTTAAAATAACGTGTAGAAGCTTACCTTTGCGAATTTAAACTATTGTAGCGTGCACGTGCAGCAATAATTTTTTTGCCATTTTGTTGAATTGCCTGCAGTGTGTGCGCTGTTTTTGTCTCGCCCTCTGGTTATAATTATGTCGCGTACCTAACCACATTCTGTAGCAATGTCTATGTGTGCGGCCTCAGACACTCTCAAGCTGCTGCTTTGCAGCTTTTAGTCTGGGGTACCTTTCGCTTCCATTATATTGGGAATAAAGACTTTCTTATTACTTACTTATTTAACGTAGAGACGTTGGGTTTTCATCAGCTGCGTGTGCGCTAGGGGGTAAAGGTGGATCGGGTGTCGGGAGGGCGTACGCTTTTGTCTTTCTCTTAAAGCGTTTTCGGCTTCATAACTTGCTCACGCACTCGTCGTGTCGGGGAAGATGACGGCAGGGACGAAAAGGGTAGCAGGAGCCTCGACTTTAAGAGCAGAGCAATGGTAATGTACGTCTCGTACGGATCGTGACGTAACAGTCAGAGCTGCTTCCGCGGAAATTTAAGCCGTAAAGCTGCTGCTTATGACGCAGTGCGTGCTGATGTTGCAGAACAGGCATATGTGAGAATTACAAAAATGAATTCTCGAGAACTCACTGAAGTGAAAAGTTATTGGGCAGTGACAAAATATTGTTGCGGGAAAGAATATATTTACAAATATTTACAAATAGACAAGAACAGCTGCGAGCGGCACCGAGAACACAGTCCGAAATTCGTTGTCGTCTTCTACTCTTCCAACGCTCTTGGTCGTCGTCGTCGTCTGCCCGCTTCAGGACCCCCGGCTGCTGAAACGCCGTCTCGGCGTTAGGGCGGCGACGTATGAGCGTCGTGATAAGGTTTAAGGCGACAGACGTGGACGATGTCGGTGGTGGCGCCAGAGGACGATGGCGAGGTTTCAAGGGGAGCAATTTCATAGTTCACGTCGGTAACACGGCGCACGACACGGTAAGGGCCACGGTAGTGCGAAAGGAGCTTCTCGGAGAGACCGACGCTGCGAGAGGGCGTCCAGAGAAGGACGAGTGATCCTGGGGAAAATTCGACGGCCTGGTGACGGCGGTCGTAGGCTGACTTTTGGGAAACTTGAGAGGCTTGGAGCCTACTACGTGCTATTTGGCGCGCCCGCGTGGCCTGGGAGATGGCGTCCCGAGCGTAAGCAGTGGTGGGGGCTGAAGAAGGCGGCATGAGTGTGTCCAAAGGCAAGGTGGGATGCCTACCAAACAAAAGGTAGAAAGGAGAATAGCCTGTTCTGTCATGAAGGGAAGAGTTATATGCAAATGTCACATAAGGCAAGGCTGCGTCCCAATCTCGGTGGTCTGGCGATACGTACATGGCTAACATGTCGGTGAGCGTGCTGTTGAACCGTTCCGTAAGCCCATTGGTTTGTGGGTGGTAAGCTGTCGCGAGCTGGTGCTGCGTGTCACACGAACGAAGAATGTCGTGAACTACCCGGGATAGAAAATAACGACCGCGGTCGGTGAGCAGTTGACGAGGTGCGCCGTGGTGAAGGATGACGTCTTGCTGAAGAAAATCGGCGACATCGGTAGCGCAGCTGGACGGCAAAGCACGCGTGATGGCGTACCGAGTCGTATAATCAGTTGCTACAGCGCTCCACTTGTTGCCGGAGAGGGACGTCGGAAAAGGGCCAAGAAGGTCGAGGCCAACACGGTGAAAAGGTTCCGGAGGTATGTCGATGGGTTGCAGAAGACCGGCAGGCAAAGTGGAGGGCCTTTTCCGACGTTGACACAGGTCGCAAGCGGCCACGTAACGATTGACGGAACGATAAAGTCCAGGCCAAAAGAAGCGATGCCGCACCCGAGCGTACGTGCGGGACACGCCAAGGTGACCGGCTGTCGGCAGATCGCGCAGTTCTTCAAGGACAGAAGAGCGTAGACGTTGGGCTATCACGAGCAGGAGCGGAGGGCCGTCGGAGCGTAGGTTTCGGCGATACAAAATGCCGTTCTGGAGCACATAAATGTTCAGAGACGGAGGTCGGTTTGCAGAACGGATGCCATCAAAGATAGGTCGTAAAGATGAGTCGTGGCGCTGTTCGTTGCCAATATCGCCAAGATCAGAGATAGCTAAGAGGCAGGGCAGGGCCTCAGCGTCCTCTAGGTCAGGTGGTTCCACAGGGTATCGGGATAAACAGTCAGCGTCCTGGTGATGGCGCCCTGACTTGTACACGACGGAGTATGAGTATTCTTGGAGGCGCAATGCCCAGCGAGCAAGGCGACCGGTGGGATCTTTTAGTGAAGACAGCCAACAGAGAGCGTGGTGACCAGTGACAACAGCGAATGAACGGCCGAACAGGTAGGGTCTGAATTTAGCTACTGCCCAGACAAGGGCAAGACACTCGCGCTCAGTAATGGTGTAATTTTGCTCTGCGGCTGAAAGTAGGCGGCTGGCATAAGCGATGACTCGATCTTGACCCTGTTGACGTTGCGCTAGGACGGCGCCGATGCCATATCCGGAGGCGTCGGTGCGAACCTGTGTGGGAGACGACGGGTCAAAATGTGCTAAGATGGGCGGAGTGGTCAGCAAATGGACGAGGGATGAAAATGAGTTCTCTTGAGCAGGGCCCCAGGTAAAGGGGCTGTCGTTCTTCAGAAGATCGGTGAGGGGACGAGCGATGCCGGCGAAATCTTTGATAAAACGGCGAAAATACGAGCACAAGCCGACAAAGCTGCGCACATCTTTCGACTACCTTGGAAGAGGAAAGTCCTTCACAGCTTGAATTTTGATGGGATCTGGGCGTACACCAGAAGCGTCAACGAGGTGTCCGAGAATAGTGAGTTGGCGACGACCAAACTTGCATTTCGATGAGTTCAGCTGAAGTCCGGCGTTACAAAACACTGTCAGAATATTGGAGAGGCGCTCGAGGTGCGTGGCGAAGGTAGGCGAGAAAACCACAACATCGTCTAGGTAACAGAAGCAGGTGGACCATTTAAAGCCACGAAGAAGGGAGTCCATCATTCGATCGAAGGTAGCCGGGGCGTTACAGAGGCCGAACGGCATGACTTTAAACTGGTATAAGCCATCAGGCGTCACGAAGGCGGTCTTCTCGCGGTCCTTTTCATCAACGGCAATTTGCCAGTACCCGGATCGAAGATCAATTGAAGAGAAATATTTGGCGCCGCGGAGGCAATCTAAGGCATCATCTCGAAAGTCTCGAAAGTCTCGAAAGCCGTGGGTTACGAGAGAGTTATATCGACGAATTCAAACCCGTGACAGGCTTTTTGACAAATTCATCCAATCAAAAGATCCAGTCATAATTAAGGAATACAAAAAACTTAGAAATAAGTTAGGCTCTGATATTAAAAAAGCTAAGAAACAGTATTATCAGAATAAATTTTCAGCAGTCTCCAATTGCCCTAAGAAAATATGGGATTGTTTGAGCGACCTCATGGGAAGGGCGACAACCCATATTCCCAGCACATTAACATTCAATGGTGTTGAATACAGTGGCGCTGCTTTGGCAGACAAGTTTAATGCTCATTTCCTATCCTCTGGCGAATCATCTCAGAAGCAGGATAGAAATCATGAAATTGCTCAGTATATTGCCTCTTCAATTGGTAGTTCCATATTCTTGAATCCTTGCAGCGAACATGAAGTATTCACATTTCTTAGAAGCCTAGACAAATCCACTGCGGCAGGCGCAGATGAAATTAAGGCCGAGCCTATTATTGCTGTTGCCGATCTAATTAGCTTGCCCTTGCAGCATATATGTAACAACGCGTTAGTTCAAGGTATTTTTCCAGATGGTATGAAAATTGCCAGAGTGGTTGTTTTACACAAAGGTGGCCCTTATGACAATATAAACAACTACAGACCTATATCTGTACTCCCTTTGTTTTCTAAACTGCTGGAATATTTGATCAAAATCAGACTGTGTAAGTTCTTTGACGACAGACAAATTTTTGTTAACGAACAGTTCGGATTTCGTGAGAAGAAGTCAACAGAAATGGCATTGCTTAGTATAAAGGAAAAAATATTTTCTAATATGGATGACAAACAATTTACAGTTGGACTTTTTTTAGATTTCAGGAAGGCATTTGATTCAGTTAAACATGATATTTTATTTTATAAGCTACCGTTTTATGGCATTCGAGGAGTTGCCTTAAATCTGATCCGTACTTATCTTTCCGGTCGCGTTCAGTATACATGTTTGAATGGTCATCAATCACAACCTGGTCAATTAATATACGGTGTCCCACAAGGGTCTATTTTGGGTCCAGTATTTTTCATTCTTTATATCAACGATATAATAGCCATCCCTCGAACTCCCACAATAATTTTATATGCAGATGATACCAGTGTATTTTTTTCTGGCATGCATCTTAGTAATATTCAGGCTGAGGCAAATGCATGGTTACAAGAATTGTCTTTATTGTTGAATATAAATAAACTAGAGTTAAATGTTAATAAAACAAAGCTTATTGTATTTAAGGCACGTAACAAGCCTGATAACAGTGAAATTAATCTTACATTCAAAAATAGCGTAATTGAGCGTGTTTCTTCCTACAAATTTTTAGGCATAATCTTTGAAGAACACTTGAGTTGGACCCTGCATATTAATAAGATTCATGCCAGCATATCAAGGTCATTATGTGTATTATATAAACTTCGAGACCTTGTTCCGAAATGGCTGAAGTGGCAGTTATATTATACCCTAATTCAATCACATCTTCATTATTGTTTACTTGTTTGGGGATCTACAACGAAAACTAACCTCACGAGGCTGATAACATTACAGAAAAAAGCAATACGATATGTCGAAAACCTTGCATACAATGATCATACAGGTTTGTACTTCTCTAAGCATTCTATTCTAAAAGTCAATGAATTATTTGAGTTGAAACTGCTTTCTTATGTGTTTAACGATTTCAAACATCATCCCACTAAATATGTTCAATTAAACTCTAGTAGTGACGCGCCTTATAAATTAAGGCACGTCAGTTACAGAGTACCATTCGTAAGGACTAACTATGGAACCGAAATGCTTTCATATTTAATTCCCAGTCTTCTAAATAAACATACACAGGCCATAGAAATTATTCAGAAATCTGTTTCCCAAAAGTCATTCAATAGAAATGCTAAAGCTTACCTCCTTTCTCGCCCGAATGATTAAAATTCTTGATGTCCCTGTTTTTCCGTCAACTCTTTGAATTCTCGTGTTTTTCTTGTTGTGGAGTGTCTTGTAAATATTTACTTTAATTATGTCATTGCAAAAGTATGCACCTTCCTCCTACTTTTACCTTGTATAATTATGTGTTGTTTTTTGTAATGAGAGTGTATGAAGTTCTTGCTTCTTTTGCCGCTTGTCGTGAGCATTGTGTCGGGTGCTTGGGCCCCGTCAGGCAGAGTGCATCTGCCTTTTGCCCCTGCATCCGAGACTTGTTGTCTAAATAAAGACCTGCCTGCCTGCCTGCCTGCCTGCCTGCCTGCCTGCCTGCCTGCCTGCCTGCCTGCCTGCCTGCCTGCCTGCCTGCCTGCCTGCCTGCCTGCCTGCCTGCCTGCCTGCCTGCCTGCCTGCCTGCCTGCCTGCCTGCCTGCCTGCCTGCCTGCCTGCCTGCCTGCCTGCCTGCCTGCCTGCCTGCCTGCCTGCCTGCCTGCCTGCCTGCCTGCCTGCCTGCCTGCCTGCCTGCCTGCCTGCCTGCCTGCCTGCCTGCCTGCCTGCCTGCCTGCCTGCCTGCCTGCCTGCCTGCCTGCCTGCCTGCCTGCCTGCCTGCCTGCCTGCCTGCCTGCCTGCCTGCCTGCCTGCCTGCCTGCCTGCCTGCCTGCCTGCCTGCCTGCCTGCCTGCCTGCCTGCCTGCCTGCCTGCCTGCCTGCCTGCCTGCCTGCCTGCCTGCCTGCCTGCCTGCCTGCCTGCCTGCCTGCCTGCCTGCCTGCCTGCCTGCCTGCCTGCCTGCCTGCCTGCCTGCCTGCCTGCCTGCCTGCCTGCCTGCCTGCCTGCCTGCCTGCCTGCCTGCCTGCCTGCCTGCCTGCCTGCCTGCCTGCCTGCCTGCCTGCCTGCCTGCCTGCCTGCCTGCCTGCCTGCCTGCCTGCCTGCCTGCCTGCCTGCCTGCCTGCCTGCCTGCCTGCCTGCCTGCCTGCCTGCCTGCCTGCCTGCCTGCCTGCCTGCCTGCCTGCCTGCCTGCCTGCCTGCCTGCCTGCCTGCCTGCCTGCCTGCCTGCCTGCCTGCCTGCCTGCCTGCCTGCCTGCCTGCCTGCCTGCCTGCCTGCCTGCCTGCCTGCCTGCCTGTCTGTCTGTCTGTCTGTCTGTCTGTCTGTCTGTCTGTCTGCCTGTCTGCCTGTCTGTCTGTCTGTCTGTCTGTCTGTCTGCCTGTCTGTCTGCCTGCCTGTCTGCCTGTCTGCCTGTCTGCCTGCCTGTCTGCCTGCCTGTCTGTCTGCCTGTCTGCCTGTCTGTCTGCCTGTCTGTCTGCCTGTCTGTCTGCCTGCCTGCCTGCCTGCCTGCCTGCCTGCCTGCCTGTCTGCCTGTCTGTCTGTCTGTCTGTCTGTCTGTCTGCCTGTCTGCCTGCCTGTCTGCCTGCCTGCCTGCCTGCCTGCCTGCCTGCCTGTCTGCCTGCCTGTCTGCCTGCCTGTCTGCCTGCCTGTCTGCCTGCCTGTCTGCCTGCCTGTCTGCCTGCCTGTCTGCCTGCCTGTCTGCCTGCCTGTCTGCCTGCCTGTCTGCCTGCCTGTCTGCCTGCCTGTCTGCCTGCCTGTCTGCCTGCCTGTCTGCCTGCCTGTCTGCCTGCCTGTCTGCCTGCCTGTCTGCCTGCCTGTCTGCCTGCCTGTCTGCCTGCCTGTCTGCCTGCCTGTCTGCCTGCCTGTCTGCCTGCCTGTCTGCCTGCCTGCCTGCCTGCCTGCCTGCCTGCCTGCCTGCCTGCCTGCCTGCCTGCCTGCCTGCCTGCCTGCCTGCCTGCCTGCCTGTCTGTCTGTCTGTCTGTCTGTCTGTCTGTCTGTCTGTCTGTCTGTCTGTCTGTCTGTCTGTCTGTCTGTCTGTCTGTCTGTCTGTCTGTCTGTCTGTCTGTCTGTCTGTCTGTCTGTCATCGATCCTTTGGAGTGGATATACGTCTTTTTTTGTGATGCGGTTCAGGTGCCGATAATCAACGCAGAAGCGCCAGCTGCCGTCCTTCTTTTTCACCAGGACGACTGGTGAAGCCCAAGGACTTGACGAGGGCTCGATGATCTCTTTTGCGAGCATCTTGTCCACCTCTTGATTTATGACGGTGCGTTCGGCGCTGGACACTCGGTACGGACGTCTGCGGAGAGGAGCGGAATCACCGGTGTTTATGTGATGCATCACCACAGAGGTCCGAGCCAAAACACGGCTATCAAAGTCGAAGATGTCGCGGAAAGATGATAAGAGGCACCTAAGATCGCGAGCTTGCATCAGAAGTAGGTCAGAAGTGATCAAGTCGGCGTAGTCGTCCGTTGGGTTCGCTGTTGATGGGGCCGCAGGCAACCGGCATTGCTGAGTGGAAGGTAAGCAGCTGTCCACCACTGATATCACACATTCGGCAGCAGGGCACAGCGTGGCGAGTGAGATGTCTTGCGGGAGCGGTTGGATGGATGAACCAAAGTTCAGGACCGGAAGGTACGCTCGGTTGGCCGACATTGTAAATACAGTGTGTGGAAGCGCAATGCTGCGCGTCAGGGCGACGTCAAGTTCCGGAGTGACTACGTAGTGACCATCAGGTACAGGGGGAACAGATGAGAAAGAAATGTAAGTTGCAGCTTGAGGCGGTAGACGGACAAAGTCGACAGCACAAAGACGGTGTATAACTGGGGACGGCGACTCAGCAGAAAGAGGAAGGTCAAGCTGAACAACATTAGTGGCGCAGTCAATGAGGGCTGAATGCTCAGACTGGAAGTCGAGGCCAAGAATGACTTCATGAGGGCACTGGTCCAGAACAGAGAACAGAACGGATGTATGGCGGCCGGATATGGTCACACGGGCTGTGCATAGTCCAACAACATGAGGCGTTCCGCCGTCGGCAACGCGGAGAACGGCTTTGGGTGCAGGGGTCAGTACTTTTCGGAGGCGGCGTCGTAGGGCGGAACTCATGACGGATACGTGCGCGCCTGTATCGACCAGGGCTCTCACAGGCACTCCATCGACATGAATGGCGAGCAAATTATGGTGTGCGCGAAGGGCTAATCGAGGATTTTGGGACTGGGGCTGTACTGCAGCATCACCTCCAGACACTGCAGCGTCTAGTTTTCCGCTTGCGAGCGTCCGTAGGGGCCAGGAGAAAAGCGACGGCGTTGGGGCGAACGAGACTGTCGGCGCAGGGGGGACGGGGAGCGGCTGGAGCGGGGAATCTGGCCGTCGACTGTAGCACTGTGCTGGGCTGGAGGGGGCGTGTAGTGGCTGGGCTGTTCGTCGTCGCGGTGGGCGCTGAGAGGACGGTATGTGCTGCGACGGGACCAATAATTTCGACAGTGGCGGGAGATGTGGCCAATGCGGTGGCAATGGAAACAAATGGGCCTGTCGTCGGTTGTCCGCCAGTCGTTAGGGTTTCGGCGACGTGGAGTGAAGTACGAAGGTCGTCCAGGAGCAATCGCAGTGATTTCGGGTGGTCGTGAAGACCGTACAGGGCTGACGAGCTGGAAACCAAGGTTGGCAAGCTCGTGGCGGACGACGGCTTGTACCAGAGAGATGGTAGGCAAGCGGTTGTCGCCATCATGTAGATGCAGGGGGGCAGGGGACATAGCTTCGAGCTCGCGTCGGATGATGCGGGTCACATTTTCTGAGGGCGCTGGAGTTTCCCATTGTCGCAGGTCTTCACATGAAGAAGTCGCAGCCGTGTTGGGGAGGCGTGTGTACGGCTGGCTAATACGCCTGCTTTTGGCTTCTTCGAAGCGTCGACATTCCTTAATAATTCCGTCGACTGTAGTGCAGGTCTTGTATACGAGCAAGTTGAAGGCATCGTCGGCGATTCCCTTCAACACGTGGCCGACTTTGTCAGACTCGGGCATGTTGGCGTCAACTTTGTGACAGAGGGCCAGCACATCTTGAATGTACGACACATAGGACTCCGTAGATGTTTGAGCTCGGGAGGCGAGATCCTTCTTAGCGGCAAGTGTTCGGCCGAGCGGCCGTCCAAACAATTCGCGGAGTTTCTCTTTGCACACGTCCCAGCTGGTTAGATGGTCTTCGTGGGTCACATACCAGACCCGGGCGGTGTCTTTTAGATAGAATATTACATTTGCGAGCATAAGGGTCGGATCCCAGCGGTTGTAGGTACTCACTCGCTCGTACATGTTGATCCAGTATTCGACGTCAGTGTTGTCGGTACCAGAAAATGTCGCAGGGTCACGAGGGGGAGAAAGAGCGAGTGATGTCATGGCCGGGGCTGAGGTTTGCTTGGCGGCGTCTTGGGTCATATTGTGTGAAGGCAACTGGCGGCCGCTGCGGAGCTCCGTCGACGGTAGACGTAGGGGAAAGCCGCACCTCCACCAAATATGTTGCGGGAAAGAATAAATTTACAAATATTTACAAATAGACAAGAACAGCTGCGAGCGGCACCGAGAACACAGTCCGAACTTCGTTGTCGTCTTCTACTCTTCCAACGCTCTTGGTCGTCGTCGTCGTCTGCCCGCTTCAATATTGTCCCACTCTTGTTACTGCTACATCTCTGCGCACGTTGCGAAAGAATTTCAGAAAACCTCCTAAAGAGCATGCGCACCACCTTAAGCACCCAATGTGCAAAGAGCATCCCCAAGGACAGTAAAGATCCGATTGTGCGCAAAGCACGTCTCAAACTGCTCACCAGCGCACATACAAACAATGGAGAGATGATATTGATGTTACTGACAAATAAAACTCGTTGATATACCACTTGATGGTTTGGTTTATGGGGTTTAACGTCCCAAAGCGACTAAGGCTATACCACTTGAATCACCACTATATATACCACTTCAATCAAATTTAGTAAATCGAGAGATATGTAATGCACGAATGTAAAGAATGGCACTGAACATTCACTGCTCTGGAACGAATGAAGATGTTCGTCCTCATAAATACTTTTCATCTGCATTAATGGTCTAGTTACTGACACAGCATTGCCTTTAGCAATGTTTTACCTCAGCTACGTTGCTTGTTCGGCCATTATTTATTACGGCCCGTGGCCAACTAGTTCAAAACTTGAGAATTTTCAAAGCAATGTGTTTAGTCTTTGTACCTACCAATATATGCTGATACAGGCTGACCGAAGAGGAGGCGTGAGATCACGAGAAGCTGCCAGAAGCCTGAACAGGGCTTGCAGGCGGGGTTGAAGGGAGAAGATGGAGTTCGAGCCGAAGTATTTTTTTTTCCACAATAAGTGTTACGGACGGGCTGATGCGCACTGCATGCCGTTATAATGCACATATAAATACGTAGCGAAACTGCAGTGAAGAGAGGATTACAATCAGATACAAAACATGTCGCGTGCAGTGCTAGTTGTTGCAGAAGGTTCGAGAGTAAAAACTTGGCATCACTACCTCTGGAACTGATTAGGACAGCGCCAAAGAATAAGGAGATACTGAATAATTTCTTCATTGTGCATTCGCAAAAGAAGTGCAAACATATAAAAATCCCTTGCCAATCCTCGTTGGCTATGCAAAACCTCAAATTTCAATATATAATATGTTGAACAATGGAAGACTCTAGATTAATTAATGATTTTTCTAGCAATAACATTTCAGTGTTGGCTTAGAGTCCTCGGCAAGCTAGACTACTGAACAGATTTACTCCTCTCTGCAGGCATACACCACCTCGTTAAAACACTATAGGCAGTGAGAAAGAGAAGCAATACAATCGGAGTGTTTCCAGCGAAACTTAAATTTACGATGTCTGAATCAGGCAGTATGACCTTCAGAAACGATGCGCAAATAAAAAAAAAGGTTTGTGCTCCTTTACTGCCTGTCATGTAACAATAGATCTACTGCGTATACTAATGACGCTGCTAACTTAAAAATCACAGAAACGTTCACAGTGTTGTCTCAACATTTTAGGCCGGGAACCGTGGAAGGCTTTGCCAAAAACCGCGCCGTCGCCAACAGCAGACGCATTTTTAGAAGGAAACGAAGAAACAGACACTTTGACAGGAGTCAACAGCCTCGCCTCGGCAGCAAGCCATGGCGATGTTTTTTTATTACGAGCACAAGACCCCCACTTTCCTGGCATTCACCACATCAAAGCAAAGAACACGCGCAGATGCCGAAGTGTTGGCCGAAAGAAAGGTTGGTGAAAGAGATGAGTTCAGAGCGGGTCTCGATAATAAAGATAACCAGAAAGCGAGCACAAAAAAAATATGAAAAAAATACGCAAACAGCTTCTCTTGAAATTGTTTTCAGCACATTCAAAACAGTTCCTCGTTACACTTCATCGCCAGTTCTGGCGTGAGCTATCTATGAGACCCGCCGCGTCGGTGAGATAAACAGTGCGGGTGTGTGTGTGCGGGTGTGTGTGTGCGGGGGGGGGGGGGGGTGGGGGGGGTTGGAACATAGAGAGAATGCTGCGAGATCGCGAGGAGAGTTGTGCACGTGGATCATTTACGCGTCCAGGACCCGCCAGTTGCACGGAGTCATGCAGTATTCTGTGAGGTCCAAAATCTCTCTCTCTCTGTTGGACCTTTCCCGTTCCACATCCTCCTCTCCTGATCAGTGGTACTTGTTTCCTGCTTACCTGTTCCTGTGTTTCTTTTGATGGAATTCACCCTTCAGTCTGTACACGAAGAGCCAACCCTGTTTCATTGTGCAGGGTAACTCGATTTTTTCTCCCTAAACTAGTTACGGCCCTCACTCAGTATTGGCAGAGATTTGAAGCCTTATTGCCCACATACAAAGAGCGAGACAAGGAGGAAAAAAGGGAAAGAGAATGCACCTCACTCCTCCTCCGTGGTACTTCTATTGAATCCTTAGAGAGGGAGCAGCAACCTCCCCTTGCTTCTTCCCCCATCCCATTTCGTCGAACGGAAGAATCAGCGAGGAAAACTGGGGTCGAGGGCTGGGGTCGTCAAGGGGCGCGAGAGAGTGAAGTGCTGGCCTTTGCTTCACAGCAGCAGTGCTGCTAAATTGAATGTCTCCTTTCCCCACCGCATCGCACCCCGCTTTCTCTCGTGCCTTTCTGTCCATTCAGGAGTTTCTCTCGCTGTCGGACGCCCTTGCCGCTCATATCTGCATTTCTTGTTTTTTTTTTCTTTTCTCATCCTTGCAACTTCTGCCTCCCCGCTGTCACGGCTTCAATACTTCCGCCATTGCATTCGTTTATATCCCCTCATCTCCTCAACCAGTGCAGGGTAGCAAGCCAGCTCGTTCTTCCGGTTAACCTCTCCTCCCTTTTATCTCCAGCTCCTCGATCTTCTCCCTTTTTCGCTCTTTGATGATTCTTAGTTTCCCAATCCTTTTATGCTCCCTCCGGTAGGGTACTTTTCTCTAATAAAAATCATCTTCTTTGTGGCTGCATACCGCATTATGTACACGAATGCCGTACGCCTATTGTGTAAATTACGTTGGGTTCTGTGGGTATCCTCGGAACCATGTGCATTGAAAATAAAAGTAGGCCGCGTGCTCCGCGTATTGGCGATTTTCACGAAATGGGCCCATCAATATCGCGGCGCCACGAAATACTCCGAGTAGGATAGGTACGTGCGGAACAGAGTCAATTGTCCCATCCCGATGCATGTGTGGGTCGCCGGCCATTTTATAGGCTGCTATCATCGTTTTGCCATAAAATATACCCCAGGAAATCTGTTACGCAAAGCATGGCAGCGCTGATGTTATCGGGCACCGAGCCTGTATTTATAAACAGATAATTTGCCGGGACTTTAAAGGTACTAAATACTAGGCGAGGTTTGTTGAGAAACCACAAGGGGCCACAGTGTCTGGTGGGCCCATTTCTTGCGCGAATAATTTTCTGCGTATTTGTCTCTTCAATTGCAGCCCTTGTCACGGCATGCGTGTAGGTTAATACGGTACTTGGTTTCCCAAATAGCGGGGGATGGGGTCGATATAATAATTTCAGCAATATTTGGTTTTCTTTTCAATTTGTTTGCACTTCGCTTATTTCATGTGCTCGCTGTGGCTGCAGTCAGTCATACAGACTGGCAAATGCTAAGAATGTAATAGAATCTGACGGAAAGAAAGACTTGTACAACAACGCATTTGGATTCATTACTTATGCCTTCCGCATACCGCCTACAGCAAGCATAGGGCACGATTAGGTGCTCCTGCTAAGATAATGCGCGGACAAAGGCGACTTCCTTGGGATTGCTATCCACCTATACATAAAATTGTAACTGTAAACTCCTACTTACCGCATGGATACATACCGCACATGGATACATAAATATATGAGCGTGAGAAAACGCAGAGGCGGGCCACTTTAAGAGTTGAACCCGAAGTGACGTTTACTCGAAAAGTTTTCTGGTATGTTCACAGCGAAGTACCGTGCCAAGTTAACACCCACTGGATGCCGCTCGCCTATTCTTTCTTTGTAGTTCACTAATTATAGAAAACATTTTATCGTCGACGTTACTGATAAAATATTCGTACCAAAGCGCTCATCGATTATCTACTCCGCAACAATCACGCAGGTCGATTTTAAACGCTAGGCAGTGATTTGTTCATTAAATATCGTTTACTAACCCAGTAGCATTGAGGCTCGCGTTCAGCAGAAAACGCAGCGTCATCGGAGTGGGCGAAGCAGGTGGCCCTCCTGCCAGCTAGGTCACGTGAACTTTTGACGCCAACGCAACCTGCCTACCGTACTGTGAGCAAACTTCCCACCATACCAGCTGTGAATCAAATTAGTGATTGGTTCCGAAACGCTGAACGGGTAGAGAAACCTGGGCCACACAAACCCATACTGGTAACTATGTATGAGATGGCTTCCTGCCAGGGCAGCGGCGCATCGCTTAACCGCTGCTTCACTGCGCTAGAATTCATATGAGGATTCCAAGCGATGTTTCAATGTTGAGTAGAGGATGCCAAATTCCGCATATATGGACATATACGAAAAGACGACCCTAGGCAGCTGAAGGGGCCCATTAAGGCTACCATGTCACACAGTAAAGGCGGAGGTAGTGCCACTTCAAGAGACAGAGAAAGAGAGGAATGGAACATCCGGCGGGTTTAATAGGTGACGCCTAGTATGCTACCCCACACGTGGGAAGAGGGACAAAGGAGAGAAAGAAAGGGAAGGGAGGAATAAGTTACACTGGCTATGGCGGTACACGGATACTCCGGGTACACAAGTACCCCGACTACACTGATGGTTTATAGTCTAGATCTGAACCCTCAGTCCTTCAGGAGTTTCAGAAACTCAACAAAGACATGCAGCCCTCTACTGCAAAACCGAATTCAAAACAGCTATACGCAGTAATCAACCAGCTTCCTTACAGGCCCAAGCTTGAGTGGCAGCCAACGTCTGATCATTCATGATGACGCATAGATTGCTTGAGAAACTTTTAATACCATAAAGAAAAAGCTTGCAATTACAAGCGGCTTATCAGACCTAAAGGTGAGCAAACTGTGAACCGGGTTGTGTTGCCAGCTTGGAGGCGAAAATCGTCTCCCGTCCCGACGGGATGGCAGAAGAAAACAAATTCAAAGGAGACGACAGTGTAGTAACGTACGGCGAGCGCCCCGGGGTGGCAGGGTCCGCTACCGCTACCGGGGTCGCAGCGGTCGCTCTGCAAACTGCCTATAACTGCAGGTAAAGAAAGAGAAACTGGCTTAAGTTGTGAAGAGTAAAATGCAAGTCAGACCAAGGGTCTCATCTTGAAGTCGCCCCGACCAAACTCTTGCGGCTTAGTATTCAGCTCTCCAAATCATATTCCATGGAAAGGGGGCACCCACTCAGCACTGTCCGGACACAGAACTGTTTAATTATACGGTTCAGTGCAAATTAACATCGCTGATGCCTCTCTCATATTATGCAATAGAATACCCCCCCCCCCTTTTTTTCTCAAGACTGCCCTGGCTCTTGATCCCTAGATGGGCCGTTATAGATGTGAAAATACGGCGAGGACAGCGCGGGTTATTGTTAGGTGCTGACGCATTAAACGACGCGGGTCGTTAATGCGCGCAGTGTGCTGGCTAATTTTGCCATCTTTCAAGCTGGTTCTCCACTCGCCATCAAAGGATTTGAATCCTGAGTGATGCGTCCGTGATCAAAATGTCGCTTTCAGTGATATTATGGAAAATAGTTTCCGCATTTTCGCTCTAAGGCTAGCCCGCCCGCTGAGATTGAAACTCATTTTTTAAAAGCAGGATGATGTTGAGGACGATAAAGTATAGTTCATTTCGCTAGTTAGAAACTCCGGGGCAAAGCTCATCTAGTTATGCCGGCAGAGGTCAAGTTACGCATGCGCGGACTTCCTCCTTAGAACAAAAATCGCCTTCGAGGATTGTCTAAGTTTCCTGAAGAAACAAAGACACAGAAGTAATATAGCAATTTTTGCTGGAGTAAGACATATTCTTTCCCTTGTTTTAATGTAGTTGATCCCGTATCTGCATACCTGGAATGGTGGCTGCCATCGTTTGCATTGGGTGAGCATTTAGATAAGTCCATGGCTACCGCGGCCTGCTATGCGCCAACTGGCATCCACTGGCGCCAACTAGCGTCCAAGAAGGCAGGAAAGAGGGCACGCAACCAGTGCCGATAAAGCCCATAGCCGGGACCTTCTCGTGTCGCTCCGCGATAATAACTAGATACACAAAAAACATTTCCTGTTATACCAGCATTATTCTCTTTTTCGTCGCTCTTTCGTAACCTTGCCATTTTTACCTATTAACTAGATACCCATAAAACATTTCCTATTATAGCAACATTATTATCTTTTTTGTCGCTCTTTAGAAACCTTGCCATTTTTACATAGTGTCAGTAGCTTACAGGAAAGAGTCACTGGCAATGTGGATCGTCTGCAGAAACGATGCCTGTTCAGGCCTTGTCGTTAGTCCCCTTGAAGACGAGCGTCTTGAGCACAGTCATACAAAATCAAGCCTAATGTCAACTCTGTGACGCGAAGTAAGAGAGAAAAGAAAATTTATCTTGTCACCGCGTTCTTTTTTCGGCCCCATATGAGACAAATATGTGTAGATCACAACTCCACACATATTCAAGCCGCGAAACGAAGCCACTACAGGCATCGCTCTTTGTTAGCTAATTTTCCCGCTTTAAACCCCAACTCAACCCTCCGAATAGGGCTTTTATTTACTTGGTAGCCTGTCGCAGGTTCGAAATTTTGTTTTCCTATACCCTTCACGCACTGTGATACGAGGTCCAAACCTTGGAGCAAAAGGAGGAATGGCTTCATCCAAAGTGAGCAGCTGGCGCGTTCCGAAAAGATGTTGCCACCGAAGTGGTCCCCACAAGGCGCGCTGTAGGACGGCAGTAGGGAGGTCTCCATCCAGATATAGGTGCTGTATAGCGTAAATTTACAGCGTATTATATATCCTTGGCCAGCGAGTGATTAAATATTTAAACAAAAATATAAACACTTTTGGTGGCTCAGCAGATTGCCTGCTTCTTTACATTGCCTCCGCTCCTGCATGTGTGTCTTCCGTTCATTTTATTTTTACCTAACCGATATGTAACGTCATACATTCGCTGCATTTACACTTGCGCAGCAAGCAGTTCTGCTCGGCTCCTTTTTAAACGGCGCGATCGCTACGCCTTCTCAGCCTACCGTGACAACGAAACAAGTTCCAAAGACACTTGTTGGGAAAGCGGCGGCGGAGGTACTTCTCCGTGTCTGCTCTAAATATTGTTTTTTCCTTGAAGGCAGCGCTTTCAGGCGGCCTTCTCTTTATGGACTTTCGCCTCTCATAAACTGTTTTCTTCTTCGGCTGGTCGTTCTTTCTTTTAAGCTCCGATTCCTTCTACACAGCCCGGTAAATCGATCAGCTACGGTGGAGTGTATCTGCGTCTTCATGTTTACGCCTCACTCTTGCCTGTCTAGTTCCCAACATGTCGTAACGCGGAAAGAGGGCGAGACAGTTTTCGGCAGGGCTGATGTCGTTCTTCATGTACGCACGATCTAGCGCGAAACCGTACTCAAAGCTTATGGTTGCCGCGAAAAGAACTAAGCAGCTCACAATCCCTACTCTTTCAGCAGCAGGGGTTGCTGGGTAACTATAGGTATTCTCGAAATCAGAAAATTTACCACGACTACTGCGAGAACACTTGCTCTTTCCACTGAATTTTTCGAGCCGCTGTTTACATCTGTGCGCCGTTGTATACGAGTAGCCGCGCCCTCCCGTGTTCACGTGTTCAGATAGCACGCACAGTACGCATTTCGAGCCACTGAAAGGAAAAAATGAAAAAAATTCATTGGAGGCTTGCTCTTCTGGTAATGAGAAGTTCAGCGACAGCCAAGGTTGGTACGGAATAGAGGCAGCGTTTGGAGCGGTTAATAATTCTCATACCCGCTGCGGTTGCTCAGTGGTTACGGCGCTCGGCTTCTGACCCGAAAGACGCGGTTCAATCCCGGTCACGACGACGCGATTTCGATGAAGGTGAAATTCTAGAAGCCCGCGTGCTGTGAGATGTACACGTCAAAGAACCCCACACGTTTCAAATTTCTGGAGCCCTTCCCTACGGCATCCCTCATAGCCTGAGTCGCTTTGGGACGTTAAACCCCAATAAACCAAACCAATAGTTCTCACTATGGACGTGGAGTGCGGGGTAGCGATGCAGCACAAGCGTGCGTGAAGGACGGCCGTGCATCCGTTCGTCGCACACTTCGTCGCACAGCGGGCACACACGTTCTCAGAACTGACTCAGCAAGAACGCATTGCCCGTCGAGTCTATCCCCCTCCCCACCCCCGCCTATCCCACTCCCAACAAATCCTCTGGGGGCGACTCCAGATCCGAACTCCTCCTACCCCACAGTTTCTATCCTACTTTCGCCCCGTTTCCCCCGAGTGCGCTGTCTGCGGAGAATCACACGTCACCCTGGACAACATCCTCTTCGGCTGCCCTGCCGATCCTCCCCCGCAGGGACAGCCCGCCATCGGAACATGGGAGGAATGGGAGGCCCTCCTTGCGTCACAGGACCGGGACACACAACTTCGCAGTGTGAACCGGGGTGCCAGTGCCATGGCCCTACGTGGCCTTGACATATGCGCGTAATCTGAGGGCTGTGCGGTGGCCCTGAGACCTTGCACGGCCCAAACTCGCTTGCATAATAAAGTTTTCCATCCATCCACGCACATTCACGCATCCATACACGTATGCGTCTCTCGTACAGCGATGCAGACGAAACGAGGAATACTGAATGGGAAAGAAAATACCCAATATACGTGCGTAATGCAGCTGTTCCATCTCACCTTGTAGTCGCTAGGGGCGAGAATGTTCCGATCGATCAGCATAGCTGTTGTTTATTCCTCTTCCTGCTAGCCCACCTTCAGCGTCGGCAGGGAACGCTTTCACGGCGAGTTCAGGCTTTAAATACCTGACTCTTCGTCGACGCGAGTTGCTAGACGCTCTAGTCATCCCTGTCGAGATGACGATCGATGAAGTGGTGGGGGGAATGGGAACAGCCCAATTGCCCAAGTGCTGCACTTAAATTCCGGTGGGCGGAAACGTATCAAACAAAAAATTCAATAAAGAGGGGTCTTTCGGTACATGAGGACGATATCGGAAACGGTAGAATCCGTATAGAAAAAAGCATCAGAGTGAGCGAGAGCGAAAATATTCTTCTCTGCGCTGCAAATGAAACGAGGAGCTCACAAACCAACAAGTGGCTCCCAGCGGGCTTCGACTGCATGTTTTTGGGCAGCCCACGTTCAATTTGGCAACTTTTGGGGGTAAGGGCGCTAGCAAACAAGTTTCCTATGTAGCGAGCACGCAATCATATAGCTGTCAATTGTTCTCAGCTGATACTGCTGCCTAGGGTGCAATGCTGGAGCGTAGTTCCTCCTCGAATACTCGGCTAGGCAGTAAACAAAAAAGAAAGAAAGAAACGCCCTGCCAGCACATTGTCCAAGTTGACGAGATCGTTTATTCGTTTTTTTCGCCTCATTTGTGACTGCAGCGTGCGCCTCGAGGTGCCGTTTCTACTGCCCGTGTGGTTATTTCATGCGATGTATTACACAGGACAATATAAACAGCTTTTTTTTGTTCGTCGAAGCGCGATATCCGAGTCGCATAGAAGGCTAGCAGACAACCGGAATTCCTTGCGCGTCTTTTTTTTCGCGCTCAAGCGCTGAGGAAGACAACTTTAATTGACGGTCTGAGGTCGCGAAACCAGTAATTCGAGAGGATTGGTGCTGCCTGCAAAAAAAGGGAATGGTACATAGCCGTCTCAGAGGACCGTATTCTAAGTTCAATTTCGTCAAGAATGGGTGAGTGCACCTTGAATTCATTAGCCGTGGGCAAACCCTCCTAAGCAGTGACGAGCACCTTATAGCAGCAATTCAACTTGTACATGTGCTTTCTACTCACTTTTAAACAATGAAAAGAGTTAATGTTTTCGAAACACATGAGCTTCAAATCATTTCATATTGGGTCGCGTACGGGAAAACTATGGAAAAGTACAACAGTTCGCCATTATCCTTGTCAACGAAAGAATGGATTGAGTTGCCCTCCAGCATTCCTACTATAGCCCAATTTTCCTTATTTCAGTCTGAATTGCTAGCTTATCTGGAATCCCAGCTCGTTCAGTAACCAGATTTCCTTTCTATACCATTTGTTCGCAAAGCAGTATGTTCTCTTTCTTTGTTATTTGTGAATTTATTGTAACAGTGCTTATGTTGTTATGTAGTTTCTCAACATACCGTATTAACCACCTGAAGTGGTTTTTTTTCTTTGAAAAATTGTGCTATGATTTTTTTCCCGCTTTGTAATGCCCCCAGTGGGCCCTTAGGGTATTTGAATAAATAAATAAAAAAATGAAAATTAAAGTCCCCGCATTTCCATATGAACTAAAAGTGTTTGTTGAACGCAACCAAGAAACGTGAACTGAAAAACTGTGACTTTGTTACTACCCGTAGTCTTGAGTGGTGCCATATACTGCCATCTATCGTAATGACGTAAATTATTCACTTACATACACACCGACACTTCATACCAGAAAGCAACACTCTTAGCGATTAGTTTGCTCTGCGGGTGCTATCAATGGCTGGGCGAAAGCGGTACTTCTCATTCGCCATCATATCCTTCACACAAGGTATCGGGTATGAGTTAGGGGACGTTTAACATCGAGAAGTGACACATTACCTAAATTTAACGCCGTAGTGGAGGGCTCCGGAATCGAGACCACTGGGAATTATATAACTGCGGCCTAAATCGGCAGCCCATTGGCGTTTTAACGTTTCTTCATATGAAAATCTGGCTCCTGCGGCCTCATTTCTACAGAGACGGAATGCCAGAGCAACACAGCCACAGCAGCTGGATACCATCGCACTAAATGACTTCGCTTTATGTTATGAACTGCTCATTTTGTGCATCAAATCAGTTTGCCAGCAAGAAATCTAGCACACCTTACATGATTCACCAAATTCAGCAATAAAAAATGAATCAAGGAATTTTCAAGAAAGTAACATATCTCGTCCAGTCTGCAAGGCTCAGTTTTAATGATTGTTTCTTAAACACATATCCGCTGAACAAAAAATTGTTTTACCTCTGGTTTCTTAAAGAGTAGTAAAGCTGCGTTCACAAAAAGGGCCGTTTGGGTGTGAGAAAGGATTCATTTCCTCTGTCTGGTTCACCCACCAATGACCATTCTTCTCAAAGTTCGTTCAAGCAACATAGCACCAAGCTCGATCATAGAGGTGATATCGATACGTAATGGCAACAGGCGTCATCCCGTAATCAAGCAGAAGCAATAGCTCTCATTACCTTGGAAATAACTGGCTGTTACGAAACGTCATTATCGATCTATGCTGTGTGATATGCCTTTGATCCCACTGAAAAGAAACCAGTGGTGGAATGAGGCTCAAACATTACGACTCGTAATTTGTAAACGGGATGGCCGGCCCATTTTGAAATAATCAGAATTGAAAAGAAATAAAGCAGGTCTTCTATCGGCACGTAAGGGTGCACAAGACAACATCACCAATTCGAGATCGCAGGGATGGCCGGCACGTGTGTACAAGCCCAGACGGGAGCCAGAGGAGAATACTAGTATTACGCAGTCTCTACACTCGGCTGGCTGGTTTACTTGGAATTGCGCACCATGTTAGTTCAAAAGCAATAGCTACCGTCATAAACATAGTAGTAATTATGACTATCGAGTGGCAGCGATAATTACAGGGTGGCAGTTCGTGCGCAGTGCCACTCCAAGGGGGTGCGATCATATAATCACTCCGTGTATATTGTCCGAGCTTCGCGGATGGCGCTAAACTTCCCCAAACAGAAACGCTATCGTCGGCACATACTCGTGCGTAGCAGATAAAGCAATTGTAAAAAAAGCGAACAGGACCACCTAGTAAAGCTGCTTATTACACTTTGAGGTATGTAATTGCCAGGGCATCTTTCTTTCTCAGCAGCACAAATCCAAAATCTTTCCAATAAGTTGGTTTTAGAAATGAGAGCGCGCAGGTACCCATTGTAATGAAGAATGCCTAAAATTCTTCCTATAGTTTTCATGCTATGACTTAAGACGCCCAAGTCCAGTCTCTACGTACTATCGCTGCTGAGCTGAAGTAGTGCACATAACGACGACAATATCTAAGATGTCCCCAGTTACAAAGCGATCGAGAGATGGCATGCTGGGGTAACGTGATTGTATTTCCGCAGCGCACTGAGATGACAGAAGAATGATGAAGAAGACACAGTCACAACGGGACATGCACTACCGAAGACGGGACCGCATCAGCATGACTTTATCAGCATGTGTCATTCTGATGTGGCCTACTTGGATAATTGAGTTACAATCGAGTAGCGCACGGGCTTGTTATAAGCGATACAATGCGCACGCTTCGTGCCCTCTATTGAGCAGTGTACCTGACTCCCTCCCTGTTCATGGTACTTGCTCCCAGCGCACCGAGGAAGTATGGTCGAAATTTCTGTATTCCGCAGAAGATGAGCTTTAGGAACCTGGGCGCTTTATAACTTCATCCATGACGACGGTAAAACGTACGAAATAGGGGCAGGAGCAGCTACACGAGCAGCATGCAAAAGGGCCGGTTACGTTCTCTGTTGTCGACAGTTTGTGTGGCAGATTTAAAACACTTACATCTAGGTATTTTTTCTGTAAAAAAAAAGTTTTTAGTTCCAACATTATACAGAAGTCAGAATTCTACAGACTAGAGTCCCATAGTCAAGTAAATGTATCGCCAAGGCTTTTGCTATCGCCAGCATATTACGCTTTTTCATTTTAATCAATTAACGATGGAGGATGTCTATTATTCTCCACTTCAGGTATTCTCCCCTTCAAAATAACACAACACAGCAGAATCTTTTTTTCATGGCGCACCGATGCAGATTTGTCTTTTTTCCTATCTTCGCTACCTTACTTTCGTCTCTTCACTCACAATGGGTTTTGATCAGGCAAAAGCAGCCAGACTTTTTAGCAGGACGCTTCTGGCTTGACTTCACATGGCTTAGCTTAGTTTGGCTTGGCAGGGCTCGAGGTCCGATGCTGCATCGAGAAGGCAATCCCCATAGCCCCGGGGCAGAACTATGTTGTGCGCGAACGCCCACAAACGGCGCTTGCGAGACAAACAACGCAGAAAGGAGAGGGGAGAGCGTCTGGCCTTGGCGTTTCTTCCGTGCTACGACAAATGGCTTCCCATTGGCACACGAGCCATTTAGAGAAGAAAGCCCGGCCGGAAATCGAAAATGCTTGGGATGGTGCGTGGCCACACATGCCGTTGTTCCCAGTGGCCGGACTTTGCGTAGCTTTTCAGTCTTATTTTCTTTCTTTTCTCTTTACCATCTTCACATACAAACACACAGATGCCAGAAGACCACCTTGGCCTTGCTACAGCTTGACCTTTCACTGAGTTCTTGCGTTTACAATTCGCCTTCAGTATTTCTTCGCGCTGCACTGTGACCAGTCCTCTAAGCCTCTGCCACTGAATTTTTTCTTCTTGCACGACGCCCACCCGAACCCTCTTGCTCCTGCCTGTGCGCATATACACATAAGGCTGTGACTTGGCCCTAGATGTCTGCGACCTCCATCGCCGCGCAACGATTATTTTTTCTCCTCCTTGTGTTTCTACCGATTCTATCCAGATGAACGCTTCATACAAAAGGTGTGAAACGGCAACGGTTTCCCACCCGGAAAGCAGAGTAGGGAAGTGCAGTATAGGCGTTGGTTTCAGGGTGCTAAAATGAGGTGGCGAACACTGAAGAGAAACAAGACGGTCTGGGCTTCTTTCCGCGACGTTCGATCCGTAGAGGAAAAATCGAAAGGCTCCCTTTCGCGCTCAGATTCCAACGGGCGAGTGTGGGGAAACTGCAGTCTGTTGCCGTGCTACGCAAAATGGATTGGACACGATGTCAACTGCGCGGGCGCACAAATAATTCTAAGGATACGACAGTCGAGAAACGGGAACGAAAAAGAGATAAACAGGCGAAGTAACAGTCACGCGCTCAGTGCAGTCTCGCGCGAAAGGCTTAACGCCTATGGAAGAAAGGAAACAACTTTATTAAAAAAAAAATCTTCCAGGGTGGTCCCCTACTGGTCCAGGAGAACACACCTTACAGTTTTAAGTACCTCCGGCAGCACGGCTTAGGGCGTTGATTCTATGGTGCCTGACGACCTAGCAGCGATGCGACAGCTTCTCGACGGTCCTTCTGTCAGACAGTGACGAGATGCCTCCGGCCAGGCTGGCTCCCGGGGCTGCGACCACGGATCCGGTAGCCCAGCACAGTTCGGGTGCCTCCGCTGTTCGGTACCAAAATCGAACGGGCTCCGCCCGGCTGCATGCTGTTGTTGTTGTTGCCTTAGTGACATGGCGCATACCGAAGACGTGGGATCTCCCAGGATTCAGTGTGGAGGGCCAATGGAGAGCGTAAATTGGTACCAGGCTTCATGCGCTCGCTCCCCCGAGAAGCGCGCTTCTTATTTGCTCTCATCCTGCTCTGTCTTTTTCACGATAAGGGTCACAACGGTTCTTCGGGCAACTTGGGAGACCCACCACAGCGAGGACGGGTCCCTGTTGTTTGCATTTAATTAATTTTCAAAAGCTATTCTCGTGCCCCTGTCGGCGGCTTACGGACTTGCAGATGAAACAGTTTTGAATTCATAGGTCTTCTCTTTTTATCTTTAACACTTGGCCCTTAATTGAACTTCTCAAAACTTCTATCAAGGAAAGCTTTGTCACGGCTTTCCTCTTATTCGGAGCTGCGCACGCGCATTTTTGGCAGAAAGATGTAATCCAATGTCTTAGGGCGACAGCAAGCCTAGTGAATATAAATAAAGCATTGTGTATCAAAGGCTCACCTTGGATGATTCTCAATTTTTGCATTGCTTCTTGGCACAACAGGTAAGCACGATCATTATTCGGCAGCCTAAGTCTAATAAAAGACAGAAGACCCTCCTTCTAGTCTACAGATAGGGATGTCTGATTCCAGGTGCACCTATTTTCCTAATCAAATTTTATTATCACGTATGTGACACGTGCAACAAATTATGTCGAGCTTACTTGCAGTACATCGAAGACACAGTCTTCAGTAACTTTAAATTTGGAAGTGCCGTATTTAGCACATGTAAAAAAATGGCTGGCTGTATAGCATTGGTAAGCTCAAAATATTGTACGAAAGCACAGCTTTTTGCACGTGTACACCACCGCCAACTGCCTGGAAGCGTGATTACTGTGCTCAGGGAGCTAGTTAAGCGCATCAAACTTTTTCATCGTCAGTGCCAATTTACCCATGTATACCGGACGCATATTCTCCAGGGCCGCTTTTTGTCGCAATGTTGTGAACGCCTATTACTCGAGTGCTGTGCTTTTGTCACAGCGTAGTCCACGCCAAAGCCTGCAGCGCACATCTCTCTGTCACTAGTGCAACATAGCTCAAAACGCTAATATTACTTTGATAGTAGTATTATTTCATGGAGAAGGTGATGTGCAGTGCACACCGCTAGAGGGCGTTGCAGTTTAACAAAAGGCATGTTTGGCAGCGGCGGTAGCGTAGTGCTCTCGCGCAGTTCTCAGTGAAGCTTGTCAGTTCGCGCAGCCGCGGGTTCGGTTGCCACTCGCGGGTATTTATTTCATTTTTTATTTATTTCACTTGACACAAACCCATAAACATCGCAAGATGTTGCTCGGGGTTTATTCATCGGAATAATGCTTCCGCACTAAATATTGTCAGCGCTGGCTTTGGGGCCAAAGCGACAGGGCTTTTAAAGCTCAGCTGTTAAAGTAAGCAGAACATCTAAAGCTACGCATCTTCATCTTATAATGATAATTTAGAGATCGCGTAATTGGTTCAAGGTGGTTTAATGTCACAAAGCTACTCAGGCTTGAGAGACGCCGTATTGGAGGTCTTCGGATCATTTCGCCCGACTGGACTTCTTTAACGTGTACTGTCACCGCAGAGTACACGGGCCTTTAGTATTTCGCCTCCATCGAAATGCCACCGCCGCGACCGGGATCGAACCAGCGTCTTTCTGGTAAGCAGCCCAGCACCTTAACTACTGAGTCACCGCGGTGGCTCAGAGCCCTCCTAATTATTCTTTTAATGCGAGAGCATGGGGGGGGGGGGGGGGTAGCATGCATGCGAAAACTGATCGCCGGTGTCAGCGTCTGTGGGAAACCTCCACTTGCTACCTGTGAATTGTGCCTATCTCTTGCCTCTCTCACCCTCTCCACTTATAGCGGAGAGGAACATTGCGCCAAAAGAAGAATGGCTCAGGATAAAAGGGGCAGATGATTACGGTAGACGGTAATGCGAAATATGAGCGCAGCTCTTCACATACCACCTGCCACCGCTGGAAGGTGGCGTGTTACTCTACTAGCTACCCTCCAGGATCTTCCCG
The DNA here is from genome assembly GCF_055824585.1 of Amblyomma mixtum. Classification (NCBI taxonomy): domain Eukaryota; kingdom Metazoa; phylum Arthropoda; class Arachnida; order Ixodida; family Ixodidae; genus Amblyomma; species Amblyomma mixtum. The sequence continues at coordinate 37,756,624 of NC_143017.1, read as the reverse complement.
TGGCAGCCACATTCCTGCTGTCCGTTCCTCCGCTCTCGCTGTGGCAGGTGGCAGTTTGCTCTGCTACTACACTGCAACATGCCACCTGTCAGGTGGTGTGTTATGCCGGTGACTACGATGCGGAACGGGGGTCTAAGAGCTGCGCTCTAAAACGAAAATGTTCAAGCAGAAAATGACGCAGCCAGTAGTAGGCCTATGTGCAAAATATATAGCCCTTTTTATTTAGATTTTAAAGCGAAAGCTTTACTACTTGCGCTTTCAGCCTTTGCCGTGGCGCGGCGGTGCCACCATTGTCCTTTAGTTGACCTCTGTGCGACGTCATGTGTGACATCACGCCGAAGAGAAGGGCGACCGACTCGCGCCGTCGCAAGCCGCGGCGGTGCCACCACCGGCGCCTAACTCCTGCGCTCTCCGCTAGGAGCGCAACAGGTGTTGTGACGTCACGCCGAAGAGAAGGGCGACCGACTCGCGCCGTCGCAAGCCGCGGCGGTACCACCACCGGCGCCTAACTCCTGCGCTCTCCGCTAGGAGCGCGATTGTGGCGTTACGTTGAAGAGATTAGGCTCGACTCACGTCCCTAGAAAGCAGTAGCTGTGCCAACCACCAGCGGCTTAACATTGCTTCGCGATCTCGCGCCGTCCGTGTGCGACGGCGGTGCACATGAACGGCGGCTTGACTGGACTGGATTGTACTGTACTGGATTGGATTGGATTAGAATAGATGAGATTAGATTAGATTACATTGGATTTGATTGCATTTGGATTGGACTGGATTGGATTGTATAATAGATGCATCGCCACAAGTCTAACCACAAGCACCACCACCAGCTACACTACTAGCTGAACCATGGCGTAGGTACGGATGTTGCTTTCGCAATTACCGGGCTTAACCAAGCTAAACAACAGCGAATTTTTATTTAGATAGATTTTTTATTTTATTTTGATCAATTGGCATATGCTGATATGGTTGTTTAGGTGTGTATGCACGCTTGGAACGAACCTCGAAAGAAAACCGCGACTGCCGTTAATCTTTGTTACCTCTATCTACAACAGTGGCATCCAACACTGCAACGGTGACCTTTTATGTAAAGTAACATAAATACTTACCGCACGACCATGGAAATGGTCGTCTTTTTCAGCTGGAGCTGAGAGATATACGTGAGAACGGAAAAGCATGCAACTCTATACACATTCAGCACGGCAGTTGACAATACATCTCAAGTATGGAGCTCGTACGAAGTTGTGAAAATCCTGCAGGAATTGACGTCATTGTAAGCATGGTATTAAAAAATATGTCATGAGTTTCTGATCAAAAGTCAACTATTTTGGACATTACGGTCATCAGATATATCTGACTGCTTCGAAGTTGTTTCTGATTAACTGTTAATAATGGGCATTGAGTTTCTCGCTATTGCGTGTTGTTTTTCTTTCTTTTGAGGTTGTCCTTAATTTGTGATGTATTCATCTTAATTTATCATGCATTGTTGAATTTTTTATATATATCTAATAAGTATTTTCTCTAAAAACATAAAAACGTAGTGCCGTAAAAGCTATTTTTGCTCACGCCTCGTCAAGATCATAGAAAACGCTGCGGTAATGCTCTGCTGCACGTAATGCAAACATCCACTCTTTTATTTGATATGCAAACTTCGCTGAAACGTCGAATCGACCAGGACTAGACACGGAAGTCATTATAGCAAATATCTTCCAATGACCCGCTGAAAGGAGCAAGTAACAATGAGAGCGAGAATAGGGCATTACAATGCATTGGAAATATATGCCACACAGATACACTCACCTGATCCAAACTTCTTCATACCCGCGGCTCACGCTTATATACATCTAACAAGAGGCCCCCTGAAAGAGTTAGTGAACAGTTGCTAGTTGTTTAAATAAATTTTGGCACCTGTACGAATTTTGTGGTCGTGTACACTTCTTTTCACCGTCGGGTACTGACCGAAATTTTCAGTGATAATCCTTTTTTTTTATCAAACGGCAAGCTGTTTTTTACCTTGTTGCCCAAGACCGCGGTTCAGAGCGCGGCACAAAAGAATCACTCTTGAAATAAACCCTGTCGTACAATTTTGCCTTATTGTATCGTCCTTTTGTATGAGAGATTGCCCAGGATTCATCCTGTGGTTGCAGGACCTCCTGAGCTGCTCGAAACAAGTAGTGGCCTGCGTAAATATTGGCACAGCACGTTTTCTTCCTCTCTTCGTCATGCCTCGGCTTCTGATTAGACGGAGCGCTCGATGAGTGCCGGTGCGCCGTCGGCTTGATCCTTTTATAATTTATGGTTTAGAGGAAAGAAGGCAGTTATTTTCTTTCCCGAGCGACAGCAAAATGATAAAGCCTTTCAAAAGTTCTGTGCTCGACACTGCCCAAGCAAAATAAAGAGTTCCCAATTGGAAGAGAAGAATAAAGCTTAGCAAATAACGTCCGAGGGCATAGTCTGTGTAGTTTAGCTTCGGAGAGAAAGACAAGATTGGTTAATAAGGAGATTACCTACTATTACAGTGACGTCATTGTAAAACGCATGACCGCGATTTGTTCAATATACCGCTTGAATTCTGCATAGATATTTTGCCCACTGAATATAAAAAATGGCGGCCAATTTTGTTTTACGGCAAAAAATTTTCTCTTGAGATGGAAGATGTCGTCTCACTCCCCGGTCGCTGCAGGGTACACTATTAAATGCGTCTCTGCACAAACTCTACCTTGCGGCGAGCCATATAGCAGAGCAGCGCCCGACTGAGTAGTCTAGAAGTTGATTTACTGAGCAAAGCGGCACCGGTCAAGCTTTCTGAGCGTTGATATTTTTGGGTGGGTACTGAAACCTTAAAAAGCATTGATTTATTAAATTCGTGGAAATTTTGAACTTCTTGCTGCTGCAAAATAAGTGTGCACCAAGAAGTAAAGCATTCTTACTTCAAAAAATAAATATAAAAAAATTCCATATGCTGGTTCTATTTGACGTGTCGCGTGCCTTATCATATCGCGCTTTATGTGTCACGTGCCTAGTGAATAGTATAGATAGGGTAGGTAGAAATTTCTTGATAATCGCAAAAGTGAAAATAGAAGACGGAAGCCTCAGGGTGCTTGTCAACGCTTCAACAAGTCAAATCCTCTTCTCCAAAGGTTGGCGAGCACCCAGAGGCTTTCTCCGCCCCTGTTCGCTTAGTGATTACCATTGTAGAGATCATGTACCTCCATAAGCGGGAAAGACAAATCTGAATCTTCGTGACTTCGTTTCTTTCTCTGAAGAGGAAAGGAATTGTTGTTGATAATAACAAGTCAGTCTAGAGGGAGACGGGCGAAGGAGCCGAATATATTTAAGGTTTAAAATTTCTACATCGGTTCTAAAGCCTGCCAATGGAGGCCTCTTTCTTGTGAAAAAATCAACTTTAAATTATTACCAGGTTCCTACCAAACCGTGGTTCAGTGCTTAAGGATCATCTTCAATCCACGGAAGAGGTGTTCTAGTTTTGAAAAATGCTAGTGACTGCAGTACCGCAAAAGTAGACGTTGTAAACTTCCAGGGTGAGAACTTTTGCTGTAAAGAAACCGCTAGACGAAGAACCGACAACAAAGGGATCGCACATCGCCTTGCAATAAAGGGCAGTTTTTTGGCGGGGAGAACGAGAATTATAGGATGCGATAAGGCGGCCGTGTGGCTTTAATAGAAATCAATTACTTCGCTGCGGGCTCAGAAAGATAACACTACGGTCCTTTCATTGCTGTTTCTTTTTTGACTCCCAGTTCCAAAGTTGTAAAATCTCCTTCGCCTCTTCAGCTCCTACCCGTTTCTGCCAGTATGAACAAAAATAACGCGCCCGTGCGCCCGCCTTGGCACGTCTTCTGCCTTAGCGCGATAAAGCATACCGCGAAAGGAGTATCACAAGACGTTGCTCTGCTTGTACAAAATGGAATATCATGACAGCTTACGCGAACTCTTTGTGAAGTCAGCAAGTAAACGCCGCCGACCGACGGAGCCGGCAAACTCTATCGCCTCGTTTTTCGTCCGCCTTCACAGTCTGTGTATCAAGAGCGCGAAATCAGTAATGACGCTTCTGTCGCTCAGACTCTTCTAGGACAAACCTTTCACGTATTCTCCAGCTCTAGCGCCTTTCTATCAGTGAAGTAACGAAGAACAAGAAACATTACTCAGGCTACAAGGGCTGTAAAACCCTTACACGACGCGACCAAAAACAAGCTAGGCCACAACAAGGTCATAAACAGGACGCTATCAGCGTGGTTATTTGCGATGCCGAACTATAAATCAGCAGGCTTGAGAGACACACATCAGCTAGCGCTCCGAGCGCTGATGGTACGGTGAGTAAGCTTGGTCGTCCTTGCCTCAATATTGCCTCTCTGGGAAAACTTAAAAAAGCACTTAAAAAATGGCGGTATATTTAGCGTGTTTGGGCCAATTGCGAACTAGGTGCGCTAGCACGTTGATTTTCACTACAGCCTTGGTTCGAGGCTCGGTTTTCAATGACATGTAGGCTCCAGAAGTTCTGATAACAGGACTCGAGCTTCGCCTTGAAAGTTGAAAAGTTGAAAGTTTATTCAGTAATACAATAAATGTTACAATTGTATACAGCGAGAGGTCCCATGGTACAAGACCGTGGGCGGGACCTCCCATGAAAATAAATTTCAATATGCAACATAATATAAAATACACAACACATTAATTAGCGACGAAACAGAATAAATATGGGCACATAATGTAATATTAGTTACTGAAATATTTAAATACAAACAATGTAATGCACGATAATGTAAAATAAAACACAGATGCCGCGATACATAGAATCAATAACATAACAAAAAAATCACAAATTAAAGAGAAGCTGAAACACATTTTTGAGACTTCATCGAGATGCAAGGTTTCGAACTTGTGATGTGTAAGTTCAGCCACGGCCGGTCTCGAGGGGGGCGCGCACGCTCTTTTTCTTACGGCCTTCGCAATGGGGTCTGTTTTCGCCTCCCACCGCACTGCGGTGGGGTCGCCACTGCCCAACCGCTCCGCCGCTGTTTCCGCCGTTCACGCGAAAGGAGAACGCGCGCCCGCTCCAAGTCTGTCCCGCTTGAGCGGTAACCATGGCGGTAACCGTCAGGTCCTGATATTTCACCACTATGCATTATTCAGAGACCGTGCAATCAGCCTCTTCGATTTGACATCTGAGATTTATAAAACAACGGAATAATTACCGCGCGGCAGCGCGCGCTCTCTTTCAGTATGACTGCATGGTCGCAGGATGAGCCTTTGGGGTTAAATTGACATCAACACTTCTTACCCCTAAAATTTGCACAAAAACAAATCTATCAGCCTCATCAGTTCGTCTACTAACAGGTATTAACCAGTGTGCAGATTTATAATAAGTGACCTGAAGCGTTTGCGTCTCCGCTTCTTAAGGATTCCGAAGCGTCAATATAGCTCATGAAATCTCAAGCGCTGCCGTTTTTGTTTCGCAGGAAAGCGGCTTTAGCATGAAATCACGATGCTGCACGGGTTCAGAGAAAAGAAAATAATTTTATTCACAGGCAAATGCAAGTTGTCTAATGCAGAGCGTTCATCCACAAATTGAATATGTTTTACATTCAGAACATATCAGTTGGCTGAAATACTGTACATGTCTAGTCTCGCGAATTGCGCTCATCTATTACAGGTTTAGTTGGTTTAGTAGATTGATCAACAACTTCTCATCAAAGAAGCAGGCATGAATAACGCTGTAGAAGTGAGAAGAGTGGCAAAAAAAAAGAAAAATTATTCTCCTCAAACACTGCACATTCTTTTGAAACTGTAGCCGCAATATATCCACATAAGTACGACCGGTGGTAGGAAAGTTCAGAGCCTGAAAAACTTCCTTGACGGTTTATGCACATATGATTAGCTGGCTTCTCGTTCCTGTCGGTGACTGTCTTGGTGTAGTTAACAAGAAGTATTCTGAGAAATTTTTCAGATATTAAAGAAGCAGACGTTATGGCACGGCTGCTGTCGATTCCTTCTGGACAACCGCATAACGAGGATCAGATGTCCCGAAGACGGACAGCGGTCCTGGTTGCGTGTTTGTCCTTGCGCTGTTTTCTTGCATGTGTTCGTGCTTTAACAGTGCGTTAACGGCTTCGCGGAATCGACACAATGTTCGGGAGCAAAACCTTGAGTGCGGCGGCGTGGCTCGTTGAGTTTTATAAAGAAACAGTCGAGCCTGCTTAACGGCCAGAGTGTCTCCCAGCCCCATGCTACCCCGCATTCATGACAACCGGACAACAAAAAGAAAGCAATAGATATGGCGGCATTGAAACTGCAGACAACCGCACGACAATCGGGCCAAGACAACAATGCCAATTAGTTCGTGCCAGCGTAATCTAAAGTAGAAGCAAAAGCGTGATGGGCCTGAGGGAGGGGTGACAGGGCTGTGATTAACAAATGGCAGCGATCTGCAGTTTCAATTAGAGTCATGTGGTGGGCCTCGCTAGTCCAGCCAGTCACGCGGCGTGGCATCGCTTGCCCAATCGGCTTTACGTGGAAGATGTAGCTGTAGCGTACATGGACATCATTCATACTTTGAATCTGGCCTATCGGCGGCGCGTCATCTACCGCATGTTGACTGTAACTGACCGACCAGGCGCCAATGTACTGGTTCGGATCTCTCTGTTCGGCTCCGTGAAAATGATTGAGGCCGTGCGGATAAAACTGGCCGCAATTGCTTTCGTAACGCGAGGTTTATGGGCCCAGGAATGATGGATGATACTGTGCTCCAGACGCACCAGACGTACGTAGGTTTCTGGCAGGACGTCGCTGATGCTGTTGTCTGGACCTAATGCCGCCTGTATGAATCCGCCGCGACGGCTCAGTGGTTAAAGTGCTCAGCTCTGAGCCAGACGACGCGGGTTCATTCCGGGCCGCGGAGTACGCGTTTTGATACTAACGTCCGAATTTTGCTATAAAGGCTCCTTTTACGTGGCAGGTGCATGTCAGCCAACTTCTTTTCTGACATGAAGATAAAGCATTTGCTTTCTGTTTCCTTTCGTTACGGTGAATCGTTCACCGAGAAGCAGCGGAAAACAGCACGAAACCAGCAGGCGATCCCCGGCCGCCGCCGCAGAAGCAGGCGAGGAGACAGTGGTCGCGAGCGGGGGGGTCGTCGCGCCCCTGGCGGCGGCGGACGGCGTAACTCCCGGAGAAAAACTCGCATTGCTTCCATGGCGAATGCGAAGGCCGTAGGAAAGAGCGCGCGCCCCCCTCGAGTCCGGCCGTGGTTCAGCAGATCAAGTTGTTTCGCGCTAGCATTTGAAGTTATGATATTTTCGCCAATTAAAGTCGCCACGATCTTCAGGATTCTCCTCAAGGCAAACGAGAAGATCGGAAAAACGAGAAAATGAAGGCACTGTTTGTGAGGTGCCTATTTCTGCTGCTTTTGTACACATATTGCCGCATGTAGCCTAGTGATGTCAAGCAACGGATCGCTGACTTTACCTTCGGCAGCAATGGTTTTTTTCTTGCTAGCAAATTGGTCCGGCGCTGGAAACGTACCGCCGCTGTAGAAGCCGTCGTCATTGGCTGCCTATCCGTTTAGCGCTGTGGAGAAGCTTCAATGCTGCCGCAACCTTATTAAGAGATCACAGCATTATTTTAAGCGCCAGCACGAAGAGACTTGGCATGCATGCTTTGCCTGCAGCTTTCACCCATTCGACCCGTTTAAGCTCGTCGAATTATAAAACATCTTCAGTTGAGGTGCATGTTCTTCGGTATGGCCTAGCACCTCAACTGAAGATGTTTTATAATTCGACGATAGAACATGCACCCCGTACACGACGATGGGAGGAGGAAAAGCAGAGCTAAGCACCTCGCTAACAAATTGGACAAACTGCTGATGCAGCGATCGGGAAAGAAGGCTACGTAACCTCGGTCGCCCTATTAGACACCGGGATCGCCATAGAAATCGAAAGAAACCAAGATCTACCGCCGGTAGAGGCGGAGGAGATTACAATAGCCATTGCCATTGCACGACCAGGCGTGAAGCACGTCGTCAGCAATAGCAAAGCGGCGGTTAGGAATTTTAGCAAGCGTAGAGTCAGCAATCGTGCTGCCAAAATTCTGAACGAGTCGTCTCTCACCGAAAGCGTGAGAATCTGGACCCCAGCACACGCCGGTCTCGCGGGCAACGAGGCTGCCCACATGCTCGCCGGCTTCTCGCTACCTCGGGGTGCTGCGGACGCCTCCACAAGAACATCTAAAAGCAAAGAAAGTACTGGTACGAAAGACCGGAGGATATATCCGCCGCTGGATAGATCCCTGAGTAAAAAGGAATCGTACGAGTGGAGAAGACTGCAATCTCGAAGTGTCTTCTCGCCCCTGTGGTGGAATTGGACGGGTGGCAGAGGGCGGAAGAGGGACGGTGCAGAAACCGAAATTTGTGAATTTTGCGGCCACGTCGCCACATTAGATCGCATAATATGGAGATGCGTTCGTGCTCCAGGTCGCAACGCGATTAAATCTAGCGATGAATGGGAGACCACTCTAAGAAGCTCCGACGAAAAACTCAGCGCTTCGCCGTTCGCCTGGCGGCTGAAGCTGAAGACCACTTCTAGACGGGGTCGGATGTCCTCCGGCTGCGGTACGACAGACTGCCTCCCTGGACGCCTGCGTGCGGACCCAGAGGTGGCTACCGTGCCATATTCGGCGGAAATAAATGTTATTCCTCCTCCTCCTCTTCATTTGAGCTTCAAGGGTGAGGCGCTACAGCGTTAATGGTATAAAGCCTGCATATGCGGAATTATTCACCTTCAATTTTACATACATTCATCGCTGGGAGTCCTCATATCAGTCCTGGTGCCATGATGCAGCGGTTAAGTAATGTACCACTTTTCTGCGATGGCAGGTGATGCCCCATTTGGGGCTTTTGAGACCCAGATTGCTCTACCCGAGCAACCACAAGGTGACGGATAGGGGCTTCGAACTAACAAACATCGACGAAATCTGTGACTAGAGCTTTTAGTGCTAGCATACTAAAAGCCATTTCTGTAATTCATCCTTGCCCGCGGAGCCATGCTCCAGAGTGAAGCAGAACATTTCTTTCCAAGAAAAATCTGCCCGCCACGGTGGCTCAGTGGTTATGGCGCTCGGATGCTGACCCCAAAGACGCGGGATCGATCCGCTCGCGATGGTGGAATTTCCATGGAGGCGAAATTCTAGAGGCCCGTATACTGTGCGATATCAGTGGACGTTAAAGAACTCCAGGTAGTCTAAATATCCGGAGCCCTTAGCTTGGCGTCTCTTATAGACTGAGTTGCTTTGGGACGTTAAATTTCCGTAAACCAAACCAAACTAAACAAAGAGAACATCTCACAGTCAAAGGAGAGCTAGAAATTGTGCACCTCCGCATCATAGGGATTACTTTCCCAAGGATGGCGATTATGTTTTGCCTTCCCATTTGATATCCATGTCGGATGCGTGTTTGGTCATGTAATACTGAAATTAAACAAGCAGTTGATAATGCGCATCGTAACCTGATCGATGGCTTTGAATTGCAAAAAAAATATAGGTCATGATGACACCACCAAGAGTTGGTTGATTCTTGAGGCTTGAAGGTAAGTTGAAGTCTTCGGCGCTCTGGCATGTTTGCGATTTCTTGTTTCTTGTGCTAACCTTAAGCGTAATTTAACCCTTAATTGTCACGACTGATGACCTTCAATGAGGTCCACATATTTTATGTATTGTGTACAGAATATCGACTCTTACAAATTAAAGCACTGTCCTCAGTTCATAATCCATTGTCCGCGGGGCTGATAAAACCGAGTTGATCTTGTAGGTGCCCTGCTGCCTTTTGGGGTCCCTCATCCCTTCATGGAAACGAGGTCTGTCGTCACTGTGATGACTAGCTACCTGAAGTCTATCGAACCTGTAATAGTATTCATTAGTACTAGAATAAATAGAGCTTCCGTCAGGTTCGTCATGTAACAGAGAAAGGTACAGATTTTCTGGTCATCAGTGATTAGTAGGGCACCCTTGGCCATCAGATTTCCAAGGCTGTCTCGTTTGTGCGTGTAACAAGCTAAATTTATTTGACAGTTGACAGTTATTTTATTTTGTTTTCTGACTATACAGTTAAAAAAAGGAACCAAGGAAAAAGTCGTTCAGGCACGGCTTGAGTTGTCCTTGACCGCACAACAAGCACTGGCAGCAGTGAGAACAGCGCAAAAACAAAGCAAAATACGCAACAATAAAAATGGAACCATACCAAGTGTTACTAACAAGCAACTTCTTAAAACAAACTACATACACCAATTTAGCGCATATCACATGCTACCAAAAATAGAGTAAGATTCAGTAGTTTGAACCGGTGAACATGGCAATGAAATCAGAAAGTGTCAGTTTAGTAATGTTGGTACCCTGATTTATATAGTCGATACCCTGATTTATGCGATAAGAAAGGCTGAACTGAATGCAGAATTCTTTTTTTCTGTTCCTTTCGCGTTACGCAAAAGAAAGTAGGGCACACAATATAAAAAGATAATCTGTCTATACACTTGAGCTCATTAGGGGCGGGCACAGCGTGATGAAATGAGGTCAGTACTTGGGAAGCACTAAAAAAAAACAAACTTTCACGAAGAAATGAGCGCACATGGGATATAAATAAAAGTAAACTAAGTAAACCCGCATATGCCCCACACAGGTTTCACCCCGAGGTAAAGATATGCAGCAACAGGATGTACAAAATCTAATAAAGGAATCTAATTAGGGCGTCCTAGCCGGAAACTTTGAATTAGTATATGAGACTTTAACCTATTTAGCCGCTTTAGAGACTCCGCTCACGGTGGACTACGGAGCATAGTTATTCTTGTAACAAAAAATGCCGTCTTTGTGAATCCAGTGAATTATGATAAGCATTCATGTGTGTGTCATGAAGAATCAACGCGTATGGATTATGATTGTAGCTCCGATTACCAGGGACAGTGATGTCACTCTACATGAGTGAACGGTATTAAAGGGCCTTTTTTGGCTTTAGAGGTTAGCTGAACCACGTTTTTGTGGCGCTTTTTACGCAGGAACGCGTCTTTTGCTGTCTCGAGATGGACATAGGAACATAAGCAGGGCCGCTTTTTTTATGTAGTGCCTTGCCCCTGTTACAATATGTTAATATGTTCGCAGTCATAAAGATCAATCCAATTCTACAGAGACGATAGGCAGAAATCTATGCTCTGTTCGGCACTAGCCACAAGCTCCACTTTGGCTTGTTGCATAACGTACGCATCCTATGCCTGGATTTTAATGAAGCAACTTGCCAGGCTTGTTTTTTACAATGCCATTCAACTCTCCTGCAAAGAATCCAAAATTTCACGCGGCGCCTCTAGGCCCCTTCCTATGGGTTCCTGTTTGGTCATGGTCCAATGTTTTAGGAGAATCCTCCATAGAGGAGTTGATTTGTAATAAGTGTAAGATGGGTACTGGGATGGTTAGAGTACTGTGCGCCGGCGGTAGACACAGAGACACAGGCCTCGTAGACACAGAGGTCGAGCACCACGAGCACACACCCAAAGCGATGGCAATGCCGCTCAACACAACGGTCAGAAGTTCGTCGTCGTCTTCGCCTGAACAGGAACTTCTTCGTCGTTACAACTGCCCCCCGGGGAGAAGAGGAGCCATCCTGGCGACTTACGGCGTAGGTGGGATGGCCGGGTCATAATACGGCTTTAGGCGCTGGACGTGAACAGTCTCGCGTCCGCGCCGGCGAAGATCAGGAGACGGCATCAGCGGTTCCACCACGTAATTAACGGGCGAGGTGCGTTCCACAACTCGGTAGGGGCCGTGAAACTTGGAAAGAAGTTTACATAAGTGTTACATAAGGGAGTAATTAATTACTTACATCCACCGAAGCGCAGTCAAACAACTAGAAAGAAAGAAATTACGTAGTTAAAGAACATTTCGTGCTCGTCCGGGGTTTTAGCTCCCGTTCACAGCCTAACCTGGCCAGCCCCTTTAACAATTGAACTAACAGGGCGGCTAGCATATGAAAGGGCGAGTGCGAACTCATCGATAACTTGACGTGGTAATTGTGTTGGTCAAATTTTTTCAGGGAATTCCCCAACGTGGAGGCACTTGTAACGAGGGAGCAAATTCTTTCTCATTATAGCACCCAGCCGAGCGTAGCCATCGGCTACAAAGGCAAGGTATTACGGTTTTATAAAAGCATCGTCGTTAAAGAAAAACGTGTACTAGTCTGGGGTTCGAACCCTGGACTACTGTCTCCCCGGGGCAGTGGCTCTACCCACTGAGCTTACCGGGACGGCTAGCAATACAGTGCCAGTCTTGCAATCACGCTCAGAATAAAACAATTTTTTTCGGCTAGCTTGAGAGAGCATAGCTGGTCGCACTTTCTTCCAGCAGCTTCAGGATAGCAGCTGTTATCATTAATTTATTGATGAAGTATTCTGCCTTCCCCTAGTGTCCTCCACAATACTTCTCTGCCTTTAGTTATGTTGGCCATAGAATGACCCCGGTTTCAACGGGCAAGGAAATTTTGTTGTACAGACAAAAACCACCGCTACTTCAAGAACTTCTTAATTTTCGGAGAGAAACCTATTAAACACAGGATGCATGTTGCGAATCTCATCGGCCGCACCGCTCAGAGCTTGACCAACGAAACTGACGTCCTTTGTGTAAGGTGAGGCAGTTTTGAGACGGTTGAACGCGGTATTCATAACTGAAGCTGGAGCACCCGTTATCATCGGACTTTCATGCTCAGCACAATCGCGCCATATTCTGTAACAAGCTTATATAAATTAACACTCCTACGCACATTTAACTTTTCTGCAAAAAGCTGCAACTTATAACTACATGAAAGAAAAATGATCTGTACAGTGAAGATGAACTAACGGAGGACGGAATGAATAATTGCGCAATTTGGAAGTGATGGGCCGAGTCACGCAATTTTGTGGGATAACAAAACAGATTGGACACTTTGAAGCAAATCTCGTTCACTATGAGAGCCTTTAATTTCCTTGGACACTCGGCGCAAATTCGAGACAATTCACAACAACAAAATTCGGAAGAATTTGGTGCGGTTAGCTTTGTAGATGTCCAGTGGTGGCGAGCACATGATCGGTGCATTTTTCAAAATCGGGACATGTCCCGAAAACCCCAGCTCTAGTCCTGATGTGTATTCGCAAATACAGCTCCTCAAAGAAATGGCAGGAAGTTATACCAAGGGGAGGTGCTCAAATGTTCTGTTTGTTTTTGTTTTCTGCACTGAGAACGTCTCAGAAGTTACACAATGTATAGATGCCTAACTTTGTGTCAGAGTAACACACATAATATTCGGAAAACTTTGCCGTAACTTAATGTGTCGGCTCCTGACAAGATTAAGCATAAGCCTCAGTGTTGAGAGGGCGCCTTAACGAAATTGTTTCCTACTAAAAGTAGCCACACACGCACTCTCCGAAATACGTAAACTGTATACGAGAAGCTTTCTCAAGGAGAAATCACTGTTGTAAGCTAGGCCACAGGAACACTTGTGCACTTGCTGATATATGCCTTGAAAAAATATCTGCCTATACCAAACTTAATAAAGCAGCTCCTAGTGCATGAAAAATAACCGGAGGCAGTGACGAAAGCAAAGGCTCGATCATCCACAGAAACACTCGGCAAACGAGTTGTCAAACCCGTTTTGCGTACACGAATACTAAGAGAAACTTCAGACGCAAACATGCCGGCGTACAATCCCGCCGCTTACCGAATTTTTCCCTTTTCCCTCCCTATTACCCGCATTGATTATGGACATCACACGCGCCCTCCCTGTACATATGTTATATTGTAGCCAGAATACCTATATTGTACCTCTCTCCCCCCTGTCCTGTCTGGGTGTCGCCTCAAATCTTTCATTTAATTTGTCCATTGTCCGTGTTATGTCTTTACTGCCGCTGCCCCAGCTCAAGTGCTTCCCGTAGGGGTGGCAGATGCCTGGGTAAACAAAAAACTTTTCCTTCCTTTTATTATTATTTTCGAATGAACTACTACTGCAACTACTAATACTACCTACAAAGACCGGCAACCAGAGCAAACGAGAGAGCGCCGACGAAATCCGGAGAGATGCGGGCCTCACAGGCTCTGATGAGGTAGTTGCCCTATTTCGGTTGTGCTGTTGCATTACATCGCACAAAAGAAGCATGTTTTTGCATTCAAACAAAGAAAAAGGGCTGAAGAGTGTACCATTCGCCTTATTCCGGAACCAGATGGCGGGAGAAAAAATGAGCACAAACCGGCTAGCCTGCGGCCTCATGATTGCCGCCGCTCAAGAAATGACCGCGGTTTGCTAGGGCCGCTCATGAAGGAGGCGCTTACGCGCAACGCTCTCTCCGGCGCCAAAGGAACTGTGCAGCTGCGACCGCACACACGACCGATAGTTTATGCCTGCAACAGCTGTTCCAGCCGCCATCTGAATTCGACTTTCGTCCGTGGAACCGCCTTCAGGCCTGCTTATTGCTTTTTCTAGGTTTCTTCACGCTGTCCTAGTTTCCTCCGTTTCTCCGCCAATGTTTCGGCAAAATCGATACGAGACGTGCAATACGACATATTTCCTCTCCGAGATTCTGGGACGCCAGGGGTGCGTGGGTGGACGGTCCAATCTTGCCAGGCGACTTTTGAGAATTCTGCGCATTACAAAAACAAACCATTCCATATATCCTCCACAAGACGAGCACGTCAATTTTATTTAGTTTTCTATCATTGTCGCAAGGACGTCCGGCGCTGTTCCAGGTCAGCTGCCTTGGCAATTTAATTTGGAGCTCTCACATCCCTGCAGTTTTAACGCAGGGTAGTGCAGCAAGCCACAAATTAGGGTACATGATGCAGAACTACAGCTACTAATAATCATTCCGGATCCCTCTGCCATGGTCTCTCTCATAACCAAAAATCTGACGTTTTAGTGGCTGTGGCATTGGGATTCCGACGTCAAGGATGTGGGGTCCAATGCGGCCGCGACCGTCAATTTTTCCACTTCTATCTCGTAATCATCATATGCCTAACTGCGTAGACTACAGGTAGCCGGTCTCTCCAATTGAGCTTCATTTAACCCTTCCTGATGTCAGCTGCGCACACTTGCCCTCTAAAACTTCCTAACTTCATGCGCCCACCCGATCCTCTGCCGCCCCACATTTTGAAACACGCTCAATGCAAAATTCGGTGTGCTAAACGGTCCCGGTGCATGTTAAGCAACCCAAGATAATCAAATTAATCCGGAACCCTCCACAACAGCTTCTTTCACGACCAAGAAGCTGGTTGTGAGCGTGAAATCCCGTTTCCATACCATACCATACCATACCATACCATACCATACCATACCATACCATACCATACCATACCATACCATACCATACCATACCACACCATACCATACCATACCATACCATACCGCACCATTCCATAGAATACCACAAAATACCAAATTGTATCACACTATACCAGACTATACCATTTCATGTACCTGCGCTGTTTCCCAGCAGTATGTACCAACTCGCTCAACTAGCCGTTTTATATCATATCATACCAAACCATACCACGCTATATGACAGCACACAAACCGACCTCCCACATGCCGCACATACCATACTATACCACGGCATCGAATCCGTGTGGCCAATCTTTCTTGTTAAGGGATGTGTTTCATCGGTCGCAAATATTTCTTTAGGATAGTTTCAGTGTACAATTAACGGTAGCATAAAAATAAATGCCACTGAAACACTTCCGAGCGTTCTCTTACAAACGCTGCACCTCAGCAAAAAAGGCGAGATAAACAGAAGATTTGCAGCCTGCGTATCGCTGAGAATTAGTAGCATTTAAAGTTCTCCACAGAGAGTTCCTCTTTGATATCAAGCAAGTGAGCGCTGCTGTAATGGTAAAAAAATTTTGAGACGAAGAAAGGACAGCATTGAATAAAGTCGCTTATGTCACTCTTCATTCGAGCCATGCTAATTATTTGAAAGCATTGAAAGCATGTAGTGGAAGATTTAGTACTTCACTCATGAGGAAATATTGATGAAGCATTCCTGTCTCAGTGGTGTTGATAATAAGCAGCTGAGCGCTTCGCAAAGCAACCTGAAGGATTCTTTGTATGCTGGTATTGTGATGAAGTGACGCGAACACATGAAAGCTAAACCGCCAACTTCTCAGCAGCTTTTCACATTTAGGATATTCTCGTCGTCGTGACATACCTCTTCGCACGAGTGGAATCGAGTGGTATCTGTATGCTTATCTTCAAGTCACGGCAGCTTTTACTAAGCAGAACATTTAAATTACCAAGCCGTGGCAGACAGATGCCTGGGCAGCGACGATAGTAATCATAATGACGCATGCATCCTCTCTTGCAGCAATGGACAGAGAGCACGGCATGCATTTGACTCCCTTCCCAAGCCTCTCCACGCCCAGTTGACTGTTCCGTCAGAGACGAAAGGCAGGCGTAGCGTTATAGTGCCTAGAACATAGTAGTGTTGAAATCCAGCCGAGTGAATGCCCAGAATTAGGGAGAAGAAGAAGCAGATGCAATGGCGGGCACGCGTGAAGTGTGCTAAACAGGATGCAGTATATTCCGAGGTTCACTTGGCCTAACAGTCGGCAGACCACAGGGGACGGCGCCAGTGTCGCAATAAACACAGACGCATCAGCGCGGCCTGCACGTTTCTAGGCAAAATCAAGGAGTATAACGGTGCTTCTGGTAATCGAGACTGAGAGAGGAGAGAAGAGTAGGAGAGAGGAGATGGAGAGAGAAAAAGAGAGACACTGACATGAAAAGATCGGCTCGATGCATTTTGATGCATACAATATGGTCGCATGGGCTCTTTCTTCGGGTCGCCACAAATTTACGGCAAAATTCGACTCTGGTGGAAACTTCAAGCAATGTGCCGCGCAGAGGCTCACAGGAAGTTATGCAAAGCTCTGAGCTGGACCCTGCGGCACATTTGCAATCGTGCCACATCCTCACCCTGACTTTTTCGATTCTTCTTTTTGTTTACTTTCTAGTTTATAGACCCATTTGGCGGCCAGTGCAAGACTCATATTGTTTGCATAAGGTTTTTTTTTAGTGTGAGCACCTACAACGTGCGCATGCCACGGGTTTTCGTGTGTGCGCGTGTGGGCTATTGTTTTGTGCTCCAAGGACCCAAGCATCGAGTGCCCACTGAGAGTCCTCCTGCCTGCCCTGTTTACCCCTCCAAATCTGCGCAAATTCGAAAAACCGGCCTCCTTTCATCGTCTCTGAATCCTCGCCCCGACGCAGTTTTACTGTAAACCACGTGCGATGACATGTTTTAGTTGCCATATTTAATTCAAATTCCGGTCCGGGTGTTCCGTCCCAAGCACATTTTGTCGGTATGCGCCGGTGTCCTCTTTTCTTTCACCTTGCTAAAAGACAGATCTCCTTCCCACGCAGTTTTCAAGAGCGCCACTTGAATAAAAATTGGCGATATACAGCAAGTACAGGGGTTCTGCTCTGAGCTCGTGTTTTACGCAATTTTCTATCAGCAGAGCCCGTTTTTTTCCCGTCGAGTGTCTTCCATCTGCACAACGCATTTGAGGGCGAGTGTTGTTGTGTTTGTTACCAGAATTCATAACATATGTAGCCTTTATTAATAGGGACCATGGGCCCTGTCAAGCCGCGCTTTTTCCGGCTTTTTGCCCATGTTCCCGACATTGTGTACACATGATGACAAATAAACCTGCCTGCCTGCCTGCCTGCCTGCCTGCCTGCCTGCCTGCCTGCCTGCCTGTCTGCCTGTCTGCCTGCCTGCCTGCCTGCCTGCCTGCCTGCCTGCCTGCCTGCCTGTCTGCCTGTCTGCCTGCCTGCCTGCCTGCCTGCCTGCCTGCCTGCCTGCCTGCCTGCCTGCCTGTCTGCCTGTCTGCCTGCCTGTCTGCCTGCCTGCCTGCCTGCCTGTCTGCCTGCCTGTCTGCCTGTCTGCCTGTCTGCCTGTCTGCCTGCCTGTCTGCCTGTCTGCCTGCCTGTCTGCCTGTCTGCCTGCCTGTCTGCCTGTCTGCCTGCCTGTCTGCCTGCCTGCCTGCCT